>NC_064634.1:418089942-418752442 GCF_023864275.1 Schistocerca cancellata | reverse complement strand
ACCAGGTGCCAATTACCCAACATGAGTAAAGCCAAGGTACACATTAAACTGCAGCAGCATGTTGGCATGGATGGAACAGCACTTCCATTTCTCCGTGGAAGTAAATTTTACACAGGTGGCCATTGTCGAAGTCCTTCAGTCACACACTGTTCTGATGCTGCTTTCAGGATAACTGTCCGCTATCGGAAGATTTGACACATCCTCGGCCATAGCTATAGCCTCTTTTTTCTAACAAATATTATATACGAGGATTTTACACTTCGTTAGAATCACAAACACTTGGAAAACCACACAGCACGTTTATCTCCTGGATTCTATATTTCTTCCCATTCTGCTTAACAGCTAATGACGAACCGTTGAAGGATGCGAGCCTCACCTCATATGTTCCATACATAGGGTGAACTACCTGAGCATCTCGCAAATCACTCGTTGAAATACCCAACAGTTGTTTAGGAGGGAATTCAGACATCTTTCTATTCAGTGCAGGTTGCTTGTAACATTCAAAAAACATTTTCAAAAATAACATTTGACTCTTCGCAGATCTACATTCACAGACGTACCTCCTCAACGTCCGAGACATCTGCCATTATAATGAGCGACTTGCTTTCAGAGGTCTTTATATGACTCTGAATATTCAAGGTCACGAGATCATGACATCACTTCTTATCACACATAATACCTTTGGTTGTAGATGCAATCCAGTTATAGACAGCTAGACTTGTTGCGCCATTTTGTGTATGTGTTGTGTTGATCTGTCGTAGAAGGCCTCCAGACCCTACTATGGACCTGTAGGTCCAGCTGGCAGATACAACTGTAGACGATATTCTAGACGGAACTTGAGCGAATCCATCTCTAAACCGTACCGTGGATCTCCCCGAACTGCGATAAACCAACACAAAAGATATGCATGCTGAGAGCAGAACGTCAGACATTGGAATGAAATGTAAGCCTTCCAGTCATTCTTTATCGTTTCTGGGGTGCTGCTGCCGTGGGAAAGAAAGTAAAGTAGGAAGAGAGTTGTGTAGCAGTGCTGCCGTCCGCTGCATCGTAACATATGGACCAGTACTTTCTACCGGGTGCCGTCAAACCTGGCGACTTGTCATGTAGTATCGGTCCTTCTGAGCTTGTGCAGTCAGGACGCCCCTGTCGGAATGAGCTCTCTGATTCCTAGGAGATAGTGCCCTCTGAGGAATGGGTATTAACAGTATCGGCAGTGTGGTGTCACCTGGACAAGGCATCACGAGTGTGGAGTTCGGACCTCGGCTGTCCGCGGCTTCTTCACATCAGCAGTAGGCCTGTGTGCATAACAGAATGGGCGGTGTGTGTGTTATCAGTCGCCCGACCTGCCGTGTGGTCGCCATTCTGTAATATGGTGCTGGGCAGAGCTTCATAAGAAAGTCAATGCTGAAAGGTATTACTTAAGAATCACGGACAATAATGATGGACAGTTTCTTTTTTCAACTTCGGAATTATTCTTGTGTGGGCTTCAAGTTTTGCAGACGTTGTTCGTTAAGTGGTTACTGCTGCACACCCGTTTTGTCTCACAACGCCTAAGTTCTGTACTGGTAATAAGCACCTGTGTTATATAATTTATTATTATTATTATTATTATTGGTGGAATACCTGCGACCATACGATTAGCCAATCTCACTGGTATTCTGTTGCAGCTTTTAATGAGAGATTAACATATTTTTGTTTAAGTTTGCCTGTCTGTGTTATTTGCTGATTTTTTTTTCATGTACTGTACAAGTTAAAATATGATTCTGTGTTTCAGACCCACGTGGCGTATAATTGTGTTGTATGATTTTTTTTAATGGAACCAGCTGAGTCCTTGCCGGCAAATTAACTGGAAAATTAGCCTCGTATTGCCACGTAACTAGTCCATACACAGAAAGTATTGTAGAATTGTTATGTAATTGTTCGTGGTTCTTGACAATAATGCCATGTGTCAAATTTAAGCAAATTTAGTAAACTTTCATTAGTGTAAAAGAACGTAATAATAATGATTGTGGGACACTAATTGTAATATTTCTGGTCAGGTCGTAAATTTCAAGTTCCATTACCCAAATATTTACAGAACTGCTTATAGTCTAGCCTTGGCCAATGATCACGTATATTGTTTTGAATGTCAGTAAAGCTACTTTGGAATATAAGACAGCGTCTTTAATAGTTTTGAGTACGCTATATTTAATGTCGTTTGTGACTGTGTACTTACTTGGCCGGTGGGCTGTGATTAAAAATTATTCTGTCCAAAAGATGATTAAGCGAAAGGTAGTGATTTTTTAAACAGTTGTTAGAACGGTAAATTGGGGTGACGCTTTCTTCCGTCAGACCAAAATTGTTGCTTCATTGCAATCAAAATTTCTAACTGTGTATTAATAACAATTACTAGAATAATGTTTCAAGACATGTTTTCTTTTTATTGCATGTACTATTCTCTGTTCTTAAGATTGTTCTGGCATGTTCTTACTATGCTTACTATCTTGGTGAAAACTGCAGTACTGAAACGTCCTGGCAGATTAAAACTGTGTGCCGGACCGTGAGTCGTACTCCGGACCTCTGGAAGGCAGGCGACGAGATACTGGCAGAATTGAAACTGTGAGGACGGCTCATGAATAGTGCTTGGGTATCTCAGTCGGTAGAGCACTTGCCCGCGAAAGGAAAAGGTCCCGAGTTCGAGTCACGGTCTGGCACATAGTTTTAATCTGTCATGACGTCTCATAGCAGCACACACTCCGCTGCAGAGTGAAAATCTCATTCTGGAAACTTCAGTACTGTTTTTCTGATATATCGAAAATATAAAGTGTCTTGCTTATTAAGAAATTTTCGAGGCTGTCTGCCGTTTGTAAACTTTTTTAGCATTTCGACCACAGACTCTGTCGATGAATACAAATAATATGAATTTAAAACTTTTCTGTCACCACCCTCATGAGTACAGATCTTAGAGTAATCCAGGGTAGTTTTACAGTAAATATATTTAATTGCGAATATTACTTAATCGAGCTTATTGCAGATGTAATGATCTTTCGTTTTTAAATGAAGGGGGATTATTAAAGGTTGTGTATTTTTTTTTAACTGAGTATTTTCTGACTGTCCTTGTTCCACATTGCATCTGAAAAATTTCCAAATAAAACTTATTTGACGGAACCTTTTAGTAAAAACTCACATTCCATCTCGATTCCTGCCACTTTTCCTTTATTTCTTGGTTTAACAGTTTTCATTCGCCCTTCGAGAACAAACTCGTTCCGGCAACATCTACTTCGAGTTGACATTGGTGTTATGGGTGAGTGAACCATAGCGCAGCGTTTTCTTTGCGAATAGCACTTGCCGTTTCGGCATCGTGGCCACTGATACCATCAGCTGCGGCGGGACATTCATAACAGATAAAAGCGACAGTTAGGGGTGCGGCGGGTCGCGCCATCTGCTGCAGTCCCCATACCCCGGACCACTGGCGCGCTGCGACTGTTTCCAGCCGATGCCTCTGCCCGCCGCCTCCCACGCAGGCCTTCGGTCCTTTCGCCACTTCCTTTTCTGCTGCTCTTCCCTCGCGGCTGGGGAACGGAAGCAGCTGGCTCTGTTTTACTCCGCCCGGGCATTGTCTACCTTCCCCTGCTCTTGGCGCTAGGAGAAACACTGGCGGAGAGCGTCCAAGGTAACTCACGTGCGCGCACACACACTCGCGCGGGCAGTAAAGGCACGGATGAGGGAAGTGGCGGTGGATTATCTGGGGAAGAGTGGAGGACGGTGTAGCTGTAGCTGGCGGCACGTGCGTGGACCTCAAAGGGCTGTATGTGTGGCGCGAGCGTGTGTGGTGTGTGTTTGTCTACTGGACAAAACTTGGAAGCTGGGCGGTAAAAGAACTGTGACATTACTTCAACAAATGTTTCATCGCGCTGTATACAAAATTCCCAATATTCCTCTTCGGTTTCATTACACAGTGTGACAGGAAGTAACTTTGGATAATATATCTTCGAACGAATTGATACCTCAATTGTGGATAAAAGGTTTCGGTTATTACTACCATCTCTTTAAGAGCGACTGTCGTTGGTACTGCTGTGGTGGGCTTATGTAGCCCATGGATGTCTTTTGATTGGTTGGCAGTCACATCATGCTTTCATGTAAATGGCATCTACACGGATACTAAAATGCACGTTAGTGGTCACACGCAGGAGGCCTCTAAGCTGTGACGTTACCGTGAACCCTCTCGCCACGCTGCACTGCATTAAAGCACACACGTCTTCATTCATATGCATGTAGGAATGTAATCAAGATTTTCCATGTTTTAGTATACTATAATTATTATGCCTTATAATAATTAGCCTTTCCTTGTCTCCGGTAAAATGGTAATTTATTGCCTCCGAAGGACGTCAACCTCATTCACCAGGTGACAGAGAGTGCTTTTTTCTGATACTTAGACCACATAGACCCGTAGTACGGAGAAACTCATTATGATACCATTTCAAATTCTTTGGCTGTATTGGCGTTTCATCAAAAGACTCGATCCTGTAAATCTGCATTGTTTTGCCTAAAATATTGTATTTCTGTTTCCATAATTTCTAATTGTTGATGTAAACATGCATTCTCACCTTCACAGCTGCTTTTACTCTCACGGTTAATGTTTCGTCTAGTATTAACTTTTTTTATTAGTTGGTAATACTGTTACTTGTAATGTATCTTCTTTACAATAGCTTCATTTATATGCCACAATATATCTCTTATTATAGGGCTCATTAATACACCCTGAACCAGCACCGGGGGATAGTAGATAGAGAGTTGGAACAGCGTCAGTCTTCAACTTACCTTTCAAAGAAATAGTAAACAGTTCACTTGTCAAATTCCTTTCATAATCCGAATCAAGAAAATCTATTCAGGAGACACAAGCAGTTTCAACTGAAAACGAGTCTCCACATTTACCAAAATTTATTCATTTTCATTTCGTCTCATTTCTGTTTGGGAATATGTGCAACTTAATTACTAACTTATTTATTTGTCCAATGATTAATACAATTGGCGACAGCACAGAAAAGCATTATTTTTCATCATACAATGTAGGCTTTCACGGCCGGTGTTGTCTTCAGTTGAAACTTACGTGCTAAGAGGCCGTGGTCGATGTATAAAATTTCCACCTAACGTTTCGTCCCCATCTGCGGCTACGGTTAGGTGGGAATTTTATACATATACCACGGCCTCTCAGTCCGGACGTTTAAAATGAAGACATTATTTTTAAGTGTATAACTTACTATAAACAATCACACATACACTGATAATTACGGCGTACTTCTGCACTAAATTGTCAGTTACAAAAAAGATTCACAACGGCGTAAACAACATTTTTGTTTACTCGTAAACACAACTAAAACAAAGCAAATTATGGCAACTCCGGGCTTCTGACGCCAGAAGCTATTGCGTATGTACCTCACGTTTCCTACCGTGTATTCTACTATCCTTGGGTAGAGGCCATCATGGGTAAACATGGCGGCGAGTTTCTCTGTTTCTTCTCAGCGTCGCTTACATCACTAAAAATATATTCACTGTCTTACTGGTCAAATGTTCGAGTGTGACGAAAGCATCACTAACTGCAAATTAGAAAATGGATTATTGTACGATCAAATGGAATATCAAATTGCCTAGCGTGGGCCACAATTTTGCAAAAAAGAGTTGAAATGCTTGAAAACAGTCAGAGTGATTAGGTAGAAATGAAATAGTTATTTCAGGGAAAATTGTGTCCGAGTTTTGAGAGCGAAACTGAGAGTGGGATATGGATAAAAATCAGGTGTTAAACTGTCCAGCGTGAGATCAAGTTTGGAAAAGTAATATTAAATTTCGTTGAAAGTAATCAGTGTAATTAAAAAAACCTTAATTAGTTTTGTGAGAGCTATTTGGACTATGGATTCTTCTCCGAATTTTCGAAGCCAAATGAAGAGTGAGAAATGGGATTATCAAATTGAATAGCATGAGATCGAGTTTTGAAAAACAAAGGGTTGAACTAGTTGAAAGCAAAGCAGATAATTAAGAAAAAATTAATTACTTTTTACACGAAAATTTTTATCGAAATTTTCATAGTCAAACGAAGACTGAGAAATGGACAAATGGTGTATCGAACTGACCAGCGTGAGATGTAGTTTTTTTTTTTTCAAAAAATGAGAATGTGAAAGAATAAAATATGAAATCAGGGTAACAGGGTAATTTATAAAAAGGTTGTGGTCTGAGGGAAAAATGAAATACTTCTCAAACAGCTGCTGCTACCTACGAGAATAGAGTGACAAAAAGTTCATCCTTCAAATGCCGAGCCATTTTATACATAAAAAGTAGCATTGGTGTGATATTTAACTGTCACAATGGCTTCCTTCTGATCAAGCACTAAACTCAGGAGGCTTTGAGACAAAATATTCTAGAAAAGCTATTCTGTAAGGCTCTGAACGATAATGCCTCAGTGTTGTTGCAAATCTGTAGAAGATTACTTTTCGTCCTGCACCCGTTATTAATTAATAGTTAAAAGCCTTCGGGCGTGGTCCACTTGGCAGACAAGTAAGTACTCGTTACTAGTCAATTCAATAAGTTGTTGAGCAGATTTTGTTCTTTGAACTTTTTTATTTTGGATGATATCGGCGAAAATCGAATGTTCTGTGGCTGCGCCTGACTTCATAATGTCGAAGAAAATACAAATTTGAGAGCCGTTCAACTGCTGGAGCGCAGCGCCTTGGAACAGAAGGATTTCCTATGACTCCGAATGAAATGCTCTTTAACGATGGCGACATACAACAGCACCACGTGAAGAAGTTAGTAGAATTCCACTTCTCAGCGCATTGGAAATTCTGGATTTTTTCTTTCATGACAAACAGTAAAACATGCACCAAATTACAGAATGAACTGAACCTCTCTGCTTTATTTTGATAAGTACACTCTTAACGATAACAGTGTGTAGATAAATAATTAAAAAATTGATTCCACTTCATGCTTTCTTAACAAAACTTGGAAAATAAGATATCCTGGGTGAGACGCCGTGCTAAACCCGCAGGACAAGACAGGTAGTTTAAGTTGTGGAAAGGGGCCCGAACATACAACCTTTTATGTGATCAAACATTACAAGAGCCAAGAAAATTAAAAAAAAAAAAAAACATAGCTGAATGTGACGTAAATCTAATGTCCTAAGGGCGAGATCACATTAATTTAAAAACGGCTGAAAGCCAATAACTTAAAGCTGAACCAAAATTAGAAATTTAGAAGGCAAGGCCTTATCTTAAAACAGTTCCTTAATTAGGCTGACGGCCCCAAGAATCAAAGAGTAAAACACCTTAATTTCAAAATCGGCTGAGGGCCCAACACTTAAGACTCAATAACATTCATTTTAAAAGTGCCAAAGGCTTTACGTAAAACAGATCTTAAATTAGGCTGAAGGCCTAATCTATCTGATAGCTTAAGAGCTTAACAACTTTAATTCAAAATCGGCTAAGGGCCAACACTTAAAACTCAATAACATTAATTTTATAAATGCCAAAGGCTTTACGTAATACTGTTCTTAAATTAGGCTGAAGGCCTAAACCATTTGACGCCTTAAGGGCAAAACAACCTTAATCTAAAAATCGGCTAAAAGTCATACAAGTACAAACAAAAAGAACAAACAAGAAAAGGCAGTACACCCAAGGGCACTCAGAAGTTCCGACGGTCGGCCTGGAATTCAAACACTGACGCTCGCTTAGGTGAGACAGGCAGTCGGCCCAACCATTGTCGATCCGACGAAAACCCAACCGACAGACAGTCAACGGACCCATCGACAAGCTATCCTCCGTTTCACCCGACCAGCACACAACAGGGAGTTCAATGGAACAACGTAGAAGGTATTGGCGCCCGCAACCAATAATACATTGAGCTGTCAAACTACGCACCGTGTTGGACAGCAACAACACGGGGATGAAACTACACTGCCTGAATTTATGTCAACGGCCAGGGCAGGTAACCGGAACGTTAACGGCCACAAGGCAGAAGATTCCGCTGATGCACTTCAATTCAAATAACCAAATACAGCTAAACTCCACCGCAGGGTGGGTAAAATTTCCAACTTGAAAACACACGTTGGTGCTAGCGAGAATATCCCAACAGCCGACAACGAACTCCAAACGACACAATGTGAGCGATCGTGACTTGCTGGTAGATTAAGTCAAAACTCAACTTTCATGTCCAGGGTCGGTGAGCCACTGAACCTCGTAGCAATTGAAGCAGCACCACGCATTCCGACACGGCATAGAAGCCGCCAGCGGGCAGTACCGCAATAGAAGATGACGAACAATAAACGGGATAAACGCGAGCCATGCACGGCTCACTGGGAAATTGGAAAAAATTAGCAAATTTTGTATGACACCATTTGTCTAAGAAACTAAATGCACTCAAAAAATTATCGGAATGGGGTGGATATCGGTTGGTGTGATGTACATACACAGACAAACAGATTATCATAAATTCAGAAAAAAGCTAGACGATTTATTCAAGAGACTTACCTTTCGTGATTAGTGATGAGTCCTGCTTCGAAGTGACCCCGTGAGCCCTCATAACCGCCGAAGACATGTCTCGAGACGCCTCAGACAGAGATAGGTTACCAGCATGATTGTCGCCCGCCATACGACCAAACAACCAGTAGTGTTGATCAGAGATGTCACTTCATTTCATAGCACGATGTTATTTGTTTTCGTCCGTGGCATCCTTGCAGCTTAGCGCTATGTCGACGGTATTCTACGCTCCGTTTTGTTGCCCTTTATGGCAACCCACCCCGAAGTACATTTCAACAAGATAACGCTCACCCACACGTGGCGAGACTTTCTACTGCTTGTCTTCGTGCTTGTCAAACCCTACCTTAGCTAAAAGGACCGCTGGCTCTCTTCCCATTTGATAACGTTGTAAGAGGTATGCGATGTATGCGCTGCCTCCAACAGGAAAGACTTAGGAGAGTCTCTGACCAGAGAGCAGTATGTAGTTAGTTGTTGCTAGTCGGCATTAGTCGACAGTAGTTTGCGTGAGTCGGCAGTAGTCAACAGTAGTCTGCGTGAGTCGGCAGTAGTCGGCTCGTGTCTGCGCGTGTCGGCAGTCTCCTCCAGAGTCTGGACTGCCGACTCACGCAGACTACTGTCGACTACTGCCGACTCACGCAGACTACTGTCGACTACTGCCGACTCACGCAGACTACTGTTGACTACTGCCGACTCACGCAAACTACTGTCGACTAATGCCGACTAGCAACAACTAACTACATACTGCTCTCTGGACAGAGACTCTCCTAAGTCTTTCCTGTTGCAGGCAGCGCATACATCGCATACCTCTTACAACGTGTAGACCATTATGGGTAGGGAACTCCAACCAGCTCGGGATTTGGACAATCTAACTTACCAATTGGACAGAATTTGGCACGATATCCCTGAAGAGGACCTGCAACAATTTTGTCAATCAGTGCCATGCCGAATAACTGCTGGCATAAGGCCCACAGGTGGACCAACGTGTTACAGAAACGCTCAATTTATGAAGCTCTTTCTCTTGAATAGATCATCCAAGTTTTCTGAAACTGTAATCATTGTTTGTCAGTGCATGTACAGGGTCATTATAATTAAATTTTCAAACCGCTGTAGAAATAATACAACTGGTTAGAATGACGTCAAATTGCAACGAAATATTATCGGAGATGGGGGAAATCGTATGGCAGAATAAAAATAAATAGTTACAAAATGTAGCAATAGATGGCGCTGTAAGCATCATAATTTAATAATGGTCGACTATAAATGACAAATGAATCATACAACAATACATAAGTTGTGCATTTGACGCTAAACAAACTGTACTACTCAGTGTGCATGGGTGTACAGGTGTGATGCTGTTAACCTAACGTAAGCCTATACGCCACGGCAAGGTCATATCACATCGGATGGGAAAATTCGGTTTTTAATTGTCCTGAGGACAAAAACCGCACAAAAAGCATCAGCCAAAATCAAATCGGATTATTAATGTCCGTATGACTGGCGTAAAACATGTTCAATATGCTGTCCACGGTTTTCTGCAAAAAGTTGAAATCAAAAACCGTCATGATCCACACCTGATCGAAGTGTTTCCGGGGTCACGTTCAGAACGTGTTGCGCAATCGGTGCCTTCAGTGCAGCTATGTTTGCAATCGGAATACTGAACACAACATCTTTCAAATAGCCAGAAGTCACATGAATTATGATCAGGTGATTAAGACGGACAAGCTGTAGGGAAATGACCGCTGATAATTGTAGCATTTCCAAAATGGCTCTTCAGCAGCTGCTTAACTGGATTTGCAATGTGCGGAGGTGCACCATCTTCCATAACAATGATCCCATCCACACACCCACGCCGTTGGAGAGCTGGAACGACGTGGTTGTGCAAAAGACACTCATGGCGCTTACCAGTGACGGTACAGGTAACAGGACCGGAAGCACCTGTCTCTTCGAAAAAATGTGGCTCTATGATAAATGATACCGTAAATCTGTACCACACAGTGACCTTTTCAGGATTAAGTGGTACTGGTTGATTTGCGTGTGGATTTTCCGTTGCCCGTATTCGACAGTTCTGAGATATCCCGTCGGGTGGAAATGGGCTTTGTCTGTCCACAAAATCTTCCACGAACAAGAGTTGTCCACTTCATGCGAGCGCAGACATTCTACACAAAAGTCTCTCTTGCTGGAAGGTCAACAGGAAACAACTCGTGAACATGGGTGATTTTGAATGGTTAGCAAAAGAGGATGTTTAGCAGGATTTTACGCACCGTGCTCACAGGTACGTCCAATGTTCAGGCAATTCTCTGTGCACCACATGTTTGCACACCACCACTCGTCTCCTCCTGCATTGCTGAAGCCAATGTTTCCACTGACATCGAATCAATTTGTTTCCTCCCTCCACCAGGTAGCACACCAAAAGAACCCTTCTTTTCGAATTTCCGAATCATTTTCTTGAGACCCGCGGCAGTCATCTACCAACGCATTTTTTCAAACCCTTCAGTATTCAGAACTTCTGCAGAGGAACATGTGCACAGTAACCATTCTTCTGGAATGAGATTTTCAGTCTGCAGCGGAGATTGCGCTGATATGAAACTTCCTGGCAGATTAAAACTGTGTGCCCGACCGAGACTCGAGCTCGGGACATTTGCCTTTCGCGGGCAAGTGCTCTACCAAGTGAGCTACCCAAGCACGACTCACGCCCCGTCCGCACAGCTTTACTTCTGCCAGTACCTCGTCTCCTACCTTCCAAACTTAACAGAAGCTCTCCTGCGAACCTTGCAGAACTAGCACTCCTGGAAGAAAGGATATTGCGGAGACATGGCTTAGCCACAGCCTGGGGGATGTTTCCAGAATGAGATTTTCACTCTGCAGCGGAGTGTGCGCTGAGATGAAACTTCCTGGCAGATTAAACTGTTTGGAAGGTAGGAGACGAGGTACTGGCAGAAGTAAAGCTGTGAGGACGGGGCGAGAGTCGTGCTTGGGTAGCTCATTTGGTAGAGCACTTGCCCGCGAAAGGCAAAGGTCCCGAGTTCGAGTCTCGGTCCGGCACACAGTTTTAATTTGCCAGGAAGTTTCATATCAGCACACACTCCGCTGCAGAGTGAAATTCTCATTCTGGGTACATCCCCCAGCCTGTAGCTAAGCCATGTCTCCGCAATATCCTTTCTTTCAGGAGTGCTAGTTCTGCAAGGTTCGCCGGAGATCTTCTGTTAAGTTTGGAAGGTAGGAGACGAGATACTGGCAGAAGTAAAGCTGTGAGGACGGGGCGTGAGTCGTGCTTGGGTAGCTCATTTGGTAGAGCACTTGCCCGCGAAAGGAAAAGGTCCCGAGTTCGAATCTCGGACCGACACACAGTATTAAATTGCCAGGAAGTTTCAATCATTCTTCTACTTATAATACAGCTTTACAAGCAGAGATCCTGCATTGAGACAGCCATGGCGAACGTCGCAGACGCGAAAGGAGGAAAAGCCGTGTACCCGGCGAGTTTATACCAACTTCAATCGGTCGTGCGCATGACAGGTGTTTTCGTTTACGTATTCTGACACATACAGCGCCATCTATTGATGAATTGTCACACAATTTTTTTCTTCTTCCATTCGTTTTCCCCCTTCTTCGATAATATTCTGTTGCAATTTGACGTTATTCTGACCAGTGGTGTTATTTCTACAACGTTTTGGATGTTTAACTTTACTTATAGTCACCCTGTACATCGTGCCCGGTCCCATTCCGATAATTCCTTCGTGGCGCGTCTTTTTTATTGTTGTAATAGAGCATATATTAGAGAAAAACATTGATATTGTGTGACTGTGCTCGCTGACGCTTGTCTACTCCTGTCCTGGGTTTCTTCTTCCATTCGTTTTCCCCCTTCTTCGATAATATTCCGTTGCAAATATATATATATATATATATATATATATATATATATATATATATATATATATATTACTGAATTTTATCTATTCTGTTGCCACTTGCTTACGGCCAATCTAGCTCTGTTATAGATGTGGCTTCTTGAATTTCTGCCTCGAGTAGTCTGTTACATGTGGAGCCGTCACTCCACGAGTGGTTGGGCTACCTTACTAGTGACGCTGTGGCTGTACTAATTGAAACCTGAAAGGAAAAATTAATATACCTTAATCCCATTGTAGGTGTATAACTAATCCTCACATTGACGGAATAATTTGGTTATTCATTGCCCTGGCCTGGAAAACCGTAAGATCTGAAGTTTTATGTTTTCGATGAGTTAGTGTTTGGATTCATTCAGACACGATAGTAGTTTACCTTGGAGACTGACTGTTACTAGTGTTCATCGCTGTATTATTTCTGAATTTCCACTTCAGGTAAATTTTTGAAAAGTTGCATTTAACTGCCTTGCAGGAGCAAAACAATTTTTAATTAATCCTGTATAACGTGCTCATATGCATGCGAAAATTAGCAAGTATTTGGCCCCGCACTTTAGTTGTATTTAATTATTTTATTGTTGTGCCATATATTTGTTTTTAACAATTTAGACATTTTTATGACCTTTAATTATTTGTACAGGGAGAGCAGTCATTATCGTAGCCCCCATGGTTAAGTGCAGTCTCAGCATGACTATGGTACGCCTGTAAATTTTTTTGCAGTTTGGGTTTAATATTGTCTATGAGATGCAATTTTACACTAATTTTGCCTAAAACTGTTGACTGAATACCTGTGTTTACTTTTGCTGATGGGTTACATCAGTTGTTGAAATTCTCACTGATTGATATGTGACATTTGTTATTTATTGTAATCATTACAGCCAGTTGAATTGAGTGATTGTTAATAAAGTTCTGAACTTAACTAAGAGTGTATAAGTGTGAATGTTGCTGACCCTGTATGTTTTTGGGTTTCCCCTCCCACTCCACAGCCACCTATGTTACATGTTCAGTCCTTCTGGCTCAGGAGGGTGCAACACTTCCTTCCTTGAAAAAACATTAATGATTTGCCAAAAGGTAATTGAAACATCATACAGAGTGATCAAAACCGAATGGCGCTCATCAGTTAACTCACTCATTCAAAGAAAACTTTAGTGTGATGCCGTATTCGACCACTAAAAATAGCAGAATTTCGTCTTGGGAGTGTCTTCATGGCTATTGTAACTAGGACCTGCTTTTTGGGTAGAACAATAGAGAGTAGAGAGTACGATACAACTTAATTTTAAAATATAGATAACGCGGGAAGAAATAATAGCACTTGGACTAAAAAAAAAGAGATCGTAGTTATATTTGAGAAATGTTTTCTGCTGATTTTACGTTTCAGATTGTTTTTGTAACGCTTAAAATCGATTGATTTTAGGTGCACCATCAACTGTAATGTGTGTGTTAGTTCCGACGACGGCGGCGTAATTATTGTGATGTTCCACAGGCAAAGAGTAGGTGATAGCAGAGTGATTCTACACCGCACTGTACCAGATGCGTGCAAAGAAAGTGGGCAACATAGACGAACAGCGTGGACCTCAGCATGTAGTGGCGAAATTCAAAGCTAATACAGCAGCAGCGTCACCTGGCAGCCGACCTACCTGTAACTGCAACTCCGCTATCTGGCTGCCCAGTGGACTGCAACAACGCCAGCGCACTGAGTGAACGGGACGGGCCTACCAGCACGCTGCCTCTGCAGAACAACCGAATAGGCGTAGACAGAGACACGTCATTGTCGTCATAGCCTTCAAAACATCGTGTCTTTTACTAGGGCAATCGGTAAATGAGGACGATGTCCTAGTGCTATATAAACCTCTATTACAGTCTTAAGGGCGTAGAAGTGGTTTCAGTCCCTATTTTTCATTAATCAGAAAACTATAAATAATATTTTTAATGTTTTTCTAGATGTTTCTCCGAAGTGTGGTATGCTTATTTGTGCTGCTTACCCAACAAAGCTGTGACTATAGCAAGCAACAGGAATTCAGATAGGCCCTTTATTGTGTATTACAGATTTTTACCTATGGTACACAGACTATTTATATATGCTTGTGAAAATTTTGAATGTTTATGTTAGTGTTTGATTTTGATAGGCTCTTGAGTATTACTGCATTCAGTGGACTGAAGCTTTAGTTTTACGTTTTATTCGCCAGGGTGTGTTTTTCCTTTTGACCTGAGTTATAGGTCATGTCCTTTGTCTCTGTGTCCATCCTAGGACTTTTAGTTTCAAATGGTTCATATGGCTCTGAGCATTATGGGACTTAACAGCTGTGGTCATCAGTCCCCTAGAACTTAGAACTACTTAAACCTAACTAACCTAAGGACATCACACACATCCATGCCCGAGGCAGGATTCCAACCTGCGACCGTAGCGGTCACGCGGTTCCAGGCTGAAGCGCCTAGAACCGCGCGGCCACACCGGCCGGCGGACTTTTAGCGTGAAGGTTTTAATGAGCTGCAGAGTGGTTGGCTTCTCCTTTTTTATTCTCATGGTCACCCAGCCATGGTAATCTGCTTTCTTATTTTTAATCTCTTTTCCCTGTTTCTTGTGTATCTCTGTGGTTTTCTTGTCGTTCGTCTGGTTCTTCCTCTCCCTTGTTATTGTTCCACACATCCTCTTTGTTTTATTCTTCCCCTTGGGTAATTGTTCTACTGGGAACAAGGGACCGATGACGTCGCAGTTTGGTCCCTTACGCCCCCCCCCCCCCATCCCCTTCTTCACCAACCAACCAACCAACAATACAGTGGTGACAGCTATTTTGTTAATTTGCGTAACTGAAGTGGTACACTGAACACTTACTTAAGCTAATTGTTGATTAGGAGGAGTGTTTGTGTTACCAAAAGTTCTTTTATGATGTTTGCGAGTTGACTGTGAACGATCAGGAAGTCATTCAAAAGAAAAAGGTTGGAGGTGAAGGAAGAGGAAAAGGGAGGTATTGCACGGAAAAGAGGTGAGTTGAGGATCTGTGGTTGTGGACTGTCGGTTGACAGCATTTTAGATCATTCAGCCGGATACACTGGACACCAGTACAACCAACAAGAGATAAATCACGTTAGGTGGGGCACCATCGAAATTAATATGGCACGAAATTTTAATATCTTCCAGAGAGTACATAAGGATGTCACCTCATGAAGATATAGAAAACTCGATAAAGTGGTAGCTGGATCTTGATGAAAGAGTCAAGAGATAGTGTAACGAAAAAGACACCAGATTGTATGAGAACAGAGATAATCTTGGTGACGCTATGAATAGCTTGAGGGCTGAGGTAACAGGAGACATACAGAAAGACGTTATGGAGGCTAAGACTGAAATAAAGTACAGATTCCGGAAAACTGAACTTGGTATGACCAACATAATAAAGATATGACAGACGTACCACAAGAATACAGCATGGCTACAGAAGACCTAAACACAGAGGAAACTGAACTAGCTGTGAATTTCAGGGAAGAAATAACAGCACAATGGCACGATGATGATCAGTGAATCAAGCAAGAAAGTATAAGAGAACAAGAGATTAAAAATTAATAGATTGATAGGAAAGTTAGTAACAAAACCTTGATAGTGAGGTAAAATTACATAATTACAGTAATGCATAGTGATAGTAAGTACATCCAGGCCAATACAGACAGGGGTATAAAAAAAAAGGTATTACATCCACTGATATTAATAAATGGTTAAAAGAAATATTCACTGTCAACAATAAGAATGTGGGCAAATTCTTATTCACAGAGTGGAAGATGTTTTCACCTGGGGAGTGAAGAAGAAAGAAAAAGTTAATAACTTCAATCAATCTGAAGCCGAATATCTGAAGAAATGTTGTTCCAAGAGTTATTGGGATGCAACACTTGCAGACTTACTATATTACAAACACATTAACATGCATAAGGGAACCCAGACAATGAAGTAGTCAGAATAGACATAAGGAGCGAGCAAATCTTCTGCTGGTATATCAATTGGCGCCTGGTATTCTCCTAGCTGGGTGACACTTTACTTTGTGTTTCAAGTTTCACTGCTCTTTCCTATCCCTGGATTATTTAGATGATTTAACCTACTAAGCAGCCATAGCCCAGGCATTTCAATTAGAATCAGATCACTAGAAGTAGTAGTACTTCATCCTAGTGATATGGACTCAGGATTGAAGTAATAATTGAATTAATATATCAGAAATCCGTAATTCTTTTTGTTGTCTAATGTCAACAGACTACAAAAGTAGCAGTGCCAAATAGAGTAGAGATAAGTGCCAGATCTGAAAAGAAACATTGTCGAAATATTGAATAAAGCAAATTAGCATCAGTAAATAATGGTTTCAAGAATTGTGGAAGAGAAGAAATAATGCAAGAAATTGTACTGATAATCATGGTAAATAGGATTACATGAAAAGAAGAAATTAACTTGTCTAGATGAAATATAATGATGGTTAATACTGTGAGACCAATGATATCTGCTGGAATTCATGTGCTTCAGAATTTTTGTCTAGTTGTTGGAATGAATAAAGATGATCAATATATGTTGGAGTATAAATTTTAACCATACATGATACTGTGTTGAGAGAGGTATGTATAATGAAGGTTTATGTAAGTTGACAGGTAAAGAGATTATGTAGCATTTAAGAGGTACTGTTTGAATAAGTCATTTGTTTCCACAATAGTAGTCCTATTATCTATACATACTTCTAAGTGATGAAGAAAACATCATGATGATAAGAAGTAACGTTCTATCCACGACAAGCAAAGAAACAAGAATTTAATGCTCTAATTAGCTGCCACACCTGATGTGCATGTATTAACAGTGGTCTTCAGAACGAAAATTTTGGCACTACTGCCACTATTCAACGAATAATGAGTCCCTACATTTCAAAGTTTGAACCATATCTTGACTGAACAAGAAAATACTGTACCAATTCTATTGGCAATAATAATGATCATTTAACCACACTAAGTACCCTGTGGCAGTCAAATGGCAGTTTCTTCCAAAATTTATTTCTGGCAGCCATGTTGATTGCAATTGTATATAGTTAAGTAAGACACGCTTACAGCATTAATCCTTTCCCTGATACAGACATGCCTTTGCCATTATGTGCTAGGCGTGACTATGTTGTGGCTGTACTCCCAAATGCTGTTACCTGTGCTGAGAGTCGACGTTCTGAGCTCTATGAAAGATGTATAATACAATTACAAAATGTGTTTATCTGCTGAAAAAATTCGAGTTTTACGTGTCTTACAGTTTCATATCTGTGATCGATAAACGACTATATTTCATTTACTCATCATATTTACTGCGCTGCATCGAAGTAAAGTATTATACCAAAATTTAAACAGTTTGCAAAGGTAAAAACACATTGCATGACCTTTGCAAATGGTATATTTTAGTTTGTACTTTGCACTACAGGAAGTGTCGGTATGAGGTCGAAATTTTATTTCAGATTGAGAGTATAACATTTTGCCTTGGATTTACTGTTTTAACATTCCACAATCTGTCGCACTCAACGCCCCCATTTCTTTCCCTGGACATCGAGAATTATGTGGTCATACGAATCCATCTGTGTTAAAGCATTTAGTGGAAAATAACATTACCCAGACACGTCTGTGCACTACTTCGTCAGTTATTCGTAAGGCAAGCTCCATACAATCATCATAACTTTGTGTGAAATTGTATGGTTCCTTCATGCGACGTAGTGGGGGGTGTTCAGACAAGGCAATTCCCCATCATCTTCAGATTGAAAATCTGTGCAGGAAGGAAGTGGATGAACACAATCCAGTGACATGCCTCCCTCGTTTTTCTGCACCCCTTCCCGCTTCCCCCCCCCCCCCCTCCCCCAGTTTCAACCTGTTTCACTCCTTGAATACAATTTCTCATTTGATAAGTCTCTACTGCCCTGAAGACTGATATATGTATTTAATATTTCTTTTTAACCCACTTCATTTAGAGATAAATACTAACCCTACAATTTTTAAAAGCAATATTTTTATTAATCTACGAAATTTACTTCGCCCATAACGCCAAAACTATTGGTCCCAGAGAATTAAAGGACAATATTTGGAGAAAATTTTGTGTAGTTTAATTTTGTAGCAGTAGTTTTCGAGTTATTCGAGAAAACTACACAAAAAGTTACCACTAAACGCCCCCCACCCATCCTCCAAAGCAATGCTCACACACAACTGGTCAGGATTTGTAGTATGCTGCCTAGGACACTCCCTTCTAACAGTGTTAAAATTTTTGTGACTACATAATTTTTTCCTTAATCCATCGCTTTTACTCTTCATCGAGTTGCCTATAGTATTGGGGTGCTGCATCTTGAGTCTCTATCGGTACCTGCTATTGGTGTGGACACTAAAGCTGTGCCAGATACAGTAATGATATATGACCAAGCCGCCTTTACATTAGGCACTTGATTGTCTCCAAAGCAGAGTGCAAGTTTTTAACAAACTACACAAAACACTGTAATAAAGCTTAAATTTTAAGCAAACAGCCTTAAGATGTCATGCCATCTGGCAGACTTATGACATCTACTTATTTACTGTATCTGATAGTCACAGTGATGTATTTTGACTTTTCTGATTTGCAGCTGGCATTGCATTTTGCCCCCTCTGTTGCTTATGGTGTTACATAGTGCATAAACAGATGGTTCACTAATGTAACACATTGCCAGACATTGGTTTTCAAACGAAGTTTCCACCCCATTACATCCAACCGCATCTTAATTGCACATTTACCTGCCCACTGCATTTCTATACCAAACATAATATTTTAGCCATTCTCTCCAAGGCTGCACAATGCTTTAATCTAGATGTACAGATTCAGGTACTTCATCCAAAGTTCCAAGCTAACGTTCGATGCCAAACAATTTTTTTAATTTTAATAACATGCCTCACCAGCACTCAATGATTTTCTCCTTTTCCGTAATCTTGACTGCTAAAGAGTACATTAATTATTTTCATTTCTCCTGCTCATAAGTCCTTATCAACTTCATCTTTCATTAAACGCCAGCTCAGTCGCCGCTACTTTTGTAACACAGTTGAATTTTATTTTAGAGTGATAAATTACTGTCCATGTTCACTATTATTGCTGAAAAGAATGTGCATCTGGAAAAAATGATAAAAAACGGAGAAAACATAACTTTACATTTTTTAGATCCTATATTTTTTATATGGCCATCGATATAGTTATATCGATAAATTATTGTTATTTACAGATTACTATTCAAGAATCAGAGAAACGTATAAATTCGTCTTTTAGGAAACGAAATGGATGTATGTTCCTTGACACGTAAGGTATCCAAAACATGCTGGTCTATATTTTATTGACACTATATAGCTTCTTATGAAGGTGAAAATAATTAAGAATACGTCAATGGGTTCTTTGAAGTGTAAGGGCTAAGTACACTGCACTGCGGATCATCTTCTTCTTGAAGCATTCAGCATCATGTCGTACTCAGTACTGACGCCTTTTGGACAACGACGTGACCTCTGTTCCGTCAACAACAGCTTTAGTTTAAGCATGAACATGCTATTCCCTGAGAATTTATGCTGGTCTACTGAATACTCGTTGGCCCTAAAATATCAGTCTCACTTCAAGCCTCATCACAAGCGAAGCTTTGCACTGCAGAAAGCAAAACATGTTTCCTCTGTTAGTTGACTATTGGGCTAGTGCAGAGTAGTTTTTGTCAACGTATATTGTCCATCCATGCCATTGATTTCAAACTGAGATACTTTGACGACTGTTTTATCGTTGCTACGAGAAGCCTAGTGCATTTGAGTTTCATAATGCTGTTGTTGGGAAGCTTACACTTCTCTTAGATGGTGATATTGGTCTTTACCTTCCACAGTTCTGTACTGTTGGTCATGTGAAACTTAAGGACTCGTTGATATGCAGTTACGTAACTGAAGAGTCAGGAGGCACTACGCAGTATACACACGGTAACGGATGTATAAGTGAGATTAGGATAACAAATGTATGCTGGCTTAGGATTGTGCACCATAACTCCTACGAAATCCCATTTTATCACATAAGTCAATTTTTAAGTCACGTAAGTTAGTATGGACCATTAATTTCTGTTTATGAAGACAGATGGGATAATGGATTTCCCTTCACTGTTTTGAATGGAGGTAGGCATGTTAAGTCTGATTTACTGAAACATGTACCGTCATTCACGTATGTATTCCGCTAGTGTGCACTACTTATTTCCGATGGGCAACTTAGGACATGTGCAATTTGTTAAGTCTACTGAGTAACTGCAGGCTGAGTCTTCACAGTGAAGCTGAAATGTGCCTTCTTGTTAGAGAAAATTACAGAAAGCAAGCTACCTCCAGTTAAGTGACATTTAAAGATGTGGATATTTTTAGAGATATGTATACATATTTAGCTCTATCTACGTAGCACATTCCAACAGTGGGAGGATTGGTTCCCATTCTTACAGTTTTCCTAAGCAGCTTCTGTAAGAAACTTGAATTATTTGTGTATTAAAAATTTTATATTGTTAGTTTCCCATCGCTCTTTACGTACTTATATATGTCATAATGTATAAGCCAACTCATTGTGAATAGGTTCAGTCACCGTTCAGTGACTTTTGACCATAAAATATCAGCGGAATTGTCACACCATAAAAATGTAAAATTACAACAATCAGACTTCAGTCCTGAAGATGGGTTCTTTCTATAATGCGACAATGATTAACAGAAGAGTTTACATTAACCTCAAACAGTTTCATCGTTGAACACTGTGGCTGCAGTCCTATTTAAGACGTCATACAGTGGAAAAACCATTTTACAGTTTTGAGTCATTAAAAACATGGTAACAGGATATTTTCACATATTTCCACTAAATAACACTGTTTCAGAAATTATGGAAAACATTATTAAGGAAAGCATTTACATCGCAAATGATCTACATCATGTAGCCACCCAATCTAAAGAGAGAACAAAGAATGTCAGAAAATTACTATAAAACAATCCATCTTATAGGATTTTCTTGTTATAAAGTAAACGAAAAATCGTATAAGCAGCTTCTCAGAATGCGTACGAGACCTTTGCTTAAGTAATAGCCTTACACAGTTTAGGTACATCAAGTGGAAATTCGTTTCTCTAATTCAAAATAATTCTCGAATTTATGTTCAAAAACTGCATGCACTTCAAGCATTCAGTAGCAGAGAGGGTTTATTTATTTTGTACTATTATGCTATGAGTAACTCTTTTTACAATGAAGTTCTTAATATCTTTGCACTTGATGGAACTTGAAATCAGTTAGCTTAATGATTCATATATGCATGTTTTACCCCGCCCTTTATGCATGGACCATGCGAAACCACAGCTAAAACGGGGACTAGGCCTTCAAATCCCTTACTTTTATTTTTATTTCGAATTTGGAAGGATTTTCTATATTAAAAGATGGCAAGTAATAATAGAATTAACAACATGTGTACATTCAGGAGTTCACGTTAAAAATTATGTGTTTTGTGTATCACTGCCATGTAACTTCTTACAAAAGTTTATGATTTTCATGTGTATTTTGTTTACTGTATACTAATATCGTAGTTTACTTATTATTTTTTAAGTCTTTTGATATGAAGGCTCACACAAAATTTCTTATAATCTGTTTGTATACAAAGTAGACATAATGGCAATGGCCTTTTTAGCAGCTGCTAATGAGTGGTATGTGGTGCTAAATGATTTCCGCAAGTAGTTTTGCAGCTCATCAGCTATAAACATGAAACAGTGATTGGGCATTATCAGTGTTCAATAATAACAAACTTTTCTAAAATGTCTTAAAACAATGCTCTCCCTAATACACTTACACAAACAAAATGATTAGTTGTTTAAGTAATGTTTATGTTATCCATGTACTAGCAATTTTTTTTAGTGGCTTGTAGTTGATAAACCTGCTCACTTCAATACCTACTGCTCTATTTTACATATTCAGCCATTCTTGTTAGCTTACAAGCCATAACACAGTTTGCTGGTCTGATTCTATTTGGATCATTGTTTACCACAAGCACCTCCCATGCATCTCAGTAGGGCAAGGTTACAATTCAAAGATTGAATGTGTCAGAAGTTTGGCACAGAAGGCGGGACAAGTCGAAAGGTAGAAATATTGTACTCGTTGTTGATGTGTACCACCTTAACAGCCTTTGACTATTAATCACCATGTTCATGTGCTCACTTTAGTGGTCAGAAATGAAAGTATTCCTTAGTTCACAATTTATTTTCACCAGACAGTGATTGTCCTTACATTTATTTCATGACAACACCACGCCGGCCGCAGCGGTCTAGCGGTTCTAGGCGCTCAGTCCGGAACCGCGCGACTGCTACGGTCGCAGGTTCGAATCCTGCCTCGGGCATGGATGTGTGTGATGTCCTTAGGTTAGTTAGGTTTAAGTTGTTCTAAATTCTAGGGGACTGATGACCACAGATGTTAAGTCCCATAGTGCTCAGAGCCATTTGAACCATTTGACAACACCACACTTACAGGTATTGTAATAGGTTTTAAATGTGATTCTTTTTTAAACATATCCAAAGTTTGCCTTACCTTATCTTCCCAAGATCATTCCTCTCAGGGAATCCATGGGAAAGGATCTACCCATTAATTTCTTTATTTTACACAATGCCATTGCTCAGTTCGTGTATGTGATGTGGTGTAGAGTAGTAGATTGTTTACTATCTCCTTGAACATTTCAACTGTTGGTTAGGTGCATAGGAGTACATGAATGTGTTAAAATCGCAGGAAATTCTATACCCAACGTTAATTTATGAATGAAATGTCGTTATTAAAATGTGTTTGATTTGATATTCTTGTAAAAATGGTTTCTATTTTCTGCTAGTGAAATTTCATGCACTGTCAGAAAGTAAGGCTACAGGCTTCTCAACTGTTAATATGTACTCATTTAGTATTCTTTTCATTATCAGAAGTACATTGGTAAATTTTGGGACATATGATTTGACACACTACTAAAGGATATCATAGAGTGCTGCTAAATATTTGACTTGTGCATATCTGAAGCCTGAGTTCTGGCTACACTAATAGATATGATTTTCAGTGGTTCAGTTGGTAGCATACGAAGCAGTTCTGTGGAACAACTTTTGTTTCAGGGTTGTGTTTCCTGACATATTAAACATGTTTATTGTAGGTATTGGATACAACTCCCCATGTTGGGAAAATAGAAGTAAAGATTATCTTTGTTGAACATTTTGCTGCATCATAATGTGCCCCTGTATGATGTGTTCATCAAATCAAAGCTTCTTATGAGAATAAATTTACACAAAATTACGTGTTTTCCAGCATCGAAAATCAAACAACAGAAATATTTGCTATATATATGTTAAATAAATACATTTTAAATATAAATACTTTCAGAACGAGATGTATATGAAACGTTATTTAAATATTGCACTTTTGTGAGAGATAAAGTTTAAATGGATAGTAAATCGCGCTCTGGAGAAGTATGTAATGATTAAATGAATTAAATACAGAAAGGAGACATTGTGGTTTAGTAATAAAATTCAGAAATAGCCAAAGAACCAGAGACTGTCACAGTCTTGGTTGAAAAAGTAACATGCAAACAATGATAGGCAACACCAAGTAGAAATTCGTACATCTGTAAAAAGACTGATGCCTGAAGCACAGAACATATTCCGCTATGGTAGCTTAGTGAAAGAAGCTGCTGAGACCCTGAGAAAAATCTTGCCCTAAAATCATATCTCTAAGCCAGCCAAAGGACTCTATCCAGTTACTCACTGACCAATCTGGTATGGCAATAGAAGATAGCAAAAGGAAATTTGAAGTCTTAAATCATCCATGTTGGAAGATCATACAGTATCATTTGAACATTGCACAGACTGCTGTATGAAGGATATAGTAATAGGAATCACTCTCATATAAAAGCAAATGAAAGACTTGGAAATAAATAAGTCAGCAGGTCCAGATGGATTCACTAAACAGTTTTAAAGAGTGTAATATATGGCACAGGCTCCTTACTTAGATAGCATTTATCATGAATCTCTTACAGGTGCAAAGTAGCGACTGAAAAAAAGCACAGATGACTGGTGCATATAGGAAGGGAAAAGAATGGACCTGCAGAATTACAGATCAATATCTTTAGTACCAGTTAGCTGCAGGACACATTCTTAGTACAAATGTAATGAAGTTCCTTGAGACAGAAAAGCTTTTGTCCACAAATCAGCAGGGACCTAGACAGCATTCCCTGTGTAGATCTCAACCTCCCCATTTCTCATACAATACTCTGTGAACTGTGGATGAACTGCAGTAGGTAGTTACATACTCATAGATTTCTGGGAAACATTTGACAT
The DNA here is from genome assembly GCF_023864275.1 of Schistocerca cancellata. Lineage (NCBI taxonomy): Eukaryota > Metazoa > Arthropoda > Insecta > Orthoptera > Acrididae > Schistocerca > Schistocerca cancellata. The sequence continues at coordinate 418,727,709 of NC_064634.1, read as the reverse complement.
GGTTTTCATTGCAGACAGTTAATTAAGGTACAACCATAAAGAAGTTGCTACCCAGATATATTAGTGGCTCAAAGACTTCTTGCGTAATAGGACACGTTATGTTATACTTGATGACGAGTGCTGATTGGAGACAAGGATATCGTCAGAAGTGCCTTAGAGAAGTGTGATATGACAGCTCTTATACTCTATATACATAATATATCTGATGCAGTGGGATAAGCAGCAATCTACAGCTGTTTGCTGATGATGCTATGGTATATGGGAAAGTGTCATCATTGAGTGGGTATAGGAAGATAGAAAGTGACGTAGAGAAAATTTTTATTTGGTGTGATGAATTACAGATTACTCTAAATGAAGAAAAAGTAAGTTAATGGAGATGAGTAGTAAACACAAGCTCACATTGTTCGAAAACAACATTAGTAACTTGCAGCTTGATACAGTCATATTGGTAAGCGATATGAAATGAAATGGAAATATGAGGATGTTACTAAGGAAGACAAATGACTTCAGTTTACCAGGAGAATTTTAGGGAAGTCTCGTCATATCTAAGGTAACCGTATACAGAAAACTAGTGCAACCGATTCTTGAGTATTGCTCGATTGTTTGGTATCGCTACCAGTCGGACTAAAGTAAAGCATTGAAGCAATGCGGAGTGGGCTGCTACATATGTTGCTGATAGGTTCAAACAACATGCGACTATTACAGAGATGCTTCGGAAATTCAAAATGGAATCACTGGAGGAAAAGCCACCTTCTTTTCGACTGTTACTGCTGAGAAGATTTAGAGGAATGTCGTTTGATGCTGACTGCAGAATGATTAAACTGCAGTCAACGTTCATCCTGCATAAGGACAACGAATATAAGACGAGAAAAATTTGGGCTCATGTGAAAGGAAGTCAACAGTCATTCCTCCATCACTCTGTAAGTGGACCAGGAAAGGTAATGGCTAGTAGCGTTACTAGGTACCCTCCACCATGTACTGTAAGTCGGTTGCGGAGTATGTATGTAGATGTTGATCTTGGCATGCCATGGAAATACAGACACACCATATGTCCGACTGCACATTTCGCCTATAAAGTACTTCACTATTATGGATTCCTTAGTGTTGTGTTAGGTTTTCTGTAGAAATCTGTGAAATAGGTAATGTAACTTTCGTTGAGCGATGGTCAGCATCCTGTAAATCTGAGATATTCTTACACATGTCAAAGAAATATCTGTAACGCCTATCTTTAGTTAACAATACACTGTAACCTGATGTTTGTTCTGTAACTTCTGAGAATTCTGGTAAACCTTGTGATACCAAGACAGAATGTGTGGTACTACATTATTCTTTATACCATTACAAAATCGTATTCCTGTAAGAATTATGTCAAACAGGCCATCTGTGCACGAAGCAGTTTACACGCCACAGGAATCTATATCATTGTGATCACAGAATACTATAATATGTTTGTCTGAAATATAGTAGTCAAGACCAAATTAACGCTAGGGTTTCCAATTCTGCAGCTGAATAGGTTCACATTCTGAAACTGTATGTTGAGTAAAACTTATTATATGAATATCACATTTGGATTCATCATGGAATTGTGATAGATGTGGCACCTAACCCCGAGGAAGAGACATCAGTAACAACACACAAATTCTCTGACATGTCAGGGTGATGTACAGCATTAGAGTTCCCTAAAGCGTGCTTGATAGCATCGACATCCTCCTGACAGTTGTCTGACCAATCTCACAGAGCATTTCTCTTTGATAATAGTGCTGTACTATTCAGAAGTTGCTCAGGAAAAACCATTTAAAAATGAACAATTATCCTAAGAATGTACTAAGCTCTTTTTTTAGTTATTTGAATTGAAAAATTCATTATTCCACTAATAAAACCTGGATTCAATGCTATAGGATAAGGAGGACTCACACAGCTTAGAAACATAATCTTGTCTCTCGAACATCAGTTTCTCGAAATTTACCTTGACTTCTACAACATAAAATTTCTGTATTGTATACTCAAATAAATTAATATACTCTTCCCAAACATGGGCAGCTACTAACAGATCATCTACACTCCTGGAAATTGAAATAAGAACACCGTGAATTCATTGTCCCAGGAAGGGGAAACTTTATTGACACATTCCTGGGGTCAGATACATCACATGATCACACTGACAGAACCACAGGCACATAGACACAGGCAACAGAGCATGCACAATGTCGGCACTAGTACAGTGTATATCCACCTTTCGCAGCAATGCAGGCTGCTATTCTCCCATGGAGACGATCGTAGAGATGCTGGATGTAGTCCTGTGGAACGGCTTGCCATGCCATTTCCACCTGGCGCCTCAGTTGGACCAGCGTTCGTGCTGGACGTGCAGACCGCGTGAGACGACGCTTCATCCAGTCCCAAACATGCTCAATGGGGGACAGATACGGAGATCTTGCTGGCCAGGGTAGTTGACTTACACCTTCTAGAGCACGTTGGGTGGCACGGGATACATACGGACGTGCATTGTCCTGTTGGAACAGCAAGTTCCCTTGCCGGTCTAGGAATGGTAGAACGATGGGTTCGATGACGGTTTGGATGTACCGTGCACTATTCAGTGTCCCCTCGACGATCACCAGTGGTGTACGGCCAGTGTGAGGAGATCGCTCCCCACACCATGATGCCGGGTGTTGGCCCTGTGTGCCTCGGTCGCATGCAGTCCTGATTGTGGCGCTCACCTGCACGGCGCCAAACACGCATACGACCATCATTGGCACCAAGGCAGAAGCGACTCTCATCGCTGAAGACGACACGTCTCCATTCGTCCCTCCATTCACGCCTGTCGCTACACCACTGGAGGCGGGCTGCACGATGTTGGGGCGTGAGCGGAAGACGGCCTAACGGTGTGCGGGACCGTAGCCCAGCTTCATGGAGACGGTTGCGAATGGTCCTCGCCGATACCCCAGGAGCAACAGTGTCCCTAATTTGCTGGGAAGTGGCGGTGCGGTCCCCTACGGCACTGCGTAGGCTCCTACGGTCTTGGCGTGCATCCGTGCGTCGCTACGGTCCGGTCCCAGGTCGACGGGCACGTGCACCTTCCGCCGACCACTGGCGACAACATCGATGTACTGTGGAGACCTCACGCCCCACGTGTTGAGCAATTCGGCGGTACGTCCACCCGGCCTCCCGCATGCCCACTATACGCCCTCGCTCAAAGTCCGTCAACTGCACATACGGTTCACGTCCACGCTGTCGCGGCATGCTACGTGTTAAAGACTGCGATGGAGCTCCGTATGCCACGGCAAACTGGCTGACACTGACGGCGGCGGTGCACAAATGCTGCGCAGCTAGCGCCATTCGACGGCCAACACCGCGGTTCCTGGTGTGTCCGCTGTGCCGTGCGTGTGATCATTGCTTGTACAGCTCTCTCGCTGTGTCCGGAGCAAGTATGGTTGGTCTGACACACCGGTGTCAATGTGTTCTTTTTTCCATTTCCAGGAGTGTATATTGAAAATTACTTTGTCCAACAAGTCAGAGCCTAATACAATGTCTAATGCAATAATAAAAACGCCTTAACTTGCAGTCTGTACAAACGGTAACACACAGCACTGTCAGCCTCCTGAAGCAAATATGAAGACTGTATATTTTCTAAATTCTGCTGAGAGGCTCACTTTACAAAGTCCTCAGGTCAATGCTTGTAAGGATCTGAATCACAAGAAACGTTTGTGCCTGGTTTTCTAGATTTTCTGGTATGGGTAAACTGGAATAACGATTTGATTTAGAGTCCAAGGCAGACACTACCAGCAGATTTTGCAATTGCTAAAAAGGGGAGCAAAAAGGTGACAATGATGGTTCGATAATTTTCCAGTCTAACATGTGCTTCATTTCTTTGGCGGCTGCTTCCCAATTTGTCAGTGGGAGAGAGTTTCAGTTTTGGTAGTAAATTTTCCGTCACTTTTTCTATATGACACTCAGTAAGTACAAATAATACACTGTATTTTTATAAAAAAATGAATATACTATAGAAGTCAGTATTTTCACTTGGCCTGTTGTTGGGTGTTAATTCTTGAAGATCTATCATCTTGTCACTAGTGTGTACTTTGTTAATCCTTACTGAACATCAGTGCATTTGCCCAAAAACATGTCCATCTTAATATCCCTCTCTCTCAGAAATTCCATGCCAAAAATGCGTTCTACAATTAAGCAATTTTCAGTTTGGAAAATGCAGACTAGGGCTTTATTTCCTATAACTACTTCAACCAATGTTTGCACTTTGACATTTCGTGAGCTGACACTTACTCCTGTAACTACCTTATATTTCTGTACAGGGAAAGTAGGTACCTTCTTTATACCCTCCATAATCGTCCTAAATAAAGTCAATGAAATCACATTTCTAGTACATTTGTCGCAAGGGCTTCTGTAGTTGACACTTTCCCCACAATAAAATTTACAGTATCCTGAAGTGTTTCCTTACTCTGATCATGCCATTTATAGTAGTAGTTAGTAATTCGTCTCTAATGTCTGTATCATCATTACACCTCAACAGGTTAACATGCATAATTACATGCAGTGGCTTCATCACAAATACAGAATCTAACGCGATATCTAGATCAAACTCCACTTTGTAGCCTCTGTGTAGCTCTCACAAGAGAATTCTCTTCGTGTGTGGGAGTCTAGTCATCTGTCATATATGTTGCTCATGACTAATTAGGTTTTGTGAATAATATTGTTTACCAGTTTACTGTCTTTCTTTTGAAGGAACTTGAATAAATTACAATGATTAATAAGTCAATGTGACACTTTAGTGTCTCAAATTTATATCCTTATTCAATCATCTTGTCAGTTACTTACAATAACCTTTCAGTCTATGCTTACAACACATAAATGAACATTTGGTTAATGGAACGTAAGTTCAGTAATTGAGAATAAATCAGTTACTACAAGTCACAGTCTCTGTGTTTTGGTTTTGCTTGCAAAAATCATATAATACAAAATGTGATTGATAAAAGATTAATTCACTGCTGGGAGATGTTTGCAAAGTAATCTTGAGCCTCTGCGTCAAATGACATCTTCTAATTCGAGAGGGAAATGGGTCTTAGTCGGTATTTTGGTTGCAGGTAATCAATTCTTTCACTTTTCATTCACTCATTAATTTCAGTAACGTTAAAATGAGTGGGTTTTGCACATGCGTCTTTAATTACGTCCATCTAGTCCTTTGGAAACTCAACTTTTGTTTTACATCTGATGATGTCTTTGTAGTTTTCCAGATTGGATGACCTCTAACTGGGAACGTCAAATCAACAGATTTAAAACGCATAACATGATGGGTAAAATAGTGTACTAACCTGTAAAGAGTGTAGTTTTTCCTTCGACCCACGTATCAGTCACAGAAGATTTCCAAATTTCTTACCTGTGGATCGAGAATTGTAGTAACATAATGATGAAGGAAAAAAACCACTTCATTTGAACCTGTCTTGACTGTCGTTTCAGGATAAAGATAAAATACTACATTGCTGTCTGAGAGCTGACGTATGTGAAATACATATTGAGAAAGGTGGTGGCGTATTTCGTTTTCCAAGATAATCAGGCCACAAATAACGCTCCGCTTTCGGTGTTTGCATGGCTTCATGATTCTCTTTAGAAACTTGCTGATATTGTGTGTCAGGAGATTACAGATTTCATCAGAGCCACCCACCCAATGACGCAAAATTTCAGGTTGTGCCAAAGAAAGAGGTCTTTCCACATGGATTCCTGGATTTCATGGAGAGACACCAGGAAAGGACAATGCTCAACATGAACTGCATTATCCAGTAAACAAACAGGTACTGCCATAATGGATGCAGAGTAGGAGCATGTGCTGAAAGTTTGGCATGAGTTTAGCATCACTGATTTAGGAGAATATGCAAAGTTATACATAAACTCTGATATGCTGCTGTTCACAGACATCCCCATCATGTTCTGGAGTGTATACTTAGGCACATACTCTCTGGATCCTGCCTTGTATTTCACAGTGCCAAGGCTTTTGTGGGACGCCATATTAAGAATAACATATCTCAACAGCGAAATGTTGGCCTATGCTGACATGCTGCTCTTCTTCAAACATGGGATTGTGAAGGACTTTTCCAGCATTTGCTCAGTGGACCAAGGCGAATAGCCAGGGAATGTGAGATGAGGAGTACAGGCCTTCTGACGATTTGACTTTCATCCATTACTTGGGGCAAACAAGCTCTATGGGTATGGTATGCAACAAACTATCAGTTGGATGGTTTTGATGGGCGTCCAGAGGAGAAATCGCCAGGCCGAATGAAAAGATCCGTGATGTAGCAGCATGTGCCGGTGAGGGGTACGTTCTGGAGGGGAAAATGGCATATCCCCACTTGAATTACGAGCCACTGTGCCCAGAATGTCTTTTCCCGGGAAATGGATCCATCCCTAAGACACTGACAGCGCTGGTGAATAAGCAACGATATATTGTGCACTACAGAAACATCCAGCAATACCTTAGGATGGAAGGTGGAAATTGTTATCATCAAATACAGAAACTCCTGAAAGCACCATTGTTGGTTGAAGGAACATGTTGATTTACATATCGAACAGAGAACACCCATGATCTGTAACTTTCAGAAAGATTTTCTACAAGTTAATGCATAAGTCAGTGTTCATATGGACCATGGAAAATGATAGAAAATTTATAGATATGTATGTTCAGATCCTCTCCGAACTCTCCATGATCCACTTTCATTATAAGTTAGCTAAGCCGAACTTCTCTGATCCCAAGTTACTTTATGTGAATACAGACAGTTTCGTCTACTGGGTGAAAGGCTGCAATCCATTTGAAGTAATTAGAGACAAACCTGAAATATTCAACAAGTCTAGCTATGCAGCCTATAATTCTTTCTGAATAGCAGCTGGAAAGAAGAAGATTATCACCCGTATGGAAAACGAGGAGAATGGGTTTATAACACTACCGTCTGCTACTGCTATACCATAACCTCAAAACTGGAGGCAATTTGCCAAACAGAATTATTTTGTTGGAGTAATAATGGTATAAAGCAACAGAGCAGTGTTACCCCCTGAGAGGAATTTTGTTATGTTGACCGTGTTGTACCTAATGGAGGTGGCTTATCGGAAGTTAAAGTCAGAATTACGTAAATATTTGAACAGTAACAAACAAAATTTTGCCTATCTGCACTGTTTAACTGATAAAGAAAACGGTCGCCAGCCTAACTAGGCAAGAGAATGATTAACATTCTCGTTTAAGAAAGTTGGTATAAGTAACTATAACGGATAAACACAACCTACACTTTGTCACACGCGAGTGCAGTGAACTCTGACACATACATATGTTTACGGTAAGATTGAAACTAACAGAGCAGCAGAAACTATTTGCAAAATTATAAGAGACACCGAAACACACTATTACTTTCAATGTAAGATACTGACTCACCTTCTGCGATTTACAAGCAGTAATGTGATCATTTATTAAGCAAAACTTTATAAGCCTCAGTCTTAAGAATTTTTAATTTGAAGTTGGCAACAACACATTAATAAGCAGTTTTACTAGGAAAATTATATTCAGCAAGCATCATTGACTTTAACTCACTCTCTTGTCACATTAACTTTAACTTTCTCTTTACTATGTTCAAGAGGCATTACTTAGAAAAAAAACACTGGTTTTTAATGTTCTTTCAGTAGGGACACTCGGTAATCACTTTAGTTCAATCGGAGAGGACCTTGAGAGGTGTTATGATAAGGAGAAAAATCAAGGTAGGTACATAAATTCAGATATAAATTACCTTATATTTGAGCACACTACCACATCCATTAAGCTCATCCTTCACTGTACATCATTGTAGTATTCCGATGTAATGATTGCGCAATGTGGTGGCAACTGCATGTTGTTAGGTGGAATTGCAGGTAGAATTGCTGGACTCTGTCATTTCTTGGTGGCGATGATTGATACCAACCCCAGAATATTTCCAGCTATTTATCCATTCTTCCGAGGCATTTGAAAGCGGCAGGAAAAGCCTCTCTCGGAACCATCACAATATGCATCTGTTACTTGGCAGAGCACGGACTCGTAGCTCGTCCCCGACTCGTAGCTCGTCCTCGACTCGTAGCTTGTCCCTGACTGACTATCAGTTCCACCTTTTCTACGTAGGCCAACCACAATTTGCGCGCGCTACACAGTTCCGTTCCCGAGGGGAACCACTACACCTTTTACATACAAACTCACTAAGAACCCTAAGTGAAGGTCAGCAGTTTACATAGCAGCAAACAAACACATTAAATAAAACAGAACATTTTCACATATTGACATTTCTACAAAAAATTATTCACACAGCATTACAGTTATATACAGTAAGTTTTGTTCCCTCCAAATGGAACAAAGAATTTAAATGACAGATACACTACACTGCATACAATCAAATCACGATATCAAAGTTTTTACAAAGAAAGGAGTATACAATTTTGTGTTATCGATCCAAACACATTTACAGAAGCTCAATGATGTAACATTAAATGAAACAAAATCAAAATAAATCTGTACAGCGTTAGAACCATGGTGTTACAGGTTTCAGATGGGCGAGTTTGTGGGGTTCAGATAGAAAATATATGCATACCATCTAGATCAAGGTGCCACCCACAGACGAGCTAATTGTGGGTATTGTGCTGCACGAAAGTCTCACGCGATTGAATATTACAATGGGCTGCCCAAGTGTGTGGGCACAGCTCCCTGTATGAAGCACAAGCTGATGTTTATGTCACGAGGTTCAAAAATGGCTCTGAGCACTATGGGACTTAACAGCTGTGGTCATCAGTCCCCTAGAACTTAGAACTACTTAAACCTAACTAACCTAAGGACATCACACACATCCATGCCCGAGGCAGGATTCGAACTTGCGACCGTAGCAGTCGCGCGGTTCCGGACTGCGGGCCTAGTATGTCACGAGGCTGTGAGATTTGTAGTGTACTGCAGCTAAATTTAGGACTGTCACATCATGACAATAAGAAGTATTTCTGTGGTGACGGGATCAACAGCCACCAGTTCTCACATTATTCATTAGAGTGAATTTGTGGTTGTGTATTTATTCGTGAATGACTGATGTGTATGGATGAATGTGTGCATATGGAGCAGTTGGGTGAACTGCTTACCATAGTTGCGCATGTGTGAGTATGCACGACTGATTACTCACTATGTTCACATATACCTTACATTTATATATTGTGTGCCATGTACAAAACTGCATACTATGCGTGCATATAAATATTTTATATATTTCTGTGTGTGTAGTTTCTCCTCACCTGATGCTGCTTGTCTCCATTTTCCATGCATAAGTCCCATATGGAGAAATAAATGATCTTAGAAGCATTTATTAAACATAAATACTGTAAGTATTGGAAGAAATTATTGATATAGAAATACTGTGTATAAAATGATGGTGAAACCAATGCAAAAGAAAACGATCAAAATGTGTGTACTGTATAGTGACAGATAACGTGGAGTGTAGTACTTAAACTCTTCTTGTACCAGAGAGTCACAACGTCTTCATAACTGAAACGAAATATAATGGAAACAAACACATTATATACACACTGAAGCGTCAAACAAACTAGTACAGGCATGTGTATTGAAATACAGACATATGCAGACAGTCAGAATACAGCGCTGTGGTCGTCAGCGCCTATATAACAGAACATGTGTCAGGTGCAGTTGTTACATGGATTACTGCTGCTATAATAACAGGTTATCAAGATTTAGTGAGCTTGAACGTGGTGTTACAGTCGGTGCATAAATGATGGGACACAGCATCTCCGAGGTAGCGACAGAGTGGGGATTCTCCCGTACGACCGTTTCACGAAAGTACCGTGAATGTCTGGAATATGGTCAAACATCAAATCTCCGACACCGCTGCCGCCAGAAAAGGTTCCTGCAAGAACAGGACCAACGACGACTGAAGAGAATCATTCGACGCGACAGAAGTGCAACCCTTCTGCAAATTGCTACAGATTTCAGTGCTGGGTCCTCAGCAAGTGGCAGCGTGCGAACCATTCACCGAAACATCATCCATAACGGCTTTCGAAGCCGAAGGCCCACGTGCATCTTTGATGACTGCACGACATTTAGCCTTACGCCTTACCTGGGCCCGTCAATACCAACATTGGACTGCTGAAGAGAGAAACATGTTGCCTGGTCGGACGAGTCTCGTTTCAAATTGCATCCAGCGATGGATGTGTACAGGTATGGAGACAACCACATGAATCCATGGACTCTGCATGTCGGCGGGGACTGATGAAGCTGGTGGAGGCTCTGTGAAGGTGTGGGGCGTGTGCTGTTGGAGTGATATGGGACCACGGGGCGTCTAGATACGACTCTGACAGGTGACACGTCTTAAGCATCCTGTCTGATCATCTGCATCCATTGATGTCCGTTGTGCTTTCCGAGAGACTTGGGCAGTTTCAGAATAACAATGAAACATCCCACACGTCCAGAATTGCTACATAGTGCCTCAATGAACACTTCCGCTGGCCACCAAACTCCCCAGACATGAAAATTATTCAGCATTTCTGGGATGTCTTGCAACGTGCTGTTCAGAAATATCCACCACTTCGTACTCTTTCGTATTTATGAACATCCCTGCAGGATTCATGGTGTCAATTCGTCCAGCACTACTTCAGACATTAGTCGAGTCCATGCCACGTCGTGCTGCGGAATTTATGCTTGCTCTCAGGGGCCCTGCATAATATTAGGCAGGTGTACCAGTGTCTTCGACTCTTCTATGTCTATAAATTTCTAAATAAAGCAAAGGAACTGAAATTATCTGTCTATGTAAGAAAAACAGCCTTGTAAAAGATAGATTATGTATTTAATAATAAACTGATTTTTAAATAAAAAAATGTTAATAATAAAATATACAATGAGTATAACAAAAAGCAGTGTAGAAAGAAAAATAAATTTTATTCAACAACAAGAGTCTGTAAATAAATGCTACAATAATGAAATTGTGCATGGTAAATTGTTAGTTAATTTTTTATGTCTTTGCTGTTATTTCCAGATCCTGCCAATATAGGATTATCGTTAATGATAGTTTGGTTTCAAAAGACCTGGACCTCTCCCCCATAATGCACAGACCTCAAATGATGAGGCATACTCAGTTGAGATAGCTATGAACGATGATAAATATGAGGATTTTGAGTACGAATGTTATTGGTAGAGTTTTATCCCGCCATTTTATGCGTTCCCATAGGCCTAGGGATTTCCCTCCAATGTTATATCACATGTCCAGTATCGAGTTATGTAATGACGTTCAATATAAGTAGCCCATGTGCCTAAGGCGCAGCGAGGAGAGGTTTCCCTAGATTCCTTCGAATGTACCACATAAGTGGGCAGTGGTACCTCATGAAGAGGGGAGTGGAGAGTGACTGTGAATATATGATGTTGCCCAACTGTATAACCTGACTCTGGAAGTCGTATTATCAACGACGTCCTCTACACTCATAATGTCCACTGATAACTGGTGTTATCAGTTATTGTGTTATCATCTCACCGGGAGTGATGTGTCACACACCGTCAGGTGGCTTTCGGAGTATGGATGTAGATGTAGATGTAGATGTGTACCTGTCTTCACACCTGCCCTGCTACACTATTCCCAGCTACGTGGTATGTTACCAACAAGCAGTGTGCTGTCTTCCTCTTCCAACTGCGCTCTTTTTCTCAGTTCATAATGCTATGTTGATACACTGGGTGGAGTATCCATTCTCCATGATGACTTCTTTTAGGAGAGTGAAATTCTTAGGCAAACTCTCAGAACCAAAACTGGATGTGCCGTTTGTGCAAGTGTTCACAATTCATTGACTGTAAATTCAAACTATTTGACTGAAAGTATGGCCCACAGAGGTATCATCGTCTAAACAGACATGTAGTCCGGGAAACAACGTCGTTTCTCTGGATATTCTTATGAATGGAGCTGATGAAAAACTCGAGTAATTTGTGCTTTCATTAGGTCGGCATTAAGGATATGTTGTCATTGTACCTACAATAATGAGATGGTTTAAGGGCTACTGATTGTAGGTCGTCTGTGGGGGAATTTGAGGAGTGAGACCTGGAATCAACAGCAGTCCCGAATGATCATATCCACCGTGCAAGAACGTTGCAACATTAACAGCCCACTTGCCATTTCCAAGATAAAAACTCTGCCATTGCTGAGGGCAGCATGTACAACAGGTCACAATGAAATACGCCAAATCAACAATGCTACCTATTGCTAATTATTTTTGGGAGTCCATTGTCAAAGAATTGGTGATAATATGCTTGGCAGAAGACAATGTTAAAAGGCGTAGCTGCTATCTTTTGGGTAATACGTGGAATGAAATTATTTTCGTTGCACAGTATAAGCGATGAGGACTGCAAATACTGAAGACTATTGTAAGCGAAAACCCACCAGACGTCCAAGTTCGCATTTCTGCCATCGAGGGCGGTGCCTTATGGCAGGGTAGTCGGTCTTACACTTACGATTATGAGACATGTGCAAAACACAAAGGCATCAGGCCCCTAATATGCCAAGTAAAAGAAATGATAAAAGTAGTTAAATGAAGCCCCACTTGATCAGTGTGTAGGAAGGCAGTTTCGTTGGGTTAGTTATTTAAGTAAGTCAGAAGGTCAAAGAAGTTCGAGTATTTGCGAAAGCAAAGATGACGATTGGCAATGTGAACTACACCTATGAAACTGTACCAAAGTTTCTTCTATTCTAATTTCTAACTGTTAACTTTGCGTTTATAAATATTAAAACGTTTCGATAATGGACTATCTTCGAACCATCTGAAAAAAACATGTTAGTATTTTCCTGATACAACTTAGATGTCTACAATGAAGAAAAATGTAAAAGAAATTGGAAATATCGACGCAGAAATTTCACTGAAATATTTTGAACACTGCACAAAGTACAAGGACACCATTTTTTGTAAGAAAACATTACAAACTTGAGATCATCATCTAGCAGAACCAAGACACAATACATAACAAGAGCATACAATTTCATTAAGAAAGAGGCATAACGCATTATCCTAAGTTAAATAACTAAGAATTTACATTCAAATTCTTTCGTGATGAATACCACTTGATGTCCTGATTATGTCAAGTAAGATACGCAAATGAACGTTGGTATTACACATCGTCTACAACTAAAATTCACATTCAGTCAGAATGGACATGCCATACGGCACAACAACGTCAAATTGGGAAGACAACTAAACTAAGGTTCCAAATTCCGTATAGTTATAGGGCAAACAGTTATCTCGACCTGTCAGTGTGTCTGGCATATAGCATTACAATCTGTGCACCCGATAAATTCATTCCTGGTTATATCAAGATTCTACATTACTATCTCTCAGTATAGAAAGTTGATTGTTACAGTATTTTCAAGAATTTTTTTCATTATATAGATTCAGTATTTTGTAAAAATTATATGTAACAAGCACTAAGAAAATTGTTGACTTGCAAATACGGTTAAATACTTGTCACACAAAATATAGTCAGAAACTGCACAATCATTATAATGCACAAGTATACCAGAATTTAGTGCATTATGTTGTAAATATTAAGCTTAAAAGCATGGTAGTCTAAATGTAGTCAATGCTTTAAAACAAGTGTATCGAAGGTGTTAACATACAAGTAATCAAACAATAATACACTGACTGTTAAAGTCATTATTTCAGAATAAGACGTCGCCCAGGTTCTGACAGATGTTGAAAAAGGTGAAGAATAACAAAAATAAAACGATTTAGCAAGTTTTGTGATTTTGGACAACGAAATTCTGCTGTACATATTTTAAAGGTGGTTTTTTGCACAAAGAAGTTATTGCGATCAGGTAATATCTGTGGAGGACATAGATCCAGTGGAACAGAACTGTCAAATTGAATAAAGAAACAAAGGAACTGTCCAATACTGTCATTCGCTAGACACACACACAAGGAGCGAGAGAGAGAGGAGTACTGAAGAGACCTCTTGACGTAGACCTCTGCCGCAGTCCTTTTACGACAGACTTGTCAGTAAGAAACACAAGAGGGAAGATTCTGGAAGGGACAGAGGAGTGCTGTTTTAACTTTATCCCCGTATGCTGCGCCACGCCAAACAGCACCCGAAGGCAGGCGCACCAGCTGACGCAGGGTAGAGCTCGTGCAGTGGCTGATGGTGGTGGCTGGGCGGGGAGGGCGGGGGGGATGGCTTCGGGGAACCCCCGCAGTCCGGGGCGTACAGCGACACAGGCGGCGGTGGCAAGCTGGCGCCACGGGCGCGGCTTATGCAAATGTTGGCAGCACTGGAGCACTTAGTCCGCCCTCAAGCCTCCAGGGCAGCCAGCACCGCACTGTGTACAGCGCGGTTTCCGTTGGATTTCGCAAGTAAGCACCCTCGGCCCACCGCTAATCTACTTCCTGTTGGGCCGAATCCGAAACGAACGGGTCTCTGCTGTCTTCGGTGATGTCAGACAGGGGGCATATTTCGGACAACACGTACGAATAATCTCACATAAGACAATCCATCTGCGCTGTGGCCGTGACGCATTCCAATATGTACAAGAGGTGGTAGCATGGTTGTCAGCGTTCTTTAAGCTGTTTTGTTAGTACATGAACATAGAACACTATAGTATTGCTGCTTCACTAAAGCATCAGTTCAAAGGACCTTAGTGCGTGAGTCAACTTGTGGGCACCAATAACTTAGGAGACAAGTTGATGAACCAGCCAAGATCGAATCTGCTCCAGTCTTCAATTTCCTAGTCGTCAATGGAATGTTAATTCCGACGTTCCTTCCTTCTTTTCTTGTGAATCCACACTACTACTTTTACATATTTGCCAGCTGCCACGTGTTTTTTTCCAAACAAATACCAGACTGTTTCCCCATTTAGAAGCGTCTTACATAGGGAGAATCCTGTGATCATGTTACGAACTTGCAGGGATGAAGGGGAAGGAAAAATGTATTAACTTGATGTAAGGGACCCCGATCTCTAAAATATCACGTCAAATTTATAAATAAGAACTCACTGTAGAAGAGGTAGTCTGTCAGGGATATCGGAACGATTTTCGCTCATTACTCTCGACTCTCGACCCCCCATGAACCATGGACCTTGCCGCTGGTGGGGAGGCTTGCGTGCCTCAGCGATACAGATGGCCGTACCGTAGGTGCAACCACAACGGAGGGGTATCTGTTGAGAGGCCAGACAAACATGTGGTTCCTGAAGAGGGGCAGCAGCCTTTTCAGTAGTTGCAGGGGCAACAGTCTGCATGATTGACTGATCTGGCCTTGTAACATTAACCAAAACGGCCTTGCTGTGATGGTACTGCGAACGGCTGAAAGCAAGGGGAAACTACAGCCGTAATTTTTCCCGAGGACATGCAGCTCTACTGTATGATTAAATGATGATGGCGTCCTCTTGGGTAAAATATTCCGGAGGTAAAATAGTCCCCCATTCGGATCTCCGGGCGGGGACTACTCAGGAGGACGTCGTTATCAGGAGAAAGAAAACTGGCGTTCTACGGATCGGAGCGTGGAATGTCAGATCCCTTAATCGGGCAGGTAGGTTAGAAAATTTAAAAAGGGAAATGGATAGGTTAAAGTTAGATCTAGTGGGAATTAGTGAAGTTAGGTGGCAGGAGGAACAAGACTTTTGGTCGGGTGATTACAGGGTTATAAATACAAAATCAAATAGGGGTAATGCAGGAGTAGGTTTAATAAGGAATAAAAAAATAGGAGTGCGGGTTAGCTACTACAAACAGCATAGTGAACGCATTATTGTGGCCAAGATAGACACAAAGCCCATGCCTACTACAGTAGTACAAGTTTATATGCCAACTAGCTCTGCAGATGATGAAGAAATAGATGAAATGTATGACGAGATAAAAGAAATTATTCAGGTAGTGAGAGGAGACGAAAATTTAATAGTCATGGGTGACTGGAATTCGTCAGTAGGAAAAGGGAGAGAAGGAAACATAGTAGGTGAATATGGATTGGGGGGAAGGAATGAAAGAGGAAGCCGCCTTGTAGAATTTTGCACAGAGCATAACTTAATCATAGCCAACACTTGGTTCAAGAATCATAAAAGAAGGTTGTATACCTGGAAGAATCCTGGAGATACTAGCAGGTATCAGATAGATTATATAATGGTAAGACAGAGATTTAGGAACCAGGTTTTAAATTGTAAGACATTTCCTGGGGCAGATGTGGATTCTGACCACAATCTATTGGTTATGAACTGCAGATTGAAACTGAAGAAACTGCAAAAAGGTGGGAATTTAAGGAGATGGGACCTGGATAAACTGAAAGAACCAGAGGTTGTAGAGAGTTTCAGGGAGAGCATAAGGGAACAATTGACAGGAATGGGGGAAAGAAATACAGTAGAAGAAGAATGGGTAGCTCTGAGGGATGAAGTAGTGAAGGCAGCAGAGGATCAAGTAGGTAAAAAGACGAGGGCTAATAGAAATCCTTGGGTAACAGAAGAAATATTGAATTTAATTGATGAAAGGAGAAAATACAAAAATGCAGTAAATGAAGCAGGCAAAAAGGAATACAGACGTCTCAAAAATGATATCGACAGGAAGTGCAAAATGGCTAAGCAGGGATGGCTAGAGGACAAATGTAAGGATGTAGAGGCTTGTCTCACTAGGGGTAAGATAGATACTGCCTACAGGAAAATTAAAGAGACCTTTGGAGAGAAGAGAACCACTTGTATGAATATCAAGAGCTCAGATGGCAACCCAGTTCTAAGCAAAGAAGGGAAGGCAGAAAGGTGGAAGGAGTATATAGAGGGTTTATACAAGGGCGATGTACTTGAGGACAATATTATGGAAATGGAAGAGGATGTAGATGAAGACGAAATGGGAGATAAGATACTGCGTGAAGAGTTTGACAGAGCACTGAAAGACCTGAGTCGAAACAAGGCCCCGGGAGTAGACAACATTCCATTTGAACTACTGATGGCCTCGGGAGAGCCAGTCATGACAAAACTCTACCATCTGGTGAGCACGATGTATGAGACAGGCGAAATACCCTCAGACTTCAAGAAGAATATAATAATTCCAATCCCAAAGAAAGCAGGTGTTGACAGATGTGAAAATTACCGAACTATCAGTTTAATAAGTCACAGCTGCAAAATACTAACGCGAATTCTTTACAGACGAATGGAAAAACTGGTAGAAGCCGACCTCGGGGAAGATCAGTTTGGATTCCGTAGAAATGTTGGAACACGTGAGGCAATACTGACCTTACGACTTATCTTAGAAGAAAGATTAAGAAAAGGCAAACCTACGTTTCTAGCATTTGTAGACTTAGAGAAAGCTTTTGACAATGTTAACTGGAATACTCTCTTTCAAATTCTGAAGGTGGCAGGGGTAAAATACAGGGAACGAAAGGCTATTTACAGTTTGTACAGAAACCAGATGGCAGTTATAAGAGTCGAGGGACATGAAAGGGAAGCTGTGGTTGGGAAAGGAGTAAGACAGGGTTGTAGCCTCTCCCCGATGTTATTCAATCTGTATATTGAGCAAGCAGTAAAGGAAACAAAAGAAAAATTCGGAGTAGGTATTAAAATTCATGGAGAAGAAGTTAAAACTTTGAGGTTCGCCGATGACATTGTAATTCTGTCAGAGACAGCAAAGGACTTGGAAGAGCAGTTGAACGGAATGGACAGTGTCTTGAAAGGAGGATATAAGATGAACATCAACAAAAGCAAAACGAGGATAATGGAATGTAGTCAAATTAAGTCGGGTGATGCTGAGGGAATTAGATTAGGAAATGAGACACTTAAAGTAGTAAAGGAGTTTTCCTATTTGGGGAGCAAAATAACTGATGATGGTCGAAGTAGAGAGGATATAAAATGTAGACTGGCAATGGCAAGGAAAGCGTTTCTCAAGAAGAGGAATTTGTTAACATCGAGTATAGATTTAAGTGTCAGGAAGTCGTTTCTGAAAGTATTTGTATGGAGTGTAGCCATGTATGGAAGTGAAACATGGACGATAACTAGTTTGGACAAGAAGAGAATAGAAGCTTTCGAAATGTGGTGCTACAGAAGAATGCTGAAGATAAGGTGGGTAGATCACGTAACTAATGAGGAGGTATTGAATAGGATTGGGGAGAAGAGAAGTTTGTGGCACAACTTGACTAGAAGAAGGGATCGTTTGGTAGGACATGTTTTGAGGCATCAAGGGATCACAAATTTAGCATTGGAGGGCAGTGTGGAGGGTAAAAATCGTAGAGGGAGACCAAGAGATGAATACACTAAGCAGATTCAGAAGGATGTAGGTTGCAGTAGATACTGGGAGATGAAGAAGCTTGCACAGGATAGAGTAGCATGGAGAGCTGCATCAAACCAGTCTCAGGACTGAAGGCCACAACAACAACAACAACTCTCGACTCGTCCCTATGCTCAGATTGATACATTTATCCTTTTCCATCGCTCCCGAAAGTTTGTATTCCTGACAGCGTCACCTTGTATAATAGTCCACCTCTTGAAAACTAAAGCCAGTTCCCAACATGTTTTGCTTTATGTTGTCGTCTAAAATGTAGCGATACCCTCGAACAACAAGCTCAAAAAAACAAAATATTGGTAGTCCATAATCTTTGTTTGAAAGTTATTTGACAAAAATGTTCATATTGACAAACATCCTTCAATTTATTATTATTGCGCACAAAATAAATATGTATGAAAAAATTTCTTTCATCTCTTTATAAGGGGAAAATACGAACAAGACTACATGCTCCACATTGTTGCTCTGTTGTGAAAACGTTGGAATCACGATGCAGATTCTAACAGGTGTCTGCAGTGTATAATTCTATCGTTACTGTCATGATCTTCAATATAAAGTCACTGAATATAATTGTTGTTATAGTTGTGATCATAGGCTTTTCCAGAGCTATTTACACTCAGTTTGAAGAGTTCCATTTCACATTTCTATGCACCCCATACGAAGGAAGGTCATGTTAGGAATCGAATGACAGCAATCACAGGTAGATTACATGTATATTAAACAAGTGCATCAACTCAAGACGCTGATTTTTACCTATGAATTAATTAGGTGCATTGGAGTATAGGAAGTACAGTACTATGAGACAGTGATGAAACTGAAATCACTTTTATTACGAAGACTCTAAGGCACTGATTGATAATCGCAATCCAGTATTGGTCATTAGCAAAAAGTGCCTGTGTTCAAATTTTGTTCGTTGGCCGTGAGTTGGTCTGGGGAGACACTTATCTGTGTGTCCTCATACTGGCACCACATGGGAAGGGACTACCCTACCATGGTCGGTGGTAAGCAAAAAATTTGTCCGAAATTTTATTAAATGCTTTCTACGAACATTATTTTCAATGATTAGTTCAGGAGCCCACTTGAAGTGTGAATGGTTTGCGAAAGTGTACTTGAACAAATAACTCTGATCAAATAGGGAGCATCACGACGGATATAGGGCTTAGTCAACACAAGGCGTTGTGACGAGGCTTAATACTGTACTATCAAAATCACAAAATTAAATGTGAAATTTATCTATTTAAACAGTAGATACCTGTATAATATTGCTTGCCATCTTTCTAAGAGACACTCTCCAGTTTTCGAAAACAATCTGTATAGGTGTAGGGTACATGCTGCTAAAATTACATTTCATTGACGGCAGCTGAGAATTTATACCAAATAAATAAGTAAGAGACGGAACTATACTCTCACGGTACACAAGTCATAGGACTGCTGCAGAAGCAATGAAAAAAGTCTGCTAACGCTGAAAGAACGCAAAATCTCCAAAATTGGTGGTACTTTACAGAAGCTCGATAATTAACGTGGACTTTAGTGAGACATTCTTTTAACAGCATTCCACAAGGAAACTTTGCCTCAAAACGTGTCAGGAAATCCGAAAGCATTCTGATCGTATGTAAGGCACACCACCAGCAAGGCAACAACGTCACTGCGCTGTATCAGCTGTAAGGAAATGAGGCTATGATACAACTTCAAGCAGAATACAGAGACCAGAACAGCAATCAGGTCACACCCACAGCCCAGCCTGCCCTAGTCATTGAGCTGCTTGATCAGTGGAAGCAACCATCCCCGTGTTACCAAACATCTGAACGCCGACGCCAGGCCAGTCTCAAGGAAGTAATACAGTCCGACCCGCTGACGATTACAACAGCCAGCCATTGCCTCTGTACCGGACCATTCGGTGTAACATACTGACACAGCTAAAGCTGTGAAGTCGTCAAGCAGCAGCAGCATCAAAACCTAAGTGAATTATCTCGTTATCATCAAACAGCTATGGCGATTATGTCATACCCAATCTATGGCAGACAGCACTGCGCCGAGAACACAGCACTATCTGCCACCTCCAGGCCACGGCTACAGTCAACGGAGCACCTGGACGTTTTGGGAACTCAACGATTTTCTGCTATTTTGGGAACATAACGCGATTCCCCAGGTATTCTTGCCTGTGTCAAATGTTAACGAAGACTTCGACACTTTGATGGGGAGTATGAGCTTCTCGGCATGCAGACAGTGGCAGTGGGCTAGAGAGCCACCAGCATGAGGCCGATGTACTGTGGGATACTGTGATGGAGCATTCACCTGACAAACCATCGCCACATGCCCTCTTGCAATCAATAATTCTAATCAAACAGGAATAATGAAGTTCTCGCGTCTAAGTGCTGTTTTCTCCTCCTGCTCCTGCCTCTCTCGTTGAGAGACAACCACGGCCCAAGCACTGCCATCTCTCCTTCCCATTATAACTGGTGTCAGAATAACTGTTGAAGATGAAGATAAAGATGAAGAAGGACTTCAGGAACGCAGTGCTTGGGTTCGTGGTTGTGCAGCAGCGTCATCCCACGGAGTAGCACAGGTCTGGGCAAATAGCTTTGCGCGCGGGCGCTCGCAGATGCCCGCAGGGCCTGCCCGCGGCTATCCCGCACTCTGCCAGCCAGCAGTAGCCCATCTCCCCCCCCCCCCCCCCAAACTACCCTCCAAGCCACGCACGTCACTGAACCGCTCTGAGCCACTCCGTCCATTTACTTCCCGTCGTTTCTACTATCTGTGTAGACATCCCGTTCGGTGTTTGTGACAAAACAGAACTCAAAAATGGTTCAAATGGCTCTGAGCACTATGGGACTTAACTGCTCTGGTCATCAGTGCCCTAGAACTTAGAACTACTTAAACCTAACTAACCTAAGGACATCACACATATCCATGCTCGAGGCAGGATTCAAACTTGCGACCGTAGCGGTGGCGCGGTTCCAGACTGTAGCGCCTAGAACCGCTCGGCCAATCCGGCCGGCAAAACAGAACTAGTGGGTGGAGAATAGCTCAGGAGGAGTTGAAACGAAAGTCCTTTGAACCCATACCCGTTAATCCACCGTGGGAAGGTGGGTATTTTTTTGTTGGAACTCAAAGCGGACGTCAGTGTTTGATTTGCAATGCAATGTTGTCTTCACGGAAGTTGCACATTGTGACGCGACATTATCAACAGCTTCACGAGAAGGATGTAGTCGGTTTGAATAATGAAGAAAAAAAGGCCAAACTTGTCCAACTGAAGCAGAAAAGGAGAAAAACATACGTATACATGTAGATAACAATGATATTTATTCATATTATTACTGTTATTAATAATATGTTATGCGCATTTTCCGCCATTTTTACCTTCTCCTGCACGTATTTACAGGATGAAAATCTTATCATTGACAAAGATGCAGCGATAACAGTAAGCTATCATGTGCAACCTTCCCGTCTCCTCTATATCTCTTTCGTTACGCAACCTTCTCTTCTACAATAACCTATGAAACCTTCCCTTAGGATATCTGTCTCTTGCTTAATAATAACACATGAAATCTTTCCTTTGAAATTAATTCTCTTTCTCAATAATAATAAGTGCAATCTTCGGATACAAATTTAAATGCTACTTATTAAAAGTGATTTGCTGATTATTTCGACGAAACATGGAATGTATCGTCGTCGTGGCCTTCAGTCGTTACCTGCAATAACCAAAAACTGTTCCTTACCTTTTTTACTGTTACTGGATCGCCATCTGACTGCTACATCGAACTGCGACTTACTCTGTTTCACTATACTCTATTAGCTGCTGGTGGGCTGTCATAATAAGTGGCTATATTTATTACCAAAGTTGACGTTATTCTTTAATAGCAAAGCTGACGTTATTCTATAATTAATTTGACCGAAGTTACGTAATTCATAGTTAAACTTTTTCTTGACAGCAATAAAATTTTGCAAAGTTTTACGTTGATGGTTCTTGGGATGGATTATAATCAGTAACGCGATATTGCTGGCAAAAATTAATTATATTCTGAAAATGATTCTTCAGATATTAACTGTTGGTAATGAAATGATTTTACAAACGCTCAAATTGGATTTACTTTTTACAATAATCTGACAATTAGCATTGCTCAAACACACGGTTATTAGTGTTGAATTTCTAAAAAAAAATAATTCAATAATCTTTGTTCCTCTTAAGACAATAGTTAGCTGATGTCTCTGTACAACCGTTTATAATCACTTGTAAATCATAGCTGGTGGCTGGCAGGCACACCGCTCCTCTCAACCTCTCACTTCAGACCTGCTACCGACTCGCTTCACATCTCGCTTACTACTGACTTCATACGAACGCTAAAGTGCGGTCTCTCCCGCCAATAATGCTTTCTGGTGGAGACAGTCCCTGCTTCCATTACAAAATGTATCAATGAGCGGTCTTTCCCGCTCTTTCCTTAAAATGTATCCAAACGCAGTCTATCCCACCCTTTTTAAAATGATATCAATGTGCGGTCTCTCCTGCCAACAATACTTTGGTGCAGACATACCCTGCTTCCACAATTATTTCCAAAATGACAAATATTAATTACTCCTACTTAGTCCTATTAATAAAATATAAACATCTTTTATAAATTGTGGTTTGACGATAGACAATAGAAATGTACACGTCTTACACATGTAGCTCTTAAAATAGCTAAAACAGCAAGGCCCTTCAGCGATGGAGAATTTGTGGAAGACTGTATTGTTACTGCCGCAAAAATTTTGTGCGCAGCAAGTATTCCTGGTTTTGAAACCGTTCCTCTTTCACGGAGGACAGTTTGCAGGCGCATTGAAGAAATGGCACACGATGTGGAAACTCAATTGAGAAACAGCACCAAAGATTTGATTTTCTTTTCATTAGCATTGGACGAAAGCACTGATGTATGTGATGCTGCTCAACTTGCAGTCTTTTTGCGAGGAGTTGATGCTCAGTATAATGTACTTGAGGAACTCTTAGATATAGGGCCAATGCATTATACAACAACAGCCGATGACATATTTTCGTGCGCAGAACATATAATAGAGGAATACGAACTATGTTGAGAAAAACAGATGAGGCTCCTGCAGTGATTGGTCATAAGTCCGGTGTCGTTCCTTCGATACGAAAAAAGTTGGAAGCCGACGGTGTCCAGCAGGAACTACCAGCAATACATTGTGTTCTTCACCGTGTTAATTTGCTTGCAAAATGTGCCAAACTAGTTGGCGTCAAGGAAGTGGTTGTAAAACCAGTTAACATTCTCAGACCGGACGGTTTGCAATACAGACAATTCAAATCGTTCTTGGCAAATCTCGAGCGTGAATACGGCTATGTTCCATATTTTTGTGAAGTATGGTGATTGAGTGGAGGCGTTGTTTTAGAACGATTTTTTGATTTACGTAAAGATATAGCATTATTCATGGATGCGAAAGAAATACCGGCGAAAGAATTGGACGACGATTTTAGACCTTGCGTTTTTAACTGACGTAACCAAACATCTGAACAACTTTAATGTAGCTTTGCAA
This sequence comes from Schistocerca cancellata, assembly GCF_023864275.1. NCBI lineage: Eukaryota > Metazoa > Arthropoda > Insecta > Orthoptera > Acrididae > Schistocerca > Schistocerca cancellata. The sequence continues at coordinate 418,703,910 of NC_064634.1, read as the reverse complement.
GGTAGAAATGAGGTAATTAGCGAGGTGTTTGACACTAGTTTACCATTCAACAGAAATCTGCTGTTGTGTGTAAGGCAACTGTCAGAAACGTGGTGTGCACACTTCCCGCGCGTTGCACTAGTTGTTAGTCAAAACAATTTGGAACAGGAGAAGCTCAAAGAACTTCATCATGGGTTTGTAACGGTGCTACAATCTCTCGAAGGCATTTTTGATAGTAAATTTGAGGACTTAAATCGACTGAATGCGATGTCAAACTTTTTGCGACTCCTTTTGCAGTAAACGTTGAAAATGTGCCTTCTAGAATTTCAGTTGTAACTCACTGACTTTCAGTGCGATCTTGTGCTGAAGGAGAAGTTTCGCACTGCAGGAACCTTCGAAAGCTTCTACAAATATTTCCCACGTGAACAGTTTCCACTGTTGTGTAAAATACGTGCTCGTGAGTATAGTTTTTTTGGAACAACATACCTGTACGAAAGTGTTTTCTCCATAATGAAACAGAAAAAGTCGAAGCTTAGGAGTAGTCTTACGGATGTTCGTCTGACTGGTGCAGTGCGCGTAATGATCAGTAATTTCACACCAAATACCGAGATGCTAGTTCAAAATATTTTTAAAAACATCCAGGATGATGTATATTAATGCCTATGTCCTATTCGTACGTAGTACCTGTCCTCTGAACTAAACACTGCTGTGTAAATGTAACGTAACATTTATAATACAAATGTGTTCGTTTCTTAATTATTTACGTCGGTATCCTATTTGTGGTCATGAAAGTCGAACGTGTTACAGTGGTTCGAAACTGTGTTTCATCCGTACATGGCCAACCGTTGCATGGCACAAGATACACAAACTTCGGGTAAGCACGTTTTACACTTACATCACACACACGAATGTTGTGCCACATATGATTAGCCTCCCGATAACCATGCACCGGTGCCGTGTTCACGGACGCTGCATACGCGTGAAACGACCTCGGAAGTACGTGTGTTCCACCTGCACTACTTACATTACCTTGCCATGCACAGCCGTGTGCTTGAAGCCCTGTCACAGTGGCACGGTTGCCCTCCGTGCAGTGAGCAGCCGTCCGCCCCTATTAGCTAAGTGATGCCGGCACGGTAGCTCAGCGTGTTCGGTCAGAGAGCTGGTTGGCCTCTGTAATAAAAAACTATGTGGCAGGATCAACAAACGAACTTGAACGGGTGTCATGTGACGTCCGCAACGACTAAACAACGTTAAACAACGACCAAAAAGCAAAATAAAAAAAAAGCGTGACCAGTGCGACGGAATGTCTTACCTAACGTCCCGGATTCGATTCCCGGCTGGGTCGGAGATTTTCTCCGCTCAGGGACTGGGTGTTGTGTTGTTCTTCTCATCATCATTTCATCCCCATCGATACGCAAGTAGCCAACATGGAGTCAACTCGAAAGACTTTCACCAGGCGAACGGTCTACCCGACGGGAGGCCCTAGCCACACGGCACTTCCATTTACCTAAGCGGCCAGACACATCGCACAGCTCTGCTACCCGCAGTACATGCCCTCACAGCTGCTCAACGTTGCTCCCGCGGCTCACGGTATCCGCGGGCAACCATGATGGCAGCAGTCGTGCCCACCCCTGGAGTAGAATGAGTAAGTGCCAAGTTTAATATTTTATTGGCCTTTATGATTGTTTTCGTATCCTTTTTCTTCCTTCTCATTTTATTCTGTATTTTCTGTATACTTATGTCGGTAATTTTCGGTTCATGATGTGATGAGGCATCTGATAGATCAAAGTACGTCAGTTGCAAACAGAATTAGAACGAATAAGGGGATAAAACGAGGGTGTTATGTCCACGGGCTATGGGCAGTAAAAGAAAGTTCCGAGTCACTTATAAGGATTTCATTACAAGGCTAACTGCCAACCAAAAAGATTCTTCAGACCCGCCAAGTAATCGTTCTATTGGCCGCTTCCGAGGCCCACAACAAGGAAATTTAATCAGAAAATTGTTCCAGTTGAAACACAACTTCGTAATCACTACGCAAGACGGAAGTTCTACCTTGTCGTAAAGGTTAATCCAATACTCGAGTAAATCTGGATGAGCGCCGTCGGAGACCACGTAACCGTCTGCGATGACCGCTGATGTGAAGACATCGGCGCTCTGTTGCATGTCCCATCAAGCGGTGTGCTCAAGAAGCTTTGGTGGCGCAGGTAAGGCCGGCCAGAGGCCGCCGATGAGAGTTTTCGTACACTATGGATGGGGCAAAGCTAACTCTTACTCGGTTCGGGGCCCGCTTTACGATCCATTACGCGGGTGGCCAGTGTTGCAGATACTTTAGAGGGAACAGTCACATTCTAGTGCACCTGTTGTAATATCCACGCCTATATTTTATTCAAAATAATATTCACGACAGCACTGTATATGGTATGTGAACTTATATCCTATTCTCTTAATACGAAAAAAAAAGTACTTCATCTTTAATATAACAATAAATAATTATTGTCAACGACATAATTTAATATTTTGTAAAACTTGTATCTAAGACAACACCATGTAAAAAGAAAATGAAAATTTCAGTCTTTTGTTATCTATGATTTTGTAGAATAATCTTTCTTTTTGTTCGAACTGTTGCACTCATAGGATGTGATTGATATCTCGTAACACAGAGGTCTTTAAGAAACTGAATTATGTTGTTAACCAGCATTTTAAAATAAAGTTTATGTGTTACTGAAATGAATCTTCCTTGTCTGGGGTTTTATTTTAAGGTTCTGTATCATTGTCGTTCATCGTCCTGTATAAATTTTAAGTTTTCTGCACACCAATTAGCGCTATTGATCCACAGCGCAGTTAACTGGTGAATGGTGAATATTACTGTCTCTTGTAACACTGAGAAGTAGTTTCAAATGTTAATGCAGCTAGTAAAGGTGAGAAAAGCTTTTATATATATTATTTATTACGAGTAAAGCACAGCTTGGAACAGAATCGATAAGTGATTGTCTTATGTTAGCCACCATTTTAATGAAATACTGCAGCGTCAGTTTTAAATTGATTTTATATACAGACATAAATGTTGTTGGTTATAATTGCGACAATAGTTGTGTATTGGTGGCATAGGGCCCACTAGTTGCTAATAAATTCGGGACAGACTGTGAATACATTGAAATTCTGTGAATGTCAACAGCATCTTACATATAAATTTGTATCTGCTGATGGATGAAGCCTGGTAACGTAAGAATTTTTATGAATTTTTGACAGGAAAATATTGTATGACATAGCTGCTGATTTTGGTTAAGGAAAAGTGCTACCACCTCGAATAACACTAGCATTAAGTTTGATAAACGATGTGCATTGACAGGAAAATACAGTAGTATTGTGTACGTGTGGTATTGGGTGGAATAACTGTTCATTTGTTTAAATAAAAGCGTTACCACCTCGCATAACAGTAGCGTTAAGTTTGATAAATGATGTGCCACTAGCAAAGAATCTTCTAAAGAAAAGTACTGAAGTTAGTAAAAATCATTACTCTCGTTTAGTTCAGATTACTTATCATACATTTAGCATGTTTGCTGGTTATAAATCATTACTTTTGTGAATAAACTTAGTACATTTATACTGCTTGATAGACATCATTCCTACACGGTCCCAGGTGACGATTTCCTTAAGAAAATAACGTTCATTACCTGGGAAATGCAGTGATTAAATAAAACGTCATGTTAAAATTGTAATAAGTAACTGATTTTATTGTAATCTTCCTGAACTCGTACAACATAGCGCATGCACCTTACACCACACGTCACACTATCCTTCATACTAACACCACTCTGTTCGTCGCACCATTTTCCAGAAAATCTGGGAAAACGTCTTGGTGTTTTTAGATAATTTCGATCATTCGCAAGTTCAAATGTGTGTTAATTCCTAAGGGACCAAACTCACGAGGTCAGCGGTCCCTAGACTTACACTCTAATTAAACTAACTTGTTTTAAGAATAACACACACACCCATGCCCGACTCGAACCTCCGGCGGGAGAGGCCACGCAATCCGTGACATGGTGCCCTAAACCGCGCGGCCACTCCGTGCGGTATTCGCTAGATTGGGACATCAGAATAATGAGCAGCTACTAAGTGTAGATAAACTAAAGTTAGAGGGAGATGTTAGGTTGCTTTTAATATTGATATGAATGCGTAAATAGGAGATCCCCAGTTCGAATTTTCACTCGTCGCCATTAATTCCGCGTAATATCCCAACGCAGCTGACAGCAGTGATCCCGTCACTTTACTTGCTTCCCCTCTCCACCTTCAATTTACGTTTGTAATATGGCGCGAAATAATTAAGAAAAGCACAATCGTTTGATGATTACATGATTGTGTTGGTAAATATCCATCAAGTACACAGGTACCAGTAGGGAATTTTGTGGACCATTCGCAAAATGAATATGAATGGGCTCATACGAAAATCAGCTCACATGCTCACGAAGGATGATATAGCTAACAAATCCTATTTATAGGAAGTAAAACAGGGAGCGCTTGATAATTTTTTACAGGAATTACTCTCAGACGTTTTACGTTGTTTATATGGAACTTCTGTATACGCTTAATGAGGAAGTAGAAACAGAGGCAGCATTAATTGAGAGAGACATGATCACTAAGCCAGGGAAGAAGGTGGTATTTAACATGGATATCGTATGTTCCAGGTGTGAAAATGCTGATTATGTGGAGAGAAACTGCAGAGGACACTAGTGTTGAGTTTGTAAGCGTTTTGGTCATTCAGAGAGGAACAGTAAGGTCAAAATTTCGCAGAATCGCGGAAATTGGTCACAGTGGAGACTTCATACCCCTCCCGTCAATAGTGCAGGGAGCGTTTTATCCACTTTATAACGCTCATACTAAGTGTTACCACAGATGACCTGTGTGTAAAATCAGTGGGAGACCTTTTTCTGATGGGTTATGCGGAAGGGAAGTTCAATCATATTAAAGCTGAATATCAAGTGCATGTGGCAGGAAAGGGTGTACTTAGGAAAGTAGAGTTAAATTCACCGCGATCGGCATTAAGTGGTCTAGCTAGGGGTCATGTATATTCACTCAGGTCAACGGTAATTTGTTTGCGAGCGGGAGAGTTAACTTACGGGTTAATGTACCTCTTCCTGCAGTCTGTAGTGGCTACGGAGTCATGCTATATTTACATATCCAGTTGCACATCATATCAAAGTTAGAATGGAATACTGTTTCATCTTGGTGTTACGGCCAGAAAACCATTACTGTCACAAGGAACAGCTGAGACGTTAGCTGGGCCGGCTGCACTGCGTATGAAGTCCTAAAGTACTTTCCTTCTCCACTCTATGCACTAGATGCGCCGTCCTGTGTAAGTTACTCTTCAATCGTAAAAACCATAAAGTAAGGCAACTATTACAATAATATTTCATTCAGTTATTCATCAAATATGAAAATAAATACAGGTCGTTTTGGTATTTCTATTTTTTGCCGTTCTGTGTTATATTCTACGTCTCAGCGTCCCATACCCTCTTACCCACGTTGTGTCGATGTTAATACGAGGTGCATTCAAGTTCTAAGGCCTCCGATTTTTTTTCTAATTAACTACTCACCCGAAATCGATGAAACTGGCGTTACTTCTCGACGTAATCGCCCTGCAGATGTACAAATTTTTCAAAACGCTGACGCCATGATTCCATGGCAGCGGCGAAGGCTTCTTTAGGAGTCTGTTTTGACCACTGCAAAATCGCTGAGGCAATAGCAGCACGGCTGGTGAATGTGCGGCCACGGAGAGTGTCTTTCATTGTTGGAAAAAGCCAAAAGTCACTAGGAGCCAGGTCAAGTGAGTAGGGAGCATGAGGAATCGCTTCAAAGTTGTTATCACGAAGAAACTGTTTCGTAACGTTAGCTCGATGTGCGGGTGCGTTGTCTTGGTGAAACAGCTCACGCGCAGCCCTTCCCGGACGTTTTTGTTGCAGTGCAGGAAGGAATTTGTTCTTCAAAACGTTTTCGTAGGATGCACCTGTTACCGTAGTGCCCTTTGGAACACAATGGGTATGGATTACGCCCTCGCTGTCCCAGAACATGGACACCATCATTTTTTCAGCACTGGCGGTTACCCGAAATTTTTTGGTGGCGGTGAATCTGTGTGCTTCCATTGAGCTGACTGGCGCTTTGTTTCTGGATTGAAAAATGGCATCCACGTCTCATCCATTGTCACAACCGACGAAAAGAAAGTCCCATTGATGCTGTCATTGCGCGTCAACATTGCTTGGCAACATGCCACACGGGCAGCCATGTGGTCGTCTGTCAGCATTCATGGCACCCACCTGGATGACACTTTTCGCATTTTCAGGTCGTCATGCAGGATTGTGTGCACAGAACCCACAGAAATGCCAACTGTGGAGGCGATCTGTTCAACACTCATTCGGCGATCCCCAAAAACAATTCTCTCCACTTTCTCGATCATGTCGTCAGACCGGCTTGTGCGAGCCCGAGGTTGTTTCGGTTTGTTGTCACACGATGTTCTGCCTTCATTAAACTGTCGCACCCACGAACGCACTTTCGACACATCCATAACTCTATCATCACATGTCTCCTTCAACTGTCGATGAATTTCAATTGGTTTCACACCACGCAAATTCAGAAAACGAATGACTGCACGCAGTTCAAGTAAGGAAATCGTTGCCATTTTAAGTATTTAAAACAGTTCTCATTCTCGCCGCTGGCGGTAAAATTCCATCTGCTGTATGGTGCTGCCATCTCTGGGACGTATTGACAATGAACGCGGCCTCATTTTAAAACAATGCACATGTTTCTATCTCTTTCCTGTCCGGAGAAAAAAAATCGGAGGCCTTAGAACTTGAATGCACCTCGTATTGTCTTTCTTTGAAGATTATTAGTTTTCGTTTTTTGTGTTGCACTGGTCACAAAATATACTATGAATAAGAATTGAAGATGATTCATAAACGGAAATGAGTTCAGATGAGGTTACCGTTGATGTTAGTTGGACTGTGGGAAGGTTAGGAGATTGGAATCCTCACAGAGAGTTCGAGTGAGAACAGAGAAAAGCGGTATACAGACTGGTTATAGTTAAGCCTTCGCTACTTGAGAGGGCTTCCATGAAAAACGAGTAATAGTAGTACAATGAAACTTTGTACAAATGTTTGAAAGGACATGCGAAGAGAAATAACGATAATTCATTGAAAGAAACACATTTTAATTTCCGCAAGAAAGGGTAATATTTGTTAATTGTGTGCTATGTTTATGTTCCATGTTATAAACGTTGCTCAATGACGACCATCAGCATCCACCACATCCTGCAAACGCATTATAGATAATAATTCACAGTTGTTCCCAGCACTTTTTGAACGGTGGACCATGGAATGTTCAGCTGTCGTGACACAGCTCGTGTATAGTTCGAAGATCTGACATTGCGTGTAGCATTCTCAGCCATGGCAACGGTAACTTCTTGAACTATTTGTGGCGCAATTGCTCGTCGACGTCTCGCGGGAGCAATTTCGAAACCGCCAGTTATTAGAACTCCCGAATCATACTTTTCATCCCCAGTATGGAGAGAGGACTTCCCCGTAATCCTTTAATGCCACGACACTTGCCAAGGACAGCAGCACTACTGCTGTAGTATTGATAAAAAAAGCTGTACGGGTAAAGCCCTCATCACCTTGTCGAGACGCACATTAATTGTCTGCAACTGTAACGCACACTGATGCTTCAACCCTACTTTACTGTACCAGTGACGACCCCTCCCGCGCCCTCCCTCGTAGCCTTCGGCGAAAGGAAAAGAATATAGAATAGTCAGAAGCCTTTCTTTCAATAAAATGATTGAAATGTCGGTATTACGCAGGTTATTAACAGGGTCGTATTCCCCCACCCCCTCCACCTATAAACTACTGTATGGGTGCCCTTAACGGCGCCCATCGGCAAATCATGACATGAACACTACTAACAATACAAATCCGGCAGTGCACATTCTAAACATCTTTCTATGAAGTTGGGTACCCATACAGTAAAGACTTTTCCTTCTAAAATGGTTGAAGTATCAAAAGCTTAATTATAAGTGCCCTGCAACAGACGGGGACTCGATATGTCCAAGTACATTGCTAGTAATTGATGTGATAGCGCTTCTAGTATCAGCGATAAATATAAAACAGCAATATGACAGTTCTCTAATTTCAGAGGCGTGGAACTATTTTGATTGGCACTTGAAAGAAATTTAAGGAGAAACACACCAACGACTTGAGCAAGAGAAGAAAGCTACGCTTGAAATTATAGACAACACTTGTTGAGAAATCATTTAAGTAAAAACTGAAAGAAAAGCCAGCAACAAGAAAATGATCGAGTGTTAGCGATGCAGAGGGCAGACTTAGACGAGCAAGGTGTGTGACAGCATATGTGAAAAATAATGGTAAACATTGCAAGTTAAGGAGACCTCTGCTGAGAACAATGCTACGTAGTGGCTGTAGACTCAAGTAATAGTCCTCTTAAGGCGCAATAGAAAGAGTATGACGGTGTTCAGAGCAGTCTTATCAATCTATGCACAACGAATCCTTGCAAGCAAGAAGCGATACTAACAGACCTGACCGAGAATAATGTGACACCACAAGATCACATTTTTTCACAGAAATACGTTATTTATTACTTTAAGAAATCGCACCATTCATTGCTAGCAATCTGTTGGCCGTTAGACGGGGACCAAGTCAGCTGCCACACAATTACGAGACGCGAGTAGGATGTGAAAACCTGCCATATGACTAACTGAAAATCAAGTAATGAAATTAAAACAGATCTGATAGAAGAACTAGGCTGTTCTAATACGGAGAGCGACGATTTATGTGAAGTATAAAGTCAGATATGGACAAATAAGACAGAAAGTTGTCTCTCGATCAGTTACGGGTTGATGGAATTTTTGTTACTGATTGCGTGAATAACTGATTGGAAATACTAAGGACATTAAGATTTCCAAAATGCTGTTACACTAAGTGCACACCGAAATATGCGCATCTAGTCTGAACGGGCTTTTCCGGGAATAATATTCTTCTGTGCGGGATTTATTGAACAGCAGTGCCCGACTGCAAGGAAGTGTGGAAGTATATCTGATGTTGGAAAGTTTGTATTATTTTTTTGTTAATTAAAAATATTGAAACGTGAGAAAGAATTATAGAAAATATAAAACGAGTTTTAGTGTTTTAACGGGGTAATAACTATGTGGACTAGTTGCAAATCAGTGACACATAGGTACAGTTGTATTTACATTTTTGGAACGTGGACAGTTGCTGGTGGTTCTAATTGGGTGAGACACTGTGTGCGAGACAAAGATTCTGGAAACGTTTCAAGAAAATACGATCTCCAGTGTGTTACAAGGGTGATGCGGACGTGGTAAAGAGCAAGGCAGAGGCAAATAAATATAGTCGCAGATTTTTACACTAGAAACCCATTCATATGGCATAAGGCGAAGTTTTATGAGATGAGAACTTTCAGCAGTGATAAAGTATTAGTAGTACAGTAAGTGAGATAAGATGAATATAGGTTTGGATAAGAAGCTGACGTGAGGTTTAATGGAGGTAATTTGTTTTTCATTTTTTGAAATCAAGGAAGTTTTGTGACAGAAGCAGTTTCTTGACGGAAGTCACTGAGTGAAAACGGGAAACTCTCGGAGCGTGTGCTGCACAGTATCAAACACTTAGCTGGCAGTTGATTATATGGCTAGGAAAAACTGTCAGGAGAACCGCGTAAAAGCTTGCGAATGAGGAGCATAACACCTCTGCAAAGTATAGCAAATTTATGAGCGAATGAGATAAAACTAATGACAGGACGCACCACACGAGGTGTAAATACTGTAACGATACTTACAAAGAGCGACGGTTAATACCTTATGGAGCAATTTCGAAACGCTCGTCATTAAGTTCTAGAAAAAGTCAACACGGGAACTGGGGGGTCAGGTACAATTAGTAGAGATGTTTCAAAGGGATAAATTGTGCTGCTGTTAAAAATTATGGTATGTGGAGATAGGAACAATAGATGTTTCAAGCATTTCTATTCGTAAATTCGTCATTCATTGGTTAAAGTTTTAGTACCGGGTATCTGAACGCGTGAGAGAAGTTAAACTGAATAGAACAAAATTAAGGAATATTTTTTAACATAACAGCATACTTTTTGAAGGAGATGTTAGTTTCGTGTAGTAATGAAACAATGCTGTACTATGTAACAAATCGTCATTTAGGACGATGTATTAAACCCGTAAGTTGAAGTTTTGAAAATAAACTGAGAACAAAGAATGTTTGTGAACAATGAAAAATGCAAGTATTTGTGACAGATATTGTGGATGGATAATCAGGTTACATACTAAAATATTATATAAACGGTATTTTTGGAGCAATATGTTTTTCCATACCCTGTAATAAGTGGTAGGTCCATGTTACATGTTGCATCTATTCATATCGATAGAAAAAATGATTAAGATATTTATTGAGTTTTCTATTTATTATATGCTTTTTTTATTTCCTTATACAGGGAGGAGTGTGATGCTTCGAAACAGGAAGGTTTTAAGTGGCGAAGAGACACTTTAGGGTTATGGTAGGGATAAAGGTCTGACACATCCAGTCTGCACGGCCTACCTTAAGTCTAATGGCTCGTTCGATTGGTACACAACGTAGTTACACAGGGAAAACGCATGATCAAAATGTTGATAGTTTGGTGAAATTGCGACTTGACTTCCGAAGTCATTTCATCCAACCACGCAACTAGTATGTTCCATCAGAGAACGCTATTCAGAAATATACTATGCAAACTAAAACGGACTAAATCGACTTATAAACAAAGAGTCGTAAGAACTCTGCCGGCCGTTGTGGGCGAGCGGTTCTAGGCGCTTCAGTCTGGAACCACGCGACCACTACGGTTGCAGGTTCGAATCCTGCTGCGGGCATGGATGTTAGGTTAGTTAGGTTTAAGTAGTTCTAAGTTCTAGGGGACTGATGACCTCAGATGTTCAGTCCCATAGTGCTCAGAGCCATTTGAACCATTTTGTAAGACCTGTTCGAACGAGTGAGAACGTCGCGGCAGTTTCTTGATCGTTAGATGTCCACGCCGATCATCCAGAGAACATGCCGTAAGTGACACGTCGGTAACATGGCTGCTCCATGAGACCTTCCGTTTTCTCCCTTATAATGGTCATTTTGTGAAATATCTTAATTTAGAGGACTATTATCAGTGACACGATTCTGTGAGAATATGCTGATCATTGTTGAAGAAAATGTCGCACAAGTGTACAACACATACATGAGTGATGAAGGCCACTTACTCCTCTCTGGTTTAGTCGATAAACAAAAACTCAGGTAGGTGATGATAAAAAAACATTGTTTACTTCATGAGAGATCTTTTCAAGCTCAGAATGTTACTTTGTGAAGTGTAATTTGCGATGGGTCCCATTTTCCGTACATGGCATTCAGAAAATAATATATTTAGTTTGTACCCAAAATGTTTACTACTTCCTATTTCCATGTACTGATATATTAATAGGTTTCCTTTAATTTACGTCTATGGTCACAAACTTTTTGTTAACAGGTTACCGGTTTCGGTCTACTATGACCATCATCAGATCTGTTTTATAAAAACAAAGTCCTAATGTACTGCAGCCATAGTGGCATTGTCAAATGTTAAAAGCACAATCAGCACCAGCATCGTCAAATATATGTAAATAACAGAAAGCACAAAACTAGCGTTCTATGAGTCGGAATGAGGAAAGTTTGTGGGATAGAGAATTCGAACAGAGGAATAAATGGGATAACGTTAGATTCAGTGGGAATGAGAGTGGTATCACGACTAATATGACGGGGCTATCAACTCAGAATAAAATGCAGGAATAGGTGTAATGAGAAATAAGAAAATAGGAATGCGGTGAGCAACGAAAAACTGGGGAGTAAATGCGTATTTATAGTCAAGGCAGACCCAAAACCCCTTTCTAGCATGGGACAAAACGTTTATGTACATGGTAGCTCCTACGGTGATGAAAAGATCGAAATAATGTATGATGAGGTAAAATAATTTATTCGGATCGTTAAGGGAAAAGAAAATATAATTGTGATGAATCACTGGAATTCAATAGTACGATAAGCAATAGGGAGAAAAATAGTATAACGTTATCTGGGGGGAATGAGTGATAGAGGATGCTTTTTAGTAAAACTTCACAGAAAGCACAACTTAATCATTAGAAAAACTAGGCTAAGCGATGAAAAATGGCTGTATACTTGGATGGGAGCTACTAGCAGAGACAGCAAAAGATCTCAGCTAGGTTATATAAAGCTAAGATTGAGATAACGAAATATTTGACTGCAAAATCGAAACGTTAACTCTGACAGTAATCGGTTGCCTATGTACTATCGAGTAAAAGTAAATGAAAAAAAATCAGAATGAAGGAAATTAAATAGATAGAAACTGAATGAAATGTAAGAATCATTGTTATCGAGTGTGTCAACTCAAGCATTTTCAAAAAACCCTTGGACAACTTGCAATATAAAACAGCAAAGTTGAAATGGAAAGAATTTGAAAGATGGATTGCTGTGGCCAGATGCAATGTGTCAGCCAGCAATATTTAAGGAATTGCTTTAAAAATGTTATTTCAAAGACCACAGTCAAAGCTTAAATTTTCTTCCTGAATAACTTAGGGTGCACCTACTTGACACAAGTTGCCTGTCTTTCAGAACTGAGGCAGTTCTGTCCAGTTAAAGCGGCTGATAAGAGACACCTTAAGCCATATGCCGAAATTTGCTAGCTAATTGTGGACACTGGATGGTTCTCTCTCTTGTGATCCAGACCACGATTGGAACACACGTCTTTCTTGGGTGGCGGAGCCTATGATTCTGCACTCCATGAGACCGGCCACCAACAGATCTTAACACGTAGCTCCACCCCTCCCATTGCTGATTTGCTTTAATTGATTGTAAGGTGTCAGGCAAATCCAACACCTTCCATGAAAACCCTGCCATGATAAGCAAATCCAGTAGTATGTCACATAGCTCCGAATAAATCGTGACATTAAATTAACCAAAGTAATACGAGTAACGAGTGAGCAAATGGAATACCACAGACTAACACAAGAATGCCTAAATGCATGTCGTACCTTCCCACCGTGAGACAGACGCAGTTCCGAGGGGAGAAGCGAGAACAGAAGCCGAGAGCAGAACCGTGTTAAGCTGGAAGGCCCTACGATAAAGGACGGACGGACACCCACGTCGCCAGCTAACCGCTAGGACGACACCACCCGCAAGTTTTAGTGTGAGATTTTTTCGCGTCTCTGTTATGTCCAGACCACCCCCCAGCCCATGTTAAAAGCTAGAGCCCTCCAGAAGAACAGTATAGATCTTATGATAACACAAAAAGGGCTACACCACGCGCAAGTTTCAACGTGAGACCTTTTTCGCGTCTCTGTTACGTTAGGACCACCTCCCAGCCCATGTTAAAATAGAGCCCTCCAGAAGAACAGTATAGATCTTACGACAACGCTAAAAGGACCACACCAGCTGCAAGTTTTAGTGTGAGACTTGTTCGCTTCTCTGTTACGTTGCAAACTTTAAAAACATTGCCCCACCACGAAAAGTATAACGTTTCTCATTGGATGGACAGAATTTTTGTAGGCAGAGCTTAAGGTTAACATTGAGACCCTGATTGGTCAGATGAAAACACAGCCAGATTGTTTTTTTTTTAAACCAACTTCGGTAAATTGTAGTAAGGAGAAATTAGGGGAGAGTTGCTTCCGAGACAGCGAGGTGAGAGTTGCTTCCGAGAGGGTGAGCTGGACAGAGCTGTGCTGGCCGCTGCCCCCTGACGAACACCGACAAGGTAATGAATGCACGCGATGCCGCATTTTTGAGCGCATAAGGCTTCACTCAGAACTGCAGAAGTCTCATCTGTTACATCCCCTTTACGTAATACTAGTGTCGATCGTCAATTAAAGCTCATGGTGTTCACATTTTCCACTTGAAATAAAAATCTGAAATGCGATGATTTTTCTGTTATATAGTTATTGAGAAGCCACATCAGCCACTGTAATTTACGACAAGTTAGATAAGTAATTAATGATAATTGAGGGTCACTGTAGACCATTTTGATAGTTTTCTCTTTTGTGAAACTTAATTTAAACCTAGATTATAGATGTGATATGGCATAGGTCATCCTTTGATCCATTGTAGAACTTGGAAACCCATACAGGGAATATTCATTCACATTTTTGTTGAACACAGTTGGTTTTTACCATCCTGTATTAAAACATTTCCTTTTATCAATAGTGCAATTTATAAACGATTTTTTTGTGAGTAGAATAAAATTTCCATTGGTAAACTTAACTGCTTTTTCGACGTTATTTTACCAGTTAACCAAAAATAGGAAAGCCTTGAACCACTTCCACTAAATTTAGTTAATTTAAGATTCCTCTACAGGGAGTGCAGTGAAGCTGACGCTGAAATCATTAAGTATTTAGTTATATCATCGCTATTTCACTAAAATCTTCTGAATTCTACATGTCATGTGTGGTCTGGGGTCTCCTTACCAGCAACAGGTCCCAGGTTCAAACTAGTCAACTCCCTAAAAAACACGCTCAGAGCGACGTTGCGCGAAAGTGGTAGGGAGACACGATATAGAACAAACAGACACCACGCAGAATGTTTAGATGATGAGGTCCTAGAATGGCCTATGCCTAGTAACTTCCTGCCCTAGGCGCGTCCCGTGTATCCCGTTCATTGAAATATATTCTCGTTATGTTACCTAATTTCTGCTCGACCATCCTGTACATTGTCATCAGCAGAGGCATGCAGCAGCCTGCCAATCCCTGAGTCTCTACACATGCCACCAAAAGAATGTTGAAAATTTGAAGACAATAGAAACAGCTTCATAAATATGTAGTGAGTAGATGTCAAGCAAGAGCTAAGCAAAAAAGGAAACACGGAAGGTTGGAAGCAGTTTAGGAACTACAGAAAGAAAAGGAACTCGAAGACAGTATTATGCAAAGAGAAAATAAAGTATAAGATGTTGAAAGAAAGGCGCTATTGTGCTCGAAGGAGAGAAAACCCTTTCCAAGTCGCCAGCTGAACCTGTCCTTCGAGGCCTCGGACTGAACAGAGCCATAAGCCTTTACTCTTTTACCCCAAACACATCATGTACACAAACCATCCTTTGCCGAAAATAATCACATGTAAAGGGGTAATTTTTACCATCACATGTCACAGGCAAACAGAATGCTGAACGTCACCTGGATGGCAGCGACCTGTAACAGTCGGACAAACCAACATGCCTGGCTGTCGTGCTATGCTTATCGTGGAGACACTGATACCACTGCGGGAAGACCCACGAGAAGGATGATACCAGGAACAACATCTTGAGGAAACTAAAGAACAGTAAATCTGGAGCCTTTTTCCACCGCGGAATATGCATACAGAGCACCATCCAGGTACATACATGTCAAAGAAGTCAATAGAAGCTTAAATGACGCCACAAAAGGGTGCATAAACTCACACCATTTGGGAAGCTACACTGAATAAAGGGACCAGATCCTTACACTCTGAATCCTGAAGAACTGCACATCAGCAACCAGGAAAATGAAAACAGGCTTTCGATAAGTGCCACACCTACAAGTTTCTTCATGCAGACCTGGTAGACTTAAATTTCGACTTAAATCTCTTTGTGCTGACCTAAATGTACCCACGAAGGACTATCCTGCTTCACTGGAGATGCTCAGCAACAGTACATCAATTTGGAGAATACTGGATCGCATGAGAACGGTTGTAGCGCTAGTCATAAAAAATCTAGTTAAATGCGGCCCCAGAGACGAAGCAGACAACAAATGCGACTGCAGTTTAGACAAGGACGTAGAGAATCTTCTGCAGTATCCTACCTGCCTCGTGGGACGTCCCCTCGATGACAAGAACGAAGCCCTGGACGTAGGCCGATATTGGGCTGAAAAACTATAGGGGGAGTTTGTCAGTATTATATAAGCCAAGTTTTTGTACCTTGGAACCAATGAAGATAACATTCTACCTCTCTCAGGCAACGTATCCATGTTATTCACATTCGCTAAAGCAGAATTACCTAATGAAATACAAAAGAACGAAAGATATTACTTTATTAAAAATATGCAGTTTTATACATTAAATGTTTGTACATGGAAAACTCGACATCATACCTATGCAATCTACTGTCATGAATGTGGTTCAGTGGGTGTAGTAAGCTATAATAAAGCACTTCACGAAGTTTGGCTGATTGCTCTGAGCGCTATGGGACTTAACATCTGGGGTCATCAGTCCCCTAGACCTCAGAACTACTTAAACCTAACTAAGGATATCACACATCCATGAACGAGGCAGGATTCGAACCTGCGATCCAGACTGAAGCGCCTAGAACCGCTGGGCCAAACCGGCCGGCTTCACGAAGTTTCATGTAGTTACCGCTAGCAGTTTTTCGGATGTGGGAACATTTACTGGAAAAAGTCATTTTGAGATAATTGAATTTAGAGCCGAAAATAAAAAAGAAAACCATCATCTTTTTAAATGAAGGTTCAAAAGCACCCAGAAACACAGTCAGTCTAAAAGCTTCTACCTTCTGATGATGTTGCTTCTGCGGTGTTCACTTCGGCTGCACGCAGAAATTCACTATTAATTTATTCAAACGTTGCAGTTCCTTTACTGCCTGGATGGGTGCTGAGATGCATTATCACTATGATTCTTCTTATATTTCCATCAGTAAATTATAACACAGTATCACTGACTCCACGTATCAGGGTATTTAACCTCACAAAGGTATTTCTGGGCACTCATGTCGAACTCATATTATTTAGTGACTCATTGGGATTCCGACTGCGCCTATGTAGAAACTTTCAGAGGAGGCCTGATTGAGCTAGGACAGTACAAATTGGCTTCATGGCTTCCATACCAACTTAGGTAATAGAATTATAGTGTAAGAAACATGCTCTTGGAACTTCAACATTTCGGAATTTACGTGATAATTCATGTCAGGCAGGAAAAGTGAATGTATTGGTTTCCCGTCATTTTAGCGACAGTGGAAGTATGTGCTTTCTTCATACCTTCTGAAACGTGTCTCTTATGTCTCTTATTCCTAACAGAAGTTCCACAATGCTACCGACGTTCGTTTACAGATTTATAAGGCAATCGACTCCTCTGTGGCTTGCCATATGACAATTAGGGGTGCACAGAGTTTGCTTATGTTTTCATACGAAACAAAGCCAAGCGGCTGACATATCGTAAACAGCAGGGGAGTCCACACTGCATATCTTCTATCGGTCGGCTATTGACTGATTCGGGGAGAGGGGGGCGGGGGGAGGAGAGGACCAAACTGCGCGAGGTCATCGGTCCCATCGGATTAGGGAAGGATGGAGAAGGAAGTCCGCTGGCCCTTCCAAAGGAACCGTCCCGGAATTTGCCTGAAGCGATTTAGGGAACTCACAGAAGACCTAAATTAGGATGGCCGGACGCGAGTTTGAACCGTTGTCCTCCCAATTGCTAGTCCAGGACGCTCAATTGGTGAAAATCACTGCATGTGGAGTACTTTCGGGGATTTGAACTAATAATATCCGAAACAAATTAAACTTAATCTTCTACAATGAGTTTAAAACACAATTAAGTCCCAAAATACTTTAATGGAAAGACTTTCATCTTCAAGTCAATTTTATAGAGAGATATGTGTACAAAACTGGGTAGTTTCAGCGATATGAAAGTTGTTGTTGTTGTGGTCTTCAGTCCTGAAACTGGTTTGATGCAGCTCTCCATGCTACTCTATCCTGTGCAAGCTTCTTCATCTCCCACTCTCTACTGCAGCCTACATCCTTCTGAATCTGCTTAGTGTATTCATCTCTTGGTCTCCCTCTACGATTTTTACCCTCCACGCTGCCCTCCAGTACTAAATTGGTGATCCCTTGATGCCTCAGAACATGTCCTACCAACCGATCCCTTCTTCTAGTCAGGTTGTGCCACAAACTCCTCTTCTCCCCAATTCTATTCATTACCCCCTCATTAGTTATGTGATCTACCCATCTAATGATCAGCATTCTTCTGTAGCACCACATTTCGAAAGCTTCAATTCTCTTCTTGTCCAAACTATTTATTGTCCACGTTTCACTTCCATACATGGCTACACTCCATACAAATACTTTCAGAAACGACTTCCTAACACTTAAATCAATGCTCGATGTTAACACATTTCTCTTCTTCATAAACGCTTTCCTTGTCATTGCCAGTCTTCATTTTATATCCTCTCTACTTCAACCATCATCAGTTACTTTTGCTCCCCAAGTAGCAAAACTCCTTTACTACTTGTAATGAAACTAATGTGATATAATTAAAATATTTTCAAGAGTCATACACATATAAATTATGGATAATTTTGAGCAGAAAAAAGTGAACATTACGGGACTTGGTTGGTTAAATACAAAAAAATTAGAGTTTTGCTTCCAAGCCCCCTTGGAAGAAATTATGTAGAAGTGAAAAAGTACAGTAGGTAGGAGAGTATCAGAGAGTATCAGTGTGCTGACAGTAGGTAATGGTGGTAATGTAGTAACATTCTTCATTTTCGTTAGCGCATTCCCACGGCATCTGGGAACTTATGTAGACGAGCGCTACGCCGCAGTACTCACGATGTAAGTAGAGTTTGTTTTTGCACTGAGTGGCGGCACTGCCTGCTGTCTTGCGGCACGAGATTCGCGGCACATCTTATTAGCCAGAAAATCCACAGGGAGCGGGTTTGCAGCAGGGAGAATTGGCGGCTTCGCCGAGGATGGCAACTCGGGTGGCTCGTTATTTCTTTTGGGGTTGGCTGCCATCCACCTCCCCCCCCCCCCCCACGCTCCTTTTCTCCCGGAGCAATGTCGCTTGTGAGCAAAGAAGGCAGACGCCGCCGAACTCAAAAAACACAAAGCGAAGAGTGCGCCGATGCGCGAGCCGCCGCTCTTTGCCCCATGACGCTCTCATCGCGTCTGCCCCTCAGCTCTTTCCTCCCCGCGAACCCCCCTTCAGTGGCTGCGCTTTTTCCCTTTGTGCGCTGCTAGCACTGATAGCGGCAGGCTACCCACCCTGCCGACGCACACACACACACACACGCAACTGGCACTTTCCCCCCTCTTTTTCCCGTTCTGCCCCGGGCATTCCCCTACCTACCGAGTGGCGCAGAACGCCGTGTGCGGTTGGCTACTTTATTTAGAGTCTCCGGCCGCAGATAGTAACGGTACTTATCTCTGGACGAGCCGTGCGTGCCCCGCCTTTGTGCGTGCGGGTCGGGACCACAGTCGGACGCAATTACCCGACCACACCACGCGGCGCCACGTTCGCGACGCCAGCACGCTCTGGTGGCCGCTTCTGACCACAATCGGCGCACGATATGGTGCGTGGGAAGAGGCCGGCGGCAGCAAGCGGGAGAGCTGAGAAGTCCTCACGTATTGCGTCTGTCTCGGTTCCCCAGCGCTCTGTTTAGGCATTCCTTCACCTCACCGCTTCGCGCGTTTATTCTCTGGCTATACCCTCCTGCACTCCACCCCGCAGCTCCTCTCCATAAAGCAAGCTGCTTTGCACTGTGCCACCACCCTCTAGGATCTTTATCTGTAACCTCCATCAGAACGTTACTCAGAGAGGGGGTGTCTTTATAGCAGGCACGCAAATCTCAGAATAAATGTTGTAACATTGTTACTCAAATAATTTCCGGCACAACAGATTGCGTTTCTTCCACCAGCAACTCGACTCAGCTCCTAGCAACGTTACGAGCTTCTATAGTGTAACCCTTGTTAGAGAAGATTCCTTTTTTATTTCGTACTTGTTCTGATACTAATACATTGCTGTATGCATGTCCTGTTATGATAATTCAGCCACAAATGGTATAATAAATAATGGTATGAAATTTATATTGCTGTGACCGAGCGGTTCTAGGCGCTCCAGTCCGGAACCGCGCTGCTGCAACGGTCGCTGGCTCGAACCCTGCATCGGGCATGGATGTGTGTGATGTCCTTAGGTTAGTTAGGTTTAACTAGTTTTGAGTCTAGGACTCTGATGACCTCAGATGTTAAGTCCCATAGTGCTCTGAGCCATTTGAAACATTTTGAAATTTATATTGAACAAAATCCTAACATGAAATTTGGTCTACTCCAAGATAAATTCTGGTCATTATTTGCAAACAGCTGCCAGCATAAACTTATCAGAAATGGGATTAAACGGACATGTAAGAAACACCGAGTGAGGTGGCGTAGTGGTTAGCACAGTGGACTCGCATTCGGGAGGACGACGGTTCAAACCGCATCCGGCCATCCTGATTCCGGTTTTCCGTGATTTCCCTAAATGCCGAGATGGTTCCCTTGGGACGGCACGTCCGATTTCCCTTCCCATCTTTCCATCATCCGATGGGACCGATGACCTTGCTGTTTGGTCCCCTCCCCCAAATCGTCCAACCAGCCAAACATGTAAGAAACCGTGCAACACTATACAGATTGTAGTATGTTGTTAAAGGATAAGTGAAATGTAACTGTTGGAAAAAACAAGTAGATATCCTGCATTAGTTGCACCCTGCAAAAAACTGCTCAAAATTGCTACGAAAAGTTATTAGAAAATCAGGGAATATGAACATAATCAGAAATTTTGAAAACATACTTACGGCTGTTTGGAATATAGTGAAACAGGAAAATCGGCCACAGTAGTTGATAACGTCACTGTTCAGCTGAATGGAACGGTTATAAACGATGAGTCGCAGGTGGAACATGTATTTAACGAGCATTTCTTAAACACATGGTGTCCCTGAAATCTTTCAACAAACGCCGAGGAACTGTAAAGTGTGTCTTGAGGGACATATCGAGGATATAAACCCGTGTACAGTATCATAGTGTAACAAAGCTACAGGGCGGCGAAATTATAGATGCCCGCGCTGCCACTAGATCGCCTCTTCAGTAGCAAACGTACCTGTACGCTGATGGACGGTAGGTGGAACATCTCGCACTGGTGCTTATTACTCAGTGATTGTGCAGCTAATTGCCAAGATCACCAGTGGAGAAGATGGAGCTACGAGCGACACAGACAGGCCTTGTCTCCTATGAATACGATGCTCTGCTGCCTTGGTGGGTGACGGTTTTGCATACAGGTTTCCACCTGCAGTTTATTTTTCTTCTGTATAACGAAAAAAAATGGAGTGATAGTTACAGGAGAAAAATGAACTGCAGGTGGAAACTCATGGCCAAAACTGACATCGATCAAGGCAACAGAGCATCACATTCGTAGGAGACACGACCTGCCTACGCAGCAGCTAGCTACATCTTCTCCAATAGCGATCCTGGTAATCAGTCACGACCACTGAATAATGAACATTCCGAGACCTTCTGCCCATGGTCCGTCAGCATACAAAGTCCAGTTTTCTGCCGAAATGAGACCGAGTGACAGGCGCCGGCACCTGCTAATTGGACGTTCTGTAGCGTCGTTTGATGTTTCCGATCATGGATTCCTATCTTTGATTTTTTCCTCAAGATAACCTTCACAGCAACTCGAACTTTATCGCAACACTTCTAAGACACACTGTAGAGGCGAAAATGTAGGGACAATTAGTTCAAGAGAAAAATTAAAGTCCGCATCTCGTGGTCGTGCGGTAGCGTTCTCGCTTCCCACGCACGGGTTCCCGGGTTCGATTCCCGCCGGGGTCAGGAATTTTCTCTGCCTCGTGATGACTGGGTGTTGTGTGCTGCCCTTAGGTTAGTTAGGTTTAAGTAGTTCTAAGAAATAGGGGGCTGATGACCATAGATGTTAAGTCCCATAGTGTTCAGAGCCATTTGAACCACTTTTTTTTTTTTTTTTTGAAAAATTGACGCAATACTGTTCGTGCGCTTCAGTTAAGGCCTTAGGGCTGGTAATATAAGAGATTATTATACTGATGATTGGACGTTGCCGCAGTACAAGGAGAAGCTATGCGAAATAATTCGCTCACACAATGACCGTTTGGATCTCAAAATGAAATGTATCACATAGTACTTAATTTTTAGTTACATAACTATAAAACATTTAACTGGAACGAGTGACCACACAAAAAGGAACGAAACCCTCCGAGCGAGACCGAGACAGGAACGAGGAACTGTCGAAACAGACCACCTAGCGAGACCGGGACGGGAACGAGGATGGCTGAAGTCAACCATGAACGACTTTCTTGGAAACGAGACGTGCTGCGACGGAAGTTACCGGTGTCTGACAGTGCCTTAGAGCTCGTCACTTGGTGTTTTTGTTCACTTCAGTGAACTGTTCCTTTGGACCCCATCGTTCAGAAACAACCCACCTCTAGTCCTCCAGTGTTAACTCTCGTACGATGATGTCTTGGTGACATATTTCAGCAGGACAATGCTCGTCCACGCATCACGCATGTGTCTATGAACTCTCTGTGAGATGATATTTTGCAAATACTGCTGTTTTCCTGTGATGTCGTAGCACTGCTGTGGCCAGCAGGATCCCCATATCTATTGTTCGACAGAACTTTTGTGGAACTTAAACTGCCAGAATTTATCGCACTCGACAGCGGACAAATACTATGTTTACAGGTTTACCTTTGTCACGGAGCAGCCTTGCCTCGACATTTCACTGTACGCAGCATGCCGTGTCCGCTCGCCTTACTTACTCTGTGTGGTCGGAAACATCTTTACTATCGGTATTTTTGGATTTGGTGTCTAAAGTGACTTACAGGCAACCAGATCATGTGTGTCACGACTTTAGTACAACTAGGTGACTATTTAGTATAAGATTGTTACCAGTGTAATACTACTGTCATCGTTAAAATGCTGTAGTTTTAGCGTAATTCCTGTTTAAGTGTAGGCAACCTGAAGGTGTTCCACTAACGAAACCGGTCGCAACACAACAAATATGTAATAATGTTGAACCTTGAAAATTTACTTTCAAAATCTTTTCTTAAAGAATTTACTTTATTTACTAGCGATTCATCAAGAACATTAACACACTGTGTGAGCGTGGAAGATGTTGCCAAGGAATAACTGATGGAAACAAATTAAATTTCAACCAATGGAAATTTTATTCATAAATCCTTTTCAAAAACATATTTAAAATTTATAAGCAGAAAAGAAACCTCGAAATATCAAGTTACAATTTAACAAATGTGAATTTTATTCCTAAAAGCTTTTTCAAAACAGTTTTAAAATTATAATCAGGAAAACACCTTCGAAATATCAAGTTACAAGTATTCTGAGGCAAGATAATTTTTTTTTTTTGTTACAGTAGGAGCCTTCGCGCTAAAAAGCTTCCGCTCCCTTTCAACACGGTCTTAGTCACGACCGCTCACAACGGCCTCTAAAAAACTACACTGGTGCAAATCTGCAACACACCAGATTACTTTAAACTAAAAATTTTAACAACCCACACAAACACATTAACTACGCACCCCGTAAGAGGGATGGAAATGGTACAAAGCACTCACATTAAAAAATTATTTGCCACCAAATGTGCAATTGACTTTTAAAAGGGCTCTTACGGTGGAATGGTGGCAACCTTAGAAAAATGAATATTTAAATAAAACCCACGAAATTCAGACTTACATAAAGTGTACAACAAGCTCTACATTACACATATACCGCCTCGCAAGATGATAGGCAAGATGAAAACATATTTCAGGAATTCGGCCTTAACACAGAATCCGATAAACATGCAGAGGCAGCTACTAGCGTACGGCAGACAGACAGACAGTAATTGCCTAACAAATGCGGAAGAGAGACGGACCCAGACTAACTTGGCTGACCAACTGATCAGACTCGCCCAGACTGACAGACTGCCCTGGCTGACCATATGTCGTCCACTGACTGACCCCTCAAACTGACTCCCTGACGAGCTCATAGCGCCGCTTAAATGCACGTGAACAGGCAACCTTTCCCATTTTCCACCAGAGTGAGACACCAAAGCTGCGATTGCCACAGCCGCGCCACCGCCAGTAACGGAAGGGACTGCTTTACACTACGCGTTGCGGCGCGCTCTTCAAAACAGCAAATTTTACCACGGCTCAAATATAAGAGTGGTGCTTTTCATTAATCATCAACATTAGTGTCAGCTGTGGTCCTCAACATGATGAAAATTAAATCAAAGACGAATTGTAGCATTTGCTGGCCAGCTTGCCTCACCAGAAGATACAGCAGCCTTATAACATGTGTCCCAACGGTATCACTGCGCACATCCACACCAAAAAGGTGCAAACTAGAACTGATAAGTGGCCTCATGCTGCCAACTTTGATTTAGTAATGACTAAAGTAGCAACAAACACTACTCTCTCATCCTGTGAGGTTTAATTTCATTTCCTCCTGTCCTTTACTGAGCTTCGTTTTTGTCCTCAGGCAGTGTATTACTTTATTGTTATGGAGATATTTTCACTGAAACGAACGGAATTGCTGTAAGAAGCAGAGTGAATCACCATTACATTATCACTCTGTAACGAGACACCGAAGACAAGGGGTCCCTCATGCTGAAATATCTATGAAATATACCTGGACAACCTTCAAAAGTTTGTCCGTGGAATTATGTTCTCACTCTGTGTGACATGTGATAGCAGTGAAGCAACACACTGATACGACTTCCAATGAAGCAATACAGTGACAAGAAGATAACAGCCGATTTATTTCGCTTACAACTTCTACCAGACCTATGTTTATCTGGACGGCGAAGACCAAAACAACAGATGCGCGTGTACGAGAGGAGGAGAGATTTACGTGTAAGTCTGAGGCGATCCTGCAGGCAGGGCCGCAATAAAAGTTTCACTCTTGGTGCTGCCATCTGCGCGGAGATTTATGCAAGCTGTTCACGAAGCTGAGTTACGGCTGACCGAGCGGGGAACGCTTCCGAAGAAGAACAAGGGCTGGATAAGGAAGGCAGAGGGGAGCAACAGACAGAAAGAGAGAGAAAGGATCACGCTGGAAGAAAGTTGTGAAGGGAACACACTTCACTAGTCTACCTCTTCTACAGCTCTTCCAGAGTGCGAACATATATTTCATTTCGTCTCGGTACGTTGTTACCTCAAGCCGTGATTGCCTCCCTAGAAGCCATACACTCCTATCTCATCCTAGACACTTGGCGTAATACTAGTAAGTGTAATGTTATCAGTGGTGATGTGTATCAAAAAATTCCCAATGAAAATTTCCTGCAATATATATAGGGTGCCCCATTTATCTTGACCACCCTAAATAACTGTCTGTTCAGGCGCAAATTACAAGACGTTTCACGCAAATGTTCTTTAGCCGTCATGGAGCAATCAATCACCATGATTGCCTTCGTTGCAGCTTGTTTTTTACAAAGATATGAACTGTAGTATGACTTTTTAAAAAGGCAACCTGTATGTTTTATTAGGTAATGCATTTACTCTCCTAAAGACCTATTCAAAAATGCATCACAGTGTACCACTCGCTGAAACACAACGTTATTAATGGTATAAAACAAAACTGACGTTGACGCACCCAGCGCTTAGTGCATGTACATCGGGTAATGGAATACATCCACGTGCTGACGTTGACAGAGGAAAAATGTAAACGTAAGTAGAATACACACCCATCATTTCGTCAACCATCGTCAGTTGAAGAGTTGTATGGGTAGAATGTACACCAACGAAGACAAGGTAGAAATGCTACTCATCTGTGGGGAATGTAAGCAGAACAGGAATTGCAATACTGTTTTCTTATGTACGGTTACATTCAGTAGCCCTTTTAAATACTGTTCTGTAGAACAGGCATACAGTAAAGGCTGTCCGTCCTACAAACAGCATCGAAATAACGTTTCTTTTATTTTTGTTCTTGTTGAAGGTAGGCGAAATGCTACAGGCAGCGGAACTGTACAGAGAGCGGTATCATGACAAGAACCCACCTTGAAACTTCCTGGCAGATTAAAACTGTGTGCCGGACCGAGACTCGAACTCGGGACCTTTGCCTTTCGCGGGCAAGTGCTCTACTGACTGAGCTACCCAAGCACGACTCACGCCCCGTCCTCACAACTTTACTTCTGCCAGTACCTTGTCTCCTACCTTCCAAACTTTACAGAAGCTCTCCTGCGAACCTTGCTGAACTAGCACTCTTGAAAGAAACGATATTGGAAGTTAGGAGACGAGGTACTGGCAGAAGCAAAATTGTGAGGAGGGGGCGTGAGTCGTGCTTGGGTAGCTCAGTCGGTGGAGCACTTGCCCGCGAAAGGCAAAGGTCCCGAGTTCGAGTCTCCGTGCGGCAGACAGTTTTAATCTGCCAGGAAGTTTCATATCGGCGCACACTCCGCTGCAGAGTGAAAATCTCATTCTGGAAACATCCCCCAGGCTGTGGCTAAGTCATGTCTCCACAATATCCTTTCTTTCAGGAGTGCTAGTTCTGCAGGGTTCGCAGGAGACCTTCTGTAAAGTTTGGAAGGTAGGAGACGAGGTACTGGCTGAAGTAAAGTTGTGAGGACGGGGCGTGTGTCGTGCTTGGGTAGCTCAGCCGTAGAGCACTTGCCCGCGAAAGGCAAAGGTCCCGAGTTCGAGTCTCGGTCCGGTACACAGTTTTAATCTGCCAGGAAGTTTCATATCAGCGCACACTTCGCTGCAGAGTGAAAATCTCATTGAAGAACCCACCTTCCCGACGGATGTTTTCTCGTCTTGTTTTGACGCTTCAGGAAACGAGAAGTTTCAACTCACGACAACACAATCGCCGCAGCACTCGTCCAGACGAAGCTGCCGAAGTTACTGTTCTCGCTTCCGCCGCTATGAATCCACATGTGAGCATACGACAGCGTGAACATAAGATTGGGATTCCTAAAACCAGTGTACATCGTATTCTTACACATCACCGGTCCCGTCCTTACCGTGTATACCTATATCAAGAACTGCGTGGGAATGATTTCCAGAATCGTATACGGTTCAGTGGGCACAGCAGCAAATCCTCGACATTACTAACTTCTTCTTCAATGTTCTATTTACCGATGAGTGTTCCTTCTATAACAAAGGTGAGATAAATGCAAGGAATATGCATTATTGATCCAGCGATAACCCACGATGGCTTAGACAGATGGAACATCGGCGTCATTGGTGAGTTAACGACTGGTGTGGGATGCTTTGTACTACAATTATTGGCCCTTATTTCATCAATGGTAGTCTAAGCGGAACATCGTATGCCAACTTCCTCAGACGAATTCTTCCTCCTCTTCTGGATGAAGTGCAGCTAAGAACCAAAATGCTTATGTGGTATCAACACGATGGATGTCCAGCACATAATGCCTTTCATGCGCGTCGTGTTTTTAACCGAAAGTCTCCTTCCAGATGGATTGCTCGAGGAGGAACAGCTGCTTGCCCTGCTAGGTCTCCTCATTTAAATCCTCTGGACATTTTTCTTTGGGGATGCATTAAGACGTTGTCTATCGAGATATTCCAACAACAGAGTACATGCAGGAACGTATCGTGCTTGCTTTTAATTCTCTTCAACAGGCAACACTGGAAGCAGTAAATAACTCTTTCATTCAACGAGTGCACCAGTGTATCGGTGTCCAGGGTCACAACTTTACGTACCTTTGAATGTTCTAGTCCTGGGCAATGGTACAACAGAGTCAAAGTCAAATGGTTCAAATGGCTCTGAGCACTATGGGACCTCCGTGGTCATCAGTCCCCTAGAACTTAGAACTACTTAAACCTAACTAACCTAAGGACATCACACACATCCATGCCCGAGGCAGGATTCGACCCTGCGACCGGAGCGCTCACGCGGTTCACACCGGCCGGCAGAGTCAAGGTCAATTTTGTGTTACGTTTTTTACTTAGTTTTCATTTGTTTTCTGACAAATCCAGCAGCCGCGGGGGGTAGCCGCGCGGTCTTGGGCGACTTGCCACGGTCCGTGCGTCTCCCCAGTCGGAGGTTCGAGTCCTCGCTCCGGTATGGATATGTGTTGTCCATAGCGTAATTTAGTTTAAGTTAGATTAAGTAGTTTGTAGGCTTAGGGACCGATGACCTCAGCAGTTTGTTCCCATAAGATCTTACCTCATATTTCGAATTTTCCAACTCCAGTAAGTGGAAGAGTTGTCATCCCCGGCTCAAAATCAATGTTGTGTAATGTAATTAATAACGTTGTGTTTCAGTGAATGGTACACGGTCATACATTTTTGATAGGTGTTAAGGAGTGTAAATGAATTACCGAATAAAAAATACAGGGTGCCATTGAAAAAGGGTGCCATTGAAAAAGGTCACACCGCTCTTCATATCTTTGTAAAAAACAAAGCTACAACGAAGCCAGTCATGCTGATTGATGTCCCCAAGACGGCTAAAGAATAGTTGCTTGAAACATTTTGTAATTTGCATCTGGCAAACAGTTACTTCGAGTGGTCAAGATAAATGGGACACTACAGGAAATTTGCAGCGGGAATTTTTGATGCATGTCACCATTGATAAACGTGATTATTCGTTAGTGAAAGTGCGTTGACATTTCTAAAGGTGTGCTAAAAATGTTTTCAGGTTTATGAACTACACACCAATTCCTCTTTAATGGTTCAAATGGCTCTGAGCACTATGGGACTAAACATCTGTGGTCATCAGTCCCCTAGAACTTAGAACTACTTAAACCTAACTAACCTAAGGACATCACACACATCCATGCCCGAGGCAGGATTCGAACCTGCGACCGTAGCAGTCGCGCGGTTCCGGACTGAGCGCCTAGAACCGCTAGACCACCGCGGCCGGCTCCTCTTTAATGAGCCTGTTCTTAATATAGGACAACAACAGTTAGCAAATACATGGTAAAAGATTCCATTGAAAACAATGAATATTTTTATCCGAATTTTAAAATATAAAGTACCTAGCTAGTTCAAAAGGTAGAAAACAAGCAATCATCCTCCCCCTTCCCTTGGTTTATCACTGGTTAACATCATTGACTTCGATTCAGCTCTAAGTGACTGCAAGAAATATTACTTTTTGTCTAAGTGGTTATTAGTCCTGTATTGATTATGACTTTTGCTGTCTCAAGATACATATGGCATCCAATTTTTCCTCTATTTTTTAGGAGATTTAGTTGTTCAAATTGAGTGACAAAACGTTCAAAAAAAATAGAAAGCAATCAGCGACCTCAGACATCTGCGAATTTCATTCTTAATTTGACTTTGTAATGCACTCTCATTCTCATTTTTTTCCCAGTATATTTCTCCTGCTGAACAGATTATATATTCCTAAACTATTATCCTAGAAGCGCGTGTCGATTGTCCTTGTTTGTCTACACTAATGTAGTTTTCCACAGTCGTCAGTATGGATAGGCTCTATGATGACTGTTTGCGGATGCGAGCCGAGTTGGTGACATTTCGCTCTCAGTTCCGGCTTTGATGTCTTCGGTTACACAGCTTGAAGCTGCAGTGCATGGGCATCACTGTTGTGAACCGGCCGTGCGGATCTAACTGGCGTCCAGCACGTGTGAGGGGGCTGATCGACCCACACCAGTGGCCAGCCCATTTACTGCTCACACTGAGGTTGACCTGTCACCTGTGGTCGAGGTTGCCTCGGGGCGCGACAGGCGGCGAAAAACTTCCTACGGAGCCGGATGTAAGGCCTGCCCAGTTAGTCTGACCAACACGTACCAGGTGCTGTCTGTGGCTTACGCAGTCCCTCACCCAGATGCAGTCGCTTCTCCCGTTTCATAGGGAACCTCTCAGCCCGCAAGATCCGGGCAGTCACAGAAAGTGGGATGATTAGTATTTGAGAGCTCCAATGTTAACCTCGTTTTGGGGCCCCTTTAGGACACGGCTACCAAGGAGGGGAAGAAAGCCAGTCTGCACTCCGAGTGCATACCAGGGCTTCCTGTGATGGATGTGGCTATTGATGTGTGGCACATTGGATCAGAAGAGATTTTCTCTTGTGTCGAGCACCTAACAGAAGTGGTAAAGGCTGCCAGTCTTGCTTGCGAGACGAAAGCAGAACTCACTATTTGCAGCATATTCGACAGGATCGATTGCGGACCTTTGGTACAGAGCCGAGTGGACGGTTTGAATCAGAGGCTTAGTGGGTCTGTGACCATGGAGGCTGCAGATTTCTCGAATTGCGTCGTAGGGTGTTTGGGCTACGGGTTCGACTCAACAGGTCAGGATTATACTGCAAGCAGGAGGTGGCTACACGGATAGAAGGGGTTGTGTGGCATGGATTGGACGCGTTTTTGGGGTAGGGGGTGTCGAGGAAACGGGAAAAAGGGCTTTAGTCTCAAAGGGTGCCGGTCGAACATAAGATGAACGTAACTATAGGAACCATCCATATAACAGCTGTAAATTGTCGTATCGTTACTGGGAAAGTACAAGAGCTTCAAGTGCTAGTAGAAAGCACGGATGCTCTAATCGTTATAGGCACCGAAAGTTGGCTAAAGTCGGGGATAAGTACAGCCGAAATTTTTGCGAAGATCCTTACGGTGTTCCGAAAGGACAGGCTAAACACAGCGGACGGTGGCGTGTTTCTTGCTGTTAGAAATAGTTTATCTAGTAGCGGAATTGAAGCAAATAGTTTGTAAGAGTTAGAATGGGCGGAGGTCATTCCTGGTGACCGGAATAAAATAAACAGTAGATCGTTTTACCGACCTCCCAACTCAGATAATGGGATTGCTGAAAGGTTCCAAGAAAACTTGAGTCTAATTTCAAACACGCACCCGACTCATACAATTATAGTTGGTGGTGACTTTAATGTACCCTCGATATGTTGACGAAAATACATGTTTAAACCGTGAGGTATGCATTAAACATCATCCGAAATTGTGCTAAAAGCATTATATGAAAATTATTTCGAAGAGTTAGTTCATGAGCCCATGCGAATAGTAAACGGTTGTGAAAACACACTTGACCTCTTAGCAACAAATAATCCTAAACTAATAACGAGCATCAAAACGGAGACAGGAATTAGTAATTGCAGGGTTGTCGTAGCGAGACTGAATATTTTAACCCCCAAGTCCTCCAAAAATAAACGAAAATATACCTATTCAAAAAAACATATAAAAATTCATTTGACGTCTTCCTGAGAGGCAATCTCCACTCCTTCCATTTTAACAATGTAAGTGTAGGTCAGATGTGGCTTGAATTGAAAGAAATAATATCTAGAGTAACTGCGAGATTTATACCAAATAAATTAACAAAAGAGGGTGCTGATGCTCCTTGATACACAAAACGGGTCAGAACACTGTTGCAGAAACGACGATAAAAGAGCGCCATATTTAAACGGACGCAGAATCTCCAAGACTGGGGATCCTTTACAGAAGCTTGAAATTTAATGCAGACATCAATGCGAGATGTTTACAAATAGTTTCCACGACGAAACTTTGTCTCAAAACCTGGGATAAAATCCAAAGAGATTCTGATCGTATGTAAAGTATGCTAGCGACAAGACATGGCCAATGTCTTCTCTGCGCAATGTCAATGGAAATACTGTCGACGACACTGCTGGGAAAGCAGAGTATCTTAACAGAGCCTTTCGCCAGCGAAAACGAAGTAAATATTCCAGAATTCCAATCAGGAGCAGCTGGCGACATGAGTAACTTAGAAGTAGATACCCTCGGAGAGGTGTAGTAGCTTAAATCACTTAATAAGACTAAGTCTTCTGGCCCAAACTGTATACCAATTAGGTTCATTTCATAGAATGCTGATGCAATAGCTCCATACTTAACAATTATGTACAACCGCTCGCTCGACGAAAGATATATACCCAAACATTGGAAAGTTGCGCAGGTCACACCAATATTCAAAAAATATAGTAGGTTTAATCCACTAAAATACAGGCCCATATAATTAACGTTCATATCCAGCAGGATTTTTGGAACATATATTGCTTTCGAAACTTATGAATTACGTCAGAGAGAACGGTCTATTGACACACAGTCAACACAGATTTAGAGAGCATCATTCTTGTGAAACACAAACAGCTCTTTACACACACGAAATGTTGAATGTTAAAAAAAGGGATTTCAAATTGATTCCGTATTTCTAGATTTACAAAAAGCTTTTGACACTGTACCACACGAGCGGCTTGTAGTGAAATTGCGTGATTATGGAATATCATCTCAGTTACGTGAGTGGATTCGTGATTTCCAATCAGAGAGGTCACATTTCGTAGTAAATGACGGAAAGTCATCGAGTAAGACAGAAGAGATTTCGGCGTTCCCAAGATAGTGTTATAGACCCTCTGCTGCTCCTTATCTACACAACTGTCCATTAAAATTGCTACACCACTAAGATGACGTGCTACAGACGCGAAGATTAACCGATAGGCGAAGATACTGTTATATGCAAATGATTAGCTTTTGAGATCATTCATACAAGGTTGTCGCCGGTGGCGACACCTACAACGTGCTGACATGAGGACAGTTTCCAACCGATTTCTCATACACAAAGACCAGTTGGTCGGCGTTGCCTGGTGAAACGTTGTTGTGATGCCTCGTGTAAGGAGGAGAAATGCGTACCATCACGTTTCCGTCGGATGTCGGATTGTAGTCTATCGCGATTGCGGTTTATCGTATCGCAACATTGCTGCTCGCGTTGGTCGAGATCCAATGACTGTTAGCAAAATATGGAATCGGTGGGTTCAGGAGGATAATACGGAACGCCGTGCTGGATCCCAACGGCCTCGTATCACTAGCAGTCGAGATGAAAGGCATCTTATCTGCATGGCTGTAACGGATCGTGCAGCCACGTCTCGATCCCTGACTCAACGACGAACCTGGGTGCACAAGTGGCAAAACGTCATTTTTTCGGATGAATCCAGGTTCTTTTTACAACATCATGATGGTCGCATACGTGTATGCCGACATCGCAGTGAACGAACATTGCAAGCGTGTATTCGTCAACGCTATACTGTCGTATCACTCGGCGTGATGGTATGGCATGCCATTGGTTACACGTCTCGGTCACCTCTTGTTCTCAATGACGGCACTTTGAACAGTGGACGTTACATTTCAGATGTGTTATGACCCGTGGCTCTACCCTTCATTCGATCCCTGCAGAAGCCTACATTTCAGTAGGATAATGCACGACTGCATGTTGCAGGTCCTGTACGGGCCTTCCTGGATACAGAAAATGTTTGCCGGCCGTGGTGGCCAAGCGGTTAAAGGCGCTACAGTCTGGAACCGCGTGGCCGCTACGGTCGCAGGTTCGAATCCTGCCTCGGGCATGGATGTGTGTGATGTCCTTAGGTTAGTTAGGTTTAAGTAGTTCTAAGTTCTAGGGGACTGATGACCTTAGAAGTTAAGTCCCATAGTGCTCAGAGCCATTTGAACCATTTTTGAGCCAGAAAATGTTTGACTGCTGCCCTGGCCAGCACATTTTCCAGATCTATCACTAATTGAAAACGTCTGGTTAATTGTGGCCGAGCAACTGGCTCGTCACTTCTCTTGCTGAACTGTGTGTGGGGCGCCAGGTGGAATTAATTGGTATAAAAATGTTCAATGTAATGTAGAAAAGATGCATTCCCGGCCGATGCACCGTATGCGGGGTGGCAGGTGGAATAATTCTAGTGCCCACTTCATCTGAGAAATACATTTATAGCTACAGCTTATAGCTCTGAGGAATTAGGAGATTGTCTGGGATTTATAATCAAAAACGATTCTCTCTATAATGTTCACTATATTCTGAAAGTCACAGACCAAAGAGAATACACACAATCCAACTATCAGAGCAGTTCAGAGCCTAATGCGCTGATGCAACTATAACTGTTCAAATTAAATTTTTAAGTGAATGCTCGCCATAATTTGATGGTAATGTTCATCAAACGCCACACTAAATAATGGTAGAATGTCTGTCCTGCGGCGGCACGTGAAAATACTGAAACGTCCCCTTAGAACAATTATACACGACTGTGCTGATAAACCTCTTACACTATTTGCTTTTCAAACAGCTGAGCAAAACTGAACGTACTCAAACATTCACTAAAGTGACACACAATATTTTTAGCGCAACGCAATCTGACTTCCAATAATCCCTACAAAACAATGGCCCTGACTAACTTTAACCTATACCTTTCACAAATCACTTACCTCACAAAAATCTTCGTTACTGGAACTACTGCAATACAGCGAGCGCCACTACTGCCAGCTAAATAAAAGATTCAAACTACGGAAGGCACTAACTACTGATAGGGATAGTTAGCAAATGAAAGATTTTTAATAGAGAACAAACACTGTATTTACCTTAATAATCATAATATATATAGCAGTTCAATTTCAAAACTTCCGCCATCTCTCTCCCCACATCCACCACTGCTGGCGGCTCACCTCCAACTGCGCAACGCTACGCGCTGTTCACATCCAGCTGCCGCCTGCCTAACACTACAATGGCAGACAACAATGCAAACTAGCGACAGGCTGCACACAGCACAGCCAGTGATTTTCATACAGAGAGCTACGTAACGTTGCCAATAAGAAAATATAAACAGCCTACTTACAATACGACATACGCAAACTGAAGATAGATCATTAAAGTCATTCCAGAATTAGCACTTCACTCGAAAACGATTTCATGGTTACGCGTATCCCGAGTAACTTATTATGGCATCCGGGGCTGTTTATAGCAATGATACCGACGCGACGCGACTCCCGGCACAGGTGGTGAGCTAATCCGCATCTGGAGAGAACCAGGGCCTTTCTTTCTCGCGCAGCGTTCTTATATATAAAGCCGCGGTGCGGACAGCTAAGGGAACGCCTAATCAAATCCGCTCTCCCGACTAGCTGCTGGGCTAGTAATGCACCACTTTAAGTTATCGAATAAATCATTGCTTCCTTTGCTGATGGCCAATGAAGCTCTCAATTTAAATGTGCAATCAGCACACAGGTAAGTAATCATAATAAAAGTTTGACGTGGCTAAGTTAAATATTTGTGGCGAGAGAATTAATTTAATAACACTACACGCAGTAGACGAGCTCTGAACTAGTCCTTTGGAGATACGCTATCGCTACAGTTTTATAGTTATTCAGCTGAAACCTCTCACATCTTCATGATTATAGCGGGTCTCCCTTCTACTTAAATTTAAACATCCTAGCCTTATTTATTCGCCTACTTAATCTATCTTGCTTCCTTAATTTCTAAGACAAAAACCAGAAAACCACGAATTTCAACTAAAATTTTAATTTGTGAGATCCAGAATACTGTTTCTACTGAATTATTATGAAAAAGGAATCTAAATATAAATTTTTAAGTTTCTACCTCTTTTCTGTTGCGCCAATGATTTTTACATAAAAACATCCAAATTTCGAAAATGGTTAAAGTTATTGAACTGATATTCAACACATATTGATTTAGTATTACTCCTGACATGCTAGAAACGTTTCAGGTTATTTACTTGATTTTTAAAGTATTGCGCAACATTTATGACGTCAGAGCTAGTTACAGTGGACTGGCTGGCACACAATGGAAAGACTGATGTGAATTTTATAGGGATTGAGTAGGCTGCTTCCCTACATGTGGTATCGTGTTGAAGGTGCATGCGAAGCTGTACCTGTACACGCCATCCAAGCTCTGTTTGACGCAATGCCCAGGCGTATCAAAGCCGTTATTACAGCCAGAGGTGATTGTACTGGGTACTGATTTCTCGGGATCTGTGCACCCAAATTGCGTGAAAATGTAATCTCAAGTCAGTTCTAGTATAATATATTTGTCCAATGAATACCCGTTCATCATCTGCATTTGTTCTTGGTGTAGCAATTTTAATGGCCAGTAGTGTAAGTACGTGTACGCGAATTTGGAGACAATCTGAGCAGTCGTCTTAGGTTGTTTGCACATGATGCTGTTGTTTTGCGTCCAGTAAACTCATCAGAATATCGAAACAAATTGCAAAACGAATTGGGAAATACATCTGAATGGCCCAAAAATTTGCAGTGGTCTCTAAATAATGAAAATTTTGGGGTCATTTACATGAGTTGTAAAAGGAATATGTTAAATTTTGGTTACACGATAAATCAATCTAATCTGAAGGTCGTTAATTGAAGTAAATACCTAGAAATTACGAGTACCATCGATTTAAACTGGAAAGAACACATAGAAAATGTTGTGGGGAAGGCAAACCAAAGACTGTCTTTTACTGGCAGAACACTTAGAAAATGAAGCAGATATACTAAAAAGGTTGTCTACACTAGGCTTTCTGGAGTACTACTGCGTGGTCTGATATCCTTACCAGAGAGGATTAACGGAGTACATCGAGAAAGTTCGAAGAAGAGTGGCACGTTTTGTTTTGTTACGAAATAGTGGAGACTGTGTCACGGACGTGATACAGGATTTGGCACGGACACCATTGAAAAGGCGTTTTTCCTTTCGTCGAAACTGTCATCATAATAAAATTAGTGCTCGCACAGAAAGAATTTTTCGCTGTACAGTTCGAGAGTGGAATAATAGAAAATTATTGTAAAAGTGGTTCGATGAACCCTCCGCCAGGCGCTTAAGTGTAACTTGCAGAGTGTTCCTGTAGATGTAGCTGTCCGAACTATTCGCATACAGTATTTGTGAATGGGAGCGCTCAGGGACCTCCATCAAAATTTGCACGTAATGTCAAAGCTTCACGCAAATTTATCTCGGTTCAAAGGAAAATGTTTATCTCGCACTACATTCTCGCTTTTCATGAAATCGAAATTCAGTACCATACAAGTGATTTTAATTGGTTACCCCATCACTAACAGCTCAATTTGCAGCACAATTTGTTTTATTGTCATTCTGACTCCTCCAAATTCTTCTCGTACTTCAACTAAAGCTATATTTTCTTGGAGTCTTTTCTTTTT
Organism: Schistocerca cancellata; assembly: GCF_023864275.1. Classification (NCBI taxonomy): domain Eukaryota; kingdom Metazoa; phylum Arthropoda; class Insecta; order Orthoptera; family Acrididae; genus Schistocerca; species Schistocerca cancellata. The sequence goes on along the minus strand of NC_064634.1, from coordinate 418,667,215 downwards.
GAAATTACGGGTATTATCACGTGCTTTTCTCTTCTCTTCCAATGGCCCATTCGATTGATTTCAAATTTAAAATGCCTTAAAGGTTTACAAGGATGTTTCCCTATTTCTTTGACTAGTAGTGACTCAACCTACTTTTTAAAACCTTTGTGTACGAACTTCTACATTATAATTAGAACGGAGGTACCTTTATTATTCTTCGAATTGGTTATATGAACCACAGTTTCATCTTTGTTTCGTAACTGAAATTGTTTGCTCAGCGAGCAGGTATGCTGGAAGTTTTCAATTGACTGCCACATGTGTTAACATGGTTTCAAAGTGAATTAGTGTTGACTGTTGTAGTCTTTCAGTTAACTTTAGTTTTTCGGAAGGGAAATTCGAGTGCTAAAGGGTATCTGATTAGCTTACGAAGATATGCATGGTAGTGAACACACATTCAGAAAGTAACACAAAAGGCGCCGTAGCTGCTGCTCCTGTTACAGCGGGCTCTTTTATAATCTATGAGGCAATTCGGCGGCTGCGTCGGAGTGCCGCTTTCTTTTTAAGCTGCCACTCACACGGGACGCTTACAGAATTACGCCACATTTATCAAAAGCCTCGCGCGGCGTTGCCACGTTGCACACGCCCACTCCAGCAGTCCTGCCATGTTGCACAAATCTCTGCATTTGGGGAGTGCGGCGCCGCGTTACGTTATTGTTCCTGGATCGATAAAAATATAAGATACTTTTTCCATCCGCAGTTGGAAGTGCAGCGGCAATATTATCGCGATCAATTTTAATTTACTATTGTAAATTCTTTTGTTTCAGTGCCTTGATTGGAAAATATTATTCTTTATGATCGATTTCCATCAACAGAAATCTTCTGACCATCCAACTGTGCACTATGTATAGCAAATATTTTGCCATACTTTTGGACGTATCCCTCCCATCGCTGCTAGGGATAGGAAAAACGGATCGGTTAAAACCGATACCAATATTATAGTTCTGAATGACCGGTATTTCTCAAAACGTTTTGCGTCCCTGTTGTAACGGGCGTATTTATTTTTTACTGTTAACTGAATACAACACCGAAATATCAATTATTCACGGCAGCAGTGCTAAAATATTCAGCTTTTTTTAAAAAAAAGAGTACTTTTTTGATAAAATTTGTATTGGTTAGGAATATTGATTTATTGTGGAAATGGGAAAGGCAGTCAGTGCCATTTCAATAACAGTAATAGAAATGAGCAACAAACACATGCCGTAACAGCCGGTACAGAACTGCTGAGACAAAAGTGGGCCCGCTGCCGAGTTTCGTGGCTTACACGTGAACCGGAAGTGTGCGAGACTTTTCCGCATCTGGACTGTATGGTACTATCTCGCGATCGTCGACAGACAACCTTTGTATCGGATTGCAGACCGTCACCAATCCTAGTCTGAAAATATATTTACAAAGTAAAGTAGGAATGAAGTACAATGCTTCATTTCATTTAAAAGACTGAAGACGTGTCAGTTTCTATGAAACAATAAAAAAGGAAGTAAATTATGGTAACAGTAACAAATTAAAAACTTGCAGCTGTTTGTTCTTAGTGTATAATAAAAGTATAAAATAGCTGATATGCTGCCTGTGTACAAATAAAATGTCTCTCTTTTTCATGTTTGTCCGCTTTCGAAGGCTGCAAGTAGATACAGTTCTCCAACTTCAGTTTTCAACACTGATTATTCGTAATGCCTGAATAGTGGTATGACCACCGATTACAACACAATTTCCGAGCAGATTTTCGGAAAATTGGAAGCAACAGCAGAATACTGGTTATTTCTTGTAGTATTCAACTTTTTATCACTTCCGTGGAAAGCAGCGAACCGTGAATGGAAAATGTTTACTTTTATTTGCCTATTTAATATGATACTTTTAATTCTACGTATTCTGAACCGGGGAGAGTAGAAATTTTTCAATTTTTCTTCGATTTCTACGTTTATTAGAGTCAATAATGGGAATAAAAAACCGTAAATCGTTTATTTCAGAAACTGAATATTTTGAGCGCTCTTAATAGTCTGGTTAAACTGGCGCGGAAGAAACCGATATAGCCGAAAACCAATTGTTTCAGCGCTAACCACCATCCCTAGTTGTAAGGGGTCCGTAATCCCACGAACATAGATATTAGTATCCAACACCCAGGTCGATAGCAGACAAGAGTCGATAGTCGAGCGCTGCAGGAGGCAGTGAGACTAGTGTCGGATGAGCTGCATTACTGTAGAGACGGGCAAGAATGGTGGTCGAGTGAGATACAAACGGCAAATTCAACGGAGTATGACAAATGAGCGCGTCCCCCTGATCGTCGTGGGGTGGACCCTGATCGATACCGATTCGCGTGATATGAAACAGAAAGTGACAAGTGCCGAATTACGTGTTTCGCGTCAACCGCGTCGGCCAGCAACAACCATGGATCGCAGTGAGGATTGTTGTGAATGTTAACCATCATCATTACGTGTGACGAAGTACTTAAAATCAGCAACCAATAAAAAGATATGACCGTAATTAAACGCGTAAGGCGAAGGTGACAACTGCCTCAGTATTTGTGTGTTAGTAGAAAATACATATCAGTTTGTACATCGCAACCTTAATGGTCTTTAATAATAGACAAACTTTCAATCATTAACTATTCTCAGAACAGCCGCACTCGGTTGAAATACCCCTGAAACCACAGCAGAAAAACCGATAGCCATTCGTCCATTAAGCACACGGTCATATAATAATAATAATTAACTGTTTGGCGGCTTCGGTAAATCACACAAAACACAATGAAGGTCAAAACGTGGGTGTTTCATAGTTCAGTGCGCTGAGAAGACCCATGTAGACTTAAGTTCTCAAATTCTTGTCCTTTTTTGTAATTAATGATGGAGCAGTTTATAAAGTCCCCACATTATAAACTCATAACAGATGTTCTAATCTCCTCTGTTTGCTTCAACACTCGCATTCGCTGCTACAGCATTTGAGGGTGGATGAAAATTCATATGGCAGAACTAAAGCTAGGTAGTGTAAATTGTTTGATATTAACGTGCGAATCGGAATCACAGCATTTTGCTATCTACAGTGAATTTATTCAAAACGTTCCTTATATGTGCCCTTGCTGGTAAAAGGTATCATGATGGTGCTCCCTAACATCTGAGTCACATTGTTCGAGATGCAAGTTGTGTGACCAGAAGTTGCAATGTTCACTTGTGCTGGAGTGTCTCAGGCACGACGTTTCTATTTATTACTTCTTCACTATTAACTTTTATCGCTTAAATCTTGCAGGCCGTATCCACATATACTACTAAATGTACTTGCAAGATCACAACACTGCACGACACACATTTCAGGAGATTTATTTGGTACTACATGACTTCTCTTGGCCATGTTAATCTTCTTCATCTTTTATCCTTGCTTTGTCCTTCGCGGGTTATTTTTCTTGCAAGATAACAGAATTTCTTAACTTTGTCTGCTTCGTCATGACCAGTTTTATTGTGAAGTTTCTCGCTATTCTCATTTCTACTAGTTCTCATTACCCTTGTCTTTTTCCGGTTTATCCTCAATCAGTATTCCGTATTTATTAGATAGTTCATTTCGTACAACAAATCCTGTAATTCGTTTCCAATTTCACTGAGGATAGCAATGTCATTAGCGAATTTACCATTGATATCCTGTCACACTTCATTGTAATCCCACTCGTGAGCTTTTCTTTCATTTTCGTAATTGATAGGTTGAACGGTACGAGCACGAAACTGCACTTCTGTCGTACATTCTATTTAATCCGAGAACTTCGTTCTTTGTCTTCCAGTGTTATTGTTCCATCTTTGTTTCTTGCACATACTGTGTAGTACCCGTCTCTCTCTATAGTTTACTCCTGTTACTCTCAGAATTTGTAATGTCCCGCATCACTTTATAATGTGAGACGTTTTATCCAGATCGACACATACTATGAAAGTGTCTTTATTTTCTTCAGTCTTGCTTACATTGTGACTTACATCAGAGCTGTCTCTCTGATGCTTTTACCCCTCATGAAGTCAAACTGATCGGTTTCTAACACATCCTCAATTTTCTTTTCCTTTCTTCTGTACATTAGTCTTACCAGCTTCTTGGACGAATGAGCTGTTAAGCTGATAGTGCGATAGCCTCGCACTTACCCGTCGTTGCTATATTCGGAACTCAATGGATGATTTTCTCCAAAATTGTGATGTTACATCGTCAATGTCGTAGATTATACACGCCAACATAAATAAGCGATTGGCTGGAACTTCCTCAAATGATTTTAAAAATCCCGTTGGAATGTTTTCTATCTCTTCTGCCTGATTTGATCTTAATTCATTAAGAGCTCTTCCACATCGACTCCAATTACTTCTTCTATCCCGTCAGTAAACGAGTTCTGCTCCTCGTGGTGGACTGCAATGCGTCTTCCGCCCTGTCATCTTTCTCCTCTGCGTTAAATAGTGGAACTTCCATTGGACTCTTAATTTTACCATCACTGCGTTTAATTTCACCGAAGGTTGTTTTGACTTTTCTGTATACTGAGGCAGTCCTCCCGACGACAAATTAGTTGTTCGTTTCTTCACATCTCTCTTGCAGTTACTTTGGCATATTTTCCCATTTGTATCATTCCTTAGGGATTTATATTGCTTTGTCTTCCCTTGAACATATTTATATACTCTTCCTTCGTCCATAAGTTGAAATATTTCCTCTGTTGCCTAAGATTTCTTCGTGCTCACTTCCTTGCACCCTTGTTTGTCTGTCCGACATCTGTGATTGCCGTTTCTAGAGACGTCCACTCCTCTTCAGTAGAACTTCCTACTCTGGCATTCCTTCTCGCAGTATCCACATTCTTAGCAAACCTGAACTACATCAGAATCCCACTTCCATCTACACTGTTACTTTTGAATGATTATATTAAGCTTCAGTCTACTCTTAATCTTTACTAAATTACTGTCTGAGTCCAAATCTGCACCTGCGCACATCTTACAATCCAATATCTGATTTCGTAAGCTCTCACTTACTATTATGTAATCCACCTGGAATCTTCCCGCCCTTTTCAAATATACTATCTCTTCTTGTGATTCTTGAAGGATTTATTCGTTATTACCGTTCTGAAATTTATTGCAGATTTCGACAATTTTTTCTCCTTGTTCATTTCTACAGCCAAGCTCATATTCCCCTGTAACCCTTTCTTCTGTTCCTTCCCCATGATTATTACATTTCATCTCCATTTACATACCGAATTACGACCTCAGCATCCTCATATATCTTCTGCTTGCTAAGTTGGCCCATATACCTGAAGACTTGTTGTAGGCAGTAGTTTGCTGTCGAATCAGCAAGACCGAACTGTTCACAGTAGCTTATTCTCTGCCCTACTTTTCTAATCATTACGAATGCCACAACGATGAATACTAAAGTATCCTAAAACATCACTATCTTTCCGTTTTTTAAAGATTTCGTTGACTCCGGATAGGACCATTCTTGTTTTCTGTGTACATAAATAATATAATGGATAGGATGATAACCAATCTGCCACTGTTTGCTGGTTGCGCTGTACGTTGCAGGAAAGCGTCGTCTTTGAATAACTGTAGGAGGATACAGGATCACTCTTGGGTAGAAGTTCTGTTAAAAGTGTTGATGTGGTGATCGGCAGCTTGCTCTGAAAGTTAAAAAATGTAAGTTTTTGAAGATGAGTAGGATAAATAACTCTCCAGTGTTCGAACAGAGTATTACTGGCACGGTCACATCGATTAAATATCTAAGCACAATGTTGCAAAGCGACATGAAACGGAATAATCAAAACGGGTTAGTTCTAAGGTAGAAAAATGGTGTACTTCAGGTTGTTTGGAAAATTCTAAGAACGACCAGATCATTCATAAAGGAGACCATGTACAGATCAGTTTTATGACCCATTTTCGAGTACTTTTCAAGTGCTTGGGATCCCCGCCAGGTAGGATTAAACGGTAACATCAAACAATTTCAGAGGGGAGGTGTTAAATTTGTTTTGGCTGTGCTGGTCAACATTAAAGTGTCACAGAAATTCTCCATGAAAAGAAATGGGAATTCCTTGAGGGCAGAATTTGCTCTTTTCCTGAAAGAATCTCAAGAACCTGCAATATGCAACACACAGCAGAATAAACCTATTGCCACCAATATATATCTTGCGTAATGACCATGAAGCCAAGACAAATGAAATTAATGGTTGTACAGAAGTACATAGATAGACTTCCTTCCTCACTTCATTTGTGAGTGCAACAGGAAATGAAATGACGAGCAACTGCAGAACGTCCTTCTGTTCGGCACTGTACACAGGCTTGCCAATTATATAACTAGAAACTGATTTTTGCCAGAAGACGGCGGAGTGGCCGAGCGGTTCTAGGCGCTACAGTCTGAAACCGCGCGACCGCTACGGTCGCAGGTTCGAATCCTGCCTCGGACATGGATGTGTGTGATGTCCTTAGGTTAGTTAGGTTTAAGTAGTTCTAAGTTTTAGGGGACTGATGACCTCAGCAGTTAAGTCCGATAGTGCTCCAAGCCATTTGAACCATTTTTTTTCGCCAGAACCACAATAATAGCAACTAGCTGCACATGGACCAGAAAATATTGTTCGTGTGCTATCGTCGCCTGATGATATAGTGGTTGAAAAAATATTTAATGATACAAGAAACTGTAGCAAATACGAAAAGCAAGTGGCTGCATATTATACATTCATAAACTACCAAGTTCAGTGACAGTCGCATTTTGTCATAGTTAGTAGAGTTTATTAAAGAAATAAATTGTTGGGCGTGAATAATTATCTCTTTCACATATTTATAGTGGGCCTACTAGGTATGTCTACCTTCTCAATGTATTATTTTTAACTCAAAACAAATGCTTTGGCATCCATATTAATCATGCGTTTTGTTTATTTTAGGGTTAGCAGTAAAATTTGCTAACCGTACATTGGTTCCACAGTAATGGTAAATTATGAAGTAGGGGTGAAACTTCACTTTTATAAAATGTATAAAGCAGAGTTACAGCAACTTAAACTTTTTAATAATAACTCGTTGTCGTATACTTTATGTCAATTTTATGAAAACTTAATGGAATTTTCTGTTGTCTATCACCTACCACCAAAACTCAAACGTTTATTACTTGGTGGTAGGGACTAAGTAGTCTACCACTGATGTATATGAATTACTTCGATTCAGAAATTTGCAGCATTTTCCTTATGTATCCTTCATCTTTCATTATGAGGACTGCATTCCTTTTGTGCGCATTTCGTATAAGTAAGTTACTTTCTTGTAACGTTGAACAACCGGGCTTCCGCCGGTTATACGCGTCTTTACCGCGCGGTAATTCAACTGTGTGACTCGCAGTCGTGTATAGATGCTCTCTGATACACTACCAGGCAGCACCTGAAGAAGACTACGTGTCAAGCACTTGAATTATCGTGCAGTGAAGACTGGAATAACTGGCAGAAACCAGATTGTCCAGCATGACAAGACCTCGCTGGGAAGGACTGAAGAATTACATTACTTTCTTGTAGTTCCTTTGTAGTTCTGGTACCTGGATGAAACGATGTATTTACTGATGGGGGGACCAATTCTGTGTGTTGTTGCTACTCGTGTGGTATGGTCTTTGACTGATAGTGTAACTATATAATATCGACAATAATGTCGTCTAGACTTCAGGAATTCAGTGTAGGTGCAATGTTACGTTTCAAACTTTTGTACAGCTTTACTGAAACTTACATATATAATGTAAACTGGAGACATCGACACTTCGACACTTTTGTTTTAAGGACTGAGGGGCCTAAATTCAGCTCGTTTCAGCGATTTCATTAGCATGCATTGCTGGTAAAGAAACCCTTACAGCTGCATTCACACTGGTAATGTTAAGTACATTCTCTAATTGGTGAACAGACGCTCCAGTAAGCATGAAGGTTTAAATTAAGCCATTTAAAAGTTTGTTCTCTTGTTGAAGTTTTATGTTTTGATTTTTCTCCACATCGTTTTTGCATCGAGTCTGTCGAACGTTATATTACATTTTTCAACGCTAGGCAATAAATTACAAAAAATAAATATTTTATTAAATTATTGTTACATTCTTTTCATAGCTTTACAGACATAATATAATGTTACATATTATAGATTTTGCTATGCTGTTCTTACCAACAGCAGCATGATAGGCATTTACATAAATGAGTTTTTGAGTAAAAGTCTAGTAGGTCCTTCCAGCCACAGGAGAAAAAGAATTACAGGATTTGATGGACACCATTGCAAATAACGGAAAAAAATATGGAATGAAAATTAACACAAATAAAACAAAAGTATTGGCATTAGGAGGAAATAAGGAAATAAAAATTATGCTGAATGGAGAAACACTAGAACAGGTGTAAAATTTTAAGTATCTTGGAAGCAGGATAGACACCGACTGGAAGTGCACCACAAAAATTAAAACAAGGATAGCAATGGAAAAAAGACGTTTTATAAGAAAAGGAGAATCTTCTGCAGCGGTCTGGACAGAGAACTCAAAAAGAGACTCATAAAATGTCTTGTATGGAGTGTTCTTCTATATGGCGCTGAAACATGGACTATGAGAAAAAAGACAGAGAAAGGCTTTTGAGATCTGGACATGTCGGAAGATGGAAAGAATAAGTTGGATGGACAGAGGAAAAAATGAAGAGGTACTGAGAAGAGTGGGAGAGAAAAGATAGTTACTAGATGTAATAAACAGAAGAAAAAGAAATTGGATTGGGCATATAGTAAGAAAGACTGACGGACTGATAAAAACAGTTTTAGAAGGTTATGTAGAAAGGAAAAGGAAGCGAGGAAGGAAGAGAGATTCCAGATACTGGATGACATGATGGACGGTACAACATAAAGCAGCCTTAAGAAGGAAGCAATGGATCGCAGAAAATGGAGAGGCAAAGGACCTGCTAATATAGCAAATAACTGATGATGATGATGAGGTAATAGAGAACAGATTCCCATCAATGTCACCGATGACAGGATTTTCATATGTAGAATACTACTGTTAATTTGTGATTTTGAATTACTAGAGAATATGCTAGTCTAAAGTTGATATAGAAATCGCCTCCTTAAAACTACCTCTGTTTCTAAATGAGTGTAATTGCCCTGAACATTTTTCACTTTGACTTGAAGAATTACGAAAGCTTATTGCGGTACTGCATTTCATCAGCGAGTTAGTAACGCAACATTATTGGCCCTGTATGAATTAAAAAGAGTTTCAAAAAGCTATTGCAATAGATTTTAGAGGATAATAACTTGCATTACACGCGGCTATACTCAAAGACAATTAGCTATATGGGCGAACAATAAATGAGCTGAAATTTTTAAGTGCCTGGAGGCTGCAACAAATGTAGCGGCACACTCAGAGGGAATTAAAAAAGTTGCTCAGCTGCACGACTATTATTCGCACGTTCTCTCACAGTGGCTGGCGAAGCTGCGAAGCCGCGGGCCGAGCGTGACAATGGGGAATGTTTTTTGTCTCGTGCGATCCGCCGTGTCAGCCGAATAATTGCGAGTGCACTCCACTGTGTCACTTTTCTACGTCTGCAGGCAGACAAAGAAGTTGCAACAACTAAATTTCTCGTTTGCGGCAACGATTTTACTGTACATTACGTATGACCGCAGCAAAGCGATTAACTCTTGTCACAATAAAATATGTGCTGCCAGCATTTGAGAGCCAAGAGGCGAAATCAGCCTGCTTTAATTCTTAGGCGAGTGCACCCACCACAGCAATAGGTTCCATTCGATTACATCATGAAAGTGAAGAACTGAAATCTAACAAAGTAGTTATGTAAGACGACTCAATTTTAGTGAAATTAAATTCATCATCCTTGGGAGAGACCTTCATGTCATTAAACATAGATGGGGCAAGAATATGCATAAACTGATCTTATATGAAGTGCCCTCGATTTGCGGACGACTATATTTTGTTTACTTAGATCCAAAAGAACTTCAGAAACTTCAAATGGCTTTGAGCACTATGGGACTTAACATCTGAGGTCATCAGTCCCCTAAAACTTAGAGCTACTTCAACCTAACTAACCTAAGGACATCACACACATCCATGCCCGAGGCAGGATTCGAACCTACGACCGTAGCAGTCGCGCGGTTCCAGACTGGAGCACCTGGGACCGCTCGGCCACACCGGCCGGCTCAGCAACTTCAGAATCGGAATAGGGAAGGTACGACCGTAGGGATGGGGTTCAGTTATACTGAGGAGATAATGTACCAATTTATATGCCAGCAGGAATATAGTATAGATTAAAGATATAGTAAGAAACGAGAATATTTTATACTTACGATAACTGAGAACAAGTGAATTTAGATGAGGGTAAAATGGCGTGAAGTTTATAAAGGAAACTGAATAATGTAGTCTACTTTCCTCAAACTGAAGTGTAAGATCAGTTTTTACTGTCAGTAGTTCCTTATGGAGGTGAAACATGAACACCAAACTGGCTACTATTGAATAATTAAGGGCCGGCCGCGGTGGTCTAGCGGTTCAGGCGCTCAGTCCGGAACCGCGCGACTCCTACGGTCGCAGGTTCGACTCCTGCCTCGGGCATGGATGTGTGTGATGTCCTTAGGTTAGTTAGGTTTAAGTAGTTCTAAGTTCTAGGGGACTGATGACCACAGATGTTAAGTCCCATAGTGCTCAGAGCCATTTGAACCATTTTGAATAATTAAGGGTGTACTGCAAGTAATGGAAATATCCATCTTGAACGTTTAGAGAAAGGGCACGAATTCAAGAAATTCATAAGAGAAATTCAAGAGGTGGAGACGTGTCAGTTACTGTTACGAAACTGTGTAGGATATGGGTTGGATCTTCACAAAACGAAATGATAGTAGACGAAATAGAAATACTTTGCCTTGAATGTCCTTTTATAAGAAAAGTAGTAGAATGTGAATTGAAGACATCAAGAAACAAACAAAATAAAGGCGGAATGGGAAGCCTAAGGAATATGTGTTTTATGTGGTTGGAAGATCCCTTCATCCAGTAGTAGTGGTGGATGATAAATGGCTGCAGATGACGATGTTGATATGATTATCGCTCGCTGCATCAGTGGCAGCAAGATACGACCCTTACTCCACAAGTCATCATCATCATCATCATTTAAGACTGATTATGCCTTTCAGCGTTCAGTCTGGAGCATAGCCCCCTTATACAGTTCCTCCATGATCCCCTATTCAGTGCTAACATTGATGCCTCTTCTGATGTTAAACCTATTACTTCAAAACCATTCTTAACCGAATCCAGGTACCTTCTCCTCGGTCTGCCCCGACTCCTCCTACCCTCTACTGCTGAATCCACGAGTCTCTTGGGTAACCTTGCTTCTCCCATGCGTGTAACATGACCCCACCATCTAAGCCTGTTCGCCCTGACTGCTACATCTATGGAGTTCATTCCCAGTTTGTCTTTGATTTCCTCATTGTGGACACCCTCCTGCCATTGTTCCCATCTACTAGTACCTGCAATCATCCTAGGTACTTTCATATCCGTAACCTCAACCTTGTTGATAAGGTAACCTGAATCCACCCAGCTTTCGCTTCCATACAACAAAGTTGATCGAAAGATTGAACGGTGCACAGATTACTTAGTCTTGGTAATGACTTCCTTCTTGCAGAAGAGAGTAGATCGTAGCTGTGCGCTCACTACATTAGCTTTGCTACACCTCGCTTCCAGTTCTTTCACTGTCTTGCCATCCTGTGAGAATATGCATCCTAAGTACTTGAAACCGTCCACCTGTTCTAACGTTGTTCCTCCTATTTGGCACTCAATCCGTTTATATTTCTTTCCCACTGACATTACTTTCGGTTTGGAGATGTTAATCTTCATACCATAGTCCTTACATATCTGATCTAGCTCTGAAATATTACATTGCAAACTTTCAATCGAATCTGCCATCACATCTAAGTCATCCGCATATGCAAGACAAGTAAGGATATAAATATTTTGCGCTCGGTTTTTAGTGTTAATACCACAACCAAAACAGGTTTTTAAGGTTAATTCCATCTGTTGCTTCGAATTGTATTCTTTGTCGCTGTTGCCAACGCTAGCACTAACAGTCTGCAGGGAGAAAGTCCTTCAGTTTAAAAATAATACCCTCGAAAACAAGGGAGATATTTACTTCCAGTGTCCTTCTGATGTCACATTGACCCAGTGGTATTAGGAGCTTTAAAATATTGCCAATATATTCAGCGTTAGTTACTTGGGGTCTATGTGACGCCTATGGTTCTCAGTGAGACAAAAGAACCACAGCAGTAGCAGGGTTAAAAATTCTGCTTAGGATTATATCTTCAACGATTCCATGCCTTGCAAACTTCGTCTTCAGTAGTGCAGAGTATGTGTTTAAATTGTTTTCATTCTTCGTCTTAGTCTCTCACTCTCTATTGCAGTAAGAGTTACGGTGTACGACTTCCTTATCTCATTTTAATCGACTCCTTCTGCTCTGCCTTAGACAACTAAGTGCTGACATAACTTAGCATTATACGCTATTAAATTATTTCAGAAACATACTGCAGCATAATTTTTAGAACATAAAGTTCCAAACATTTCCTCTCTAATTCTTGACAATCAGGACAAACAAGTAGACCTTTTACATTGGTTAGCAAAAGTTTAGTACTTAACGCCTTTATTTTCTAAAAATTTGTGACAGTTTTTCGTAGTAACGATCGTGGGAGGCACTAGAAGGCAATGTTTGACGAAAAGAGCGAAGAAAAATGACTTTTTTCCAAAATGATCGATGTACAAAACATATATCTAGAAAACCATTGCGAATTCCACAAATATGTATGGAGACTATTTTTAATAAATGTAATTAGCTTTCATTTTATTTGGAACAGTTTTTTGTACAGTAGACTGTTTCCGAGTTATAAGCGGGAAAGCCGCCTCCCGCCTTAAGTCCTGCTCTTAGGGGCGGGAACTTTCTGTATGTTTAACTCCTAATTTTTCCTAACCAAGTCCTGAATTCAACATTTCTTACATATTCCATGTGTTCTACAACGGATTCACTGACTGGACTACACGTGAAGAATTAAGGAAGATTTACGGACACCGTTGCCTCTTCGGTCGTCGCAGGCAGGTTTTTTTTTTTTTTTTTTTTTTTTTTTTTTTTTTTTTTTTTTTTTTTTTTTGCCCAGCGCGCGACTGACACAAATATCTCAGCAACGTGGAGAGCCTCGCGTGTGTCACTGTCGTGTAACTACCTCCGTTATTCGCCCAGTTGAGTTTCTACGTACTTCTTCCCTTAGTGAAGTGAAATATTTTTCGCCATTGCAGCTACAAAATAGTTGTTGAATATTTGAAAGGTTTTCCTAATTCGATAAGGCACATTGTATAAACGAGCTTTGTCACCAAAACACGTAGTTGACTGGATGGTTCTATCTGTGATTTAGCACTGTTTTAATCGACACACGAAATACTACACTGCCTACCTTACGCACTGCTTAAGTGTGTTGTGGTTCCAAACAGCCTCAGCTACAGCAGATGGTCTCAGGGACATACGGCAAGAGCGATTGTCACTTACCGTGAGAAATCCCCTGAAAATCGAACTAAAACTACAAAGATTGGTCACCTGCTCTGAAGGAGCAAAAGTTATTCAACGTTTCTAAAAAACACGTGATGTAAATCGTTCCTGAGGGAAACATGAAAGGGACTAAGTTTTGAATTTCGGCTATATCTATATCCACATACGTACTACGCAAGCCACCCTACGGTGTGTGGCGGAGGGTACCCAGCATCAGTACTTGCCATTCCCTTTCCTGTTCCACTTCCAAATAGAGTGAGCGGGAAACGACTGTCTGTAGGCCTCCGTAAGGGTCCTAATCTCTCTTATATAATCTTCCTAGTCGCTACGCTCAAAGTGGGTTCGCGGCAGTAGAATGGTTCGTCAGTGAGCCTCAAATGCCGGTTCCCCAAATTTTCTCAATATTGTTTCTCGAAAAGAATGTAGCCTTCCCTCCAGAGATTCCCATTTGAGTTCCCAAAGCCTCTCCGTAACACTTACGTGTTGTTTGAACCAACCGGTATCTAATATAGTGGCCCACCTCCGAATTACTTCGATGTCTTCCTTCCATCCGACCTGGTGCGGAGCCCCACTCAAGCAGTACTCAAGATTCGGTCGCACAAGCGTCCTATATGCGATCTCCTTTACAGGTGAATCACTCTTTCCTAAAATTCTCCCGATAAACCGAAGTCAACAATTCAGCTTCCCTACCACAGTCCTCATATGCTTGTTCCACCTCATATGGTTTTGCATAGCTACGCCTAGGTATTTAAACGACTTGATAGAGTCAACCAGGACACTAGTAATACTGTATCCGAAAATTACAGGTTTGATCATCCGCATTAACTTACATTTTTCCACATTTAGGGCTAGCTGCCATTCATGAACCAACTGGAAATTTTGTCTGAGTCGTCTTGTACCTTCCTACAGTCACTCAAATTCTATACCTTTTCCGTACACCACGGCATCATCAGTAAACAGCCGCAGATTACTGTCCACCCTGTCCGCCAAATCATTTATATACTGTATATGAAGAACAACAGTGGTGCTCTCACACTTCCCTGGGGTACTCCTGGGGATATCCTTGTCTCTGATCAACACTCGCCGAAGGGGACAGCATACCTCATTAAATTTTAATTTATTTTAGTTCTTTGCTTCAAGGAAATAACCAAACTTTTACTGAAATGTTTATGTAATTTCACGTCAACTTCCTGCAAAATGTAGCACAAAATGTATCTTGGAAAAAACGACATTCCGTTTGCAGAAATAGTGACTGTCTTATCGTCTGCGATTACTTTTTATTTTTGACACATCCACTTTTTTGTGATACGGTCATAACCGTTTCGCCATTCAAAGGCCATCTTCAGATGCTCAGGGTGGCATCATGTGTTGTCAACTTATGAACGCTTATTCATTAAATGCCACCCATAACATCTGAACATTGCGTTTACTGGTCAAAAATGGTTATGATTGTATCATACAATAGTGATTTTATCAAAAACAAAATACAGTACCTTACAAGACGGATAAGCCGAATTTACTTTACTTGTCACACGGTTGTTGTGATACAAAATTTCGTTGTGTCATGTCAATAAAAAATATTACGTTACTAATAACTTTAACAATAATCTATTGTAGAAATTGCTTTAACGTAAACGTGTTTTCAGTAAACTTAGAAGAACTATGACGCAGCTTTCTGTGACGTATTCTTACAATACTTATGACAACAAGTAATTGTCGTGATTGCAAAATTTAATAAAGCACATTTGTACACTCAAATTAATACGTGACTGTACCGTAATATTGCAAACTAGAACTTCTTGAGGTAAATAACAGTTTAAATCAGTAAGTTTAAACTTTTCTGTTTTGCACTTTTAAACTTAAGATCTTCCTCGTTTCGACTAACCGGTGAGTTGGTGTTGTTCAGATGGTGTGACGGATGAGCGATGTATTCACTTCTCACTATGGGTGCATATTTTTGAAACAAGTCATTGGGCCTGTGGCTACCATGGTGCTCTTGGTAGAGCCACCCAATGTTGCCAATAGTGTTAGTTCTGAATCTGTTTTATTTGCAACTCAAGTCTCAGAAACAACATTTCCGCATTATTCGCTGCTACCACTTCCGAGTATTAGCACTGATAGCAATAATACCATTCTCAACATAACTGAAAATACGAAACGCCACATGCATGCACGCCCACGGCCTGCGTGTCAGCAAAAAACCCAAAATGGACACCATTTCTAACTGCATTTACTTTATTCTATTAATGGAAAATTGTTAAATCTGAGATAGAGTCCGCCAGCTTCATTTAGAAAATGACAATTCACGATAAACTTGAAAGTGGTAACAATTGTTGCAATGCATACGTGCAGTTGAGTATGTTGTGTGGCATCACTTTGTAGCTGTCACGACTTCCCCCGATAAAAGTGCGTAGTTGATAAGGGAACATTCTCTCACAAAGTATGCAAAATCTTATGAAAAATACTGCATATACATTCTAGTTACATTACGTGTTCTGTCTGTAATACACAAAAGTAAGAACTTCGGTATCCATGAAAATGTGATAAGACAAGAAGAAAAAGTGCAATTCCCAGTCAGCAAGTGGATCGGTTTATAAAAGTTCCATTACAAATAGTAAATATAAATTTACAGCGTTCTCCACATGAGATAAAAAGTATTTCATCGTTTTCATTTTCTCCTAAGGTTCTCTTACTGGCTTACTGTTCATATTCAATAGCAGAATTTTGACACCATATGAAATAGCACATCTGATGCAATAAAATACAGATATCTTACTGCAACTAGTGCAAGAATTCTTGCAGATAAAACAATTCGAACAAATTCACTTCCCAAAAAGAGTGAACTTATATTTACATAAAATCGAATGTTGTAAAATGTGGTTGCATGAAACTTACAATTATCTATGAGAACACATTAGAAAACACGAAATATAGTAAAAAAAATTGCAGGTCAAGTCAGTCACGAACCAGCAACGCATAACCCGTAACAGTTCTGAGTCTGTAACCATTATGCCACACTGACCATGAACGACATATTACCATGATTCGCGTACTACCATCTCTTCGAAGCCGTACTCGTACATATATTGGTAACTGACATTTAATTGCAACAAACTGTCTAAGAGCAGTGTGTATTAGTGGATCCTCAATGTGCGGATGTCTTGAAACTTCATACTTCATAATACGCACGATACAATAATTCCTTATCAGCTAATATGACGTTTCACTTCATTTATTACAAAAAATCGTGTCAATAAAGACCAAATTTTGAGATATCCACATTTAGCTGGTGCTGAGAAACGGCATATGTACACATGGGCTTCAACTAAAAGCCAATATGGCGTCTCACGACTGTGCCCTGGAGAGAGTTGGCGTCATGTGACGTAGGTGTGGCGCTCTTCCATCTCATTGGTCTACATTCAGCCGCACGTTTGAAATATCTGACACGCTAAATATTGCTCTGCACATTCGGAAAGACTCCCCAGGGTGTTTTTCCCCGCTGTGACGTCAGGAACCCGACGCGCTAAACGTTCGCGTTCAAACGCACAGTTTGTGTGCCGACGGCCTCAGCGCAAGCGTCGACAATTTCACTATCCCTGCTCGCCACATGTGATTCACAAGAACATCTCTGACACGCTTGTGCATCTGTTGAACTGCAGAACTCAAATGCCTTTTATTGCTGTGTGATCGGAATTTCGATTAAACGCACGTTACGTGACGAACGAGCGAGCTAACTGCACCAGGCTGATCCTGGTAGGCGACTGCATGAACAGGCAGCTGACAGCTAACACTGAGGTAAAGTTTTAGCTTCTAGGTGCAAGTTAAAACTCACTCCTAGTCTCTGTCGCAATGCACGTAGAAGTCTCTTGAAATCGGATGAAACTTCTTGGAATAGCATGTGATATCATATTCGGTTGCAATAGTCCCGCGTACAAGAATGAATTGTCTCCTCCCTGTAAGTTAACAGTAAATACAGATACTTTTGTAGGTTGTGAAACTAGCTGGCTTACGGTCCCTAAGCAGTTATCGGTCCTCTGTGGTACAGTGCTTACAGTAGTGTTATCATGTGATGCATTCCGAAGCGCGCGGAAGGCAAGATGGAAACAGAAACTGGAGAAGTAATTTTTGAGAACGTTTGTCGTGGTGAACAGCGATTTGGTGAAAAGTACATTAAACATGGACACAACAATCTCGACCCCAAAAACATTTGTTTTGATCGTAACCGCTTTCAGTCAGTTTTTGACCATCTTCAGGCTCTCACACTGAAATATGAACATAGAATGGATTCAGAGCGATTTCTGATAACAGTAATGGCATAAATTGCATCATATAAAACAAATATTACAGGAAGAAATTATACCCATAATGGTAGACGTTGGCGGTTAATGGAGTGGATGGTGTAACCCCACGAACACCAACTGATATGGAGAGCAATGCAGCTGTTGGTTAAATATGCGATGCTGCGCCCACTGCATACTAAATTACGTCAGCGATAACCAGTGAGGTTGGTTGGTTTAAAAGAGGGAGGAAGGGACAAAACTGCTAGGTCATTGGTCTCTTGTTCCGATTAGAACAATGTCACAAGTGTGAGAATAAAACAAGCGAGGCTGATAACACAAAACAGAGACAAAGGAAAAACCGCAAGAACGACTGGAGGGCAACAAACACTTATATGGACAAAAGGGGAGAAGAAAACCACTGAAACTCAAGAAGCACGTATAAGAGATTAAAACGACAAAACAGATTACCATGGCTGACTGACAATGAGAATAAAAAGGAAAAGCCAGCCACTCTGCTATACATTAAAAACTCCACCCTAAAAGCATTAGGGTGGAGGACACAGAGGAACAGATATGCGCTAAAAATTAGATCAAATGATAAAACCCACCCTCAAGAATAAATTGTAAAACTAATTCAGCTGATGCGGCATTGTCAGATAAAATTAGCGGCAAGGAGTCCGGTAACTGAAGATTTCGTCACAGGGCAGTCAAAGTGGGACAGTGCAACAGAATATGGGCCACTGTCAACCGGGCGCCGCATCGACACTGTGGCGAGTCTTCACGGCGCAGGAGGTAGCCGTGGGTCGCCCAAGTGTGGCCAGTGCGTAGCCTGCAGAGAACCACAGAGTCCGTGCGAGAGGCCTACATGGAGGTTTGCCACACATTCGTAGTCTCCTTAATGGCACACAGTTTGTTGTGCGTACTGAGACTATGCCATTCCGTCTCTCGAAGCCGAAAAACCTGGCGGCGTACAAACGAACACAGGTCAGTTATTGGAATGCCGATCTCAATAAGCGCTTTCCCTGTTGCTTGTTTGGCCATCCTATTAGCAAGTTCGTTGCCCGGGATTCCGACGTGTCCTTGGGTCCACACAAACACCACTGAACGACCGGATCCTTCCATCTACATCTACATCTACATCCATACTCCGCAAGCCACTTGACGGTGTGTGGCGGAGGGTACCTTGAGTACCTCTATCGGTTCTCCCTTCTATTCCAGTCTCGTATTGTTCGTGGAAAGAAGGATTGTCGGTATGCCTCTGTGTGGGCTCTAATCTCTCTGATTTTATCCTCATGGTCTCTTCGCGAGATATACGTAGGAGGGAGCAATATACTGCTTGACTCTTCGGTGAAGGTATGTTCTCGAAACTTTGACAAAAGGCCGTACCTAGCTACTGAGCGTCTCTCCTGCAGAGTCTTCCACTGGAGTTTATCTATCATCTCCGTAACGCTTTCGCGATTACTAAATGATCCTGTAACGAAGCGCGCTGCTCTCCGTTGGATCTTCTCTATATCTTCTATCAACCCTATCTGGTACGGATCCCACACTGCTGAGCAGTATTCAAGCAGTGGGTGAACAAGCATACTGTAACCTACTTCCTTTGTTTTCGGATTCCATTTCCTTAGGATTCTTCCAATGAATCTCAGTCTAGCATCTGCTTTACCGACGATCAACATTATATGATCATTCCATTTTAAATCACTCCTAATGCGTACTCCCAGATAATTTATGGTATTAACTGCTTCCAGTTGCTGACCTCCTATTTTGTAGCTAAATGATAAAGGATCTATCTTTCTGTGTATTCGCAGCACATTCCAGGGCATAGATGGACTCCTCGAAGGTCGCTACCAAAGGATGACGATGGTAGTACTGGTCGCTGGCTTGTAGGCTGCTAAAGGAGTCAGTGCACAGAAGAAACGACTCCCCAGGTCATGAACGGATGTTCCCAAGAGCACGAAATACAGCCACCAGCTCTGCAGTGAAAACACTGCAGCTATCGGGCAAGGAATGCTGTTCAATATGTCCTCCATGGATATACGCGAGGTCGACGTGACGATTACCCATCGAGCCGTCGGTGTAAACCACTTCATGGCCTCGGTTCACGTCAAGAATCGAGAGGAAGTGACAGCAGAGAGCCGCGGAGTGAAATGAGTCGTTTGAGCCATGTGAAAGGTCCAGGGGAAGCCGCGGCCTAGGTGTCCACCATGGAGGTGTACGCGAATGAACCTCGAGTATAGGTGTAAAACGCAAGGACTCCAGTTCAGATAGAAGTGATCGGATGCGAACTGCAATTGTAAGCCCTGACCTGGACCGCCGATGCGGCAGATTACCCGCCGTGAGTGGGAAAACGAGACGGTAATTCGGATGCGCAGGAGAGCTATGAACTTGTGCAACGTCACTGGCGATCAGTTGTGCACGCCAGATCTGCAATGGAGGGACTCCAGCCTCCTCCAGGACGCTGGTAACCGGACTCGTCCTAAAAGCTCCCGTCCCCAGCCTAACGCCACATTGGTGCACTGGGTCGAGTAAATGCAACGCTGAGGGCGCCGCCGAAACGTAAACTGGACTCCCATAGTCAAGGCGGGATTGAACAAGGGCTCTGTAGAGTTGCAGCAGTGTAGAGAGATCTGCACCCCAGTTGGTGTTGCACACGCAGCGGAGGGCATTGAGGTGCTGCTAGCACTTCCGCTTAAGATGATGAAGGTGAGGAAGCCAACTGTCACAGCATAATCGAGTGGCCGCTAAAAACACCTAACAATTAACCTAGTTTCATCTACAGCTGTTATACGCCACCAGATGACATCACTGTCGCACTCAACATCAACCTCAGTTGAGGCAATATTTTTGTGAATTGCAATGAACACTCCTCCACGTATGTCTTCTAATCTGTCTTTGCGATATACGTTCCAGCACTCGCTAAATATCTCAGAGCTAATCACTTCTGGTTTCAGACAGTTCTCGGTCCAGAATAACTTGAGCGCGAGAACTTTCTTGGACGGCAGTAAATTCGGAAACGTTTTTACGAATACTTCGACAGTTTACTGATAAAATTGTTGTAATCGAAGCGCATTTGTTCTGAACGCGGTTTGACTTCCCTCGATGTGAGTCGACTGATGAGAGGCTAAAAAACCCTCATGTTCACACCACAAGTGCTCTGCTACCCGAGTAGCTGCTTCCTTTGTGCAGTGCACCCATGACCAATCAAGGGAGTCCTAAAAATCCCCTCAGGACAACGCAGGTCTAGAAATCGTGCTTTAGCGTAGATTACGGGCGCTATTAACGAAAAATATGTCTACTGTCAGTATCATATTGTACTTTTCATCCCAATATTCCTTGTTCTTATTCATCATTGCGTATCCCCCATAATCCCACAAATCATTCGGTCGAGCCCACGCTCCATCAATGCATGTACGAGCCGTCCACAAACAAGCTATTTATTTTGCTGCCTTTAGTATATCACGCGGTCGCGTCCCCTGTTCACGATTCTCTATAGGTCGGGGAAGCGGCAAGTGCGATTTTCAGGTTCTGCTTTTCCATCAATAGCTACTTAATTGACGGATTTGGTCCAGGTACAACATTCCTCCATTTTGTGGCAACCACGTCTTGGTATTTCATTCTAGTCCGAAATTAGGTCTTAACACTTTTCATTCATTTTTTCCTTACCAATGGATCACTATGGTATGGTTTGTTTAGGACCCATCCACTACATTGGAATCCGGATGTTTTCTCTATGATGTACCGCCTTTTAGCTCTGTTTTGTTGTGACGGACAACGAACGTTGGCTAAAAAGGTTCCTAGTTTTTCTTCTCTGATGTTTTACTTACCTGAATACTAACATTTTGACATTCCGATGTAAAAGTTTTCAATATATCTTAAAAATTTATTGAAATCTTAAAATAATTTACATAGCAGTGTATATCTCACGGTTGTTATTCCCTTTTGATTTACTGTTATACAGATGATCACCTGAATATGTGACTTTCAGTGCCACGGAACCAGTTGTGATACAATAGTAAAAATAATAAATGACTAAATACAGCTGAAGCAGATTATTAATACCCAAGACGACTACTCGTAGTTGTGGTTGCGCTATCTCCAGGGTTTTCTGCATCTGAGTTACTGCCTTCTTGCATTAAAAAATGCTGCTACGATTCAACAACAAATCAATGTTATTAACTCTGGTTTGGATATTTCATGACAGAGGCCCATTTAGCATGTGGCGGTTAACTTTTCGTGAGAGTACTGGGGAAAATCTGTAGGGCTGAAGGGTACGCATATTTCATTTCCATGTTTCGCCTGTGATAAAATTCAGAAATGGTCTGAATTTACAAATCAAAACCATCTAGTTTCCTTCTAATGCTATTTATTAACAATTTCTGGTGGACAAAGTTATGACAGCTCGGACTCGTTATTCTGTAAATATGCATTTAGGTACTCTCTTCAGGCAGTTCAGCGTCCATTGCCACCTCGTGTTTTAGGATGCTAAACAGTGCATACACTATGGAGGCCACATTAATTAAAAATAATACGTTTGCCCAAGTGACCGAACCGTCTGTTATAAGCGAGACAGTGCTTCAAGACTGCGCTGTCCAGGTACAACACGCACACGACCAGCCGTCGCTGCCCGCAGTAGTGCCAGTCCAGCAAGATACTCTGGAGAAATGACAAACTTGGAAGGTAGGTGAAGAGGAACAGACGGAAGTTAAACTGTGGGAGCAGACTGCAGGCCGCACGTGGATAGCTCAGTCAGTACTGCATTTTCCTGAAAAGTGCAAAGATTGCACGTTCGAGTTTTAATCAACCCCGAAGATTCATGCCAGCGCTTACACCTCTACAGCCACTGATTAACAATAGAGTTTATTCATCCAAAATATATCTTGCTTCCTCTGAAGAACATTGGGAGGGATGAGCATGACGATCAGTGAGTGTTTCTGTCGTTTTCCCAAAATAGCGGAACACACGTAAATTAAAAATGGCTCTCAGTCAATCAGGTACATACCGCAAAGAGGCAGTCCATACACATTCAGAGAATTGCTTCGCTGTTTACACAGTCGCGAGGGACCATTGCAAGCAATTACGCGTGTACCGTGTCGCAGTTAAAATATTTTATTTACGCCACCCAAATGATAACATCATGTACTTGCATGATGCCTAGCCCCAGGTACCTACCGCAATCTTCATCTTAATGGGGGGTAGGACGTCAAACAGGAGCAGGAAAGGCATTACATAACATTTTAATTTCCACTGTCCATAAAAATGGTTCAAAGGGCTCTCACACTATCTGTGGTCATCAGCCCTCTAGAACTTAGAACTACTTAAACCTAACTAACCTAAGGACATCACACACATCCATGCCCGAGGCAGGATTCGAACCTGCGACCGTAGCGATCACGCGGCTCCAGATTGAAGCGCCTACAACCGCCGGCCACTGTCTATACTCTTACAAATAATTTCATACAACTTTGTGAGCATAACCAGGAAGGATTCAGGATTCACTTCATAAGAGTGGAAGTTCAAAAATAAAATAAAATAATTTTTTCTGTATGAAACTCATCACATTTTCACTTGCTAGTGGCTGCAGTTGTTGCTACAGCTACACTTTTCTTCATAAGTAAGAGAGATTATCCGATGAATTTTGCGCAGCATACACAGGGGTGTATGAAACTCTAAAATTTTCCAAATCTTTTAAAACTGTGTTAAAACCTGAGATAATTGTCTATAAAATTTGACTTTTTTCTATTAATGAAGTTCAAAATGTAACAGCTCATTCATTTTTTCATGAATTAAATAAATTCTAGATCTTCGTACACCTGTAAGTGTGGTTAGTTTTATCTGCAAAATCGAAGAATCTCTCTTACTTATGAAGAAAGGTGTATCGATAGCAACAAATGCAGCCCATAGTTAGTGAAAAAATTATGAAATTTCACATGTAAAAAAATTATTTTGTTTTATTTTTGAACTTCCAGTGATATGAGTGTGGATCTGAATCCTTCCTGGTCATGCTGACAATGTTTTATGAATTTATTTGTAAAAGTATAGACTGTGGAAATTAAAATGTCATGTAGTGCCTCTCCTGCTCCAAGTCGGCCCGTTTGACTTCCTACCCTTCTTAATGTAAAGCAAACATAACTGGAGAACGAGTAAATTAACTCCAGCGGCATCCATGCTCAAACAGTTAAACAAATCATCACGCATTTGCAATTGAAACTAGTATCATTGACAGAAATTAACACCAAGTGCTCCACATACCAGAGCGGAAAGACGTGTGGAGGGTGCGTACAAAGTTGTTGCCTCATTTGATACAGGTTAAACGCGTTTCGTTTTGCGCCAAGTACAACCCTCGTTCCCTTACCCTATTAGCAAAATGAAGCCAATTGTTCTCGGAAATTAAAACAAGTACCAAACTAGTAAACCAGTTCTCCAGATGCAGTGCTTCCTGATGTTTTATTGCAAAGGCTACCGATGAAACAAAGTATGCAACTGTTAGGTATACTGTCAATGTACGGACATAACAAGTAGCAATGCAATTGTTGTAAGAAATACACTGGTGTTCAAAACTTAAGGATGAAAGTAAGTTTCTCACAGGAAGAACTGCTTTAGTACAGAAAAATACAATACAGAAGCTAACTGACAGAAGTACGCATTGAGGCGAACAGATATGATACTTTTATTCAAAGACAATAATTACATCGAAGTAATCGCAGCCCACGATGGTCCGCTGCGCATCACATATGCCGGACCACGGTTTTTAACAGGGTTTATGACCATCACGTACGGCACTGTATGCTCTTTAACGTGCAACTGTAACGGGCCACAAGGCTCGTAGGTTCCTGTCGTGGTTCGTTCCATTCTTCCACAAGTGCGGTTGGCAAATGCTGGATAGTCGTTGGTGGATTTGGACGTACTGCAATGCATCTCCCCAACGAATGTCACATGTAATAGATAGGATTTTAGTCCGACAGACGGGCGCGCCAATCCATTCGACGAATAGCTTCTTGTTCCAAGAGTTCTAACTGCGCTGTTCAGTGTAGTCGCGCATATTGATACACAGAAATAAAGTCATGGTCGAATGCACCCCTGAAAAGTCGCACGTCGGGAACCATAGTAGGGTCAGAATATCGTTGACCAGTGGGTGTAGCGGTTTCAATAATTTGGAGATCAATAGAACCATACAGAATTATGTCTTCCCACGCCATAACACTTGGACCATCTGATCGATGAGTTTCGTTAATGCTTGACACACCTTTATATGGCGAGTGGTGAGGACACGTAATCCATCAGGAGCAGTGTTGAAAATTATCGGTTCTGTGGAACACATGTTATGGTGTGGCTCATGTTGAAGAGCTGTTGCGTGAACTATGCGAAATCATAAAAGCATCTACTATGTAGTACCCATGACAAGAACTATTTCCGTCCAAAGGTGCTCCCTATAGTCACACCATAAAATAGATATTATGTGATGAAGGAAAGATGAATATAATCTTTCTGTTACTTGAATTTTTAGATGAAATTATTTTTCCCAATAATGTACTGTTTTCTAACAAGGGAACCTCCCCATCGCACCCCCCTCATATTTAGTTATAATTTGGCACAGTGGATAGGCCTCGAAAAACTGAACACAGATCAATCGAGAAAACAGGAAGAAGTTGTGTGCAAGTATGAAAAAATAAGCAAAATATACAAACTGAGTAGTCCATGGGCAACATATGCAACATCAAGGATGATCTGAGCACAGGAACGCCGTGGTCCCATGGTTAGCGTGAGCAGCTGCGGAGCGACAGATCCTTGGTTCAAGTCTTCCCTCGAGAGAAAAGTTTTCTTACTTTATTTTTGCAAAGTTATGATCTGTCAGTTCGTTCATTGACGTCTCTGTTCACCGTAATAAGTTTAGTGCCTGTGTTTTGCGACCGCACCGCAAAACCGTGCGATTAGTAAACGAAACGACGTGCCTCTCCAATGGGGACCGGAAACATTTGATCCAGGAAAACACGTCTGATATATTCTATACGACACTGGTGACACCATGTGCGTCACATAACAGGAATAAGTTGTCGACCCACCTAACTTGCACACTTGGCGAATAGGTAGAAAGATTCTTCTACCTTGCCCGATTTAGGTTTTCTTGTGGGTGTGATAATCACTCCCAAAAAAGTGATGAAAACATAAGAGTGTGTCACATAAACTGCAACAAATGAATGCAACAGTTTCACAGTCGCACAGTTTTCTCTGTGCTCTGTCAAAACATATGTTTTTAACGTTTTCAAATTTTTCCGTGTGTAGACCGTCAAATCCTGCATATGTCCAAGCAAATCTGAACATGTCCTGGAATTTTGGAGAGTGAAGTTGATTATGTGTGAGTGCCTGAACTCTGATAATTGTTTGAAAATAAAAAATTAAACTTATCACTCGAGGGAAGACTTGAACCAAGGACCTTTCGTTCCGCATCTGGTCACGCTAACCACGGGACCACGGCGCTCCTGAGCTCACATAATCCTAAATGTTGCCTATCTTGCACATGGACTACTCAGGTTGTATATTTTGCTTATTTTTTCATAGTTCCACACAACTTCTTCCTGTTTTCTCGATTGATCTGTGTTCAGTTTTTCAAGGCCTATCCACTGTGCCAACTTATAACTAAATCTGAGGGGGTGCGATGGGGAGGTTCCCTTGTAAGCAACAAAGAGCAGCTCGGCATACTCTAGGAGGTGATGAAAATTTTCCGTTTGAAGACTGCTCCATACATTCAACCCAGCGCTACTCCGATGAGAGCATATAAGCGCCAATATGGAGCCAATGGGTCAGTGTGGCAATACAATACGAGCTTTTCGACCACACTTTTTACAACCAACTATTAACATGCGTTCTAGAGAGAATGACCTGAAAAATAAAATAATCTCCCTATAGCTGGAGGGTGTGAGGCAGCAGACTCAGTTACATAACAGCTATAATTCTTCCATTTGTAACAACCACGAGATATTCAAAGAATGCCATTGTTATTTAAATTGTGTTTGGGTAATTTTATAGCACATTATTCACTGTGAACTGTCCAATTCTTGTAACCTGAATCATCTCTAGAAATTTAAGCATCCGCCAAAGGGTAGTACATTCGACCAAATGAGTTACCAGTTACGTATCATTGTGTGCTAAGCTCATATGTTTCGTACTAACGTCAACAATTTTAAGCGAAATGAGAAATGAGACACCATTTTATGGACACAATGTTCCTGTAGAGGCTAAAGCTAAAAAGCACTATATTTGGCTTACAGTACTGTCGGAAATGTGTATTTTGAAAACTTTCTAAGGTCGACAATGCATCCAGGGAGCACAGGTCTCTTTAGCTTGGTTAGGGTTTAGCGAACTCATGTTTTCTGCCCTGGGGCTGTTGAGTACATACAGTCTTCTGTAGCAGTAAGTACTGGTCATGACTCACTGCAGTACAGGTCCATTTAAGAATCTAAACAGCGATGCATCATATTTGCTCTGATATTTCAATTTAGTGATAAAAAAAAGAGAAAGGAACATTTGAGAAACTGTTCTGAAATTACTTTCAGAAAGCGTGAGAGTGCAGCATCATGTTACACACGGCGGTTATACTTCGAAGTGACTGATTGTGTAATGGACTTTTATTTAATCCTTGTGCTGCTACGAGTAAACTAGTGCTTCTTCATGTTTATTAGTTTGCAAAATAGTGTATATTGAGCCAGTATATGGGTGAGACAGAACGATAACGTTATCAAATTGGAACTAAAGCTGTTGTAGTGTAGTTGTCCGCTGCATGTTACTTACATAACAGACTAACAATTAATTTGTTTTATTGGTTCTTTATTGTTGCTTGGATTTTTTGCTACATAAACATTTTCCTTGTAGAAATTTACATAAAATACACACTGAGAATATCAGGATTAACCGAGGTACTGAGTGATGTGTAGATTTAAGTTGTAATTTATTAACAGAATTATTATTGTTGATGTATGAAGGTGTAGGACAACTGATAGTTTTGGTTTAAATCACTGATATCAGAGGGTTTTAGGCGTCAGCCTTCCTGGAATTCTTACACTACCACATCCAGACACATGCATCAAAGCCATGACTTCATCCCTCTAGGAACTCAAACATCATCATATATCCAAGGAGATGACATGATCACTCCCAGAATTTAATGCGTCGTTGCCCTGTTAAGGCCACTCCAACTGCATGCCACATGAACCACTGCTGCCCAGATATCAAGCCCTTGCCCCCATGCCCCATTTGAGCACACAGTGGGCGTGTGGAATTAGTTTGCATGTTGTGCAGTTTTATCACCACCTCCACTGTAGAGAAGCTGTGAGATGGCGAGGTCTATGATTGTGATGTCATGAGAATAGCACAGTGTTTATGGTATATGTAAAGTGTAATGCTGGGGTGAAGTTCAAATTTTTTATAATTTGTATGTATGAGCAGTGATATTTCTTAACTGTTTATATGTAGGACTTGGTCTCATGTGTTCAGCTGATAAAAGGTTTGCATTGAGCAAAGAAGTATTTAATGAGACTATTTGTTGGACATATATCAGAAGAAAGTACTCACAGCTTTCAGGGTCAAGAATGGAAGGGTATGGTAGTGGAGGATCATATGACAGCAGATTTGTTCAGCAAATAATGGAAATAAAATAAAATGGCGAGAAGATGCACTACCTGATGGGGTCCATCAACACAGCATGTTGCATACGTTATAATTATATACTGTTTCTAAAATGTCTAGGTGATCCCCCACAATTCAAGAAGCAGCAACGACAAATAATAGTAATTCACTGCTTGGGAGGACACTCGCTACAGCTGCTGGAGAGACCTGTAAGTAAACATTCATGTTTAATTATTATTATTACATGTGAATGACATTAAGCAGTGCAATAGGACATGGCGGTGTCCCACCCACACAAGACCACAGCAGCAACAGCCCGCAAATGTGTAGCACAATCAGGAGGAATAATATTCCCTATGCAAGAAGTGATATAAAATTGTCGCTATGTAAATAAATGTCCCACAAAAACGTTTAACTTTTTTCAATTTTCATTCCAATCAATCAGAAACAGAAAATACACAATTAAAGTTTATGAATTACCAACAAATGAATTGTCTCTGAGTACTGGAACGTCTTGGTGGTGCTAGTAGTACTACACATTACTATAGGCTGTGTTCACTTACATATGTCTAATACTATTTGCACATAGCCATGTTTGTGATGATGTAATAATAACAACAATATTTTTAGACATTGTGTGCATGAGTTGCCTTTCATTCTGTGGTGATGAAGTATTGCTGGATGCTTGTCAGCCATATTGCATGATATTCAGTTGTCAGAGCATATCATCACTTTTTGGTAATACATGGGGCTGCAGTTTCAGTATGCTGTTTCACAACGCACACACGATCTGCCTGAGTACTTCCCTGTCTTAAACAATGCTTTAATCACCGATGTATATAATAATATATATGTTTTGTGATGTATACAGGGCTAATTAGGGAAATTAGCCTTAGAGTAACTGTATCAGAAACTAATGACTGTATTCAAAGACAGTATTGGTCTTCATTTGTAATATACATAATTACATAATGAGCACCACCACTATACATTTAGTATTAAATATTACAATAGCCTCATTCATTTCGGTGATGAACTGGCAGTAGAGGTCAGTGTATTCATATTTGATAAAGTGGCGGATAGAACATACTTACAGTGATTGATAAAGAGTTCATCCACTTGTGAGATATCTGTAAGATTTCAAGACATACATCAATGCTTCCTGCTGCAAATCACTATAAGTATTAGCGGTAATGGCACTGAATAAGAATACAGATAAAAACAAATATGTTTAACTAACAATTCTTTTCCTTGTAATTAAGGAGACGTTATTGCAGTAACAGCCAGCTGATGTGGAAATATTGCTGTTTAATCTAACCCATATTTTGAAAACTAGTGGCTGTAAGCTAGTCAAGCTCAGTATAATAATAATAATGGCGTGTGACGAGGGCCTCCCGTCGGGTAGACCGCTCGCCTGGTGCAAGTCTTTCGATTTGACGCCATTTCGGCGACTTGCGCGTCGATGGGGATGAAATGATGATGATTAGGACAACACAACACCCTGTCCCTGAGCGGAGAAATTCTCCGACACAGCCAGGAATCAGACCCGGGCCCTTAAGATTGGTAGTCTGTCGCGCTGATCACTCAGCTACCGGGGGCGGACGTCAAGCTCAGTATAACATAGTATCAAAGTAGAGTTACTATTCGAAAACCCTTGATTTAGTGACATCAGAGTAATATTATCCATGGAGTAATGGTGATGACTATGTGATATAAGCACAGATTTCAGCATTGTGTCATACAAATGATCACTCTTGATCGGTGATGCTGGGAGCCTCTACAATCTCTCTAAGGGAGTTCAGGGGGATAAATAAGATGTTTAACAACAACACAGAATGCATAGTCTACAGAAGACGATTTAAGCTTTTACGTATGCCTACAACATTGTGTAGCATAAGATAGGGCGTCAACTAAGATATTGACTCATGGCCACTATTATATGAAACCTTGTGGAGTAATCTGATGGAGTTAGCCAACCGAACTTTCCACCCAACGGAAGAAACACTAACTCAATTCTACAGTTCATTCTGTGAACTGATGGAGGTGGAAATGCATACCTCAACTTTGTGAGACCAAGATACAGGACAAAGATCTTATTGAATTTTGTTTATATACTCAGCTACATGTAAGTAGAGAGTTTGACACTTATATGTGTGTTATTTATTTTCTCGTACAAACTCCTACATCCAAATTTAAACGAGCGGTGGCCATTATCAGTGAGTGTAGTATGTGGCTGGTCCTGCAATAACCGCGAAAACCAGGAGAAGATGAGGAATGGCTTGTTACATTCTGTTACTGTATGTGTTCTGATTGCCAGGATATCTGATTGTGGGAAGATTAGTCTTATACTATCACTGTTAACACATCCTGAAGGGATTGACATCAAGCATGTATATATGTTTTCAATAATCCTATTAACCATTACAAAATTTTTTACAGCAATGATAGAGTAACTTAGCAGCCATTTAGCAAAAGCAGTAATGTTCTACCACTTGAGAAAGTAAAATCAAACAGTGTTGTCATATTTAAGGACTTCGTAGTGACTGATACACAAATATTTTTGTTCCAGCAATCATATGAGTGCTGATGTCATTCATTTGAGCCGCCGGCTGCGGTGGTCTCGCGGTTCTAGGCGAGCAGTCCGGAACCGCGCGACTGCTACGGTCGCAGGTTCGAATCCTGCCTCGGGCATGGATGTGTGTGATGTCCTTAGGTTAGTTAGGTTTAAGTAGTTCTAAGTTCTAGGAGACTGATGACCATAGCTGTTAAGTCCCATAGTGCTCAGAGCCATTTTTCATTTGAGCCCGACATATTACAGGCTTCCAAAGCAGTTGGTAACGGATCATGTGAGTCTTACTATGACAAACAGGACCCACTAAATCTGAAATGTGTTTATAAAGTGCATATAGGCCTGACATGACGTTCAGTGCATTGGTTAACATATGGGGGCATTGCTGGACTCATTCACAGTCTAGCTTCCTGGTTATAGATAAACCGAAGATGTTGAATGACATTCGATCTATATGAAACTTTCAGGAGTTTCTACGTAAAACGCAGTGAGCCAATATGCAAGTGTATCAGTATAACATAGTCTATGTATAAGGTTCCATATATGTCACACCCTCATCCCAAGAGTGTGAAACACTTCTATTTATACATTGACAGGAAGGTGGAGGAAATCTATGCAAAAGTAATAATACTGGAATGTACTGTCAAGAAAATAATTAGAAAACGTGAGATGTTGAATGACAGAATAGAAAAAGACAGCGCACTACTAACGGATGCAACTAGTTTTGCTAGAGGTATGGATACAAACTTCCGTCCCATCACCCATGTAATCTCAGAATGTATATAAGTTGTATGCCGTCACATCACTTAGTATACATGACAAAGTGTACAGTTTTTGAAATATGGTAAGCTATCAGATGGAAATTACCATCGTTAAAATTATGGCAGTGGCGATGAGAGCAGTCTACGTCAGAACTGTTTAAAGCAGTAACAGAACGTCGGAAAAAGTTCACAAATGTTTTTGAGGGAGACAAGAAAGAAGAAGAAGGAAGAGGAGGAGGAGGTGGACGATGTGCTATTAACAGCTTCGTTAACCATCACAGTGATAGTGAATTACACACAATGTAGTGAGTCAGAAGGCAGAAAACATATATGATAGGTATTCACACAATGAGTTCAATAAAGAATGTAGTACGAAGGCGAATAACAAATCTCAAAGAACATCTGGTTTATTAGAGATAATATGCCTAAAGATTTTGAACATTAAAAAGGGTGTCCCAAAGTAAATAAAACAATATGATGGAATATTACAAATGACCAACGCGTATAACAGACGCAACATCTGAAAAGGACGAATGAAAGGCTCAGGTAGATACAAATGCAAACAGTACTCGTATAAATAAGCCTATGTTAACTGCTACACACGGCGACGGCAAAGGCATTGAACTTCATCATAAAAGACTGAAAGATATATCTCTGTAATACAGATCTTACAATGACCCAATCAATGACGTCCCTGCGCGATAGCAATGGAGATACTATCGAAGACAGTGCTGCCAAAGCAGAGTTACTAAACACGGCCTTCCGAAATGTCTTCACAAAAGAACAAGAAGAAAATATTCCAGAATTCGAATCAAGAACAACTGAAAACATGAGTTACGTAGAAATAAATATTCTCTGAGTAGTGAAGCAACTGAAATTACTTAATAAAAACAAGTCTTCTGGTTCACACTGTATACCAGTAAGTTTCCTTTCAGATTCCTGCTGATTCATTAGCTCCATACTTAAGAATCATTTACAACCGTTCGCTCGACGAAAGATCCGTACCCAAAGACTGGAATGTTGCACAGGTCACACCAATATTCTGGGAAGGTTGTAGGAATAATCCACTTAATTATAGGCCCATATCATTAACGTCGATATGCAGCAGGATTCTGGAACATATACTGTGTTCGAACATTATGAATTATCTCGAAGAAAACGGTTTATTGACACAGTCAACATGGGTTTAGAAAACATCGTTCTTGTGAAACACAACTAGCTCTTTATTCACATGAATTGTTGAGTGCTATTGATAAGGGATTTCAGACTGATTCCGTGTTTCTGGATGGCTTTTAACGTTGTACCACACAAGCGGCTTGTAGTGAATTTGCGTGCTTATGGAATATCGTCTCAGTTACGTGACTGGATTTGTGGTTTCCTATCAGAGAGGTCACAGTTCTTAGTAATTGACGGAAAGTCATCGAGTAAAACAAAAGTGATTCCTGACGTTCCTCAAGGTAATGTTGTAGGCCCTTTGCTGTTCCTTATCTATCTAAACGATTTGGGAGAAAATCTGAACAGCCGTCTTAGGTTTTTTGCAGGCGACGCTGTCGTTTATCGACTAATAAAGTTATCAGAAGACCAAAACAAACTTCAAAACAATTTAGAAAAGATATCTGAATGGTGCGAAAATTGGCAGTTGACCCTGAATAACGAAAAAATGTGAGGTCATCCATGAGAGTGCTACAAGGAATTCGTTAAACTTCGGTTACACGATAAATCAGTCAAATCTAAAGGCCGTAAATTAAACTAAATACCAAGGAATTACAATTACGAACACCTTAAACTGGAAGAAACACATAGAAAATGTTGTGGGAAAGGCTATCCAAAGACTTCGTTTTATTGGTAGGACACATAGGAAATGTAACAGATCTACTAAAGAGACAGCCTACACTACTCTTGTCCGTCCTCTTGTAGAATACTGCTGCGCGGTGTGGGATCCTTACCAGATAGGACTGATGCAGTAGAGTTCAAACAATGGCAGCACGTTTTTTGTTATCGCGAAATATGGAAGAGACTGTCACTGAAATGATACAGGATTTGTGCTGGACATCATTAAAAGAAACGCTTCTTTCGTTGAGACGGAATCCTCTCACGAAATTCCACTCACTAACTTTCTTCTCCGATTGCGAAAATATTTGGTTGACATCGAGCTACGTAGGGAGAAAAAATCACCACGATAAAATAAGGGAGTTCAGAGCTCGTACGGAAAAATATAGGTGTTCGTTCTTTCCGTGCACTATACGTTATTGGAATAATAGAAAACTGTGAACGTGGTTCGATGAACGCTCTGTTCATGCACTTAAATTTGATTTGCAGAGCATTTATATAGATGTAAAACTGATATCATAGAACGGTTACTAGCTAGCAAAAGTAATACAGGTCACACGAACAAAATCATATCCATAATTTGGGAACTTTGAGAACGACATGTCATTGAGGAACTATGGCAATGGTTGTTCATAAGCTCCACAGGCCAGCACATTCCCACACAGACTTGCCACAATACAAGGACTGGATGATTAATGGACAGCTAATCTCATAAATATGTGAGAGTATTCGTGATCAAATAAAGGTTTCAAGTGCATTGTAATGGTCACACGTACATATTCCAAATTCACATGGGCTCTGCCTGTGAATGTAATGACAGAGAAGAAAGTGATACAGGTATCCGAACAATCACTGCCGACTGCAACAAACTGATATATTCTACAACTACATCTACATACATACTCCGCAATCCACCATACGGTGCGTGGCGGAGTGTGCCTTGTACCACAACAAGCATCTTCTCTCCCTGTTCCACACCCAAACATAACGAGAGGAACATGACTGCCTATATGCCTCTGTACGAGCCCTAATCTCTCATATCTTATCTTTGTGGGCTTCCCGCGAAATATAAGTTGGCGGCAGTAAAATTGTACTGCAGTCAGCCTGAAATGCAGGTTCTCTAAATTTCCTCAGTAGCGATTCACGAAAAGAGCGCCTCCTTTCCTCCAGACTCCCACCCGAGTTCCTGAAGCATTTCCGTAACACTCGCGTGATGATCAAACCTACCAGTAACAAATCTAGCAGCCCGTCTCTGAATTGCGTCTATGTCCTCCCTCAATCCGACCTAACAGGGATCCCAAATGCTTGAGCAGTACTCCCCCAAGAATAGGTCGTATTAGTGTTTTGTAAGCGGTCTCCTTTATAGATGAACCACATCTTCCTAAAATTCTACAAATGAATCGAAGACAACTATCCGCCTTCCCCACAACTTCCATTACATGCTTGTCCCACTTCATATCGCTCTGCAACGTTACGCCCAAATATTGAATCGACGTGACTGTGTCAAGCGCTACACTACTAATGGAGTATTCAAACATTACAGGATTTTTTTCCTATTCATCTGCATTAATTTACATTTATCTATATTTAGAGTTAGCTGCCATTCTTTACACTAATCACGAATCCTGTCAAAGTCATCTTGTATCCTCCTACAGTCACTCAACGACAACACCTTCTCGTACACTACAGCATCTTCAGCAAACAGCCGCACATTGCTATCCACCATATCGAAAAGATAATTTATGTAGATAGAAAACAACAGCGGACCTACCACACTTCCCTGGGGCACTCCAGATGATACCCTCACCTCCGATGAACACTCACCATCTAGGACAACGTACTGGGTTCTATTACTTAAGAAGCTAAAAGACATACGACAGTGGAGGCCATCACTATTGTTCAAGGACGACATGCAAAATATAGGGCTTCTGCTGTTCAGAAAAAAAGCTCATAGCGATACTATTATTGACAACTTTCAAACCGGCCATAGAAAGCAAAGTTTACAGTAGGCATTTCAAAGCAGTCACAGAATGACGTGGAATAAAGCACTTTTCAACACCCTTCCATTTCAAATCTTGTGTTGAACTGGACGATCAAAAGCCAGATTGGGACACATTTTAACCCTTGAGGATCATTCAAATGGCTTGATATTGTACCACAAATTACTTACGAATATAATCCATCCATCCATGTACAATTAAAAGTAGAGCTTCTGATGACCATGATAGTAAGCTTCAAAATATAGTAGACGTTCATATTAAGTTACTAGATCCACGCAAGCAAAGGTTCAGCTCTGGTAATGGGGTGCATATTTACAAATACAGAACTGCATTTAAGAATACTTCCTGACTGGTGAGCAGAGATATTAACAGTACAGGACACCAGCAGAAGAAATTACATCTTCAAGGACAGGGAGCACAACAGCTGGTTCAACGCTCGCGATTCAGTATGTAAACCAAACCAAACCCCAAACCATGCAGTAACATGACACGAGTGGTAGGAAATACATCACCACAGGAGAGGTTGGTATTCTTGATAACATAGTAGCTATGTTTCATATCTCTGGGTACAGTATGTGTCAGCGTGGAAGGAGGCTGAAGAAGCGTCCAGCTCATGGCGATCATGGAATTAACATAGTAAATGGTAGCTTGAAGCAGCACGAGATTATTAACATAGGAAATAAACGACGTCGTTGCGTTGTAGACCGAATATTAGCTGATACGGCCAAGCAGATATGTCAAAAAATGGAAACTGGTATAGGATAATGCATTGCTGCGTTTGCAGTCGATAAAGGAATATGTGCCCTAACTTATATTGTGTGCTGATCTCGATTTCAGGTAAATTATGAATGCAGCTGTGACAGAATGGGGGAAGAAATGGACGTGTTGAAGTACACAGGTTATTCCACATCTAACACCTCAGGCGGAATAGTTCCGTTTCTAAATTCTGCATGTGCCCGGCTATCAGTCATTGGTTCATTAGCATGTATAGCTGCTGCCGTAACTCAAGTACTAAGGAATACAGAAAACACAGAGAACCAACAAATACGCTAAAATACATGTGACGGTGGAGGCCATCACTATTGTTCAAGGACGACATGCAAAATGTAGGGCTTCTGCTGTTCAGAAAAAAAAGCTCATAGCGATACTATTGGAAATATTGCTTACAACCATAGATCTGCCTAAGTCGTCAGAAATCTAAAAAAAACCAAGATTTCACGATATGTTTGTGAGAATACATTGCCAAAGATGATGTGGGAATCCAAAGAGCTCATTCTGTTGTGTATGTTAACAAACGGTAATACCAACTACTACTATGATTCGTTCAGCGATTTAACGCCATCAGAAGAATTCTGTCGTTGCTTTACCGACAAGAACCAAGTTCTCTACAATTTTCGATGCTACCAGGACTCTGCTGTTTTCTATGTTCACTGTTTTTCATGAGAACTGCATAAATACAAACAGTATGCACTTCATTGCATTAATTAAGGTTTAGATGTGATGCTGTACTCTCTAACTTTAATAGAATATTCGTCTACAATGTAAAGTGAACTACTTTCCTCCAGTAGCTAGAAGGAAGGGGGATTGGAATATTACATTGTCCGCTCTGGAAACAAACGGCAGAGTAGGTAATATCCTTGAGGCAAACAAAAAACTACATCTAAGAGCTGGTGAAGTTAGCTCCTGGTTGCTATGATACTCATGATTAAGTGCATATTTACAACGATCTGTAAGAGATTTTGATTTGTGTGCAAACGTTAATACATTTAAAACAGAAATAAAAACAACAGAAGAAAGAGTGGTTTTGACTATCAAAACATATGGCTCTGCTTCGACATGGATCTGAATGTCCTACAAAACGCTGGATATTTTTCCAAGAGTGTACACTGCACCCAGACTTCCTGCAAAGTCAAATAATTTATTTCTTCGTTATTTTTTAATACTTATTATGCCATGTATAATGTATCTATGTATGTCTACCTTTATCCCAATTTCATTGTCTCTTACCGAGAAATAAACATTTGCTATCGTTGTGTAATACATTAGAAAGAGTAGGGCTCAACTGTCGTGTAATTAACCTATTAACAAGTTACTATCAATTTCAGTCGTACGAATATATTTACCTGTTATTCTTTATGTCAACCACTTTGTCTAATGTCATATATGAAATCTACTGTAAAGAATTTTAGCAAGTTATACTAACTTGATTCACGAAAGCCATAATACTACGACTACGCGTGAGTCGCGATGATATTCGCGTATATTATTGGATTTCAGCAACTTTGCATGTGAGATATTTGTTATTAAAGAAGAGGACAGCCAGCGAGCTGTAGTTCGTAAAGGTGCTAAGCATCACAGCGCGAGAGTATAGATATTAATTTTTTTTTAATGTGCGCCTATACTAAGACGAGCGTCCAGCGTTTAAATACCCTAAATAAACACTATGATCCGCTGGGCGCAGATATTTAAAATCATTGCCTCAGCGGTTCATAGCAAGATGCTGCGAAACAGAAGAAAGAACAATCTATCTTTTGTTAAGAAATATTCTAGAGATTTCATTATCCCTTGTACTTACGGTAGCCGACATATTAAGACGTACAACATAGCATTGCTACTAGTTGTATTTTTATTTTGTGTAAAAACTATGTGAAATGACGAACAAAGATTTCGGTAACTCGGGT
Source organism: Schistocerca cancellata (assembly GCF_023864275.1). Lineage (NCBI taxonomy): Eukaryota > Metazoa > Arthropoda > Insecta > Orthoptera > Acrididae > Schistocerca > Schistocerca cancellata. Next base: position 418,628,952 of record NC_064634.1, on the reverse strand, counting down.
GTGGAGACAATGTACTTACGCACACGCAAGGACATTTAACTTTAAGAAGGAACGGACTGGCAAAGCAGCGATTATTGGACTGCGTAATCCACAAAATAAATATCAGATGTAAGTCATGCATTTATTGTGTATTTGTCAATGTTTAGAAGTTTAATGCCAATTTGTTCAAAAATATATTAATATTTTACGATTCAATAATTTTCTTCTTATTCTTTTCTTTCACTAACGAAAAATGATGTTCAAATTGTGTATGAGCTTTGTTACAGGTTCGCTCTTTATCGAGGTGTCTCGATTGTATTTGGGAGACCACTAATGTGTTCAACTTCCGATCTGTTAATCTTTCTCTTACGAAATTCCACTAATTTGCTTTCATTTCCATTTTTATATTCAAATAGGTCCCTTAGATATTTTCATCGAAGATTCTGATTGCGTGAAGGCAATCCAGGTAAAAAGGTCAACTATTCGCGTAATCAATACATACGTCTCCTGAACACAATCGCGAATCGACGCATCGGTGATCAATTATTAAACTCTTTCTCTTTTAAAGTCGTACTAATAATGGCAAGGACAGACTTGCGCATATTTTTCGCTACAATGAACCCCACACCATTACCTTCTTGTATACCTTTCCTTTCTGAGTAATATAACGTAAAAGTTTGCTTCCGTATTTCTCATCTGCCCTTTAATTTGATCTCTTGGAGGTCAACTAATTCCAATACGTAATTGAACATTTCTTCGGCTACGTGATTCATTACTCCAGGTTGCAGCTGGATGCGTGTATTCCATATTCTAGATTTAAGAGACGTTATCGTATCCTTGTTCCTCAGTTTATTTCGTCTTCGAGAGGGCAATCTAGCTTTCTCTTTTAACTTATTCACAATATTATGTACTTGTTTCCAAGGCGCAGATGTTGGCCATATGCTCAACCTACTGTTCTTTGAACAACCTTCTCTCCCTCTCTCGTCTACCTTGCCACGTCACTGTTTTCCACAGTGTTATTCAGGCTTCCGCCGTTCGCCAACTTAGAGGTGAAAGACGGAACTGAGAAGGAGAGGCTACGTGACTGTACCTTGCCTAATTAATTTTAAAAGCTAATTACATCTAGGATGCTAAACCGACAACTCAGAATGACTATTTATAAGGTTGTAATTAGGTCAGTGGGCCAATATGGATGTGATGTATGGACAATAACCAACACTGATTAACAACAACTGAGAGTATTTAAACGAAGAAAATTTATCGACGAATCCAAAGTAATAATAGTATCTGGAGAGCATGGACCAATTACACTGATGAGCCAAAACATTTTGACCACTTGCTTAATAACTTGTTCATCCGTCTTTGGAACGAAATACATCACACATTCTGTCTGTCAGGGATCCGACAATTTGTTGGGAGTTTTGAGTTCTGTGGAGATATATGGCATGAGATGTCTGCGGACAGGTCATGTTATTCGCGTAAACAATTGTCCGCTGATCTGCGTACACGGTGATGGCGCTCGTTAGCGAACCATACGGGTTCCATACGATTTGAATCAGCCAAATTTGGTCACCGATAAATCAACGTGGGTTTACTATAATGATCCTTAAAGCGCTGTAGAAGAGTTCTGACTCCGAGATACGAACAATTATACTGCTGAAAGATGATATGCCGTCGGAGAAGACATCAAGCGAGAAGGGATGCAGGTGGTTCGCAGCTGTCAGCGTATCTTCGATTACTACCACAGGTCCCATGCAAGCGCAGGAGACTGTCTTCCATAGCATAATACTGCTCCCTCCAGCTTGCGTCCGTGGTGAGCTGAATGTTTTGAGCCGCCGTTCAGCTCGATGACGGCGTTTATGGAGACGGCCATCGAACTAGCGTAGGAAAAATGCGGTTCACTCGAGAAGTCGACACGTTTCTATTCATCTGTCGAAAAATGCCGATGGTCCCTTGCCCAGTGCAATCGTAGCTGACGATGTCGTTGGGTCAACATGTGAACACGTAGGAGTGGTTCAAATGGTTCAAATGGCTCTGAGTACTATGGGACTTAACATCTGAGGTCATCAGTCCCCTAGAACTTAGAACTACTTAAACCTAACTAACCTAAAGACATCACACACATCCATGCCCGAGGCAGGATTCGAACCTGCGACCATAGCAGTCGTGCAGTTCCGGACTGAAGCGCCTAGAGCCGCTCGGCCACTACGGCCGGCACGTAGGAGTGGTCTGCTACGGAGTTTCATATCAAACAATGTACGATGAATAGTGTGCTCAGGAACAGTTATGCGTGCAACAGCATTGTGCTCTTTCGGCAAAGATGGCACACATCACCACCTCACATACTTTACAGAGCAGACAAGTCCCCGAGCTTCATGTTCTGTGAATGGTCGTGGAATTTCAAACATTTAGCACCTAGTGTAAGTTTCAGTGTCCTTCAACCTCATACATGCCCACAAGAGTAGCACGTGAACATTCGACCAGGTTACCGCGTCACTTGTCCGCAACGCCACCACGTGACATCCAACGCTGCAGTGAGCAGTGGCCATAATATTTTGGCTTATCGTTGTACGAACTGTATCGTCTCATACAAGATGAAGATACTGTAAGGCTAATTAAAAGTAAAAGAGTAGCCTGGCTGCAACATATCATAAGAATGGAGGACACAAAAACTACAAAGAAAGTCTCCCAGAGGAAACCGACAGGGATCAGATTAAAACTAAGACCACGCGAACGTTGGCTGGAGAATATGGAAGAAAACATCAGAGCCCTAGGGATCAGAGGATCCAGAAGGAATGTAAACGAGAAGGAAGAATGGAAGGAAATTGACTGAAGGCAGAGACCCACGCAGGGTTGTGAGGTCACGAGGAGACTGATAGTCATTGTCTTTCTAAGTACGCTATTGCTATTAAAAATGTAGTATTACGAAGATGGCGAGTAACAAAGATCAAACTGGTATAATAGTACACAGTGCCAACGGTTATCATTTAAGTGCCCTGACACGAAGTAGTTAGGGGTAAAGTTTTCTGCATTATTCCTGTAAGTAAAGGTAACTATACGGTTTAATGATCGGAAACAGAATTTTAAAGTCATTTGTTTGCGAGAAGATCGTGTAATACATCATATAAGAAGGAGAAACGTCTGAGAGAACGTGCTGGAATTCGACGCGCGTCATTATCGTAGCCTATCGACACTGACATTATTTCGTTGCGTGCTATTGCTCCTCAGACGGTCGGGATCCCTCGACTGTCGTGCGAAGGTGGAACAGGTGGTCTCAAGATGGCTACACATAACGCCGTGCAGGTTCTCAGTGGCTGCAGTTGACTGGCATACGACAGGACTGATCTATTGTTCGCTCAACGACGCAGGATCGTACAGCCATCGTACGCTCCTTGAGTCAAGAAATGTGATTGTTTGAATCATGACAATTAGCCCGCCGCTGTGGCCGAGTCGTTCTAGGCGCTTCAGTCCGGAACCACGTTGTTGCTACGGTCGCAGATTCGAATCCTGCCTTGTGCATGGATGTGTGCGATGTCCTTTAGTTAGGTTTAAGTAGGTCTAAGTCTAGGGGACTGATAATCTCAGATGTTAAGTCGCATACTGCTTTGAGCCATATGAACCATGACAATTATTCACATTGACAGTGCGCCGAGACCTGAGCTCTATCGTCTGTCAGCAAAGACAGCAGTTGCGTCTGTCCTCTGACGTGACAGCAGTGAGTGGTGCGCCGAGAGTGGGGTTCCAAGCGACATCTCCATCTTCATCTACATCGTACTCCACAACATACCTCCCGGTATGTGGCGGAGGGTGCTTGTGGTACCATTAACTAATCCCCTCTTCCCTGTGTCTTCGCGAATGGCGCGTGGGAAGAAAGACGGTTGGTAAGCCTTCGTATTTGCTCTAACGTCTAGAATTTTCTCCTCGTGGTCATTACGTGAGATGTATATGGGTGGAAGCATTATATTGACCGGTTCTTCATGGGACATGCTCTCTCGAAATTTCAGTAGTGAACCTCTCCATGATGCTCAACACCTCTCTTATAACGTCTGCCACTGGAGTGTGTTGAGAATCTCTGGAACGCTCTCGCACCGTCAAACGAGCCCTTGACGAAACGCGACGCTCCTCGTTGCTCCTTTTCTATTAGTCCTACTTGGTAAGGATCCAACACTGGTGAACAGTATTCAATAACCGGTCGAACAACCGCCTTGTAGGCCCCTTCATCCTTGGATGAATTACACTTCCTTAAGATTCTTCCTACTAATCTCCGTCTGGAATCTGCTGCACTACTGGATATTAAAATCTGCTACATCAAGAAGAAATTCAGATGATAAACGGGTATTCATTCGACAAATATATTGAGAGGCACCAACATGCCTTGCTCATACTGCGGCATCAAGCAGTCAGGCCTGCAAGATGAGTGGTCTGCCAAGCGTGTGGATTTATTCTTATTTATCGAGTAACATGAGCTTCAGTACTGACAATTAAGCTACAAATTATTCTCCTATTTGAATATTACGCAACGGAAACGGATAACGCACATCTGACTATTACTAATTTACACAACTCTGATCGTTCACTATGCTCTGGCAATACCACATTTTCTTTTTTACCCAACGGCTTTGATCAACACGTGGCCATCGCACTCAATATGAATGGCGCACACATTATAAATTCTGGATGTCATGAGTACACACTATTCGAAGAACAAGGCCACCAATCTTTTTTTTCACTACCTTTTTTTATTCCGATAAAATTATATTATGATTCAAAGTTATCCTAAACACACCATTAAATTTTATACAACAATTACACATGAGAAACTCCGCCCAGTGGGCATGTCTTTACATTGATTGGTGGTTCTCTATCATATGGTCACGTAATTATCTAACACTACAGTGCACTTTCTGGATAGGATGGTGGATCTTTTGCTATATTTCACACTTCGACTCTCACACCCATCATCACGAAAATTTACTCCAGACCGAGCGGTACAAAGAGGAACATGCATAACCCACTGCCTCTGAACCTATCTTGCTACTCTCCCATGCAAACCACACTTACTTAAATTACATGAAATACATCACACTGGCAACATAGAATACAGCACAAAGAATAGCCACGTCACTTTCAGCTTTCCCACTTCAATTAGTATTCATCCCAGTTTCACACGACACTGCCCCACTTCGTAACTTTTCTTTCCTACTACGAACTATGGAGGATATGTGCACGTCTTCCTGTGCAATGCAAGCCAAGTGGCGTTGCTGGATAGACAGCTGACTCACCTTGCTTCCCTCTCAGAGTATTAGAGTTTGAATCTAGCGTCACACGGAAACATAACACGCAAAGTAATGTTAAGATCATATTCGTCACACACGCGAGTCCTCAACTGATACCTTGGACGAGTACTTCTCTTTATCCTTTGTCTCATACACAGATTGAGACTCACACAGTACTCACCACGTGGAAGTGCTCGTCTCTAATTTCAAAGCCTGCACACGCCATTTCTTAAATATTTCCATCTTATAGAACACATGTCAGTAATTCAGCTTAACTTTAGCACCTAGTACTAGCACTCGTAAGTATTTCAACTTGTTGCTACATGTGGTTTCATTGTGACCGTTGGTCACTTCCGAAGATTAATACGATCCCCTTAATATTACCTGCCTGTCATTTAATTCTCCCCCCAAAAGTTCCTGATGTAGAGAAATAATTATTCCAAACTAATCTTAACTATTCCACGTGCATATCATTCTCTCCACTCTTTTGTCTTTACGGAGCACACCTAAGACAGGTCTTACCAACTCAAGATACAGCGCCAGAGTGCTGAAACATGACCGTTCTTCAGGTTATCTCGCATCTCCGCCGAGGTGGGGGAGCACCATGCTACCGTATTGGTCAGCCACATTTCAGGCGCTCAAAGCTCAGGTAAATTTCATGTCTTTGGTTCCACCAAAGGTGACCAAAGGACCGTCTCAAAGATGATCATATGTTGCACATTCACTATCTGCGGTTAGCAGACGACCATACATTCATAAATTTCACAGATCTCACCAAACTGGATGTAGGGATTTACTTTGTGGGAGTGCACATGTGGTCAATTAAATAAATGAATTGTCCTTCTTTCCTACACTGGTATCCGGCTTCGGTGTATTAAGTGCAATTGAATTATTATTACAAAAAGTATGTTGTTCTGACAAGAATAACGAAGAATGTTGTATTTATTTTCAATGTCGGGTGGTACTGTACCCTTTCAATATTACGCTAGAACCGACATGTAACTACATTTTCACGCAATTTTAGTGCATAGATCCTGAAAAATCAGTACCCAGAACAACCACCTCTGGCCGTAATAGCGGCCTGGATACGCCTGGGCATTGAGTCAAACACAGCTTGGACGGCGTGTACAGGTACAGTTGCCCGTGCAGCTTCAACACGGTACCACAGTTCACCAAGAGTACTGACTGGCGTATTGTGACGAGTCAGTTGCTCGGTCACCATTGACCAGACGTTTTCAGTTGTTGAGAGATCTGGAGAATGTGCTGGCCAGGGCACCAGCCGAAAATTTTCTGCATCCAGAAAGGACCGTACAGGACCTGCAACAAGCGGTCGTGCATTATCCTGCTGAAATGTAGGGTTTCGCAAGGACTGAATGAAGGGTAGAGCCATGGGTCGTAACACATCTGAAATGTAACGTCGAATTTTCAAAGTGCCGTCAATGAGAACAAGAGTTGACCGAGACGTGTAACCAATGGCACCCCATACCATCACGCCGGGTAATACGCCAGTATGGCGATGACGAATACATACTTCCAATGTGCGTTTCACCGCGATGTCGGCAAACACGGGTGCGACCATCGTGATGCTGTAAAAAGGACCTGGATTCATCCGAAAAAAAGACGTTTTGCCATTCGTGCATCCAGGTTCGTCGTTGAGTACTACATCGCAGGCGCTCCTGTCTGTGATGCAGCGTCAAGGGTAACCGCAGCCATGGTCTCCGAGCTGATAGTCCATGCTGCTGAAAAAGTCGTCGAACTGTTCGTGCAGATCGTTGTTGTCTTCCAAACGTCCCTATCTGTTAACTCAGGCATCGAGACGTGGTTACACGATCCGTTACAACGATGCGGATAAGATGGTTGTCATCTCGACTGCTAGTGATACGAGGCCGTTGGGATCCAGCACGGCGTTCCGTATTACCCTCCTGAACCAACCGATTCCATATTCTGCTAACAGTCATTGGATCTCGACCAACGCGAGCAGCAATGTCGCGATACGATAAACCGCAATAGCGATAGGCTAAAATCCGACCTTTATCAAAATCGGAAACGTGATGTTTACGGTATTGTAATTGTAAACTGTCGAAGCTGCGTTGGTAAAGTACCGGAACTTCAAGCGCTGATAGAAAGCACCGAAGCTGAAATCGTTATAGGTACAGAAAGCTGGCTGAAGCCAGAGATAAATTCTGCCGAAATTTTTACAAACGTACAGACGGTGTTTAGAAAGGATAGATTGTATGCAACCGGTGGTGGAGTGTTCCTTGCTGTTAGTAGTAGTTTATCCTGTAGTGAAGTAGAAGTGGATAGTTCCTGTGAATTATTATGGGTGGAGGTTACACTCAACAACCGAGCTACGTTAATATTGGCTCCTTTTACCGACCTCCCGACTCAGCAGCATTAGTGGCAGAACAACTGGGAGAAAATTTGGAATACATTTCACATAAATTTCCTCAGCATGTTATAGTCTTAGGTAGAGATTTAAAATTTACCAGATATAGACTGGGACACTCAGATGTTTAGGACGGGTGGTAGGGACAGAGCATCGAGTGACATTATACTGAGTGCACTATCCGAAAATTACCTCGAGCAATTAAACAGAGAACCGACTCGTGGAGATAACATCTTGGACCTACTGATAACAAACAGACCCGAACTTTTCGACTCTGTAAGCGCAGAACAGGGAATCAGTGATCATAAGGCCGTTGCAGCATCCCTGAATATGGAAGTTAATAGGAATATAAAAGAAGGGAGGAAGGTTTATCTGTTTAGCAAGAGTAATAGAAGGCAGATTTTAGGCTACCTGACAGATCACACACCGTTGGGTGGCTTGCGGAGTATAAATGTAGATGTAGATCAAAACGAAAATTTCTGTTCCGACACTGACAATGTTGAGTGTTTATGGAAAAAGTTCAAGGCAATCGTAAAATGCGTTTTAGACAGGTACGTGCCGAGTAAAACTGTGAGGGACGGGAAAAACCCACCGTGGTACAACAACAAAGTTAGGAAATTACTGCGAAAGCAAAGAGAGCTTCATTCCAAATTTAAACGCAGCCAAAACCTCTCAGACAAACAGAAGCTAAACGATGTCAAAGTTAGCGTAAGGAGGGCTATGCGTGAAGCGTTCAGTGAATTCGAAAGTAAAATACTAGGTACCGACTTGACAGAAAATCCTAGGAAGTTCTGGTCTTACGTTAAATCAGCATGTCCAGACACTCCGGGATGATGATGGCATTGAAACAGAGGATGACAAGCGTAAAGCTGAAATACTAAACACCTTTTTCCAAAGCTGTTTCACAGAGGAAGACCACACTGCAGTTCCTTCTCTAAATCCTCGCACAAACGAAAAAATGGCTGACATCGAAATAAGTGTCCAAGGAATAGAAAAGCAACTGGAATTACTCAACAGAGGAAAGTCCACTGGACCTGACGGGATACCAATTCGATTCTACACAGAGTACGCGAAAGAACTGGCCCCCCTTCTAACAGCCGTGTACCGCAAGTCTCTAGAGGAACGGAAGGTTCCAAATGATTGGAAAAGAGCACAGGTAGTCCCAGTCTTCAAGAAGGGTCGTCGAGCAGATGCGCAAAACTATAGACCTATATCTCTGACGTCGATCTGTTGAAGAATTTTAGAACATGTTTTTTGCTCGAGTATCATGTCGTTTTTGGAAACTCAGAATCTACTATGTAGGAATCAACATGGATTCCGGAAACAGCGATCGTGTGAGACCCAACTCGCTCTATTTGTTCATGAGACCCAGAAAATATTAGATACAGGCTCCCAGGTAGATGCTATTTTTCTTGACTTCCGGAAGGCGTTCGATACAGTTCCGCACTGTCGCCTGATAAACAAAGTAAGAGCCTACGGAATATCAGACCAGCTGTGTGGCTGGATTGAAGAATTTTTAGCAAACAGAACACAGCATGTTGTTATCAACGGAGAGACGTCTACAGACGTTAAAGTAACCTCTGTCGTGCCACAGGGGAGTGTTATGGGACCATTGCTTTTCACAATATATATAAATGACCTAGTAGATAGTGTCGGAAGTTCCATGCGGCTTTTTCGCGGATGATGCTGTAGTATACAGAGAAGTTGCAGCATTAGAAAATTGTAGCGAAATGCAGGAAGATCTGCAGCGGATAGGCACTTGGTGCAGGGAGTGGCAACTGACCCTTAACATAGACAAATGTAATGTATTGAGAATACATAGAAAGAAGGATCCTTTATTGTATGATTATATGATAGCGGAACAAACACTGGTAGCAGTTACTTCTGTAAAATATCTGGGAGTATGCGTGCGGAACGATTTGAAGTGGAATGATCATATAAAATTAATTGTTGGTAAGGCGGGTACCAGGTTGAGATTCATTGGGAGAGTCCTTAGAAAATGTAGTCCATCAACAAAGGAGGTGGCTTACAAAACACTCGTTCGACCTATACTTGAGTATTGCTCATCAGTGTGGGATCCGTACCAGATCGGGTTGACGGAGGAGACAGTGAAGATCCAAAGAAGAGCGGCGCGTTTCGTCACAGGGTTATTTGGTAACCGTGATAGCGTTACGGAGATGTTTAACAAACTCAAGTGGCAGACTCTGCAAGAGAGGCGCTCTGCATCACGGTGTAGCTTGCTCGCCAGGTTTCGAGAGGGTGCGTTTCTGGATGAGGTATCGAATATATTGCTTCCCCCTACGTATACCTCCCGAGGAGATCACGAATGTAAAATTAGAGCGATTAAAGCGCGCACAGAGGCTTTCAGACAGTCGTTCTTCCCGCGAACCATACGCGACTGGAACAGGAAAGGGAGGTAATGACAGTGGCACGTAAAGTGCCCTCCGCCACACACCGTTGGGTGGCTTGCGGTGTATAAATGTAGAATGTAGATGTAGATGGTACGCATTTCTCCTCCTTACACGAGGCATCACAACAACGTTTCACCTGGCAACGCCGGTCAACTGCTGTTTGTGTATGAGAAATCTGTTGGAAACTTTCCTCATGTCAGCACGTTGTAGGTGTCGCCACCGGCGCCAACCTTGTGTGAATGCTCTGAAAAGCTGATCATTTGCATATCACAGCATCTTCGTCCTGTCGGTTAAATTTAGCGTCTGTAGCATGTCATCTTCGTGGTGTAGCAATTTTAATGGCCAGTAGTGTATTAGTACTATTTCTTTTGTGTAATCATTCAAATTTATGTTGCACTGGACAGTCACACCTAGATACTTTCCGATAGATTCTGTTTCCAGTAATTTTGTCATCTGTAGTGCTCTTTTACACCCAGCCGGCCGCGGTGGTCTAGTGGTTGCAGTCCGGTACCGCGGGACTGCTACGGTCGCAGGTTCGAATCCTGCCTCGGGCATGGGTGTGTGTGATGTCCTTAGGTTAGTTCGGTTTAAGTAGTGCTAAGTTCTAGGGGACTTATGAACTAAGATGTTAAGTCCCATAGTGCTCAGAGCCATTTGAACCATTTTTTTTTCTTTTACACCAGCTGATTTCTTTTCCTATGAATGCGCAGTATACTACATTTATGTACGTTCAGCAACAACTGCCAGAACCCGCACTGTTCATCAATCCCCTGCATTCAAATCAATGCTGTTTTCTGGCGTTGTTACTTTCTTATAGAGAAACGGCGAACAGCCTTAAAGGACTTCCTACACCTTCTACTAGTTATTAACATACATTGTAAACATAAGCGCTTCCTTGGAGTTCTCCGGAAATTACCTTTACGTCTCAGGATTTCGTTCCGTTAAAAGCGACACGTTAAGCTCTGTCTGCAAGGAAGTCTTGAATCCAGTCGGAAACCTAGTCCGACACTCTGAAAGCTCCATTTTTTCTCACTAAACAGGTGTGCGGGACGATGTCAAACGCCTACCTGAAGTCAGGGAACACGGTATCAGCCTGAGGGCCGTTATGCCCAGCTCTTCGGATCTCATGGAGGAACAGATCGAGCTGAGTTAAACTAGATCTCTGTTTTCCGGAAACCATGTTGAATTTTGGTAGAAGAGATTTTCTTTATTTGAAAACGTCCATAGCATAAAACAAGTTTCATAATTCTACAACATCGTTGACGTCAACGGTATAGGCCGCAACAGTCACAGAGGATTCCGATTCTGCATAACAGCATCACAAAAGACGGAACCATGTGTGGAGGCCTCAGTAATGACGAACGTGTCAAACGGGATTCGTGAGTTGTCATACGTGTTCCAAGCCTGATACGATGATTTGGGGTGCCACCGTGTACACAAAACGGTCGCCGCTGGTTCGCATAACCAATACTATGGGCAGCGGTAGGTACAGTCGTGGACAAAACGAGCGAGACCCCTCGCCTTTTCGTTATGCTGATCCGCACAGCTTTAAAGTCTGCTACACAGCATAAGAGGCAAGGCGACGAAGTGCTACCAACATACTATGCACAGGCGTGGAATTGAAAAACTATCCGAAATTTGTCAAACTGTTTTCAATCCTGTGTAAGACTATATAAATGCTGATTAATGTGTTAACCAAAACACCTAAATATAAGAAATAAATGAAAGAAGAAACGCTAATTAGTATGAACTGTACTAAATAAAAATGAATATCAGCTTATCGAGATAACATAACTGTTTTAGTAAGACAAAGTACCCCAGATCGTACCGAATTAGCAAAATATTATGCGCATTCGGCCGCGAAATGGTCTGTGTCAACGTTCAGACCAGTCATACTGGATTACCGTTGCTGACCTAAGATGAAAGTATGCAAATTTAGCAATGCGTGAAGATTCATAACGAAATTCAATTGAAAATCATTCATTGCCACACTTAAGTCAATTCAGTTATAGACAGAAGCGGAAAAAGTAGGCAGTAACAAGTATGAAATTCTACAAGAGTTTCATATCGACATCACAGGGCGCCGGTACAGAATAAAAGTAGCAATAAAACGTATTGGGGGCGCGAGAATTTCTTAAAATTCCTTTACTGATAGTCTATTTGCCTCCATCGAGATTAGAACATCTACATCTACTTGACTACTCTGCAATTCACATTGAAGTGCTTGGCAGAGGGTACGTCGAACCACAATCATACTATCTCTCTACCAATCCACTCCCGAACAGCGCGCGGGAAAAACGAACACCTAAACCTTTCTGTTCGAGCTCTGATTTCTCTTATTTTATTTTGATGATCATTCCTACCTATGTAGGTTGGGCTCAACAAAATATTTTCGCATTCGGAAGAGAAAGTTGGTGTCTGAAATTTCGTAAATAGATCTCGCCGCGACGAAAAACGTCTTTGCTGTAATGACTTGCATCCCAATTCGCGTATCATATCTGCCACACTCTCTCCCCTACTACGAGATAATACAAAACGAGCTGCCCTTTTTTGCACCCTTTCGATGTCCTCCGTCAATCCCACCTGGTAAGGATCCCACACCGCGGAGCAATATTCTAACAGAGGACAGGAACCGAAAAAAAACCAGACCTCCCTTGCAGTAGCAAACACCTTTCACTACGCTAGCAGACAACCCAGGTAAACAGCCCTCCATTATTACCCCAGACATGAATAATCCGGCAATTTCGCAATGAAAAAGGCAAAATGATCTGCAGTTTCTGTTGCATAGAGCCTTCTGGACTCAAAAACATGAATTGTCTACCTTTATGTTACCGCTTACGTGACAATCATTCGGGATGTTTATCGAAATAACAAAAAACTGTTATTAGCGAGTAAATTTAGTAGGATAATTCTGCACCACCCCAGGAAATAAACGATGACGCAGCTGCCAAACGTATTCTACAATGTTTCGAATTCTTCATTAGACGTGCCACAGCCAGAAAACGTTCATTAGCCGAAGTGTTCCTTATGGTAGCTGGCAGTGGGAATGCTCGCACATCTAAAACGCGGTGGCATTAATAGTGGGATCTGAATTACCACTTGTATAGGCAAATGGATATTATTTGCATTGCAGTAAACGTGATTTGGATCGAAAGCGTAGCTACGATTAATATGCTGATGATCGACTGCAACTGGAACATTTAGAATAAAGAGTAGGGGAAATTATTATGCGGCCCTCATCTTCAGTAACGGTGGTAGTTATTTTCGTTGTTAGGATTTCGTCACGTAAATAGGTAAAAATGGAACCCTACTAGTCTCACTTTCTTGACCGTCTGTCTGTCTACCCAACACTTAAAACCCGTTTACCTCGAGTACGGGTGGACATAACAAGCGGAAATGTATCGCACTTCCTGCGGTATACGGTCCCTTGGTGGTGTTAAAAAGTGAGCTATGTCAACGCAATCTAAAGATGCGGCCGTTTATGGAAAGAAAATTTACGCGAAAGGTCAAAAACTGGCTCTAAGAACTATTCCACGAAACTGCTTAGGTCATCAGTCCCCTAGATCTAGAACCACTTCAACCTACCTAACCTAACACACATCCATGCCCGGGGATGGATTCGAACTGACGGCGCAAGGAGCCGCGCGGTCCGCGGTATGACGCCGTTGAGCGCACGGCTGATCCTCGCCGGCAAGCTGTTAATATCATCCGGTGTTACTAAAAAGTTGCTCACTTCTGGTGAATGATTTTCTGCGCAGTCCATTTCAGAAAGAATATCTGAAATACATTTGATGTTACGGAAGAGGAAGGACGCCTAATTCATTTCCCCTTGTCATTATTCATAATGTTAGATTCGCAATCTCAGCATACGTACTATCCATAGTCACACTTTAATCCAAATCATAGTCACAGATATGCGAATACAACACATTGGCTTATACTTGAGGTACTCCGTTTCCCACGAAGTGGCAGCAGACGAAGCTGTGGCGTCTTCGAAGCGCGAGTTTCTCCAGTGCTAGCTATCTCAGCACATCAGCTGGGCGAACTTGCATAGTATGTTGGTAGCACCTCGTCGCCTTGCCTCTTATGCTGTGTAGCAGACTTTAAAGCTGTGCGGATCAGCATAACGAAAAGGCGAGGGGTCTCGCTCGTTTTGTCCACGACTGTACATTTCTGATGTGTTGAAACCGGTGACTGTACCCGTCACTTACACTATGTTATCTTTCAACAAAATACCGCAAGATCGTATGTCTCCCGTGATGTCCAGTCGTACTGACAAGCACATGCTCCAGCTTCTTCATAATCTGGAAAACTGCTAATCATGGATTGCGAGAGACTGGCAAGCCGCGCTTGTCAGCCTCTACCAATGGTTACCGCTAGCATCGAGTTGAAACAATGTGGAATGTCAGATTTGTATCACTCATGAAAGCTCAATTCGACTCGGTCCCCGATGGGATAGAGCAGTTCTTACTGCCGGAAGTGACATCTGTTGTACGAAAGCGCTGAAAAAACTTCCAAACTTAATTACGAATTAATCAAAGTATAATACATAGAGGGTGATTATAATTAAAGTTCAGGTTTAAAAACACTGTAAAAATGAACAGCAGCTCGGAATGGCGTCAAATTTGAACGGAATTTATCGAATAAGGGAGAAACACAGTGGAAACAAAAAAATTACTAAAATTTAATTACTAGCTTGTGCTATAAGCGCCAGAATATGCAAAATAAAAGTCTTTTGGCACCTATTATTAAACAGTGTGACTTCTGGCTGTAGAGTTAACTGAAAACTAGTGTGTGCAGTTCTACGATTACAAACGTAGCTGAATTACACGTTCCTCAGAGCATTCTGACCGTGATCTCTGAGACAGTCCGATCTGTGGGAAAAGGTGTACAACGTACTGAACATGTCTTGCACTAGCATCATGATAGTTAAACGCGATTTATTTGTTAATTTTTATGCGGATTTGACCTTAGGACAATGAAAAGTGATTTAATTGTTGCTTTTTATGCGGTTTTAGGTCTCAGGAGCACTTAAAAAAACGTGTAACTTGAGATTTTTATGCGGTTATTGGCCTCAGGACAATTAAAAACTGATTTTTTCCCGTCAGATGTGGTAAGCCCTTGTCATGGTGCATCGGCTGAGCTGTTCCTGCAGTTGATGACAAATCCATATTTGCAATGCACAAGCACGCAGCTGTGCAATGGTTAAAGAGAAAAGTAACTTTCACAAGATGAGTTACTGCCAACTAAGGCCGCTCGATGACTGTAGGACCATGCATATAAAAAACTGCAAAAGTGTGTTACAGAAGGTAACTGCAAAAAATACGCAATGGACAGAAAAGAAATAACACGTTTATTCAAGTAAAATAATTGTACTGAAGTCATCACGATTCATGATGGTCCCTGGAAACCTCTGTTAAGGTGTGTGATCACTACAGACGGCAGTACATGCTCTGTAACGTGTCTCCATGCTAGACACGAGGTTAGGTAGACTTTAATGTTGTAGGACGTTCCATTCCTGCACCAGCGCGGTTGACGTCCACTGGATGATTGTTGATGAATGAGGACGTGATGGACTACATCTTTCAAATGCATCTCACTTAGATAGGATTTAAGCCGAGGGAAAGGGCTGTCCAGTTAGCTCACCAAATATACTCTCGTTTCAAGAGATCGTCCACCTGCACTGTTGGACGGGATAGCCCATGAAGTGATTCAGAAAGCAGCGCTAAAAGGCGCACTTGGGAAAGAGTGCAGTGTCACAATAACTTTTCTTGGCGAGTGTACAGTACTCAAAGATGCTGAGGTCAATAAGCCACTGCAACACTGTGCCTATCCACACAACACCTGGACCACAAAAACGATAGTGTTCCACAGTGATCCTGTGTGGATTACATACCCTCATAAGGAGAGCGGTCGAAACACGTAATGTAGTCAGAATCGTGAGTGCTGTGTTGGGGAGACATATTGCAACACGTCGACATACATCGGCGACCATCGAGCACGTGTCAACCGCCATGATGGAGAACTGGAGCGCCGTACCATAAGAACTCGTTACCAACCTTGTGGCATGCATGGAAATACTTTGCAGAGCATCTAATGCCGCCCGTGGTAATCATATATCCTATGAAGAACCATTGGATAAAAGTGTCATCTCTGTTCGTCTCATTGCGTACCTTTTGTGTTACATTCTGTACTATACAGTGCGACTCAAAAAGAAAGACCAGATTCAATTGTTTATTAAACACTAAGTATGAAAGATGGAAACTCATAAAGATTGAAATTCATTTCGCATGCCGCTGGATGGGGAAAGGTTCAAAGTCTTATGTTCGCACAGACGCTGTACCGTATACTCAAGATGAGCACCAAGCGTTGTTCAAGAGAAGGAGGAGGAGGAGATTAGTGTTCAACGTCCCGTCTACAACGAGGTCATTAGACACAGAGCACAAGCTCGGATTAGGGAAGGATGGGGAAGGAAATCGTCTGTGTCCTTTGAAAGGTACTATCCCGCATTTGCCTGAAACGATTTAGGGGAATCACGGGAAACCTAAATCAGGATATCCGGAGACGGGTTCGAACCGTCGTCCTCCCGAATGCGAGTCCAGTGTGCTAAACGCTGCGCCACCTCGCTCGGTTTGTAAGAAGATATCATCCCCGAATTTGTAGTAATTAAACCTTAGAACCAATTCCAGCAACTTGAGTACGTCATTGATTTTGTTGCTGGGTCGTCTGCCATGCACCCTCAAACTCTGAGCCACAATATACTGCACCTAATCTGCCGGAATACTAGTTACACATGTTACAGGAAGATCAGATGAGTTCCTGTGGGGATGGCTAACCTAGAAACGTAGAAAAAACTGCGCCACATAGTTCGATCGTTTTTCAAGAAGCATCGAAACTGTAGTCCACTTCATTCCACACACATGTCAACAGGCCGCTTTTTATTGAACTGACAGTTTCAATAATTCTGTTTCTCGGTTCTTGAAGAGTAGCAGCCGTAGGTGGGAATAATACTCAGTCTTTTATGTACCCTCACAAAAAAATGGTTAGGTGTGAGGTATGTGACCCGGGAGGCCAAAAGCAATGAACAAGAACTTTTTGTTCACTTCTTCCAATCCAACGTTGCGGGATGGTGTTGTTACGAGAATGTCGCACCTCTAAATGAATAAGTGCAGGAGGGGTGGGATTGAGGGGGGGGGGGGGGCACCCGCGTGCATAAAAATTAAATCTTACTTAAAATCCGTCTTGATTGCAAATTTTTTTTAATTATTTAAATGACCGGTTTCGGTTCATTCAGAACCATCTTCAGATCTCATATTTCAGTTACAGGAGTAACCCGTCCAAATCCAGCAACTTTCACGTGCTACGTCACTGAAATATCAGATCTGAAGATGGTTCTGAATGAACCGAAACCGGTCATATAAATAATAAAAAAAATTTGCAATCAAGACGGATTTTAAGTAACATTATAAAATCACTGATTGCTGTTATCCCATAAGACATTATGTCTGTTTTTGCAAAAAATTAAATCATTGGAACCTTCGTGAAGTTGAGAAAACAATCAGTTCTGCAGCATGTCCAGGTATGACATTTCTTTCAGAGTTCGCTCCACAAAAATTAAGGTCCATAAACTATGTGAACAGAAACCGTACAAGTAAATTCTGTTTCGGTGAGTCTCCTTCATCTACGACGGCGACGTCAGGAGTTTTTGACTCCCACATTCTGGAACTTTACCCGATAGACGACTCATTCGGAAAACGTGTCCTCTGCCATATCCTGGAGAACTGACACATAAAATTTGTACCATTGTTACGGGCACTGAGCCGTGCGTGTCTCCTGTTTTTGCCGTACTAAAAAAATGGTTCAAATGGCTCTGAGCACTATGGGACTCAACTGCTGTGGTCATCAGTCCTCTAGAACATAGAACTACTTAAACCTAACCTACCTAAAGCCATCACACACATCCATGCCCGAGGCAGGATTCGAACCTGCGACCGTAGCGGTCGTGCGGTTCCAGACTTTTTGCCGTACTGCCACCTCGTTATGTTAGTTTCAATTACTTGTGTCACTGAGTTGCTGCTTTGCTTGCCCGTGAGCGGCAGCAGCAGCGTTTATCGATATAAGCCCTGCCGTACTATCTTTGCTGGACTGCTATTGCTTCCAGGTCGTCATGTGTTGTGAGTTAGTTCGGACCTGTCAGTGTTTGAGTTGACACGCGGCACAAGTTCAGCCGGGGCGCGGCAGCAGCGAGGTCCAGACCGCCAGACTCGCCCGACGGTTGCCGACACACATGATTGGAATGGGGACGACTTTCGCTGGTCATACGTCGGTCGTCTTGCCGGATGACGTGTATTTCGCCGGCGATCGCTTATGTGTTGGCTGTGCGTGCCGACTCGTGATCGTCCCTGTTAATGCACAGTCACCCCCGTTAGCATTGTCTAGTTCTTCGTGCAAGTGTTCGTGAAACTGTATGTAGTTGGTGTGAGTTTGACTGACAAGTTATTTTAAATGTTGTCGGCGTACTAGCTCTGAGGAGTCGGTCGGTTGACGTGGAGCAGCAAAGAATTCTCGGATGGGCGTAGTTTGGCCGGGGCCCGCTGGAGGTCTCTACGCGGTGTCGAAGAGTGTGGCGCTGTTCCCATTGCTACGAGGTCCGTGGCCTACCGACCCTGCACACGTAAGTTGAGTTTTGATTTAACCTACCAGCAAGTCAAGACTGTTCACATTACGTCGTTTGGAGTTCGTTGTCGGCTGTTGGGATAGTGCCGCGAGTAACAACGCGGTTTTCAAGTTGGAAAATTCTAGCCACACTCCGGTGGAGTTCCACTGTATTTGGTTATTTGAACTGAAGTGCACCAGCGGAATCTTCTGCCTTGTGGCCGTTAACGTTCCGGTTACCTGCCCTGGACGTTGACGTAAATTTCAGGCAGTGGAGTTTCCTCATCGTGTTGTTGCTGTCCAGCACCGTGCGTAGTTTGACAGCTCCGTGCACGATTGGTCATGAGCGCCAATATCCCCTACGTTGTTCCGTTGAACTCCCTGTTGTGCCCTGGTCGGGTCAAGTGGAAGTTATCTTGTCGGTGGGTCGGCTGACTGTCGGTCGGTTGGGTTTTCGTCGGATACTGAATGGTTGGTCCGACTGCCTGTCTCACCTAAGCCAGCTTTAGTGTTACAGGCCGACCCTCGAACATCTGGGCACCCTTGTGTGCCCTGATTTTTTGTAAAATTTTGTCTTGTTGTTGGTAGTTGTATGGCTTATAGCCGGTTTTGTGTTTTAAATTAGAATACTTTAATTTAGTTTAAGGTACTATTTCACGTAAGCCCTTTGGCATTTAAAATTTTTTTTTTCAGTTTTTAAGTCTTCGGCCTTCAGAAGATTTGAATTTAACTTGTTTACTTCAACCTATTGAATATTTATGTCTTCGGCCTTCAGCCGGCTTGAGTTTCAGTTGTTTGTTTAAAGAACTGTTTCGCATAAGGACTTTGGCATTAAAAATTGATTAATGTTTTGGAGTTTTAAGCGTTCGGCCTTCAGCCGATCTGAATTTAACTTGTTCACTTCAGCCTATCTGAAGAACTGTTTAAAGATAAGGCTTCCGGCCGTGGTAGCCGAACGGTTCTAGGCGCTACAGCCTGGAACCGCGCTACCACTAGGTCGCAGGTTCGAATCCTGCCTCAGACATGGATGTGTGTGATGTCCTAAGATTAGTTAGGTTTAAGTACTTCTAAGTTCTAGGGGACTGATGGCCTCAGAAGTTAAGTCCCATAGTGCTCAGAGCCATTTGAACCATTTAATATAAGGCTTGCCTTTTGAATTTCTGATTATGCTTGCGTTTTAAGTTATTGGCCTTTAGCCGTTTTTAAATTAAAGTGACTTTCAGCCGGTAATTAACTCTCAAAGATCAAAGCTGTGTGTTTAAAAAAAATTTTTAGTCTCTTGTAATGTTTGTTCAAATAATAAAGTTGTATGTTCGAGTGTAACTGACAGCCCCTTATTTTGGCCCCTTTCCACAATTTATTCTATCTGCTCTGTCCTGCGGGTTAAGCAGGGAGTCTCAGTCACTAGGACGCAATTGTTGTAGTAACTGCAGCTTGTACAGGTTTACAGACAAACGTCGTTCCAGAACACACCACACCGTCTGATAGAGGAAGTTGAAGTTCCTAGTCCTCCCGTATTTTCTCCGAGGGCTCCATGTGAACGCATCTGGGATTCGGTCGACATTCTCTTCACACTTGCGTGGCCGACCAGTGCTCTTCCCTTTGCGTATGCAACCAACTTCCAAGAATTTTATGTGCCAGTCATTGTTGCTGAATCGACTGTGGAATGCACACTGCACCTGAACAATGGATTGAGTTTGCTCGTATTACAAAACACAAAGTGGTTTCTCTTGTGGTGCAGTCGCCATGTTGTTACATACGAATAACAGCGCTGCTGTCAAAATTTTGAACGTTCCTCTATACAGTGACATTCGCAAAGTGTCTTTATCTTTCGTAGATTGTCTGCAATAAAGAACTGAAATCTATTCTGCCGCGCGGGATTAGCCGAGCGGTCTGAGGCGCTGCAGTCATGGGCTGTGCGGCTGGTCGCGGCGGAGGTTCGAGTCCTCCCTCGCGCATGGGCGTGTGTGTGTTTGTCCTTAGGATAATTTAAGTAGTGTGTAAGCTTAGGGACTGAGGACCTTATCAGTTAAGTCCCATAAGATTTCACACACATTTTTTTGAAATCTATTCTTTCATTTTGACTCACCTGGTTCAACAGTTCTTTCTCTGTGTGGTCCACGTTTCATCGAGCAATATTAGTTGTCACCATTACATTCACATTAAAATTTCGCACACCAGTGTAGCTGCTGGACTTCCCCGTAAAACGTATTTCTTCCTGGCAGAGGAGAGTGGTAAGTTTTGAGAATCTATTTGGTTCAATAGCCCCCTCCCCTGGACGTCCCCGATAGTTGCTGCTGGTGTTGCGCCACGCAGACCTCAACCCGCTCGCTAACCGTCGTCCCGGTAAGCGTTTGTTTGCTGCGATCCTCTGCCGGACGGGACGCCAGGACTGCGGGGCGTATCTGCCGCGTACCTCGATCGCAAGTCCGCGACGCAGCCAACAGGTCATCAGCTCCGGCGACGCACGGCTGTTTGCCTCCTCTCATATCGTAATTTATGGCTAATCTGTATTGATTGCTATTGGGAATTATTTATCCGGCCGATGGCTCCCTATTTGCGCCGGAGAGCGCGCAGCTGTATAATATTTGACAAGCGTAATTAGCGTTGTTCCCTATTGTGTCTGCGATACGGCGCGATGAAAAATAGAGGCTCCGCGTCGAAATGCGGGGCTTAAAGATTAATTCGCGCGAGAGGCTTCTTAGCGCTTATTTGCGTTTAACTAGCGGGCCGAATGGGCGCGCTCGCTGCGGGTATCCAAAATGACAACTCTCTGCAGCGGGCGCCGCGCTGCACCGTTCGAAACGTGTTAGCGATTCCATTACGCGCCTTTTCAACGTCACGGCCAGCGCCGGCTGCCAGAGTGATATTTCGGCGTTTGTGATGTTTGTAAGAGTCCTCCCCAGTGTTTTTCTGTCGTATTTTCCTGTACATTCACCACACCGTCCTAATTTAAAACACACACACACACATACGCTTTCTCTCTCTCCCTCCCTCTCTCTCTCTCTCTCTCTCTCTCTCTCTCTCTCTCTCTCACACACACACACACACACACACACACAAAGACACACACTAACACACACACACACACACACACACACACACACACACACACACATACACACCCACACACACTGTCATGTACACATAGCGAGTGGGGGAGGGTGAATGAGCTCATCTCACCAAATAAACTCAGCCGCAAACATAATACAGAAGATAAAAGACGTGTCTGTGCATGACGTTACAAAGGGTTGCGGAGGGAGATGACTCTCAAGGATTACTATTTGCTAACGCTTTCTCTAGCGCTTGCATTCCCAGATGCAAATTGATGGAAGTCGGAAGACTGTTTTGTCTTCATCTAACAATTAAACCTTAGCGAGATAGCGATACTGCGTTCAGTTAAAACTTCTTGGTTGTGAAGCCACAGTCGATACGCGAAACTATTGCTTAGCATTTTTGTCTCCATATACGGCAGACATCTTCAGAGACGAATCGTCAACTGCATCGAAAGCTCACTGGAGGCGCCAAATTTACGGAGCTGTAAAGCGAACATCATTATTCGTCACATAATAATGAATGAGTTTTGGCTGGTGACCCCATTTCCGCAGGGAAATACGCTTTTTAAATTGGCGACCATGCAGTAAAGTTTAGTGCGACTAGTATTTGTCAAACACGATGCATGAACATAAGTGATTCTATAGAGTAGGAATATACAGATCTATAATTAACATGATAATTTTAACACAAAAATAAGGATGAGTTAAGTAAAATAAAAATTGTGTGCCGATTTTGCGTGCACGGGATGAAACATGAGAATGTATAATATCGCTAATTAATTTCAGTAGAGCTAATAACCCGCATCCAATTCCCAGCAGAATCCGTATGGTACCATTACTACAGTTGAATAACTAAAGGTACAGTACATCGAAAAAGGTGATAAATTTGTGCGTTTGTTTTGATTCACATGCAATATTACACACAAAATTGTTCTGAACGTATAAAATATTTAGCTGAACTGGTATGTTTGTTTACCAGTGTGACGAATAAATACCCATTTCATACTGCCCTCTTGTTCCCGCAAAGTATGTCAAGCAGTGGTACAAAATCTACTCTGTGGATACTGCACTTCAGTTTCTAAGGCACTTCTTCCGTTCATACCACATTTTATTTTCTTATTTTCCAGTATTACAATTTTGTGTCACATCTGATGACGTCATTTACCATTCAGAGAGTAATTCGGCACTGCAGAACGCACGGAATAGGAAGTACGAGGATTAGAACTTTAAAAGTGGCAACTATTTGTTTACAGCTCGTACAAAATAGATACGTGTTTCAAAGTTTTACTGACCTTCAAAGTAGTCACCAGCATTGTGTATAACCCGTTGTCAGAGATATGGAAGTCATAGGATAGTCTTACCAGTGCCGGTTGTGTTGACTGTTCGAGCGGGGCGGTCTTTTGCCCGACGAATTTGTAGCAGTTCTGAAGCGAATGCCATGAAGTGTTTCCTTCCGTTTAGAAATTGATTTGAAACAGAATTGCACTTTACAGAGAACCCGTCGGCGCCGTTATTGCTTCTGCGAGGGACAAAAGCTTCGAGAGCTTCTCGGCAAAACAGGTCAAAAGAATCCTACAGGACGACTGTCAAGATAATCCAAGGATGGATTGTCTTAATCTCTGGAAAAGTCAGTTGAAAAAACGTGGCCAGTCATACTGTACGCCTTTTATACCATACTCTACGGACCAACTGGATAAACTGAAACATTTCTGGAGGTTTAGTACTAGTGTACGGGTTCTTGCAAGTTCCTTAGTGACAATTTAAAGTGTGCATATCATTATCATAGCTCTTAGAGATGTCCCTATGGAAACGTTCTGCAGTTGTAGCAGCTTTATCGACGATCTAAATTCCGTACGCGCATAATTGGTAAAAATGAACATGAAAAGCATACCTGTTGCAACAGTAAATAGGAGATTGATTAATGCCGTCTCAAAAGGACGTGTGGCAGCAAGGAAAGACTGTAAAATAAGGAAGACTGTAAAATAAACGAATGGAGACCTGTGTGCTAAGAAGAGTGAAGGAAAGTGGACATACAAAGAGTGGAAGAAAGTGATCTTCACAGATGAATCAAAATTATAGATTTTTGTACCAGAAGGAGGACATTTGTTCGTGGATGTGAAGGACAAGAGTTGGTCCAGCAGTACATTGTAGTTACAGCCAAATACGGTGTGTGTTGTCGTATGGTTTGGGAGTGTTTTGCGGGAGGTAGGCTTGGCGACATTGTAAAAAGAGAAGCGTGTATGGACGAAGAGCACTACCACCGCATCCATCAGTATCACACGAAACCACGTAGACTGCATTTAGTAGGATAATGGTCCTACACTACTGGCCATTCAAATTGCTACACCAAGAAGAAATGCAGGTGATAAACGGGTATTCACTGGACAAATATATTATACTATAAATGACATGTGATTACATTTTCAGCCAATTTGGGTGCATAGATCATGAGAAATCAGTACCCAGAACAACCACCTCTAGCCGTAATAACGGCCTTGATAAGCCTGGGCATTGAGTAAAACAGAGCTTGGATGGCGTGTACAGGTACAGCTGCCCATGCAGCTTCAACACGATACCACAGTTCATCAAGAGTACTGACTGGCGTGTTGTGACGAGCAACCATTGACCAGACGTTTTCCATTGGTGAGCGATCCGGAGAATGTGCTGGCCAGAGCAGCAGTCGAACATTTTCTGTATCCATAAAGTCCCGTACAGGACCTACAACATGCGGTCGTACATTATCCTGCTGAAATGTAGGGTTTCGCAGGGTTCGAATGAGGGATAGAGCCACGGGTCGTAACACATCTGAAATGTAACGTCCATTGTGCAAAGTGCCCTCAATGCGAACAAGAGGTGACCGAGACGTGTAACCAATGGCACCCCATACGATCACGCCGGGTGATACGCCAGTATGGCGATGACGAATACACGCTTCCAATGTGCGTTCACCGCGATGTCGCCAAACACGGATGCGACCATCGCGATGCTGTAAACAGAACCAGGATTCATCCGAAAAAATGACATTTTGCCATTCGTGCACCCAGGTTCGTCGTTGAGTACACCATCGCAGGCGCTCCTGTCTGTGATGCAGCGTCAAGGGTAACCGTAGCCACGGTCTCCGAGCTGATAGTCCATGCTGCTGCAAGCGTCGTCGAACTGCTCGTGCAGATGGTTGTTGTCTTGCAAACGTCCCCATGTGTTGGCTCAGGGCTGCACGATCAGTTACGGACATGCGGATAAGATGCCTGTCATCTCGACTGCTAGTGATACGAGGCCGTTGAGATCTAGTATGGCGTTCGGTATTACCCTCCTGAACCTACCGATTCCATATTCTGCTAACAGTCATTGGATCTCGACCGACGCGAGCAGCAATGTCGCGACACGGTAAGCCGCAATCGCGATAGGCTACATTCCGACCTTTATCAAAGTCGGAAACGTGATAGTACGTATTTCTTCTCCTTACACGAGGCATCATAACAACGTTTCACCAGGCAACGCTGCTCAACTGCTGTTTGTGTATGAGAAATCCGTTGGATACCACTAAAGGTTTATTCGCTGTCCTAGTTAATTGGATACTGACCTAAAATTTCTATCGACATACTGTAAGGAATACATTCTATCAAAGAGAAATGCAGAAGTTGCTGAAAGAGAAGGTGTGGCCTCCCTAGAGCCCCGATTTCAATGCTATTAAAAAGGCCAGGAATGACGTGGACAGACTGCTGTATCTTTAATTTTTGCACACATAAAATTCCGTCCGATGATAACTGCGCGCCGAATAATGACAAGATTAGACAAACATTAACACCCTGATTGACTGTCCAAGTACAGATTCCTATCACTTACAAATGAACGTACGCTTGCACGGAGCTGGTCTGACTCGGTAACATCGGCGTACGGCGGCGGAGCGGACGAGGCCACTCAGCGGCCCGACGTCTGCTTATTTGGCGACCGGAGCGCTGGCTGCGGGCGACGGTGGCGCGCTGCCTCCGGCCGGTAGCTGCTTGCGCCGGATAAAACGCTGCGGCGACGGGTTGCCCCATCTTCGATGGTCATTGGGGCTCAATCAGACACGGAATTCATCACGTTTCCACTCAAGCTAGTAAGATTCCAAGCAGAAGTCACGTCTGGAGACGCCCTGGACAGCAGTGGGATGCTGACTTGACTGTGGCCCCCGATACGGCCTGGAAAATATGTGTCTAGGCTTGGGGTGCCATCTCTCTTCATGACACGACCTCTTCGTTGTCACCCGTGGCACCCTTACAGCACAGCGGTACTTTGGCGATACTCTATACTCCGTTTTATTGCCCTTCATGGCAAGCCATCTTGTGCTTCCATTTCAGCAAGATAATGTCCTTGCCCACTGGGTAGAAATTTTTACTGTTTGTCTTCGTGGTAGCCAAACCAAGCATCGTCGCTATATCTCTTCTTATTTGAGGACGTTTGGAGCATTATGTGAAGGAGAAATTTTTGGGGCGTCAACGATCTTGTAACTTATATAAAATCAGTGAGAAAACAGTCTAGATCGTGACGTTATTTTATTAAAATGATCGGTTTCGACCTACGCTCAGGCCATTTTCGTACAGTACCATCAACATAGTCCACTTCAGGTGAGATTGCTGTCCAAAGATGACCTAAGCCTAGGCCGAAACCGGTCGTTTTAATAAAATACCGTTGCGACCTAGACTGATTTCTCGCTTATTTTATTATGGGTAGGGCCCTTCAACCAGCTTTCGGTTTTGATGATCTAACGCGCTAATCGGACAGAATGTGGCACGGTATCCCTCAGGAGGACATCCAACAATTCTGTGAAACAATTCCAAGCCGAATAAATGGTTCAAATGGCTGTAACCGCTATGGGACTTAACATCTGAGGTCACCAGTCCCGTAGACTTAAAACTACTTAAACCTAACTAAGGACATCACACACATCAATTCCGGTGGCAGGATTCGAACCTGCGACCGTAGCAGCAGCGCGGTTCCAGACTGAAGCGCCTAGAACCGCTCGGCCACATTCAAGCCGAATAACCACTTGCATAATGGCCAGAGTTGGACCAACGCAGTATTGTCTTTCTCAGTGACTAGAGCAGCTCATTTTGTTGCATAAATGATCCACGTACCCTGAAATTGTAATCATTTGCTTGTCCTAACACGTACATCACATCCATCAAGTCGTTTCCGATTCGGATGGTTTCTCCGTGGTGCGTCGTTCATGGCTTTGCCTTTGAATATATTTATACTTCGTTTTCCTGTTTTACACATCCGAAATTTTAGCGCGCAGCTTCGAAAGCTTTGCCAAAAACATAAGCAGAACAGTGGTCGTTGTTCACTGGTGAGCCATCCAAAAATGTCGTTTCCTTTACCTTCTAGTTGCTGTATCAATCAAACTCATACGTCAAGTATGATTGTGATTAGTTTTTTACGTACGTTCCTGCACCTGTACCGTTTTGTAAGTAAATTCTCTTTGCCGCATCAATCTGGAGCGCTCGCTGAATAAGTGCGGAATTTCTTATACCGGTACCAATTTCCGCATAAGACATAAATCGGTTTAAATTAAAAGGAGGGTCACCGTTGGCCGTAATATTGATGTTTTATTGATAGCAGAATCAATTTTCGATCACATAGTAATCATCTTCAGTACTGATATGTACAAATTAAGCTCAGACAATGGTATCAAGTTATCAATAACCAAAACAGAATATTGTTATTGTGATCGCTTCTGAGTTTTGGTTATTGATAACTTTATACCAGTATCTGAGTTTAATTTGTACATATCAGCACTATGTGATCGAAAATCGATTCTGCTATCAATAAAACATCAATATTGCGGCCAACGCTGACCTTCCTTTTAATTTAACATATAGGGTCGTTGTGCACACAGCACTCCATGGAGTCGCCAATCAAAGAAATCGGTTTCATGTTCAAACACGTAAATGCTAAATTTTAAATACTGTAATTTCTCTGATACTACTTATCAGATTTTAAAGAGGAAAATGGCATTGAATTCGTCTCTTTTATAATTACGACGCTGTCACACAAATTTCTGTGATTCTCTTTGAGAAACAAAAGCTGATATCTGCATCTCAACAATTAATGTAGCTATCATAAGAGACTATACGTCATTTAGTTAAAAAGAGAATTATGATATACTCGTACTAAACGGTTCAGGAAATACGCTGAAGAGCCAAAGAAACTAGTACACCAGCTTAATATAGTGTAGAGCCCTTGCGAGCACGCAGAAGTGCCGCAACACGATGTGTCATGGACTCGACTAATGCCTAAAGTAGCGCAGGAGGGATCTGACACCATGAATCCAGCACGGCTGTCTATAAATCCGCAAGAATACGACGTTGGTGGAGATTTCTTCTGAACAGCACATTGCAGGGCATCCAAGATATGCTCAGTTGTGTTCAAGTCTGCGGAGTCTGGTGGCCAGCGGAATTGTTTAAACTCAGAAGAGTCTTCCTGGAGACACACTGTAGCAATTCGGGACGTGTGGGGTTTCGTATTGTACTGCTGGAATTACCCAAGTTCGTCGGAATGCATAATGGACACGAATGAATGCAGGTGATGGGACAGGATGGTTGCTTAGGTCACACCTGCCAGTGTCGTATCTAGATATATCAGGGGTCCCATATCACCCCAACTGCACTCGGCCCACACCATTAAAGTGGTGCCTCCAACAGCTCGAACAGCCCCCTGATGAGACGTAGGGTCCATGGATTCATGAGGTTGTCTCCATACACGTAAACGTCTATCCGCTCGATACAATTTGAAACAACACTCGTCCGAATAGGCAACATGTTTTCCCTCATCAACAGCCAAATGTCGGTGTTGACGGGTCCAGGCGAAGGATAAAGCTTTGTGTCGGGCAGTCATTGACTCCGAAAGCCCATTTCGAAGATATTTCGTTGAATGGTTCGCACGGTGACACTTTCTGATGCCCCGGCATTGAAATCTGCGGCAATTTACGGAAGGGTTGCACTTCTGTCAGTTTGAAAGATTGTCTTCGGTTGTCGTTGGTCCCGTTCTTGCAGAATATTTTTCCGGTCGCAGCGATGTCGGAGATTTGATGTTTTACCGGATTTCTGATATTCATGGTACACTCGTGATATGGTTGTACCTCGGAGATGCTGTGTTCCATCCCTCGTGTGCCGACTATAATACCACTTCATACTCACTTAAATCTTGATAGTCTGACGTTTCAATGTATCTGAGGTGATCACCTTAGCTGACATATCCACTGTACACTGAAGCGCCAAAAAAACTGGTGAAGGTATACTTATTCAAATACAGAGATATTATAAGTAGGCTGTTCAGGTTTTTATGTTGGTAACGCCACGTAGAGCTCCATATGAAAATCACTGACTGTGCTGTGTGCAGTCTGTGGCTGGTTTGCATTGTTGGAATTTGCTATTGTAGTGTTGGGCAGTTGGCTGTACCGTTGCGCAGTTGGATGTGGGGAGAGAGATGGCGGAGTTTTGAGAGCGGATGATCTGGACGTGTGTCCATCAGAGAGAGTAAATTTGTAAGACTGGATGTCACGAACTGATATATATATTATGACTTTTGATCACTATTAAGGTAAATAAATTGTTTGTTCTCTATCAAAATCTTTCATTTGCTGACTATGTCTATCAGTAGTTAGTGACTTCAGTAGTTAGAATCTTTCATTTAGCTGGCAGTATTGGCGCTCGCTGTATTGCAGTAGTTCGAGTAATGAAGATTTTTGTGAGGTAAGTGATTCATGAAAGGTATAGGTTATTGTTAGTCAGGGCCATTCTTTTGTAGGGATTTTTGAAAGTGAGATTGTGTTGCGCTAAAAATATTCTGTGTCAGTTTAGTGTTAATCAGAATAAGTAAAGAGCGAAATGTCTGAGTACGTTCAGTTCAGCTCAGCTGTTTGAAAATCAAATAACGTAAGGGGTTTACCAGCACAGTAATTCAATAATTTTTCTAAGGGGACATTTCAATATGAAAACAGGGCCGGCCGCAATGGCCGAGCGGTTCTAGGCGCTTCAGTCTGTAACCGCGCGACCGCTACAGTCGTAGGTTCGAATCCTGCCCCGGACATGGATATGTGTGATGTCCTTAGGTTAGTTAGGTTTAAGTAGTTCTAAGTTCTAGGGAACTGATGACATCAGATGTTAAGTTCGATAGTGCTCAGAGCCATTTGAACCATTTTGTAAACAGGCAGAATACTGCACTGCGGTCGGCAACGCCTACATAAGACATCAGGTGCCTGGCGCAGTTGTTAGATCTGTTAATGCTGTTACAATGGCAGATTATCAAGATTTAAATGAGGTTGAACGTTATTTTGTAGTCGGCGAACGAACAGTGGACCACAGTACCTCCGCGATAGCGATGAAATGGGGATTCTCCAGTATGACCATTTCACGCGTGTACCGTGAAGTGCCAGGAATCCGGTTAAACATCAAATCCCCGATATCGCCGCTTGCGGGAAAAATATCTTGCCAGAACGGGAACAACGACGGCTTAAGAGAATCGTTCAACGTGACGGAAGTGCAACCCTTCCGCAGATTGCTGTAGATTTCAACGCTGTGCCATCAACAAGTGTCAACCATTCAACGAAACATTGTAGAAAGTGGGTTTCGTAGCCGTAGACCCACTCCTGTACCCTTGATGACTCAACGATACAAAGCTTTATGCCTCGTCTGGGCCCGTCAACGCCGAAATTTGAGTGGCGATGACTGGAAATATGTTCCCTGGTCGGACGAGTGTCGTTTCAAATTGTGTCGAGCGGATGACCTCATGGATCCTGCATGTCAGCAGGTCACTGTTTAAGCTGGTGAGTGCTCTGTAATGGTGTGGAGCGTGTGCAGTTGGAGTGATATGGGACACCTGATACGTCTAGATACGACTCCGATATATGACATGTACGTCAGCATCCTTTCTATTCATTTGCATTCATTCGTGTTAATTGCGCATTATGACGGACATGGGTTGTTCCAGCAGGACAATGCAAAACCCCACACGTCCAGAATTGCTACACAGTGTCTCTAGGAAGACTCTTCTGAGTTTAAACACTTCTGCTGGCCACCGAAATCCCCAGACATTATTGAGCATATCAGAAGAGATCTCCACCCCCTCGTACTTTTACGGATACAAGGACAGCCCTGCAGGATTCATGGTCCAGATTGTATACCAGTCAGGTTCCTCTCAGAGTATGGTAATATAATAGCTCCATATTTAGCAATTATATACAACTACTCTCTCACAGAAAGATCCGTACCTAAAGGCTGGAAAATTGCTCAAGTCACAGAAATACCAAAATAGGGAAGTAGGAGTAATATGCTGAATTACAGGCCTATATGACTAACGTTGATTTTCAGTAGGGTTGTGGAACATATATTTTTTTCGAACATTATGAAGTACCTAGAAGAAAACTAGATATTGACATATAGTCAGCACGGATTCAGAAAATATCGTTGTAGTGAAACACAACTAGCTCTTTATACTCATGAAGTAATAAGTGCTATCGACAGGGGATGTCAAACTGATAACTTATTTTTTGATTTCCAGAAGGCTTTCGACACTGTTCCTCACAAGCGTCTTCTAACCATAGTGCATGCCTACGGAGTATATCCTCAGTTGTGCGACTGGATTCGTGATTTCCTGTCAGAAACGTCACAGCTCGTAGTAATAGACGGAAAGTCATCGAGTAAAACAGTAGTAATAACCGGCGTTCCCCAGGGAAGTGGTATAGGCCCTCTGTTGTTCCTGATCTATATTAACGACATAGGAGACGATCTGAGTAGGCGTCTTAGATTGTTTGCAGACGATGCTGTCAGTTACCGTCTTGTAAAGTCATCATTGCAAAATGATTTAGATAAGATATCTGTATGGTGCGAAAAGTGGCACTTGACCCCGAATAAAGAAAAGCGTGAAATTATTCAAATGAGTACTTAAAGAAATCCACTGAATTTAGATTACGCGTTAAGTCACACAAATCTGAAGGCTGCAAATTCAACTAAATACTTAGGGATTACAATTACAAATACCCTAAATTGGAACGATCACATAATGTTGTGGGTAGAGAAAACCAAAGACTGCGATTCACTGGCAGAACACTTAGAAGGTGCAACAGGTCTACCAAAGAGACTGCTAACACTACGCTTGTCCGCCGTATTCTGGAGAATTGCTGTGCGGTATGGGATCCACATCAGGTGGGACTAACGGATGACATCGAAAATGTACAAAGAAGGGCAACTCGTTTTGTATTTTTGCGAATTAGTGTCACAGACATGATACGTGAATTGGATGTGTGGATTGGATGGTTTTAAGGGCGCACGACGGCAAGGTCTTCAGCGCCCGCTCAGTAACAGATTGAGATGGGTGTCAAGAAAAGACTCAGAACAATAGGGTTAAACAGAACGTAAGACACAGGAAACAAGTTTGGAAAACTATGTGCCTACCCACACCGAAGCATGGGACAAAGCACGCCGCCAACAGTAAAACATGGACAACACAGGAAGAAAGTGGTAGAGGGAGCTAAAACAATATAGCAAATGGACGTGGCTGGCTGACCGCAAGGAAAAAGGGAGGAGCCAGCCACTGTGCAATACACTAAAACCTTCAGCCTAAAAGTTGAGGCCAGAGTCCAGACACATTACAAAACTTTAAAACCCTGGACACACACGTCTCATCATTAGCTAAAACACAGGGCAGATCCCCATCAACTTGTACTTCTGCCCTTGCATCACGGTATGAAATGCAGTCTGTTAAAATGTGTCGGACAGAGATGTGCACACCACAAGCATCACAAGTGGCAATCATTAAATCAAAGGCGTTTTTCGTTGCGACGGGATCTTCCCACGAAATTTCAATCACGAATTTTCTCCTCCGATTGCGAAAACATTCTGTTGGCACCCATCTACATAGGGAGAAATGATCATCACGACAAAATAAGAGAAATCAGGGCTAGAACAGAGAAATTTAAGTGCTCATTTTTCCCGCGTGCCGTTCAAGAGTGGAACGGTAGAGAGGCAGCATGAAGGTGGTTCATTGAACCCTCTGCCAGGCACTTTATTGTGAATAGCAGAGTAATCACATAGATGTAGATGTCATTCCCTCCAGCACTACTTCAGACATTAGTCGAGTCCATTCCACGTGGCGTTGCTTCACTTCTGCATTCGCGCGGGGACCCTACACGGTATTGTTCAGGTGTACCAGTTTCTTCCGCTCTTCAGTCTGTACAACAAGAGTAGATGATACGTTTTGAGAACAAGGCCCTATTCTGAAGATAGAAAAATTGGTTTTATATGTAACAAAACAAGGATCAAGGTCCCTAAAACATTTAGGGATCAGAGCTCCTTGTGTCGCTCAGTATCGTTCTTAGTGCGGCTTAGCTTACTTACAATTCTGCAGAGACCCATGTTAACATTAAAACACGTTTAGAAATAGTGAACACATACATCAGTGATGATCGTACTTCCGACACATAAAGTTCACGCATTAGTCAACAGTAATGTTGTGTTCCGCGCTCCTTCTCGGAGCCCTGTCGTTTCCGGTGTTGCGTTCTAGTTCGCCGTCCAATCCCGTTGAACTCCAGCAGTAACAAGTTGATAGCGCAATTAACTGAATGCCCCCGTCTCGTTATCATGTTCAGTAGCAGGCAGGTTCGGACGGGTAGCTGTTTAGGTTATTTCTCCCTAGCTTTTCTGCATAGCTGTTATCACAGGTTTTTGTTAGGTTCTCATTCAACTAATCCAATGGGAGAAGAAAACTTCCAGCAGTTAAAAATACTATTTCTGTCCTTTTGAGGTTCCTTGTGGCTAGAGAAACTGACAACGATTTTGTTACTTCTGTTGCCCCATAGATATCACCGAAGTCATGTCATCTTGCAGCTACGTGTTATTAGTGAGTCTATGGTACGTGTAACTTGCACAAGTTTTACTATTGATTATAAACATTGCCTGTATTTTCGCAAAATAAAGAAGTATATTACCTCGACTTACGGCTTCCTACCTGCGAAAGTATCTCCTCCTCACATAAATTTACGTAATATCAGTTAAACAACGATGTCCATAGCCACAAGAAACCTTAAGATGTCCGGGCCGAAAAAGAGTGTCTCCTGTAGGTATACTTTTACACATTTGTGTATTGAAATAAGTAGTAAATTCATAATTCAGATAGTTTAATGTTTTAATGTATTAATCATTCAAACTGCATAATAGCATAGTACAACAATACAGTAATCGAAAATTATAGTTATGTATGTGTTGATTTTATTACACTGTGTCTTTTACAGTTTTTACATGCGTATGTAAGATGTTTCCTGCAAGTGAATTTTTAAACATAACACATTTGTCTCAGTTTTTGCTGTCATATTTTCCACATAACTGAAATCCGCCTCTTCTCTTACTCCTAGTACCGTTTTATACCTATGTGGAGGATGCAGATTCAAACGATGTTCTTACCTCTACAGCTTTTCTTGCATCATTTCGTCTTGGACGATGTGTTAATCTCTTCATATCCACATCCATTAGCTGCTCGCCAAGCATTTCTAGGAATAGTTTTCTTCGCTGTAGGATGTTTGTTTCCATTGAAGGTAAGTTCTCTTGTATAACACGTAAGCGTTATGCACAGATATGTCAATGATATTTGACAATACGCCATCTGTTTGTCTTCCTCTTTGCTGCATAATTCACTACAATATTGTCTAGTGTGTTCACAGATCCGTTCGTAGCGTTATAGTCTAAAATAATTTAAACTTTTCTCTTGATGCCATCACTGACGTTTCCATCGAGGTGCAGAGTGATTTGCATAATAACATATTTGTTTTTTCTTTCTTTTGCTGTGTGAAAGCAAATGTCGATGTATAGTTAGGATTCCCCTGATTTACAATAGTGGGAAATAAGGCTTGCTTTTTCACACAGTTGCAATCATTGTGATATTTCTCTTCACCAGTATTTCTCCTAGGTCTTATAAGGTGCAAAAGTTATCGTAGGTAATGTTACGCCCTTTCAATTCACAAGACAAGTCAATTTCAACCCTTAGGTCTCGGTTCTCTTTAGTGGCACTACCTGGTTGCTTCCCCGCATTTGAGTCAATTTTTCATGAGTAACTCGTTTAATTGTCGCAAAGTGCCCAAGACTTGATGCCAGACTTTGCCGGTTTACTAGGCGTCTACTGGCGGAAAGAATAGTTTCCACTGAATGCAGCAAGTTATTCTTCTACTGTAACAAATATACTGGGTTTGTATAATTTAGGTAATATCTCTACCCATTTTCCCACACATCACTTATAGGTGTAATATAATCTTGTTAACATCTTTCTAATGTTAGATGACTTCGTAATTACGAATAATGACTGCTATCTGCTGTAGAATGGAATGACGACACTGAAAATCCGTGCCGGACCGGGTCTCGAACCCGGATTTTCCGGTTATCGTGAACGGTCGTCTTACCATTTGGTTATCCGTGCATGACTCACTACCACACCCAAGCTTCCATATGTCGTTAGCCATTTGGTTATCCGTGCATGACTCACTACCACACCCAAGCTTCCATATGTCGTTAGCCATACGTGTACAATCTTTACTCGCACATCCATTATGTGTATTCCCGTACAGACAAATGGAAATGAGCGTTTGGCGTCATTGGCCGGGAGGCCCCTCGCGGGGCAGGTCCGGCCGCCTTGGCGCAGGTCTTATTACATTCGGCGCCACATTGGGCGACCTGCACGCCGGATGGGGATGAAATGATGATGAACACAACACAACACCCAGTCCCTGAGCGGAGAAAATCTCCGACCCAGCCGGGAATCGAACCCGGGCCCGGAGGACGGCAATCCGTCACGCTGACCACTCAGCTACTGGGGCGGACCGTACAGACAAGACGTTGTGCTTGAAAGTCGCGTGCCCGATACCGACAGATAAATACGATATTGCAGTGCCGATGTTATTCTGATGACGATGCACTGCGGCGAACACAGCCGTTACTACATACATCAGATGACTTCGCAATTGAGAATAATGACTACCATCATCTGTAGAATGGAGTGACGACAACGAAATTCTGTGCGGGACCAGGATAGTCACTGCAATATCGTGTTTGTAATATTGTCTCACTGTCATCA
Organism: Schistocerca cancellata; assembly: GCF_023864275.1. Taxonomy (NCBI): domain Eukaryota; kingdom Metazoa; phylum Arthropoda; class Insecta; order Orthoptera; family Acrididae; genus Schistocerca; species Schistocerca cancellata. Next base: position 418,593,092 of record NC_064634.1, on the reverse strand, counting down.
GATCGAATACCTCTTGATATCATTTTGAATGTTTCTAGTGAGATTTTAGCTCTGAAAACTAATCGGCCTTAGTACTCACGCCATAAACTTCAGTAGGCTCATTATGTGACTTGCAAAATGCTGCTAATAAGAACAAATTTATACACTCCTGGAAATTGAAATAAGAACACCGTGAATTCATTGTCCCAGGAAGGGGAAACATTATTGACACATTCCTGGGGTCAGATACATCACATGATCACACTGACAGAACCACAGGCACATAGACACAGGCAACAGAGCATGCACAATGTCGGCACTAGTACAGTGTATATCCACCTTTCGCAGCAATGCAGGCTGCTATTCTCCCATGGAGACGATCGTAGAGATGCTGGATGTAGTCCTGTGGAACGGCTTGCCATGCCATTTCCACCTGGCGCCTCAGTTGGACCAGCGTTCGTGCTGGACGTGCAGACCGCGTGAGACGACGCTTCATCCAGTCCCAAACATGCTCAATGGGGGACAGATCCGGAGATCTTGCTGGCCAGGGTAGTTGACTTACACATTCTAGAGCACGTTGGGTGGCACGGGATACATGCGGACGTGCATTGTCCTGTTGGAACAGCAAGTTCCCTTGCCGGTCTAGGAATGGTAGAACGATGGGTTCGATGACGGTTTGGACGTACCGTGCACTATTCAGTGTCCCCTCGACGATCACCAGTGGTGTACGGCCAGTGTAGGAGATCGCTCCCCACACCATGATGCCGGGTGTTGGCCCTGTGTGCCTGGGTCGTATGCAGTCCTGATTGTGGCGCTCACCTGCACGGCGCCAAACACGCATACGACCATCATTGGCACCAAGGCAGAAGCGACTCTCATCGCTGAAGACGACACGTCTCCATTCGTCCTTCCATTCACGCCTGTCGCGACACCACTGGAGGCGGGCTGCACGATGTTGAGGCGTGAGCGGAAGACGGCCTAACGGTGTGCGGGACCGTAGCCCAGCTTCATGGAGACGGTTGCGAATGGTCCTCGCCGATACCCCAGGAGCAACAGTGTCCCTAATTTGCTGGGAAGTGGCGGTGCGGTCCCCTACGGCACTGCGTAGGATCCTACGGTCTTGGCGTGTATCCGTGCGTCGCTGCGGTCCGGTCCCAGGTCGACGGGCACGTGCACCTTCCGCCGACCACTGGCGACAACATCGATGTACTGTGGAGACCTCACGCCCCACGTGTTGAGCAATTCGGCGGTACGTCCACCCGGCCTCCCGCATGCCCACTATACGCCCTCGCTCAAAGTCCGTCAACTGCACATACGGCTCACGTCCACGCTGTCGCGGCATGCTACCAGTGTTAAAGACTGCGATGGAGCTCCGTATGCCACGGCAAACTGGCTGACACTGACGGCGGCGGTGCACAAATGCTGCGCAGCTAGCGCCATTCGACGGCCAACACCGCGGTTCCTGGTGTGTCCGCTGTGCCGTGCGTGTGATCATAGCTTGTACAGCCCTCTCGCAGTGTCCGGAGCAAGTATGGTGGGTCTGACACACCGGTGTCAATGTGTTCTTTTTTCCATTTCCAGGAGTGTATATCTAGGTAAAGAACATCTATTTCTTTTCACTTATGTCCATAAAAATACTTTCCTTCAGAATTAGAATGAGTGAGTATGAGGAAGGAACAATTTGAAAGCAGAGTATGTATTTTAATGTGAGAAGTGGCATATCTTGTTGTTCCTGGAGTTAGATTAGCTATATACTATATTACAAGCTGCATGTTGTCTCACTCCATTATCCATTCAATTGATTTATCCTTTGACGTCATAACTGCACTGCTACTATTTACTTTTATGTTGTGTTATCTGCGACTTGTAGTGAAGATCAAGAGCTGCATTCTGAAACATGAGCTCCATCCTACGAAACTATTTCATCACTATCAGATTTTTCCATCAGTGTGTTTGCTACATAATCATCTTGTAAAGATCGTAGTATCTTGAGAAAACAAAAAGAATCTTCAAAATATATGAACTGTGAAGGTAGAAACCTAGTGACCTGAGTAGAAGTGGATCACTTCACAAACTGATTTGGTTTTAAGAAAAAACAATGACTTCCACGTACCCTTTCCATAGAAATGACATTAGATTGTTCAAAACAACGGTGACTTCCTATTCTTACCACCGCCTTATCGCATCAACATATGCTACTTTGTTAGACAATTTAATATTGTCAGAATTTGTTGCAATAATGAAGGTTAAAATACACAGGATCTAAAAAGACTTCAACAGCTCGAGAAGTACTGTTTCTGTGGATGCCAAACTAAACTTGTAAAATAATTTTTTTTATCGCAATGTACCTCACTAAAGGAATAAAAAAAGTCAATAGAAGCAATTTATTAAAACCAAATGTATTCAAAATTATAGACGATCAAAAACGCTTGTCGATCAGCTTAGACACGAGAACCTTATGGATGTTAACTCTACAACACTTGTACCCAGCAGGTAAAGCAGGCCAGTATATCCAGGATGCACTACTCCATCCACATAATATTGAAAAGGATGTGTCTTTCTTCTGGCTAACAGGCCACATGGGTATCAAAGGAAATGAAATGACAGTTGTGGTAGCCAAGAGGCTTGTCGCAACAATCAGATAATTCTGCATGTCATCCTCATACTTGCTATCACCTCATTTCTGAGATGCAGGGCCGGCCGGTGTGGCCGAGCGGTTCTAGGGACTTCAGTTTGGAACCGCGCGACCGCTACGGTCGCAGGTTCGAATCCTGCCTCGGGCATGGATGTGTGTGGTCTCCTTAGGTCAGGTTTTAGGTAAAGTTCTAGGGGACTGATGACCGCCCGCATCTCGTGGTCGTGCGGTAGCGTTCTCGCTTCCCACGCCCGGGTTCCCGGGTTCGATTCTCGGCGGGGTCAGGGATTTTCTCTGCCTCGTGATGGCTGGGTGTTGTGTGCTGTCCTTAGGTTAGTTAGGTTTAAGTAATTCTAAGTTCTAGGGGACTTATGACCACAGCAGTTGAGTCCCATAGTGCTCAGAGCCATTTGAATCTTTTTTTTTTTGACTGATGACCTCAGCAGTTTAGTCCCATAGTGCTCAGAGCCATTTGAACCATTTGAGGTGCAGGGTAACGCGTACGTTGAAAGCTGTTAGCTGTCAAGGATCATTTTATGGCGACTCGACTATAGTAAGGCCAACAGCTCAAATTTGGCCTAACTGCTGCCATTCACAAAGACGGAATGAGGTTCTTTTCAATTGCTCAGCTTTGACGCATGGCGTCTTGCTCCAGAGAGAAGTCCCTCCAATGTGTGGAGCTTGTGGCTTACAGATCACAGCGCAAAAAATTTTACTACACTTAATTTTTTCTCAGCGATGATGGTAATATTTTCCTACAGATTCTGATTTAAATAACGATGAAGAGAATGTGGTACAATTCTTAAGATTCTGTAAAATGTGCGACGTGTTCCCTAAATGTTTTCGTAGGAGCCTTTAACGTGTTATCAGCAAAGCTGACTCATCCATATTTTCTGTAAGTGGTCGTCCAGCCAGGTATTCCTGTGCAATTCTTTTAGCTTTCGTCTTGTATTTGTTGTGTCTTAATTGGTTGTTTTGCAGCATTTGACCATATTTATACTACCTTAAAGGATGTGAGGTAGTTTGCTGGTGACTGGGAGTCAGGTTGAGAGAGAGTGAGTGCAGTTTTACGTAAAATCGACTCTCACTTGTTTTCTGACGATCTCTTGGAGACATACTGCAAGAGAGAGGCTCTGTGTCCCTGTCTAAAACGAATGTTCTTTAATGAGCCTAGAAACTCATTAATTTCTTCCATATCTATCTCTTATAATGAGATCAGAAGAAATCACGATAATCCGTAATTGTTCATTAGGGTGTTAATAAAGTGAAATTAAGCTGGTACACTTTGACCCTTCCGCCACACAGTGATGTGGTAGAGTAAGCCCAGTGTTCGCAAGCAGAGATACAGCGACACCTACAGCGACGCCGTCATTGCCTATTGCAGCTATTGACATCCTTAGTACCGGCGCAGGGTTGAATAGTAAATGCTGCACTCTGATTGACACACGGTCGCCTTTTCCGATGATTAACACTTCAGCTGTCGCATACATATTCGATGGCTTCGTGATGAACGACACGTTTCGGAGGGGCATGGACTGACTACGAGATCCTGGATCAAAGGCGAATGTCAGCCTTTAGAAATGGTATGCGGAATTATTCGCAGTCCCTTGCGATGGACTGTGATTTGTGTCTCATCGTCAACGACATACACAGGCTTTTCTATTCACAGAAGTAGGTCTCTTTCCTATAACGCAGTCGTATTTGATCTGCAAAAGAATTTTACTCTGAATAGCGTTTCTTTCTTGGCTTCCTGGTTCACTTAATATTTCGCCGGCACAACAGCCTTCACTCATATCAATCAGAGGTACAGAGATTATCAGTTACACTATAATAAATTCATCAGTCAGAATTGCTCATTACTTATAGATATATAACGTGTTCTGACACGTCAGCTGATAAGAAAACATAGTACACTCCTGATATGTACTGTATTACATATCTGACAATGAAATATCTTTATATGGAATGGAAAAGTAGTACTATCAGTTTGCCACTACTGAAAAAAAAACTTGGACTACCGTTACTTTAGGCCTTACATCACATAATCCGTTTGCAGACGTCGTATTGTCTAACGAAAACCCTACTCTGCTACTGCATTCTCTAACACAGTTACACGTAATATATTTGGTGTTTCATTTCCTTTGTCCTGCAATGTGACCTTGCTTTAGTTGTATGTTGCTTAGGGTTTGCTCCAGTTGGTTACTGTCCTTGTAAAACACCTACATGTTCATCGAATAAATCATTTGAAGTATAGTTGGAAAAAGTTTTCGACCATATCCGTATTGTTAAGTTTCTAAGAAAACTATATTTTAAAACAGATCCAACGAATTCTGAACGTTCTGGAACTTCTGTTGCACTTAATTCATCATATCGGAGCAAGTATTTAACAATATTTAATGATCCTACTGTCAGCATCTTGGTTTGCAGACTAGTTATGTGGTGATTAACCAGATTTGCCTCTTGACACCCTAGCACAATCGTAATTGTTTCAGAGAACTTGTGGCTAACATGAATATGTCAAGCATCTGTAGAAATATTGTGACATTTTGGCAACTGCATCCAACGCAACGTCAGAGAAAACTTTTTATGTCTTACAAAATATGTGCCTCTTTCAGTAACTGATTTATGTAGAGGGCTATCTGAAATATTTATTTTTGGGCAGATACCTGTTTCGCATTGTAATAATGTGTACACATTTATGCAATTATGTATTGAATTCTAGGATTGGACTTTTCTGTTCTTATTCTACTTGAAAGATTTGACAGTCACATCTATACGCAGCAAAGCTTTCCTTTTTAAAACTGTATCTGTCTCTATCTTATAGTTCTCTGTCTTACAATTATTGATCTTTTACACCTTAGCTGTCGAAGTTAATGTAGCAGATAACACGGTGAAACTTGCCTCTGGAATCGATTCTTTTACGTAAGTCTCTCTTATCTCTGTCAAAGTCCTAATTGTAGTCATCCGCTATTTAATACTAAGAGCTGTGCTAGAGTTAAATTTAATTATTCGTATGCATTGATAATTCTGTAGCGACCTATTAGTATCGATTTTTTTTCGTTATTTAATTTTTATTCTTGTCACCTTCTAAGCATAAACAGACATACTCGATACAGAGGTTGTGAAAGAAGCCGTTAACGAGAGGAGAGAGGGTAGCTGCAAGTTCCTGATATTCAGACTTGTCGCAAATGGCCTGGACTGAATTACAAACCTCTCAGAACAGACTGAAGAAGTATTGTGTTTAAATAGGCAGAATTATCCATTGTTTCAATAGAAAACAAACAAAGGAGGTAGTTTACAAATTCCTCATTCGACCAAATTTTGAATACTGCTCGTCTGTCTGGGATCTATCATAGAAAGGAGTGGCAGGGGCAGATCCAAAGAATAAAGGTCAAAAGAAGAGCAACGCGTTCCGTCAGTGGTTTGTTTGCTACTCACGAAAACGTGACGGAGGTGTTCAGCCACATCTATTGCCGGACGATGTAAGAGAACAGTACTGCATCGTGGTGTGATTTACTGTTAAGATTCTGGGAGCATATAAACCTACGTACATTTCGCGAAAATACTGTGAAGTAATATTTCAAGGATTCGAGTTCACACGCGGAGGTTTACGAACAGTCGTTCTGTCTGTGGACCACTCACAACAGGGACAGGAGTGAGGGCAAGTGAAAGTGGTTCAAAAAATACCATCATGCACACACCAGAATAAGACATTCTGCCTGTGGATCTAGATGTATATGTTTCAGATGCTTGTATTTCTGTGTTTTGTTTTAATTTTGAAGCATTGTACTGACCTCCTTGTGATTATTATTATTTGCTTCCCCCTGTCCTCCTTCCCTGCCCTCTAGAGGTCCTCTCTGTAATCCGTACCTCCAGTATACAGGGTGTTTGGGGAGGAAAGGTCAATATTTTAAACAGGAATAGCATAAGTAATTCTGAACAAAAAATGTTACATGAGTATAGGTCCGCCTATGTATCGTTAGGGAGGTGTGGGTACTGAGAGGAAATTTAATTCTGCAAAATTTGTTGTGCACAACGTGAACATATTCGCAATACAACTGGACCGTAACGTAATTTTCTTGCAAACAATCCAGGGGTACATACCATGTTTACGTTATGCAACCTACCACGTATTACGGTCATGTGACGTACGTAGTACGTAGTACCATAACCCGTTGTTTGCGCAGTTGGGCCGTGGAAACCGTCTTTCGCAGTGTACCGGCGACGGGTCGGTTAGTTGTGCAGTGTATGGTGTTAACTGTGTTCGTACAAGGGCTGCTAACAATGCCACACGTCTACAGTAATGAAGAATACGCAGATATGGTGTATGTTTATGGCTTCTGAGACGGTAGTGCTGCCGCTGCAAGAGAAGAATACCACAGGGGCTTTCCGACTCGACGATTACCTGATCGCACGGTGCCAGCTGTGTGGCTGGATTGAAGAGTTTCTAGCTAACAGAATACAGCATGTTGTTCTCAATGGAGAGACGTCTGAAGACGTTAAAGTAACCTCTGGTGTGCCACAGGGGAGTGTTATGGAACCATTGCTTTTCACAATATATGTGGCTTTTTGCGGATGATGCTGTAGCATACAGAGAAGTTGCAGCATTAGAAAATTGCAGCGAAATGCAGGAAGATCTGCAGCGGATAGGCACTTGGTGCATGGAGTGGAAACTGACCCTTAACATAGACAAATGTAATGTATTGCTGTAAGGTGCCAGGCAAATCCAACACCTTCCATGAAAACCCTGACATGATAAGCAAATACAGTAGTATGTCACATAGCTCCGAATAAATCGTGACATTAACTTAACCAAAGTAATACGAGTAACGAGTGAGCAAATGGAATACCACAGACTAACACAAGAATGCCTAAATGCATGTCATACCTTCCCACCGTGAGACAGACGCAGTTCCGAGAGGAGAAACGAGAATAGAAGCCTAGAGCAGAACAGTGTTAAGCTAGAAGGCCCTATGATAATGGACGGACTGGACACCCACGTAGCCAGCTAACCACTAGGACCATCCCAGCTGCAAGTTTTAGCGTGAGACTTTTCGGCATCTCTGTTACGTCAGGACCACCCCCCAGCCCATGTTAAAAGATAGAACCCTCCAGAACAACAGTATAGATCTTACGATAACGCTAAAAGGACCACACCAGCTGCAAGTTTTAGCGTGAGACTTTTTTGCGTCTCTGTTACGTTGCAAACTTAAAAAAAAAAAAAAAAAACATTGCCCCACCACAAAAAGTATAATGTTTCTCATTGTATAGACAGAATTTTTGTAGGCGGAGCTTAATGTTAACATTGAGACCCTGATTGGTCAGATGAAAACACAGCCAGATAGTTTTTTTAAACCAACTTCGGTAAATTGTAGTACGGAGAAGTTAGAAAAGAGTTGCTTCCGCAATGGCGAGGTGAGCGGAGCTGTGCTGACCGCCGCCCCTTGACGAACACTGACAAGGTAATGAATGCACGCGATGCCGCATAACAGCGCATAAAGCTTCACTCAAAACTGCAGAAGTCTCATCTGTTACTTCCCTTTTTGCGTAATACTAGTGTCGATCGTCAATTAAAGCTCATGGTGTTCACATTTGCCACTTGAAGTAAAAATCTGAAATGCAATGATTTTTCTGTTACATAGTTATTGAGAAGCCACATCACCCACTGTAATTTACAACAAGTTAGATAAATAATTAAAGATAATTGAGGGTCACTGTAGACCATTTTGATAGTTTTCTCTCTTGTGAAACTTAATTTAAACCTAGATTATAGATGTGATATGCCATAGGTCATCCTTCGATCCATTGTAGAACTTGGAAACCCACTCAGGGAATATTCGTTCACATTTTTGTTGAACGCAGTTGGTTTTTACCATCCTGTATTAAAACATTTCCTTTTATCAATAGTGCAATTTATAAACAATTTTTTGTGAGTAGAATAAAATTTCCAATGGTAAACTTAACTGCTTTTTCGAAGTTATTTTACCAGCTAACTAAAAATAGGAAAGCCTTGAACCCCTTCCACTAAATTTAGTTAGTATTAAGATTCTTTTACAGGGAGTGCAGTGGAGCTGACGCTGAAATCATTAAGTATTTGGTTATATCATCGCTAGTCTCACTGAACTCTTCTGAATTCTACATGTCATGTGTGGTCTGGGGTCTCCTTACCAGCAACAGGTCCCAGGTTCAAACTAGTCAATTCTCTAAAAAACAGCTCAGAGCGTCGTTGCGCGAAAGTGGTAGGGAGACACGATATAGAACAAACAGATACCACGCAGAATGTTAGATTGCGAATACATAGAAAGAAGATAGCGGAATGAACAATGGTAGCAGTTGCTCCGGTAAAATACCTGGGACTATGCGTGCGGAACGAATTTAAGTGGAATGATCATATAAAATTAATTGTTGGTAAGGCGGGTGCCAGCTTGAGATTCCTTGGGGGAGTCCGTAGAAAATTTAGTCCATCAACAAAGAAGGTGGCTTACAAAACACTCGTTCGACCTATATTTGAGTATTGCTCATCAGTGTGGGATCCGTACCAGGTCGGATTGACTGAGGAGCTAGAGAAGATCCAAAGAAGAGCGACGCGTTTCGTCACAGGGTTAATTGGTAAGCGTGATAGTGTTACGGAGACGTTTAGCAAACTCAAGTGGCACACTCTGCAAGAGAGGCGCTCTGCATCGCGGTGTAGCCTGCTGTCCACGTTTCGAAAGGGTGCGTTTCTGAATAAGGTGTCGAATATATTGCTTCCCCCTACTTATACCTCCCGAGGAGATCACGAATGTAAAATTAGAGAGATTCGAGAGCGCACGGAGGCTTTCCGGCAGTCGTTGTTCCCGCGAACCATACGTGACTGGAACAGGAAAGGGAGGTAATGACATTGGCACGTAAAGTGCCCTCCGCCACACACCGTTGGGTGGCTTGCGGAGTATAAATGTAAATGTAGATGTAGATGTTGATGCTTAGCCAAAGTGTTTAACCTTTTGTGTGCAACAGGCTCTCTTCCAAGTAGGCATGTTTCGTTCGAACGTGCACGTTGGCAAACTTTGCAAGAACAGGACGAAATTACCTCAAGTGTTGAGCGAAGTCCCAGTACAAGCATACGAAGAATGTCCCCGCGTGTGAATGTCCACATACACTGTATGGGAAACATTACATGCAAGAAACCTGTCACTATTTCACATACAGCGTGTCCAAAATCTCCACGTTGGCGACAATGTCCAACGACTTCAGTTCTGTCACTGCGTGATTGAGAATAGTCATTTGCTTCCATACATACTATTTACTGACGAAGCCCAGTTCTCACGACATGGAATAAACAACACGCGCAATAATCATTGATGGTCACGGAAAAATACACACGCTTCAGTGGGTAGCAATTTCCAAGTTCATTTTGCCATAAATGTTTGGTGCGGCATGATCGGTAGCCTTTTGATAGGTCCATTTATTATCAATAAGCGATTGACGGGGAAGAAGTACCTGCGTTTTTTGGAAAATTCATTTCTATAACTAATCGGAGACGTTCCTTTAGCCAGGTGAACTGGAATGTACTTTTAACATGGCGGTGAACCTCCACATGTTACCTTACGTGTGAGGGACCATCTCAACCTAATCGCTGGATTGGCCTTGGCGGTGCTGTTAACTGGCCTCCAAGATCACCTGATCTTACACCTTTCTGTTTATGGGGTTGGATGAAATCATAGGTACACGAAGTTAAGGTAAATACACGATGTGAACTGCTTCGTCGCATCATGGACGCTGCTGAATTGATTAGGAACCAACCACAGGTAGTTCAACAAGCAACACAGCATGTTATCACTAGAGCGCAAAAATGCTTTGACGTTCGTGGTGGAATATTCGAACCTGCTCTGTGAACTATACATCATCTGTACGATAAGTGTTAAAGCCGTCTGTAAAAGACGTAGCATATCTTTTTCAACTGAATACATGTAACATGCATGTTGTAATGCTTTATGTACTAAATGCAAAGGAAATAAACATTATGTAAAAATGTGTAACGTAACTATACTTCTCAGTGACCCTTTTTTCAAGAAAATCACGTTACGGTGCAGGTTTATTGCGTACACGTTCACGTTGTGCAGATCAGTTCTGCAGAATCAAAGTTCCTTTCAAGACCCATACCTCGCTAACGAAACATTTGCAGACCTAAGATCATATAAGACTTTTTTTCAGCATTACTTATACTATCACTGCGTAAAATATTGACCTTTCCTCCCCAAACACCCTGTACAATCACTGTGGCTTCATGGGTGTCATTAGTCTGTTGCTATACAACATTATTCATTTTACTATGCTGTCTGGATAATGTTTGTGGTCGAACTGCCATACAAAATTATTTATTTTCCCAGACCTGTTTTAACGATATTTGTTATTACTCTCTTTTCGTATAACTTATTCCATTCTACGTTTTTTTCAATATTGTTCAGATAACCATTCTAATACGGCCTCGGTGGCTGAAACTGCTCCTGGTAAATGAAAATAAAAGAGCAACTGGTGGTGTCATTCGATTCCAAGCATACGTAATAGCCGTAGTTCCTGGGTTTGTGTAAAACTCATTGTACTGTATGTGCAAAGTCTTTTGAAGATTTATTGAAAACCGCTGCGGATCGAAGGACTGGGAAGGGAATGGGAGCAACGATCTTCCAACCCCCAAAAAGCAAACCACTAAAGGCATTTATTTCTACACACATAAGTTTCCAATTTTTTCATCTCAAACTTTCGAGAAAGAAAGCAGCATGAGATCTGGAACTCTTAAAAATAACAAATAATTCTAGAAAATTATAAGAAATTATGTTTAACACAGCATACATTTCATCTCTTTGCCTAAGGGCTGGTTCACGTGTGTGACAATCCATTAGTCTTTAACCATCTGTTTATATTTTTGAATATTTGTTTCCCCTTATCTAAGTTATCTGCAGAAGTACCTAACATTTGTGCATATGATATTATCTACCGTTAGAAGGAATAGAGAACGCAGCATATGATTCTGAGAGCTTCGAATTGAGAACGCTTATTGTTATGTGATAGACTTGAAAATAATTTGTACAGTGTTGTATCAGATAAGTACGTTTAAAACGATGTCGACAATTTCACACACCTTTCAGTTTTTAATTAGGATTTCATTGTTGGTATAAACTTTCAGTTCCGAATTGAAAACGGAGTTATCTCATTATTGTCATAAACGGTTTTGAAGGATGAAGAGACAGACCGAAATGTACTTCGATCGTAAGTCCGTGTGGTACTGTTGCGAAGAAATGATCATTAATTTTGTTACAGATGAATTTAACTTCCACGTTTTGGAAACATGAGGAACTGAGACACCAGTGAACATTCGTGATTTTTGTGAACGCCACCGTAGTTCGTATTAGCTCTACGGTTAAGCACGTCAAATCTCTGTGCCTTCCATCGTTGGCGAGCGTTGTTTTGCGGTCACCAATGACACAGTAGTTCGCTACTGCTCGGTCTGGCGCGGCGTGTTTGGTCTCCGGTGATGGTTGTAAATAACGGATTATCTGGCTGTTACCTCTGCCCAGAATAACTTGTTTCGTTGTGAACTCGCTCGGAGATAACCGGATGATATCGAATCGGTTACCATAGAGATTGCGTTTCGGATTTCCTGTACCCCAGAGGTCTCATCGAATTGACAAAATCGAGACCAGTATCAAACGTATGAAATTATAGAGATTACAGTTTATGCGTGTTTGCAGAATGAAACAGATTTCACGCAGCTGTGGAATTACATTGCAGCAGCAGATTTAAAACATGCTTTGCTGGCACGATCCTTATATCAACATGTTAACGCGGGTGTCATACCTGTTGAGCGGAACAGCGCTACATAGCGTTATGGACGAACGTGTCCACGTAAATTCTGCCTCTTTCTTGAAAAAAAGAAAAAAAGAGAAGGTAAGGAAGAATATAGCTCTCTATCAAAAACTGCGCCGCGTTCATCACATAAACAATGTTATCGTTCAGATCTCGCTGGAGACGGTATGTTTCAGTTTTCCAGTGCCGCACTTGCATTGAAGGAGTAATGAGATGTCCATGATGTGAAAGTCACATAGCCTGACAGTACGTACATCCTGCGTTCTCTCATGATTATGATATTGTACGATGTTACGCGTGTTGTGCGTTCTGTATGTAGTAGGTTTACGTATTTTTAACACTCGAAGAGGCAACCTGTAGAAGACCTGTTACAAACAGATGAGTATGTAATAACAGTTTATTTAGTCCAACACTGTAGCTTTTACAGCTGAAAAAGAAGCATAACGGGTACACAAGTTACTTAACAAAGATTTTTGTCCTTCTTTAAAAATTTGTGAGGCTGTAAAACCCACAAAAGACGCCAATTAATGCTGCTGAGTAGAGACGCGTTTGATGGAAATATCCTTCATTTGCCCGTTTGGACAAAGCAGTCCTAGTACTCCATACGGTTTCGTAATGAAATTTTGCGGTTGCAGTGAGAAACACTGAAGCATGAACGTGTAAGACGTTGTGCTATAAAACGTGTTACGCTTTCCTAAAATGCCAAAAATTGTAAAGAAACACTACACCATGTATCCTCCTATTCTCTTTCGACTTATCTTACTTTGGTGAAATAGTGTAGTGTGGTTAATGTACATTTACTGTGGCATATACACAGAGTCAGAAGTGCTCTATGAAACAATACATTTGTATGAGGAGAATCAGCTCAGCTACTTACGATGGTTTTCCTATTACCTTTTTTCAGTGATTCGACGATACATATATTGTGAAGGCAGGACAAGAGACTTGATTTGTTAGACATTCAAAGGTGTAGGAAACTATTGCCCGATTTCATAAAGCAGCTGATACTAGCTTAGGACAAAAAAGAAACTCGGATCAGGCTGAACTCCAAAATTTGAGTTGTATAAACGCTGATCACAGAGTTCTCTGCTAGGTTTCCAAAAATAGTTTACTGGGGAATGCTCTCTCACACACAATATTTTGACCCATGAATCAAGTTAGTAACGCGATATGGCAGCAAAGAGCTTGTGGAAAATTACATAGGCAGTGACTACTTATATCTATTGAACGACAGTTTATAATGGAAATACCAAGAAGAAACTAATTTTTCGTGGAACAGAACAGTATTAATAAGGATCTCACTATGCATGAAAAATGGTAAAACATTGTGGGCATTTGCCATGCGCAGTGTTGAGGATTGGTTCTGTCCTTTGACAGTGGCTGTTGATACCAACCTTTTTTTATCAGAATCTTAAATAAAACATTAACTCTGAAATAATTTAATGAAATGGTGGCCCAGTCATTGTTGGATTCAGTTACATGATGGGAGGGTAATATTTCAACACGGTATTACTATTATATAAAAATTTAGTGCAAGAGTTCATTGATCATAAAATAGGGAAAATAACAGAAGTTAAGCGAAAAGACAAATAAATCATGAACTGTTGTCAATATAAATAGGTGCAACAGGTAATGAATAGTCTACTGGGTGGCAACTGATTGGCAAAACTAAAGTTTGTCTGTTTAGTCTGTTTAATCTGGTTCAAAACATTGATAACGCAATCTGAAATTATCTAACGCTGAACAGATTACAAGGATTTGTTCTACGCAGAAAATATATTACGTTGCTGCAGCTCAGAACAAGTGGCGAGACTGTGATTCCGTTTGTCCTAAAAAGCCGGAGCAACAGTACTTTATACTTTTCTCGATGCGTAGGGTGCTCCCAGGTAACGATCGTGTTGCAAAAGTCTCTAGAGTAGCGATGTGTGGTGCCTGTAATTCGTTAACACACGCGCGAAATATGCAGTCGCGGGCAGTCGGTTGTTAGGCGGATGGCAATTACTCTCCGATGGTGCACTGAAATCTTGGCAGATTCTAGCGTGTGACACTCCCATTCGCCAGTCAGACCACGGATAAATTTATCTCACTCGAAGAGCAAAGCAGGCAAGAAGATGAAACGTCAAGGCAGCAGACCTGATACGAATAAGTTTGTCCTTGGCACAGCGAGTTGTCCAAGATCGTTGAGGTTTAAACTATCTGTATAGCTCAGACTTCACTCCCAGCTCCTCAGTCAAGACCAATGCCAAAGCTAATTCATGCCCAGGACGAGTGGTCCAAGACAATCAACTCACAACAAGACCAGAATGTCCAGAATGGAGTCTGAATTAGGTCACGTTTCTCCATTCCTCCATTTCCCTCACACCTTGGTAAACTCGAAAAAAGCACTCATTCAACTGCCCCCAAATCAAAAAAAGTGTTTCATGCCAATCGTGAGACTCCTTCAACATCATGTCTCCCCTCTAACTCGTCAGATCTATCATTTGGCCATCTCTACCAAAGATAATAATATAATTTTCCCTGCTGAGAAGCAGCTAACTCCTGACTCGTAAATTTCCGTGGAGGGAGGAGAGGACATTATGCTCCTTGCTCAGTCATCCACAAGGTTTTAGCCATCCATAATACATAAACGGACAATGATTATAAATTAAGAAATTTTCAAAATCTAAACAAGTATGTAGCATGTGTCCTTTATTGTGCTTATTTCATTGGGCAGTGTAATATTGTTTCTACTATCTGCAACACATTTACAAGTCACACTTAACACTTTCCAAATGGCATTTACGTAGATGCTCCACAAATAATCTCCACTAGAGTAGATGTATCAATAATTAAAACAGTTTCACATGAAAATATACCGAATTACATGAGACTGTCATGAAACATCCTATTGCATCCTCCACAAGGATCCTTGTGGAGGCAATTTATATCTACAATGTTACATAGCACTAAATACACACACTCTAAATATACATGCGCCGCCTTGTCTGCAGGTCCATACAGGGGATACGGAAATGTTAGGGACGAGCCTTCTGTCCAGCACGTATGTTCACGACTTCTCAACGGGTGGTTGTTGTAGGCTTCGATTACTCAGCACCACACCATCCACCAGACTGTCAAGGGACTGACACGACATGAATGGCAGGTTTCCCTGTTCCGACAGGCTGCCTGTGTTCACAGCCACCTGGGGAAGGCTGATTTATGGCAGCTGCGGTGTGTGGTGCAGTCCCTCCTCCACTTTCATTCTAGTTAGGCTGCAAAGGTGGCTGGCTGACCCCCAACTGTAGTGCCCCCCCCCCCTCCCTCACACTTGGCAGATATCTTGGCTACCTATGAAACAGGTGTTCTGCTACAATCTGCCATCTGGACATCATCACTAGCTCAAGGTTGTTGTCTGGCGAAGCCCAACATGATGTATCAATAGCGCATTTGTCAGTCCCCAAGATCTGCACAGTCTTCATAGTATGCTTCAGTCCCAGGGTTTTACATCGATCTTTACCAATAATTATTTATGAATAGAACAACAACACAAAACTAAGGTCTTTGAATAAATATTATTTGAATGCATACATTATTATCTGTAAACTGTAAACTCCTTACACAGGTCCTGCCAGACACAATGGTACCAACTGGCTGTCATGTCATCGTCAACCCCCAGGCGCCACCGGATGTGGATACGGAGCAACATGTGGTCAGCACACCACTCTCCCAGTCATATTGGAGCTGCTACTTCTCAATGAAGTAGCTCCTCAGCTTACCTCACATGAGCTGCTTGAACCCCACTTGCCAACAATGCTCTTCAGACCAGATGGTCACCAATCCAAGTGCTAGCCCATCCTGACAAGGCCTAACTTCAGTGATCTGACAGGAACTGGTGTTACCACTGTCGTAAAGCTGTTGGCAATTGTTATATGAGTGATCATTATAAAAATGAAAGGAAGCAATAAGTATTACTGTACTGACTAAACATGACATCCTTAACAGTTACAATGGTCTTAAAAGTATTGCATGAAGTGTCTCTGGTCTGTCTGTGAAAGCTGTGTTCGTACCATTTCTCATCATGCGTATCCCTGCAATAGCATGGCACTGCATCCGCTCTTCACCCATGCTCCCATTTGTTTACATAGATGCTCTGTCTCATGACAACTGTTCCAGCAATCGCACATCTGAAACATAAATATCATTAGCTCCCATTTACATGTTGCCTTACACGTTTCAAAAACACATCCAGTCCTTCTCTTGTTGGTTAGCCACCATAATAAAATACAAAAGGTAAATTACTTCTTTGGTGCAGGTTGATCCTCATTCTCACCATTAGTCCCTTCTTACTACTGCCTTTCTTTCCCTGAGCCTGAGTTATTCCACACCACCACGACTCGCTCTGTATATAATAGGACTCACCATACATTTTGTTTGTGGTGCTCTAATGTCCGCACCAAAACACAAAGACGTTGAAAAAGGCTTCATCACATGACTGGTGATGACCTGGAATCCCAGCAGAATTAGTGTCTACTCGCACCTAATGCATGGGCACTTGAAACAGCTCATAACAGATCCGAAAATCTAGACAAACATGCACAGTGGCTTAGCCTTAATCTCGTCATCACTAAACAGTGGAAAGTAACTTACACTCACCTGTTGGGCAGTCCATAAGATACCGTGGAAAAGGACAGAAATAATCCCACATACCATAGTATTATTGCAGAAGACCCTACTGTGAGAATTATACAGTTGAATTAGATGATCACAATGCGATTGTTTCTTGACTAACATAATAATTGTCCTTGGGGCGAGATAATGGCTAGTGGCAGTGCAGTCCAAAGACATAATGGCCACTCGTCACATAGGTAAAATGCTGGTTGGATCCTGCACTTGGTTCAGACAACGTGTATGGGTTATCAAGTCGCAAAAAGGTGTAAGTTTATACGAGGAGCTGTCACTTATGGCAAATTTTATTCGAATATGGCTCATTTTCAAGCAGGCTGTGAACATGTTGATACAACGATGTAACAAGCACGCAATTCATTTGTCTACGTTCCTCAAGGACTTTTACAGTAAGCTGATAACTGACAGTTACTAGTAAAGCAATTACATAAGCTCAATAAAAGGAAATCTAGACTACACGACACAATATCAACTAGAATTTGCTTATCCACTGAAATTCTATATACTAACTGATTTTAACCTAAATAAACCACTATAAACATATATTCTACAACTGGTTTCACATGACAGATGTGATGAATACCTAGAGATTTTCTTGATTTCAAGGTTTCAAGTGCGTTAATGTAAGCGATTCAGACAGGCCCAATATAGATAGGATAGAATTTGTCGAACAGCTGTTTCTTTTTGTTAGACAGACGGAAACTCTTAACCAACATCTTCTGACCAATGCAGAATTCTCGAACCCATGCCTTTTTGCCTCTGATGTCTCTTCCTTTCACTCCCACCTGTCGCAGACAGGTCAACAACTTGCTTTTATTGTACTCGGGTTTTCGAGGATGGTGGTAGGGGCGGGAGGGGGAGGGTAAGTTTACAGCTTCACGGATTGTATCTCTGGGTTGCCTGGTCTTTGGAACAGTAACTGGTGCTGTCTTAGTGACTCCATATGGCAACTCGTTCATCACATTCTGGAAGTCGGGTAGGAAAACATCCCAGATGGTGTGACGTTTCATGCAGTATGTACAGCAAAGGGTTCCAGACTTTTCATTACCCTGTTTGCTGGGGATGATTGGCAATGCCTTATGGATGCGTATAGCGATTTCATCCTGCGTTTTTTTAACATCGCTTTCCATCTCTCTGACCGGAACCGGGGCCCACTGTCGAAAATAATTCTATCTACATGATCTACCTGGGTCAAGAAATCTTCGCAGAAGGCTCTGAACACTGCGTCTACGGTTGTCTTTTTCTGTGAGGTTAAAGTGACTTACACTGTGTAACCAAAAGTATCCGGATACCTTGCTGAAAATGACTTACAAGTTAGTGGCACCATCCATCGGTAATGCTGGAATTCAATATGCTGTTGGCCCACCCTTAGCCTTCATGACAGCTTCTACTCCCGCAAGCATACGTTCAATCAGTTGCTGGACGCTTTCTTGGGGAATGACAGCTCATTCTTCACGGAGTGCTGCACTGAGGACAGGTATCGATGTCGATCGGTGAGGCCTGGCACGAAGTCGGCGTTAAAACATCCCAAATGTGTTCTATAGGATTTAGGTCGGGAGTCTGTGCAGGCCAGTCCATTATAGGAATATTATTTTCGTGTTACCACTCCGCCACAGGCCGTGCATTATGAACAGGTGCTCGATCGTGTTGGAAGACGCTTTCGCCATCCCCGAATTGCTCTTCAACAGTGGCAAGCAAGAAGGCGCTTAAAATATCAATGTAGGCCTGTGCTGTGATAGTGCCACGCAAAACAAGGGGGGTGGGGGAGGGTGGGTTACGCCCCCTCCATGCGAAACGCGACAACGCCATAACACCACCGCCTCCGAATTTTACTATTGGTACTAAACACGCTGGCATATGACGTTCACTGGGCATTTGCCATACCATGCCATCGAATCGCAACACTGTGTACCGTGAATCGTCACTCCACATAACGCTTCTCCACCGTTCAATCGTCCAGTGTTTACGCTCCTTACACCAAGCGAGGCATCGTTAGGCATTTACCGGCGTGATGTCTGGCTTACGAGGAGCCTCTCGACCACGTTTTGTCACCTCCCACCTAACTGCCATAGTACTTGCAGTAGATCCTGATGCAATTTAGAATTCCTGTGTGTTGGTGTGGATACATGTCGCCCTATTACACATTACGACTTTCTTCAACGGTCAGCGATCTCTCTCAGTCAACAGACGTGTCCATTCACGTTTCCACTTTAGTATCACATCGGAAACAATGGAGCTAGGGATGTGTAGTGACTAGTATGATCGCTGATATGGAGTACCTGACAGTAGGTGGCAGCACAATGCACCTAATATGAAAAACGTATGTTTTTGAGGGTACCTGGATACGTTTGATCGTATAGTGTACTTGGATGTCAGCTAGACTACTAGCAGGATGTAATTACACTTCCTACCTGTTTGCATAAGAAGGCCCACTAAACAGGTTGCGGCGAGGTAATTTAGTTTGTGTGGAATTGTCGGGTGCAGAGGTGCCTGTATTGTCATTGTGACATGCTTTGATTCCTGACAGGCTTAACACGCAGTCAAAACCGTCCGATTTTGTCTGCCCATATCTTTAAAGTGGCACATTGTGCGTAATTTCAGGTAGCATTTGCTGTCTCCAAAATGTGCATAACAAAGGTGAGTGTGCCAGATGACCTTGTTCGTAAATTAATCTGGAATGCAAACACTCAAGGGTGCTCCTACCCCTTTGCTGCGAAGAATATTATTGCCTTTCGCACTAGGTAGAATTGCCTGACCTTAGATTCAGTTTTGTCCTTTAACTTCTTCTTTAGAGCAGGTAGAGCTAAGTCCTTGTCCTGTTCTCTGCTGATGTCCTTTAGGCTCATGTTGACATAATTCTCAAACACTACCTTTTTAATATAATACGTGCTGTAGTATTCTTCTTCTAGTGGGTTTGCGCTACTTCTTTCCTATCCCATAGATGAACGTGACAACATACCTGTAATGATGTCTCCTGACCTGATACGTGCATAATTGTAAAATCGCACTCCTGTAGCATGAGTGCCAATCTCGTGAGGCTCTTATTGCAGAGCTTGGCCGTGAGTAAGGACTCCAAGGCATTGTGACTGATAACGACTCTTGTTTTTTGCCATACAACCTGGCGAGGCGGCATGAAGAATTTTGTGTCCTCCCGCACTCAAAATGTGTGTTCAAAACTACGGGTAGGTCTTGTTTTTGGCAGAAATACATTCGCGTTTTCTAGTAACATTTCTGCCAGATCTTCCTTGTCATTCGTTGAATTATGTTCCAAGTTCTTTAACATGTTATCAATAGCATAGGGCTTCTCCATTTGAGTCAGTTCATCCTCTTGCGTGTTGCGACTACGTTCATGACGTCACGGTTGATTTCTATCTTCCCCCCCCCCCCCCCAATTTTGTGATGTATTTTAGGTTGAGGCATTCGGCAGGAAATTGTGCACATTTTGTGTGATCAGTAAATGTAATTTATCTGACATCTTTTTCCAATGTGAACTCTCCTCGTCCCCCGTTCAGTGTGGTCTGATGTTGGTTCAGGAAGTCCATGCCGAATATTATTTCAACTGCCAGCGAAGGGACGACCAGAAAGTTCGCTTCCAAGGTATGCCCTTGGCAGCTTAACATCAACCGGGTTTGTATCCTGACGTCTAGTTGCTTTCCTCTCAGTGCGCTAGTGACTTTCGTTTTCTCAACCGTGAATGCAATAGGTGATTCACAATATATCTCTTGTATGCAGATTCCGATATTGCCGTGAGGTGGCTTCTAATATCTACATCACTTCTCAGACTGAGTTGCCTACACTGAGATGAATAATAGGACGTAGATCTAGTCACATCATGAGTTCTTTTTCCGCAGGTAAAAGCGCTCTTGTCTACATATTCTAACATGCTGATGTCGCTCGTTCCGATAGTTCCTACAGCCATGTTTTGAACCGTGTCCGCAGCAGCCGAGCGTCAGTTTGCATTTAGACTTCTGGTGCGTTTCCTCTCTGATGGATTGGGTGCCCTAATGTGGATATTATGACCTTGTTGGTTTTCTTGCCGACATTGACTGTTGTTCTACCAGTCGTGTCTTTACTGCAGTTGTTCTCCAGTATCACGCTGGAACTGGTTTGGATTTCATTGTTCACTCCAGTTTCAGTTTTGCCATTTGTTGTAATTATTGTTGTGATTGTCTCATCTACTTCTGTTCTTCTCTTCTCCCATAGTGGCTGGTTATACCTTCTATATTTTGTGTTGTTGTTTGTCTGTGATCAATAATTTTCCCCATTTCGTCTGTTGTCATTACTCGCTGAAGAGTCTTGCGAATACGGGTAATTTTTTCTGTTCCTGCATCTTGCGTTTTGTATTACGTTGACGTGGTATAATTCGCGTAGCACGATTTTGAATGATTCAGTGGAATGGTTACACTGTCCGATAAGGAGTTGTTGGTAGTGCAGAGGTAATTTGACGTGCCAGTTCCTCATGATTTCCTTGGAGCTGTCCGACTGGTCCAAAAACCGTTTCTTCTTACCTAGCGACTCAAAAAACTTTACTAGGCTACAGAATCCTGAAGCTTCTAGGTCTTTACCCAGCATAATCTCCTGCTTGATTCTTTCTTTTGCGTCCCGAGACCAACATGTGTTTAAGGAACGCGTGCTTAAGTTCTTGTGTGAGAGACAGCACTCAGCAACAACGCGCATATGTTCCACGACCGACCCATCCAAAAAATTAATTTCAGTTTGTATTTTAGTGGCCACGATTCCGGTAGAACTTTATTATCGTGAGCTAGCCAACTTTTTGGATGTAATGTATTGTTATTCTCTTTGTGCACTCGAAAATTTTGAGTGGATAAGAAATATTTGTTGCCGAAATGGTCGACATTTCCTGCCGCTCCCTGCCGCCGTTGGATAAGCAGCTGCAGCAGCAACTCGTATACTCCTAGCTCATTCATTTGTTACATAGTTTAATTCTTAATTTATTTACGTGTTTTTGGTACTTGCATTGTTAAATTCATAAATTTCGTGCGTATTATAGTATTTGAGAGTTGTAGCATCGCGTTTTAGTACCTGAATAGTGTAAATTCGCGTAGTCGTCTGTCTTATGTTTTTGTTTTGAACGGCCAGTGTCGGTTGGTCACAGTCAGTGTGCTCCCTGCCGCCGTTGGATAAGCAGCTGCAGCAGCAACTCGTATACTCCTAGCTCACTCATTTGTTACATAGTTTAATTCTTAATTTATTTGCGTGTTTTTGGTACTTGCATTGTTAAATTCATAAATTTCGTGCGTATTATAGTATTTGAGAGTTGTAGCATCGCGTTTTAGTACCTGAATAGTGTAAATTCGCGTAGTCGTCTGTCTTATGTTTTTGTTTTGAACGGCCAGTGTCGGTTGGTCACAGTCAGTGTGCTCCCTGCCGCCGTTGGATAAGCAGCTGCAGCAGCAACTCGTATACTCCTAGCTCATTCATTTGTTACATAGTTTAATTCTTAATTTCTTTACGTGTTTTTGGTACTTGCATTGTTAAATTCATAAATTTCGGGCGTATTATAGTATTTGAGAGTTGTAGCATCGCGTTTTAGTACCTGAATAGTGTAAACTCGCGTAGTCTCCTTCCGCCGCCGAGCAGTGTGTCAGCAGTGCACAAGTTACTGCATTTACTAGGCAATCTCGTATTTTAATAACCGTTTAAATTTTGTGTCGATTTGTTTGCGCTCTGTGTAGATTAGTTCAGACGTTCTTTGCACAAGTTTTTAGCATGGATAGGGACTGCAACTGCTGTGTTCGGATGCAGGCTGAGTTGGCATCCCTTCGCTCCCAGCTTCAGGCAGTGTTGGCTTCGGTCACACAGCTTGAGGCTGTTGCCAATGGGCATCACTGTGGGGGTCCGGATGGGAGTTTGTCGGGGACGGCCAGCTCGTCCCACGCATCCCCCGATCGGGCTACGACTGTGGTTGCCCGGGATACTGCCCGCATTGAGGCTGATCCCTCACCTGTGGTAGAGTGGGAGGTCGTCTCAAGGTGTGGCAGGGGGCGAAAGACATTCCGGAGGGCTGAACGGAAGGCCTCTCCAGTTTGTCTGACGAACCGGTTTCAGGCTCTGTCTCTGGCTGATACTCAGGCTGATACTGATCTTCGGCCTGACATGGCTGCCTGTCCTGTTCCAGAGGTTGCCCCTCAGTCTGCAAGATCCGGGCGGTCGCAGAGGGTGGGCTTACTGGTAGTTGGGAGCTCCAACGTCAGGCGCGTAATGGGGCCCCTTAGGGATATGGCAGCAAGGGAGGGGAAGAAGACCAAAGTGCACTCCGTGTGCATACCGGGGGGAGTCATTCCAGATGTGGAAAGGGTCCTTCCGGATGCCATGAAGGGTACAGGGTGCACCCATCTGCAGGTGGTCGCTCATGTCGGCACCAATGATGTGTGTCGCTATGGATCGGAGGAAATCCTCTCTGGCTTCCGGCGGCTATCTGATTTGGTGAAGACTGCCAGTCTCGCTAACGGGATGAAAGCAGAGCTCACCATCTGCAGCATCGTCGACAGGACTGACTGCGGACCTTTGGTACAGAGCCGAGTGGAGGGTCTGAACCAGAGGCTGAGACGGTTCTGCGACCTTGTGGGCTGCAGATTCCTCGACTTGCGCCATAGGGTGGTGGGGTTTCGGGTTCCGCTGGATAGGTCAGGAGTCCACTACACGCAACAAGCGGCTACACGGGTAGCAGGGGTTGTGTGGCGTGGGCTGGGCGGTTTTTTAGGTTAGATGGCCTCGGGCAAGTACAGAAAGGGCAACAGCCTCAACGGGTGCGGGGCAAAGTCAGAACATGCGGGGACCAAGCAGCAATCGGTATTGTAGTTGTAAACTGTCGAAGCTGCGTTGGTAAAGTACCGGAACTTCAAGCGCTGATAGAAAGCACTGAAGCTGAAATCGTTATAGGTACAGAAAGCTGGCTGAAGCCAGAGATAAATTCTGCCGAAATTTTTACAAAGGTACAGACGGTGTTTAGAAAGGATAGATTGCATGCAACCGGTGGTGGAGTGTTCGTCGCTGTTAGTAGTAGTTTATCCTGTAGTGAAGTAGAAGTGGATAGTTCCTGTGAGTTGTTGTGGGTGGAGGTTACACTCAACAGCCGAGCTAGGTTGATGATTGGCTCCTTTTACCGACCCCCCGACTCAGCAGCATTAGTGGCAGAACAACTGAGAGAAAATTTGGAATACATTTCACATAAATTTTCTCAGCATGTTATAGTCTTAGGTGGAGATTTCAATTTACCAGATATAGACTGGGACACTCAGATGTTTAGGACGGGTGGTAGGGACAGAGCATCGAGTGACATTATACTGAGTGCACTATCCGAAAATTACCTCGAGCAATTAAACAGAGAACCGACTCGTGGAGATAACATCTTGGACCTACTGGTAACAAACAGACCCGATCTTTTCGACTCTGTAAGTGCAGAACAGGGAATCAGTGATCATAAGGCCGTTGCAGCATCCCTGAATTTGGAAGTTAATAGGAATATAAAAAAGGGCGGAAGGTTTATCTGTTTAGCAAGAGTAATAGAAGGCAGATTTCAGACTACCTAACAGATCAAAACGAAAATTTCTGTTCCGACACTGACAATGTTGAGTGTTTATGGAAAAAGTTCAAGGCAATCGTAAAATGCGTTTTAGACAGGTACGTGCCGAGTAAAACTGTGAGGGACGGGAAAAACCCACCGTGGTACAACAACAAAGTTAGGAAACTACTGCGAAAGCAAAGAGAGCTTCACTGCAAGTTTAAACGCAGCCAAAACCTCTCAGACAAACAGAAGCTAAACGATGTCAAAGTTAGCGTAAGGAGGGCTATGTGTGAAGCGTTCGGTGAATTCGAAAGTAAAATTCTATGTACCGACTTGACAGAAAATCCTAGGAAGTTCTGGTCTTACGTTAAATCAGTAAGTGGCTCGAAACAGCATATCCAGACACTCCGGGATGATGATGGCATTGAAACAGAGGATGACAAGCGTAAAGCTGAAATACTAAACACCTTTTTCCAAAGCTGTTTCACAGAGGAAGACCGCACTGCAGTTCCTTCTCTAAATCCTCGCACAAACGAAAAAATGGCTGACATCGAAATAAATGTCCAAGGAATAGAAAAGCAACTGGAATCACTCAACAGAGGAAAGTCCACTGGACCTGACGGGATACCAATTCGATTCTACACAGAGTACGCGAAAGAACTTGCCCCCCTTCTAACAGCCGTGTACCGCAAGTCTCTAGAGGAACGGAAGGTTCCAAATGATTGGAAAAGAGCACAGGTAGTCCCAGTCTTCAAGAAGGGTCGTCGAGCAGATGCGCAAAACTATAGACCTATATCTCTGACGTCGATCTGTTGTAGAATTTTAGAACATGTTTTTTGCTCGAATATCATGTCGTTTTTGGAAACTCAGAATCTACTATGTAGGAATCAACATGGATTCCGGAAACAGCGATCGTGTGAGACCCAACTCGCTTTATTTGTTCATGAGACCCAGAAAATATTAGATACAGGCTCCCAGGTAGATGCTATTTTTCTTGACTTCCGGAAGGCGTTCGATACAGTTCCGCACTGTCGCCTGATAAACAAAGTAAGAGCCTACGGAATATCAGACCAGCTGTGTGGCTGGATTGAAGAGTTTTTAGCAAACAGAACGCAGCATGTTGTTATCAACGGAGAGACGTCTACAGACGTTAAAGTAACCTCTGGTGTGCCACAGGGGAGTGTTATGGGACCATTGCTTTTCACAATATATATAAATGACCTAGTAGATAGTGTCGGAAGTTCCATGCGGCTTTTCGCGGATGATGCTGTAGTATACAGAGAAGTTGCAGCATTAGAAAATTGTAGCGAAATGCAGGAAGATCTGCAGCGGATAGGCACTTGGTGCAGGGAGTGGCAACTGACCCTTAACGTAGACAAATGTAATGTATTGCGAATACATAGAAAGAAGGATCCTTTATTGTATGATTATATGATAGCGGAACAAACACTGGTAGCAGTTACTTCTGTAAAATATCTGGGAGTATGCGTGCGGAACGATTTGAAGTGGAATGATCATATAAAATTAATTGTTGGTAAGGCGGGTACCAGGTTGAGATTCATTGGGAGAGTCCTTAGGAAATGTAGTCCATCAACAAAGGAGGTGGCTTACAAAACACTCGTTCGACCTATACTTGAGTATTGCTCATCAGTGTGGGATCCGTACCAGATCGGGTTGACGGAGGAGATAGAGAAGATTCAAAGAAGAGCGGCGCGTTTCGTCACAGGATTATTTGGTAACCGTGATAGCGTTACGCAGATGTTTAACAAACTCAAATGGCAGACTCTGCAAGAGAGGCGCTCTGCTTCGCGGTGTAGCTTGCTCGCCAGGTTTCGAGAGGGTGCGTTTCTGGATGAGGTATCGAATATATTGCTTCCCCCTACTTATACCTCCCGAGGAGATCACGAATGTAAAATTAGAGAGATTAGAGCGCGCACAGAGGCTTTCAGACAGTCGTTCTTCCCGCGAACCATACGCGACTGGAACAGGAAAGGGAGGTAATGACAGTGGCACGTAAAGTGCCCTCCGCCACACACCGTTGGGTGGCTTGCGGAGTATAAATGTAGATGTAGATGTAGATGTAGAAACGGTCTATCCCTCGTTTCTGCAGCATGCGTCTCTGTGAATCGGTGTCCCAACAAATCTTGTGCACTGTTAAGGCCCCCTATTGTGTCGTCAGATTGACAGATTAATGGTTCCGTCCGCCAAGGACATACACAATTGAGCTCTGTTTCAGTTTCTGCTATAATTTGCGTCACCGACGGCCCTCTCTGTCGTGCGCCCTATGGCGGCTGGTGTGTTCTCCTGCGGTATTTGCCTTTGTGCTGGTGCTGTAGCCTCATATTGCGTATCGAAATGTTGTAACACATGCTCTCCTCTCCTTCCATGAGGGAGAACGTGATTCCAATTCCACAACCCGCTGACGTTCTTGCTGGACGTCATTTGCTAGGTCGTTTGCTGTGTGGGTGGTCATCCGAATATGCTCTTCTTTAAGCTCTGATATTCCTGCGTGTTTGGTCTCTACTTGATGCGCTTTACGTTCTTTCCAATCTTTTTGCGTTTCCTCGACGATCCTTCTTCCCCGTTGGCAAGAACCTGTTTGGGCCTATTTTACTTGTTCTTTAGCTAACCAAGCGTTCTAATCTTGCTATCTCTCGAGTTTCTGTCGATTTTTTCTTGACGCTTTCTCCCTTTTCTTTATCACCCAAGAATTCCTTCTTAATGTGTTCTACACTTTCAACATGCTGTTCAGTTACCATACATACGTCCTTGGTTTCCTTAGTGATTACTTCCCTCATGTCTTTTATGGTTACCTTTTCTCTGTACTGCCTCTTCTTCTCCGCTTCCTGCGTGAATCGCACAAGGACCTCAAATTTAGATCCTACACTACTACTTTCAGGCGAAGACGAACGCGGTTCCATCGCTCTGTGACGTTTCGTTCGTGAGTCTGCTCCACCACTCTCTCTAATGGTACTTCTTGCCATACCTGCAGATTCTACATGACGCTCTGCAGCGGTTTCACCTTAGATCTCGTTTGACTGAATTATCTCGTCATAATCAGTAAATTGTGCGTTCGACATACCTACAAGATCAGCTACTACATTCGTCTGAGAATGCTCCACAACTTTCTCTCGATCAGTGCTACCAGTGTGACAGTGAGGAGATTAGGATATTCTCACTACTTTGGAGCAAACATACTTGCTTTCAGAGAGCATGTGTTTGGGTTTCTACATCCGAGAGGTTTCAATGCTTCTCATTCTAATGCCACACAATTCTACCCTGAAATTTTTCCCTAGTGAGGCAACAATTCTAAATCCCCCTCAATGTATATCAAATAAAGCAAGTTTAATCTACGATAACATACATGAACCTCAAATAATCAACCATTGCACATGTTAACACAATGCCATTCTCCATCAGTAGCAATCAAGTAGTAACACAGAAACCACAACAAAAATCACCGAAAATACAAACAAACAACATGCACAAATTTACAAATCAGCAATGTATTTACCGCCAGCAATTATTATGGTTATGTCAAGCTAATTTACCTTAGTACCCCAACTGAATTTCGACATAGCTGAATTCTATGGTCACAAAAGGTATCATGAATTCAGAATCCTGGCAGGGCCGCAAATTGCAAGACAACATTTGTCTTGTGGTTTGATTTGAAAGGCAAAAGGCGACTATGAGTTTATGATCTGACAGCAATCACTTTAACTTTAAGCTTTCCACATGTCTACCTGGCTATGAAACCGCTGAATTGGGTCTCCCCTCTGAAAGTGGTTGGTGTTGGTAATCTACTTTGGAGGTTATGACTCTTAAATACAACATGAGCGTTGAAATAATTTAATGAAATGATGGCCTTGTCGCTGTTGACACAACATTAATATTTCAATACGGAATTGATGTTTTATAAAAAATTATGGCAAGAGTTTATTGATCATAAAACGGCACGAACAACACAAGTGAAGAGAGAAGACACATAAATCATGAACTGTTTGCAACACAAGTAGTTGCAACAACTAATCAGTAGTCCACTGGGTGGCGACTGATTGGCCAAGACTAAGGTCTATCTGTTTAATGTGCTTACTTTGGCTCAAAACATGTACGAGTATAACACAATCTGAAATGACCGAAAGTTGAATAAAATTTGACATTTATTCTACACAGAAGTTACACTATGTTGGTGCTGCTGAGAACAAGTGGTGGGAACGTTGATTCTGTTTGCCATAACACGCTGTAGCAACAATATCTTACCCCTTTCACGATGCGTAGCACAGTCTGAGGTGATGGTTGTGTTGCATGGGCCAGTAGAGTAGTGACATGCAACGCCTGCAATTCGTTATCGCGCACTAAATAGGCAAAGTTGTGGGCTAGCTATTACTCTGACATGGAGAGAGTAATCTTGCAGATTCCAGTGTGTGACGCTCCCCTTCACTGTCATACGTTGGATCAATTTGACTCACTCACATGGCAGTGAACTCAAGAAGATCAAATGACAAGCCAGTAGGCCTGAAAAGAATAAGATTTTCCTAGGCACAGAGAGTTGTTTGAGATGATAGAGGTCTAAACCGGCGGTACACGTAAGACTACACCACAGGTTCCTTAGTCAAGACCAATGCCAGTGCAAATTCATGCTCAGGTCGAGTGTTCCAAGACGAATCCACTCATAAATACCAGAATCTCCTCTCCAGACTGGAGTCTGAATCAGAAGACCACGTTCCGTGATACCTATATTTCCATTGGTAAATTCGAAAAAGGTACTCATGCAGCTGCCTCCCAAAATGGTTTCATGCCAATCACAAGACTCGATGAGCTCCATGTCTTCCATCTACCTCGTCTGCTCTGCCCTTTGGCCAATTGTAACTCAAGACAATAATATACTTTTCCCTGCTGGAGAAGCAGCCAATCCCTGACTCACAAATTCCCGTTATGCTCCCGAACTGTCTTTCCCATGGCCGCTTTAGGCAGCGTGTTTTGACTTTCTGTTTAGGTCCTGAACAACACGTTTATGACAGACATGGTTATCTCGATGGGCCGAACGTTACAGCATGACCGACCAGGAGTGTTGGCTAAACTAAGAAGAGTGTTTTTGTGTCCCAACGGAGACCACTTCAGAGCCGCCATAAATTTTGTGTTCCACCCTAAAATTCTTTTAAATGCCTGAGGCTTTTCAAAAAACTCGGCGGGCAGAGGGACCACACCACTTGATGACTGCCTTGATACTGTCAAGTTGATTGTGAACATGGAAACTCGCGAATTTTTATGGCCATCATCTCTTTACAAAATGGAAGTTTACGAAACCGCCGAAACGTCTGGGTGATCTGTCCTGCATTCCTGTACCTGCTGTGGGCAGAGGCGCCTAACAGGTAGGTCCAGATAGGCAGTTTTTTCACCTCTTCGGCCGATGGCGTTGTCTGCACGCCGGTGCAAGATATTTTTGGGTCTTTTGTTCTGTGCCCGGTAAGTGCTTCGTGATGTTCCTCTCCCTTGTAGCTGCACATGGCTTCAAAGCCCCATATGTCCACTGCAAGATTTACTGTTGAATAAGCAATGTGACTGCTTGTTCTCAATTCGCGAAAATACTATTCGAAGGAGAGCCACCATGAAGACCCCACATGCATTAACAATGTGCATGCTCCCATCAGTGCCTCTCGTCTGACAAAAATGATGTGTAGGGTGTAATAATAACAGTAACGAATACCTTGAATATGAAAATAGTGCAAGGCTGACTCATTTTCTCTCAGAGACTATTTTGATAATCACCATGAAACTGCTCTATACTGGGAGATCTCTACGTCAGATGGTTATCGACTCTGGTTAGGTGTGGTACAAGTCCAGTATTCGATGACAAGTACAAGTGACATCTTGGACAAACATTTGTTCGGCAGCCAATGACTTCTGTTATAATGTATATCTCAGTACATTTTTACGACTACTGTCGAAATGCTATTGAAAAAAAGTTTGTATGTAATTTATATCTACATCTATAACTCGACAATTCAGTGCATGGCGGACGATACTTATTACCACTTGAAAATGCATTGAGGGGAAAACGTCTGTCTATCTGATCCTGTACAAGGACTCATTACTCTTACGTTGTCTTCGCAGCCCATACACGAGATGTGTGTCGGTGACAGTAAGACTACTCTGCAGTATATCTCAAATGTTGGTTCTCCATACTTTCTCAGCAATGTTTGTCGACATCCACAGTTTCTTCCCTCTATGGAGTCCCATTTGAGGTCACCTAGCATTTTCTAAAAAAGACCTTAAATGGGACTCTTGCATATTGACTGAACCCACTGCTAAGCAATGTAGCGGGACAATCTCGAAATTGCGTCGATTTAACCCTTTAATCCGACGTGGTAGGGATCCCAAATAACCAAGCAGCGTTCATGAATTTTTCGTACTGGTGTTTTGTAAGCGGTCTTCTCTATAGATGAACTACCGTTTCCGAGAGTTTTAGACTTTATTATGAAGTGAATTGAGTAAAGCAAGGGGTTAACCAAGCTATTATTTTGTGCCATAAAAGAGAGGTAGAGTGCCTAAACATATCAATTGAAATAAACTACTTTTTTCAATAAGTTAATTGTCCCTTTGAAAAAATAATATTTGACACGTTATTATTCATATCTAAACCTTCTGTGCGTTGGCTCATTTCACTCCATAATAAAATCAAGTTCACAACAGAACATGAAACGAGGCAGCCCTTAAATTACTTAGAACACATAATTGGTAATGAATAGTAGCAACATAACCATTAGGTGAGTAGGAAATTAGCATACACCAAAATATGCATGAATAATCACACCAGCCGAACACAAGAATGCTGCATTTAGGTCTCAGTTGGACAGGGTATACACTTTAACAGTGAATCCGAAGACACTATCAAAAGATATACATAGCACCAAAGCGACCGCAATGAAATGAGGTGTGTATATGGCATATTTGACTGTGAGACCCAAAATAAGGATTAGGATTAATTTAAGGAAAACATGTGGAAGGGTGTCGCAACTTCATGGGTAAATTCGAAACAAATATTGTTATTTAATAGCAGTTCTATCATAAGCCAACAAACAGTTACCAAGATTATTCCCAATTTCATACAAATAGTTAACGATTTTAGTTAACATCAAAATGCATAAGGACATTTCCATTATACATAAAATTACAAATGGTACTCGAAGATCATGTCAGCCGTGCAATACGATGGTGATCCGACTACAAACAGTTAACAAATTAAATAAACCTGCTGCGGCTGTCTGTCTGCACGACTGATACCATAATTGTAACCTAATCACAAAACAGGACTTCAATATAAGTTCAACAAATTTTAAATAAAACACATTAAAAAAGCGTACACATGTACGGCCAAACTTGCCAAACACTATCCACGTGTAAAAACAGAAGCAAACAGTAATATTTCACTAACTGCCCGCAAGGCTGCTTCACATAAATCAAGTTTTCTTAAATAAACTACCGGACTCCTAAAGCTCTCTTAAAATTGTAATGGGAGCTGAACCCTCATTTTTTAAAGAAACCAAGAAACTGAGTGCTCAGTTTGCCCAAAGGCTTTCATTGCACGCCCACGAGTACCTTACAATAATAGATCCACTCAATAAATCCCTTCCTCAAAACTACCAAAGTCCTAATTCGACGACAGCCCCGCAGTGGCACGATACTAGAAGAATGACAATGATGTACTACAATTGAGGCTGGAACGAGAGATCCGCACAAGTGCGTGTGACGCGTCAACATCTGGGCTCCTTCCGATGACGGGAAAGCTTCCGAAACAGAAGGAAAACGCCTCCATGTCCCGGACCAGCACAATAGCAATGCGTCAACCGCTGGTAATAGAAAGCTGTCAACATATACCAAACAATAAAGAGCAAACAATTTTGTTAGAAATTAACATACACAGCAATACTTAAATGGGAAATTAAAGACTATTTTCAAGGAAGTTAACTATTACAACTTCCGCATAGGACCGGCCCGTTAAACTTTCTAGAAATTCCACGAAACGATGTCCAAAGTCATTTAAAGGAATAATTACGTAATAATTCCATAAGATTAAATTAGTCAAGGCATACTTTTACTGGGACCTCTTAGGAACTAATAGACACCGTAATTTGGATACGCACGGAATGGCAGATGGCCGGTTAAAATGTACACCTATAGCCTGATTAGCTCCACAAAACGGAGTAAGAGAGTGTGCAAATACAAACACGCATACACACATGATCCACACGTGCGTAGCTTTATGCTGACTGCACACAACTTTATTTATAGGCCTAATCCAGTAACTCGTCCCAGAAAGGGCCATAAGGTCTACAACAAACAGAAATTACAACCAGTAGTATCAATAATAACAAACAATTAATGACAACAAACAATTATTTCAAGTACCAGATTAACACAGCAACATTCTAGCTTGGCGCTTACAGAAACGTTCAGACTGAGACACACAGCTGGAAAAGCAGTGACTGAAAGGCATAAAGACGCCGCGTTCCTGGCCAGCTCACAGTAGGGCAGCATTAACAGTCTTTAAGTATACTTCTTACTGAACAGTCTTCGTAGATACTTTCAAATTAATCACAAGGAGGCCAATACCTTCAGGACATCGTAGCTGCTAACAAGCTGTTCAGTACATCTCGGCGTATTTAGCACACCACAGTTCAGTGATACACTACGTGACCGGGTTGCACACGACGAGAGCCGTTCCTCGTCAGCTAAACTCGCCGATAGCAACGGTCAACGCAGCAGGAAAAGCGGGTCGCCGTGGCCCAACGGTCAATTGTTTCAACTCCGATTACTTAGGCACAACCTTCCAACTCCGCGTACTAAACACCACTCGCCACCAGACTGGCCCAAAGGGAACATATAACAAAGCAAAGGTGATACGACGAGCGCCAGAATCGATGGAACGCGCACACAGGTGGGGCCAGTAGGTTCGTGCGCGCGCCCTCACAGAAACCGCCGCGGTTCTGGCTGGGAGCCCCTTTCCGCGGAGTCCAGCCGCCTAGTGCAGGCCTTCATATACACTCCTGGAAATTGAAATAAGAACACCGTGAATTCATTGTCCCAGGAAGGGGAAACTTTATTGACACATTCCTGGGGTCAGATACATCACATGATCACACTGACAGAACCACAGGCACATAGACACAGGCAACAGAGCATGCACAATGTCGGCACTAGTACAGTGTATATCCACCTTTCGCAGCAATGCAGGCTGCTATTCTCCCATGGAGACGATCGTAGAGATGCTGGATGTAGTCCTGTGGAACGGCTTGCCATGCCATTTCCACCTGGCGCCTCAGTTGGACCAGCGTTCGTGCTGGACGTGCAGACCGCGTGAGACGACGCTTCATCCAGTCCCAAACATGCTCAATGGGGGACAGATCCGGAGATCTTGCTGGCCAGGGCAGTTGACTTACACCTTCTAGAGCACGTTGGGTGGCACGGGATACATGCGGACGTGCATTGTCCTGTTGGAACAGCAAGTTCCCTTGCCGGTCTAGGAATGGTAGAACGATGGGTTCGATGACGGTTTGGATGTACCGTGCACTATTCAGTGTCCCCTCGACGATCACCAGTGGTGTACGGCCAGTGTAGGAGATCGCTCCCCACACCATGATGCCGGGTGTTGGCCCTGTGTGCCTCGGTCGTATGCAGTCCTGATTGTGGCGCTCACCTGCACGGCGCCAAACACGCATACGACCATCATTGGCACCAAGGCAGAAGCGACTCTCATCGCTGAAGACGACACTTCTTCATTCGTCCCTCCATTCACGCCTGTCGCGACACCACTGGAGGCGGGCTGCACGATGTTGGGGCGTGAGCGGAAGACGGCCTAACGGTGTGCGAGACCGTAGCCCAGCTTCATGGAGACGGTTGCGAATGGTCCTCGCCGATACCCCAGGAGCAACAGTGTCCCTAATTTGCTGGGAAGTGGCGGTGCGGTCCCCTACGGCACTGCGTAGGATCCGACGGTCTTGGCGTGCATCCGTGCGTCGCTGCGGTCCGGTCCCAGGTCGACGGGCACGTGCACCTTCCGCCGACCACTGGCGACAACATCGATGTACTGTGGAGACCTCACGCCCCACGTGTTGAGCAATTCGGCGGTACGTCCACCCGGCCTCCCGCATGCCCACTATACGCCCTCGCTCAAAGTCCGTCAGCTGCACATACGGTTCACGTCCACGCTGTCGCGGCATGCTACCAGTGTTAAAGACTGCGATGGAGCTCCGTATGCCACGGCAAACTGGCTGACACTGACGGCGGCGGTGCACAAATGCTGCGCAGCTAGCGCCATTCGACGGCCAACACCGCGGTTCCTGGTGTGTCAGCTGTGCCGTGCGTGTGATCATTGCTTGTACAGCCCTCTCGCAGTGTCCGGAGCAAGTATGGTGGGTCTGACACACCGGTGTCAATGTGTTCTTTTTTCCATTTCCAGGAGTGTATTTACGTCGTCTGGACGGTTTGCACTTCGATAATGATGAAACGACGATGAGGACAAGACACACACCCGGCCCCCGGTGGAGAAATTGTCAGTCCCGGCAGGGAATCGAACCAGGGTCCCGCGATCAATAGTCAGGACCGCTTACAACCACGAACCGCTTTTTTGTTCAAGAACTTCATCGTTTTCTTCTGTACAGGAGATTTAATTTCGTAAACGTATACAGTTGAAACTACATGATACTACGAGCAAAGAAGTGCAACATAGGCTTTAAAATGTAAACCTGAAAAGCTATGCGATGTTTATCGCCTTCGGCACCCTGAAACAAATCTCTTCTACAGCAAGCTCTTTGCTTCCTCTGTTTTTGAGAGGTGGCAGTGTGGACCAAAACAATACAAAAGTGTCCGGTAAACATGGGTACTGAAGTGTGTGCCCTAAGAGCTATGGGCTCTTCTTCACCTTCGCTACTGTGAAACCCATCTCTTCTACTGAACATGTAAGCACAGCTTTTAACCTGAGCCTTTTACGGTCCACGTTCACTGGACAGTTTCTCTTGTTTTGGTCCATACTACCGTCTCAACAAATACGGAAAACAAACAGTTCGAACTAGAGGAGATTTATTTCGTATTACCGACCATCAAGAGGTGCCCAAGCTTATCGAGCAGGCATTTTCGAACCCATATGCCTCAAATGGCTCTGAGCACTATGGGACGTAACATCTACGGTCATCAGAAATACTTAAACCTAACAAACCTAAGGACATCACACAACACCCAGTCATCACGAGGCAGAGAAAATCCCTGACCTCGCCGGGAATCGAACCCGGGAAGAACCCATGTGAATTATTCTTTTTTGCTTCAGTGTTATGTAAACCCAATTATATGCGTTTACACCACTAATTTCGATGAACCTTCTATATTTAGAGGATAACAGTGGCTACATGACATTTTTTTTTCAACTAGCTGACAAATAAGGCATTCTAAGTGTATCCATTTGTCAATTTTCTATTAGAAACGTAGAATATCGAAAATAAAACATGGTTGAAATCATGAAACAGTCGTGCAAAGAAATATGCATAATGTACAAATGTATAAGAACAGATTCTTCGCGTGTCTACAAACTGAGTTTGTAAACGTTTTGTGGTAACGCCTCTTAACTGCTCTGTAGACCGCTATTGTTTTCGCATGCAGCTGTCAACTGCTTCGCAGTTGAATGCTGTCAAAACGGCTACCGTGTTTCAGGAATTCCCTTCAGTTGACTTTACTGTAGGAGTGTCTAAGTAGTAAAACATAAAGATATTAAAACCTCATGATGATGTGGCCGTTTTTCACGCGTCTCCGTGTCTATGACGTCATCTATGTGTCATAAAATGACATAATTTTGTAAGAACATTCAGCTTTATGTGTGGATACTGACTGCAAAATGTGTTGCAAATAGGTTTAGCAGCAAAGAAGTAAGAAAATTCCAAACTCATGCATGACGTGGTTGTTTTGTCACGCACATTATTGTTTATGACATTATATGTGACAGTAAGGGGTATGTTCAAGGATTCTGTAGTAGACCGAAGTTAGGGATATTGGTGTGTAATTTTGAGAGTCCATTCCTTTCCCCTTCTTAAGGCACCCGTAAACGATTAGACATTTTGTCAAACTTAACTATGCTTGTCACATATCTGACCGCGAACAGTGCACTTTGAGGTGATTGTCAATCATAGATCGTGTTTGACGTATTTACGAGAAATTTTGACTGACAGAGAGTTAGACAAGGTGGCGAACTTTGTTTGTGTCAACGTTGCGCAGCATATGTTTAGGGAAAATTTGTTTTAATACAATATATCTCACTGTATCGTGAATTTCCACTATTATTAAAACTACGATTAAGTATAAAAACAAAATAGCAGTGACAGCTACAAAACCGGTAAAGGTACCACATTTTCCCCAGGTATATATTACCCATGAAAAGGTTATGAATAAAATATTGTGGCATACAGGCTAAGTAGAGTAAAATAAAATAAATCGAGGTTCGGCTGAAATTCCACGGTCGATGTGGGCTATATGTTCCTATGTTGCGGTATTTTAATGACCTGTCATTAGGGGAGTAAGTGGAAGAGAATAGATTTTCACATACTTAGGGCTCCTCTTTTAATGTGAAGATGAAGTAACCCTAAACAAGCTACTAAAAGTTTCACTGTCCATCGGCAGGAAGTTCATGTAATGATCAGGTCTGAGTGAAACATTTCCATTAACAGGTTTCGAGTGTATTTCTCATTTTAAACTACTCCCCAGACCAGCGTCTTGTTTTCTCCCTCTTTTAACACAGTGCCAAAAGTAATGTTAGAAATGCTTTATATGCATTTGTAGCAAATCCAACTAGTGCCCAAATACAGCATACACGTGTTTACTTCAAAAGTAAGGTTAAACTGACAAGCTTTCTTAATAGACGTATAGGCCTGTTTGACACATCCGTGGCTTGATAAGAGCCAACTTTATAGGCAAGTTTTCTCCTTTGGTATAGACTTAATAAGTTTAGAAAAGTTTCATTGTCCACTCGAAGAAAATGGTCGTAATCATCGGGCTCTGAGAGTAATATTTCATTGTCCACTCGAAGAAAGTTGACGTAATCATCGGGCACTGAGAGTAATATTTCCTTTATCACATTTTCATGGGTAGATCACTCATCTCAAGCAATTTACTTGACCGGGGTATTATTTTCTTCTGCTTCATTAAACTTAGTGCCGACGTCAACACCTGGACTGCTTTGTCTGCTTTTGTGGTCGTTCTCACTACTCTCACAATACACACTACGATACTCACGACCACGAATATCGTCTCCTTCAAGGTGAGGTTAAATTGAAAAACATCGTTTTGTCCAACACGTTTGATTATTTACTGGGACATTTATATACTGGAGTCCCCTGTGCTTTTGGACTGCTTTGGGACTTTGTAGGACTTTTTACTGGGCGAGAGACTCAGGATAAATACAAGCTGCGTAAGGAGCCAATGCCGTAGATAAAATAGAACTGGGATAAGATACGGACCTGGTGATTTATTTGCTTGCGGATCTTTAGGTTGTTTCTCCACGCCAGGGATTCTTATTACTATGTCGTCCAAATGGGAGTCTATCTGATGGTCAGATGACGGTATGTTTTTACGATTCTCCCGTGTGAACGATTTCTTCAACGTTAAATTTACTTCAACTTTCCTTTTACTGCCGGCCACTGCGGCCGAGCGGTTCTTGACGCTTCAGTCCAGAATCATACTGCTGCTACGGTCAAAGGTTCGAATCCTGCCTTGAGCATGGATGTGTGTGATGTCCATAGGTTAGTTAGTTTTAAGTAGTTCTAAGGTGAGGGGACTGACGACCTCAGATGTTAAGTCCCATAGTGCTCAGAGCCATTTGAACCATTCCGTTTCACTATCTTCAGCTGCCACACCAGACTGGTCAAGGGTAGCCTTAGACCTCTTAGCGATTTCACGTAGGATGGTTCAAATGGCTCTGAGCACTATGGGACTCAACTGCTGAGGTCATTAGTCCCCTAGAACTTAGAACTAGTTAAACCTAACTAACCTAAGGACATCACAAACATCCATGCCCGAGGCAGGATTCGAACCTGCGACCGTAGTGGTCTTGCGGTTCCAGACTGCAGCGCCTTTAACCGCACGGCCACTTCGGCCGGCTTTCACGTAGGACCAGAAGTTTCTTGGGTTCTCTGTCAGATTTGTTTGCTTCGCGCATTGGCCTCTTCACAGACGTACGAATCTCTAACCTTTTCTTATGGTCGTTAATGGGTTCTCTTTTACACGTAGAGTGCAACAGCCTTTGCTTCACCAGTATCTTTTGAAATTCGTTGTAAAACCATGGTGGATCTTCCCTATTCTTTACCCATTAGAGGAGCATGACTCCTCAGAATACGATTTACAATCAGCTTAAACTTTGCCCATAATTCCTGTCAGTTTTCTGTCTCAGTGAGATGTTGGTTATCTGGTCTGTCTAGGGGACACACTCTCCTGGTCTTTTTGAGTGATTTATCAGCTTTCGGAACCAGAGTTTCTACAATGACATCATGAACCCTAATCTCCATACATGTACTGATATTGTCCATAAGGTCCACCCTATTTGTAGCTACGTGATCTAAGATAGTTCCACAGCGTATGTACTGCTGAGCTAGCTGTCCAAGATAGATTTCAGAAATAGTGTTCAAAAGTATTTCGCGTGACTGTGTGTCTGTGGCCCTCGCAACGAATCTATTGACACCCCAGTCTTGTACTCGGTAGGTTAAAGTCTCCTCCAATTAGTATTGCATGACCTAGGATTTCCGCGCTACTGATCGTATAGTTCTTTTGTATGACACCAGAACTGTTAGAGAGGAGTCGGTGGCCGGTGAAAACATCTTAGAATTAACTTGGTTTCTCATAAACATGTTATAAGCGACCAGATAACTTCGCTGTCACACTCAACTTCGACCTCAATGGAGAAAATATTTTTGTCAATTGCAATGAACACTGCCTCTCCTATGGTTACTCTGCCGTTGTGATATACGTTCCACGATTCGCCAAATATCTCAGAGCTTCGCTAATGGTTTAAATGGCTCTAAGCACTATGGGACTTTACATCTGAGGTCATCAGTCCCCTAGACTTAGCACTACGTAAACACAACTAACCTAAGGATATCAGACACATCCATTCCCGAGGCAGGATTCTAACATGCAACCGTAGCAGCAGCGCGGTTCCGGACTGAAGCGCCTAGAACCGTTCGGCCTCAGCGGCCGGCTCAGAGTTTTCCAGTTTGGGTTTCGACCAGTGCTCCATCTCAAGTGTAATTCGAGCGTGATATCTTTCCTGGTGGGCAGTAAATTCGTGAACTTCATTACAAATACTTCGACTGTTTACTGATAAAATTTTGACAGTCGAATTGTCTTTGTACGTGGTCTGAGATCCCTTGCTGTGTATCGACTGGCAGGTGTTTATCAGAGTGCCTCAAACTACCGTCTTGCCTAAATAACCATGATGTGCACACCACAAGTGCTCTGCTACCCTAGTGTTTGCTTGATTCGATTCGTGTAGTGTACCACTGACCTATCAACAGGTCTTCTACAAATCCCCACATGATAAAGGAGGTCTAGAAACCAGCAGCCAAGACCGTCACAGATTTGACGAAGCCTTTGGCTGAGACCTTCCACTCGGCTTCAAACCAAAGGACTCTGCGAACGGTGCTGAAAAATTGTGAGCTCCGCTTGCGCCATGTGCACGATGCCAGGAGTCGTCACCATCTCCGCCAGCTACCTATATGAACTGATGATGTTCTCACTGTCGTCGGTGCTGATGAGAGCCATAACTTGCAAAAGGCTGCACTCTGCACACTCGATAGCCGTAGGCAAGGCCGGCTTCCCGTCTCGGATGAGGCCTCCCAGTAGACATACCGAGTGTATAATGCCTTTCCATCCAG
Source organism: Schistocerca cancellata (assembly GCF_023864275.1). Taxonomy (NCBI): domain Eukaryota; kingdom Metazoa; phylum Arthropoda; class Insecta; order Orthoptera; family Acrididae; genus Schistocerca; species Schistocerca cancellata. Next base: position 418,552,537 of record NC_064634.1, on the reverse strand, counting down.
TCTTTAACGCAATCTGAGGGGTTCCATAACGCGCCTAACGTTGGACCTCCCGATAACTAATGAACCCCTCTGCCATTGTGACTGCTCGGGTCCTGCTGAAGGAGCGGCCACCTGTCCACTCTGAGAGTGAATGGGTCAAGCCAGGCAGCCATCTCCACATTGGCCCTCCGCCTCGACTGATACGAATACGTTACCATCCACCACTCACCCTGCCGTTAGGGCTGATGCACCATGCCAGGTTTACTTGGAAGTGCCTCCGAAACAGACCCCATGCGTAAGTCAAGGGACACTTGAGGTGTCCCCTGTGACGCGCCCGAATCTCCATCGCCACTTCAGCCGGAGGCTATAGCCTGAAGGTAATTGACTGTACCCAAAAGAGCAGTCAGTTGTTCGCGAACTAGGGCCAGCTCCTCCAGCATCCACACATCCTAACCATCCTAGCAAGATAAACTGAAGATGAAAACTGTAATAGTAGACACAATCCTAGATGTGCAATTTGCTATCTTCATGATGTGTCACCAATGCTTGCACCTTGATGCGTTAATATGCAGATGGCTAGCCAGTGAGCAACTATTTACGCTACAGACTGAATAATGGATTCACCTTTAAAAACGCGTGATTGAAGCTCTTAACCAGAAAAGCACAGAAGAAATTTGATGAATCACTACGAGGAGAACACAGAAGATGATAAAGGTTATCAATTTCCTGTTCTCCGCCTCCCCCCCCCAACCGCACCCCTCCCATCCATCCCAGCACAGAAGCATGTGGTGGAACATGGAAAATCTATTGGGAATGTGGGACACTGTAAAAACCACATCCATGCTGGTCGCCACACCGACCACCGACCGTTAATCCGTCGAGTGGATTCGATCAGAGGCCACTATATCTCCAAAATCTGGAAACCGTAACGTTGATCCACTTGGCTACTAAGACAGATGTTGCAGCAACTATAAAACTTTCTTTAACTGGCATTTAATCAGTTGTAACTCCAATGTTATCAGCATTTTTCCTGTCCCGATGTAAATAACAGGTTCTGTGCTGTGCGGCTCGTGTATGCTCCACTCAGTCTCTCACGCATCCTCCATCCAGGTACTCACTATGTAGAATTCTGATACTGCATTTCTCAACGTGTAATGGATTCTCCTAAAAATATAATGACAAGATTTTCCCTGCTTGCAGCAGCTTTTGAGACATTTTCCCGGGAATAAAACAGGGACTCTTCAGCGAATATAATTCGGGCGTTTGAAGGGAAAGAATTACACGAAAGGACCAATAAAATTTTCACGGAAGTTATTATTATTTATTGGCTTCAATAAAATCTTTACCCTGTCCGCCTCGTCAAGTCAGACATCACTGTGTCCAGCTAGATTTCTGTCTCCACGGTTAATATGAGGTTTCCACCTATTGATGGTCTGCACACTCGCTGATCGGCAACAACGTCTTCAAAAGCGGAACTGATCAAGCCGAAATCAACATCACGAAAGTACAACTTCAAGCCTAGAGGGAGACGACTTCTACATACACGACTAATTGTGACCCACGCCTCGATTTAGCGACCTCTGAAGTTCTCCAGGAAATTTTTAACGTCTAGGCGTTCTAGCCATAATAAGGGGCCAACTCCTGTTCAAGATTTCCGTCAGGTCTTTCAGTTCCTCTGCAGCTTGTGATGGAGAAAAAATCAGCCCTTCATGAGAAAACTATTCCTCCTTGAAATGAATATACTCTGACCACTACTCGTTTTGGAGAATTAAGGAAAGACCTGCTCACTATCTCAGGGCCCGAACGAAATCCTTCTTCAATCTTCTTCCCCTTGCAACCAGAATCTCATCTTGGTAGCCAAGACTAGCACACAGGTCACAGCCCCGAAATTGTGTGTAATATGCTGGCCAATACAACTGCAGCAGTAGATAGTAAATAACGAAATGTGGTTTATTTGTGCTGATACAGCACAGTGGGGAAAGTACATAATTATATCTGAAACTGATGTAGGGCTTTACATTATGCGAAATTTAGTACACCGAGCTGCACCTTACGGGAGCAACATCAGCACCAACTTGACTGGGCATCGAGACAAACGAAGTCACGACGGTAGATAACGGTACGTCATTTCAAGCTCCTTTAGCTCTGTGTTGGAGTTAATTAGAAGTAACATCTGGCTATTGATGGAGTGCCATTCTCTCGGCAACCCAAAACCTAAATATATCCGTGGGTGCTAAATGTAAACAACGTGCCGCCTGGGACAAGTGTTGAATCACCTCTTATCGAGGTAGGTCAGCATAGCAGGGACAACGTGAAGTATTGCTTTATTCAGTTGAAAGATAACAGCACTGACACCTAGGAGATTGGCCAAAGCCATCAGCATTAATACGACAGTAATGTGATGCCTAATGTACAAAATAACGATGGTAAGCAACAGAGGTAGCTGCGTTACGTATCCATTAGCACCCTACCTCATCACTCCAGATGCTGCACTCACATGCCAATTATTAAAGCAAAGGCACTTAACGGCACTTAACTGGAAAAATGATATGGTGACATTCCTGCGTCCACTGTTGTTGTTGGACGCTACACAGTCGGCATACCTCTCTCTGATGTGCCAAGATAATCCACAACAGTAGCAGTTGTCTTAAAACAGTCACTGGAGCATCAGACGTTGCCACATTGTCTATGTGTGCACTTGTCTCGCGTCAAGCAAGCCTATATATGGTGTTTTCGGTTTCGAACTTCCAACCGTGTGAAGACATGTTGGTATCACGACAAGTTTTACAAGTTACTGATTAGGCATAAAGCGGCACTTCACTTATTTTACGGTTCCACATATTAATCGCCAAAGAAATTGTTAGTGTACTCGTTGATAGGTTCTCCTCAACGCGATACAATACGACGTCCTACATTTTGGCGTCTCCTTGGAGCACCACACTCACTGACGTTGTGGAGAACGCTCTTGATAAAGGTGACAAACAGTTCTTCCATTATGTAAGTCTGCAGGCTTTCGGGGCCGTTTTCACTGAAGTTGGAATCTTCTAGGTTATTAGGCCGCGTTATATTTCTTCTAAAATGATCGACGTTTCGACTCCTCTGCTGGGATCTTCCTCAAGATCTTCTGGTGTCCACTACTGCTAGAATACTACTTCGAAGTTTTAACTTCAGCTCTTCCATTACCGTCATCTGTGCCATTCAGAAGAATCAAGTCAGTGAATTCTGCGAAAGTGCCTCAAGCAAGGTTGCTCTAATATTCGCAGATCTGCTGGGATCTTCCTCAGGATCTTCTGGTGTCCACTACTGTTAGAACACCTAGATTTTAACGTCAGCTCTCTCATTACAGTGAGCTGTGCCAGTCAGAAGAATTAAGTCAGTGCATTCTGCAAAAGTGCCTCCAGCCATGTTGCTCTAATATTCGCAGACACGTGAATGAAGTTCGAACCAGGTCAGAGATGTAAGACAGACTTCAAATGTCATCAGCCGATTCGACACAACCACCCTTCCCCCCCCCCCCCTTCCCACCACCATCATGACTAGCCTGTTGCATACATATCTACCAAATACACTCTTGGAAATGGAAAAAAGAACACATTGACACCGGTGTGTCAGACCCACCATACTTGCTCCGGACACTGCGAGAGGGCTCTACAAGCAATAATCACACGCACGGCACAGCGGACACACCAGGAACCGCGGTGTTGGCCGTCGAATGGCGCTAGCTGCGCAGCATTTGTGCACCGCCGCCGTCAGTGTCAGCCAGTTTGCCGTGGCATACGGAGCTCCATCGCAGTCTTTAACACTGGTAGCATGCCGCGACAGCGTGGACGTGAACCGTATGCGCAGTTGACGGACTTTGAGCGAGAGCGTATAGTGGGCATGCGGGAGGCCGGGTGGACGTACCGCCGAATTGCTCAACACGTGGGGCGTGAGGTCTCCACAGTACATCGATGTTGTCGCCAGTGGTCGGCGGAAGGTGCACGTGCCCGTCGACCTGGGACCGGACCGCAGCGACGCACGGATGCACGCCAAGACCGTAGGATCCTACGCAGTGCCGTAGGGGACCGCACCGCCACTTCCCAGCAAATTAGGGACACTGTTGCTCCTGGGGTATCGGCGAGGACCATTCGCAACCGTCTCCATGAAGCTGGGCTACGGTCCCGCACACCGTTAGGCCGTCTTCCGCTCACGCCCCAACATCGTGCAGCCCGCCTCCAGTGGTGTCGCGACAGGCGTGAATGGAGGGACGAATGGAGACGTGTCGTCTTCAGCGATGAGAGTCGCTTCTGCCTTGGTGCCAATGATGGTCGTATGCGTGTTTGGCGCCGTGCAGGTGAGCGCCACAATCAGGACTGCATACGACTGGGGCCCACAGGGCCAACACCCGGCATCATGGTGTGGGGAGCGATCTCCTACACTGGCCATACACCACTGGTGATCGTCGAGGGGACACTGAATAGTGCACGGTACATCCAAACCGTCATCGACCCCATCGTTCTACCATTCCTAGACCGGCAAGGGAACTTGCTGTTCCAACAGGACAATGCACGTCCGCATGTATCCCGTGCCACCCACCGTGCTCTAGAAGGTGTAAGTCAACTACCCTGGCCAGCAAGATCTCCGGATCTGTCCCCCATTGAGCATGTTTGGGACTGGATGAAGCGTCGTCTCACGCGGTCTGCACGTCCAGCACGAACGCTGGTCCAACTGAGGCGCCAGGTGGAAATGGCATGGCAAGCCGCTCCACAGGAATACATCCAGCATCTCTACGATCGTCTCCATGGGAGAATAGCAGCCTGCATTGCTGCGAAAGGTGGATATACACTGTACCAGTGCCGACATTGTGCATGCTCTGTTGCCTGTGTCCATGTGCCTGTGGTTCTGTCAGTGTGATTATGTGATGTATCTGACCCCAGGAATGTGTCAATAAAGTTTCCCCTTACTGGGACAATGAATTCACGGTGTTCTTATTTCAATTTCCAGGAGTGTATGTTTTCAAACGGCTGTAGCGTGGAAACTTTTCGGACATGCGTTTCTATTCAAAATATTATCAACTCACTTCTCTCTACAACTCCTAGAAGTTTGTAACTGGAATTTCTGAACCACCTGTGTATTAACTGACTCAACCTTCTAGACAAGACTGTAGTATTCTTCATGCTCCAGTGACCAATATCAATGTTCTCTCAGGCTCTAGCAGTGTGGAGGCGTTGTGATCGAACGTAGCATTGAGGATATTTTGCATTGCATATTATGATGACTGTCTTGGATTCCGACCAAGGTAAACATGACTACCGGAAAAACCGATATTTCAGTTGCCCACTACCCTGTCATTGTTGAATCCAATACGTTCTGGTAAATTTTCCAGCAACTTACTTGGCGCTTGTAAAGGATTTTCTCACAAACGAATAACATTAATTGCCATTGCTTACTAAGAAATGTACTGAGTAATCTTTCTTACCTTACAAATGTAGAGGGCATATAACTTGCATACTTCTTACAGTAGTGCTAAACATTTACATATCCAGTTCAGTGTTTCGTGAGTGTCGCTTTACTGTCTTTGCTATCTATGTCATCTCCAGGCTTTCCGAAATCTTCAGCCATAGAATTAGGCATATGGTAGAGCATCAAAAAGCTGAGTGCATTGTGATAAAGATTAGCGGTGCGAAATGGACATTTAGTTTTTTTATTCTAGCAAACAACTTATACTTCATAACAACAGCTAAACTTCATAGCTTTTGGTCGACGTGACGACTATTAGTGCCAAACAAATCATAACGACCGAGAATGAGTTTTTCTGCAAATATCTGTGCTGCCTGTTCTACAATGAGACATATAAATAGGAGCCTATAAACTAACTTTGAATTTCCAGAGGCTAAATGGTATAATCCCATTGTGAAAAATAGGTAGGAATGAGATCCTGTGACCACACTGGCCATGGCACTACATTTCACCTTCTAATCCAATGGACCTGTTTTTCATTTGCTCGCGGACATTAAAACTGAAGAGGAATGTTGAACCGGTTTGTTGAAATAATACTCTCCATTCATTCTTGCTATAAATCGGTTATCGTGTTTTCCACAGTGCGTGTTACTTATTCTGTAGTCATATATTGTCAGGTTTCCTCTCTTGGTTGTGGAGGCTCATGTAGTCATATAACGGCAAGCATTTTGTGTGACAATTTCTGGACGCTCCCAAAGAAAGTATTTGAAAGGACCGTACTAATGAACTCAAGGTAGTTATCCTTGATTGTTAGGCCTCGAATATTGTGGCGTAGTGACAGATACAAAATCCTAACACAATATGAAGTTCCTGCTGGGAAGTCAAAATCCACAACAACTGTTGTGCATTGTCTTTGAGGACTCTCAATAGCAATGGTTAAAGTACCGGTTCAGTGGGTGGACCAAAATATACAAACACACAACAGAGTATTATGCCTCATATGGCCTCGGAAATTCGTTGGCGTGGAAAAAGCTTCCAGTCTTTTCGGAGTGATTAAATAAAGGTACCGTGTTTTTGACAAGGCAATTTTACATCATTGTTCCTGCAAAACAGTGGCAAGTTCAGGTAACTATGACACAGGTGTACAGCGATGATGCAACCCTATCTGCAAAGTAGACGACAAAAGTTCAATAAATTTGAGAACTGGTGACCGTGGTGGCCTTGGGAATGCAACAACAGATTCTCGTCTTTACAAAATCGGTCCTGAAAAAATCGATCTGTGTGAACAAGGCCGTATGGTCTCTGAAAATAGGATCCTCATTCTGGAACAAACGTTGCACCATGAGATTGACCTGATCAACCAGGATGGTCATCTAGTTCTTAGCAGTAATGTGAATTATCAGAGTAACCGTGGGGCTCATAGAATACCACTATATGTTTGCTCAAATCATTACCGAACCTTTGGCAAGCTTCACTCTAGTCCCCTTTCATTATCATGTTATTTACTTTTCAGTGATACAAATCTCTCTGGCAGGCGTCAGTGAATGAATATTGGTGTGTTTCATGTTGCTTTACGGTGGTTTAATCTGCTGCAGAGAATCAGCGGCAGTCTTACAGAATGGCCAACACCTGTAGTTTTCAGGTAGGCAAAGAGGTTTGCTCTATTTGCGTGAAAGTTACCGGTGTTAGGTTGGTGGCGGAAGTCTCATCTCTGGGTTTTCCTGGCCACGGATTCGCGTGGGAGACGTTGGAGTGTGTGAGATGGGCAGTCTGCTTCCAGCGCACCGAGAGACTGCAGCCGAGCTCTCTTCGAAGGACGGTGAGTTGGTTTAACCGCTTGGCGCCTTGTCTCGTAGCGAGAGGGGAGCCGTTAGGTTTTGGCATCGCGTATCGTCTTATGAAGATCGTTTAACCTTGTCGCAACAAGGAATGCAAGGCTTTTGCAGGCTTTCTGTTTGATTCCTAATGCAGACTTTGACCCGTAAGAAGAACGTAAGACAAAGGAGTTGCGTATGTAAGAAGTGCGCCCTCAGTTCAGTGTGTCTGCCTGCAACTGCGAGCGTATACGTCCTAATCTTTCCTGAACCTTAATAATTTTCCCTCTTCATGAGTTTTCTGTGTGTCATTTACCTTATGTCCGTGGGAAGCCATCGACGTTGTTTAATATTAGAGTTTGTTGGCCCACTGCCGTCACCTATCGTCTAATCAAATGTGCCTTCTGGAAAAAGTTAATTGTTCGCGGCTGCGTGGTTTAAAACTTGACCATGGTATGTAGAAATTGTGTCTCTGCAAACCACGTGGGCATACGAGTGTGTTGTGAATCGTGTACCGTTTCACAAGAAATTGTACTTAGTTACCAGGCAACAGCACTTGTGTAGGTGCATTACATCAATGTTTTAAGGAATAAATAATTTTGCCACCAATCTTATCCTGTGTACTGATGTTACGTCTCTATTACCTAAGCTATTTAGCGTGTAGTTTCCTGGTTAGCCCATCCATAGCGTTTCCTTGTGCACAGGTCCAATAATTAGTGTTCCGTTTTCATTGAAAACAAATTCTTTAGAATAGATGTTGTTTTCAGGAGTGCTGTTGCAAGCTGCTCTTATACACAGTGCTCACGCATTATTTACTTTATTTTAATATTTGATTCAAATGAACAGTGCGTGGACCAAACTAATAATTACATCCCATTCTTTACGAGTGATAGTATGGTGAATGTTCTCTTACGAGTCTTTTTTCTTATGAGTAAATTAATTAATTTTCCGATTCAGCCAAACCCTTTATTTGTCGTGTGGCTGGAGTTGGTGGCGACGCAATCTTTTACGTCAATTTCAATGTCAGATAGCATTTTCTTATTCCAAGTGAGTTTCATGCAACTTAAACATAACATCAATTTTTTCCGCAACTTACACATTGTGACCATGACACAAGCTAACTTACAATTATACTGATACTATAGTTCCATACGTAGCGATGTTACGCAACCTCTCGTCCACAGAAAGATCCGTAACCAAAAACAGGAAAGTTGCACAAGTCACACCAATACCCGAAAAACGAAACAGGTGTAATGCGCTGAATTAAAGACCCATATCACTAACGTCGTTTTGCAGTAGGATTTTGGGATATATACTTTGCTCGAACATTATGAAATTACCGCGAAGAAAACTATGTATTGACAAATGGCCTACACGGATTCAGAAAGCATTTGGTTTTGAAACACAAATAGCTGTTTATTTTCGCTAAGTAATGAGTGCTATCGACAGGGGACGTCAGAATGTTTCCATAATTTTAGTTTTCCAGAAAGCTTTTGACACCGACCCACACAATCGACTTAATCAAATTGATTGTCTATGGAGTATCACCTAGTTGTGCGACTGGATTCGTGATTTGCTTACAGAAAGGTCAGAGTTCGTAATAACTGACGCAAAGTCATCGAATAAAAAAGAAGTGATATTTTGTGTTCCCCAAGGAAGCGTTATAGGCCCACTGCTGTTGTGATCTACATAAACGATTTGAAAGATTCGAACACCCCTCTTAGATCCGTTGCAGAATGCTGTCATTTGCTATCTTGTAAAGTCATCAGATAATCAAAACGAATTGCAAAATGATTAACACAAGATACCCATGTGGTGGAAAAAGTGGCAATTGACTCTAAATAATGAAAAGCGTGAAGTCACGCACAAGGGTACTAAAAGGAATCCGCTAAATTTCGCTTACACGATAAATGACACAAATCTAAAGGCTGGAAGCTAATCTAAATGCTTGGACGTGACAATTACGAATAACTGTTCCCGAAACGATCAAGCTGACAGTACAATATTGTGGGAGAAGGAAACCAAGACAGCGATTTATTGGCAGAACACTTAGAAAATGTGGCAGGTTTGCTAAAGAGGCAACTGACACTACGCTTGTCCACCCTCTTCTGGAGTACTGCTGTGTGGTGTGGCATCCGAATCAGATAGGACTGACGGAGGGCATCCAAAAAGTTCAAAGAAGGTCGGTACGTTTTGTATTATTGCGAAATAAGGGCGAGAGTGCTACGGGTATGATAGATGAATTGGGGTGTCAGTAATGAAAATAAAGCGTTTTTGCTGCAACAGGACTTTCACATGAAATTTCTACCATCATCTTACTCCTGAGATGTGAAAATACACTACTTGCCATTAAAATCGCTACACCAAGAAGAAATGCAGATTATAAACGGGTGTTCATTGGACAAACATATTATACTAGAACTGAGATGTGATTATATTTTCAAGCAATTTGGGTGCATAGATCCTGAGAAATCAGTATCCAGAACAATCACCTCTGGCCGTAATAACGGCCTTGATTCGCTTGGGAATTGATTCAAACAGAGCTTGGATGGCGTGTACAGGTACAGCTGCCCATGCAGTTCATCAAGAGTAGTGACTGGCGTATTGTGAAGAGCCAGTTGCTCGGCCACCTATGACTAGACGGTTTCAATTGGTGAGATCTGGAGAATGTGCTGGCCAGGGCACCAGTCGAACATTTTCTGTATCCAGAAAGGCCCGTACAGAACCTGCAAAATGCGGTCGTGCAGTATCCTGCTGAAATGTAGGGTTTCACAAGGATCAAATGAAGGGTAGAGCCACGGGTCGTAACACATCTGAAATGTAATGTACACTGTTCAAAGTGCCGTCAATGCGAACTACAGGTGACAGAGACGTGTAACCAATATCACCCCATACTATCACGCCGGGTGATACGGCAGTATAGCGTTGACGAATACACGCTTCCAATGTGCGTTCACCGCGATGTCGCCAAACACGGATGCGACCATCATGATGCTGTAAACAGAAGCTGGATTCATCCGAAAAAATAACGTTTTTCCATTCGTGCACCCAGGTTCGTCGTTGAGTACACCATCGCAGGCGTCCCTGTCTATGATGCAGCGTCTAGGGTAACCGCAACCATGGTCTCCGAGCTGATAGTCCATGCTGCTGCAAACGTTGTCGAACTGTTCGTGCAGATGGTTGTTGTCTTGCAAACGTCCCCATCTGTTGACTCATTGATCGAGACGTGGCTGCACGATCCGTTACAGCCATGCGGATAAGATGCCTGTCATCTCGACTGTTAGTGATACGAGGCCGTCGGGATCCAGCACGGGGTTCCGTATTATTTTCCTGAACCCACCGATTCCATATTCTGCTAACAGTCATTGGATCTCGACCAATGCGAGCAGAAATGTCGCGAAACGATAAACAGCAATCGCGATAGGCTACAATCCGACCTTCATCAAAGTCGGAAGGATGATGGTACGCATTTCTCTTCCTTACACGAGACATCACAACAACGTTTCATCAGGCAACGCCGGTCAACTGCTGTTTGTGTATGAGAAATCGGTTGAAAACTTTCCTCACGTCAGCACGTTGTAGGTGTCGCCACTGGCGCCAACCTTGTGTGAATGCTCTGGAAAGTTAATCATTTGCATATCACAGCATCTTCTTCGTGTCGCTTAAATTTCGCGTCTGTAGCACGTCATCTTCGTGGTGTAGCAATTTTAATGGCCAGTAGAGTATTTTGTTGGAGCCAGTCTACGTAGGGAGAAATGAACATCATAATAGAATAAGATAAATCAGAGCTCGCACAGAAAGATTGAAGTGTTCGTTTTCCCGCTCGCTGTTCGAGGGTGGAACGACAGAGGAACAGCTTCAAGAGGTTCGATGAACCCTCCGCCAGGCAGTTGATTGCGAACTTCAGACAGATCATATTGATGTATATTATCTATAATTATAAGTTGAATGTAATAAATGCTGTAATGTCTTAACACCCCTATATTTATTCTGAAACACCGTCTATCTTATTTTAAAACAATACATATTTAAAAACGCGATTAGTATGTGCAATGGGCACTGTCGTCGACGACGATACTGCAACCGAAAATCGCTCCGCAGCGTTTTTGGATTTATTCGCGCTCGGTGGCAGAAAAGTTATCAAGTGAGAGTGTGAGCTGAGTGGTAGGCCGCGCGATGCGATGGCTATCTCATGACGTGCGCGCTCGCTAGCGGTTGACGGGCAGCCGGCGCAGATTAGGGCGCGAGAGTTGGCACCCCTGCTAATTGCGTGGGCCGCTATCAGCGGCGTCCGCCTGCAGCGTCTGCGTCACGTATGAGCTGCCCAGGTGAGCAGGCTGAGCCGGCAACGGCTTATCGCGGCTCTCACGAAAACAGGATACTGGCGCGCGGCCGACGTCCGATGATGGAACGGGCTCTGCGGCCGAAACGGGTTGGACATTTGCGTGGCTCTTAAGGAGAACGAAAGGAGTGTGGACTGTATCAGGGCATGCACTGTCTTCCTTTTTACGACTATACGAGGATTAAGAACGGAAGGGACTCCTTGAGTTTTGGCTGATTTTATCATTCATTAGTTGAGTGTGTGAGGGCGTTTCTAGAACAGTGGCACTAAGCTCAGTGCGAGAGTAGGTTAATTCGGTAAACAAAGTTTCTAAGGCAATGCATGGTGTTCTAGTCATAATCGCACGCATCGCCCCGCACCACCCTCCCCTAAACTTTCTTTAATTAGAGTATTAACGATTGCACAGATTCGTACTTTACTGTTTTTTGTCAAGCAGTAATTCGTAGTGAGCCGCTGTTCCTGTGGCTGGATGAAGATTCAGTGGCATATACACTCCTGGAAATGGAAAAAAAGAACACATTGACACCGGTGTGTCAGACCCACCATACTTGCTCCGGACACTGCGAGAGGGCTTTACAAGCAATGATCACACGCACGGCACAGCGGACACACCAGGAACCGCGGTGTTGGCCGTCGAATGGCGCCAGCTGCGCAGCATTTGTGCACCGCCGCCGTCAGTGTCAACCAGTTTGCCGTGGCATACGGAGCTCCATCGCAGTCTTTAACACTGGTAGCATGCCGCGACAGCGTGGACGTGAACCGTATGTGCAGTTGACGGACTTTGAGCGAGGGCGTATAGTGGGCATGCGGGAGGCAGGGTGGACGTACCACCGAATTGCTCAACACGTGGGACGTGAGGTCTCCACAGTACATCGATGTTGTCGCCAGTGGTCGGCGGAAGGTGCACGTGCCCGTCGACCTGGGACCGGACCGCAGCGACGCACGGATGCACGCCAAGACCGTAGGATCCTACGCAGTGCCGTAGGGGACCGCACCGCCACTTCTCAGCAAATTAGGGACACTGTTGCTCCTGGGGTATCGGCGAGGACCATTCGCAACCGTCTCCATGAAGCTGGGCTACGGTCCCGCACACCGTTAGGCCGTCTTCCGCTCACGCCCCAACATCGTGCAGCCCGCCTCCAGTGGTGTCGCGACAGGCGTGAATGGAGGGACGAATGGAGACGTGTCGTCTTCAGCGATGAGAGTCGCTTCTGCCTTGGTGCCAATGATGGTCGTATGCGTGTTTGGCGCCGTGCAGGTGAGCGCCACAATCAGGACTGCATACGACCGAGGCACACAGGGCCAACACCCGGCATCATGGTGTGGGGAGCGATCTCCTACACTGGCCGTACACCACTGGTGATCGTCGAGGGGACACTGAATAGTGTACGGTACATCCAAACCGTCATCGAACCCATCGTTCTACCATTCCTAGACCGGCAAGGGAAATTGCTGTTCCAACAGGACAATGCACGTCCGCATGTATCCCGTGTCACGCAACGTGCTCTAGAAGGTGTACGTCAACTACCCTGGCCAGCAAGATCTCCGGATCTGTCCCCCATTGAGCATGTTTGGGACTGGATGAAGCGTCGTCTCACGCGGTCTGCACGTCCAGCACGAACGCTGGTCCAACTGAGGCGCCAGGTGGAAATGGCATGGCAAGCCGTTCCACAGGACTACATCCAGCATCTCTACGATCGTCTCCATGGGAGAATAGCAACCTGCATTGCTGCGAAAGGTGGATATACACTGTACTAGTGCCGACATTGTGCATGCTCTGTTGCCTGTGTCTATGTGCCTGTGGTTCTGTCAGTGTGATCATGTGATGTATCTGACCCCAGGAATGTGTCAATAAAGTTTCCCCTTCCTGGGACAATGAATTCACGGTGTTCTTATTTCAATTTCCAGGAGTGTATGTCACGACTGCAAATCATATATTACTGATGTGGGGAGCGGCTTGCTAAGTGAAACAGATATCTTAAAGAGTCCTATATAGATCGCGTAAGGCTGAGAGGATGGGCACTCATTACCTTATATACAAAGAGAAAAAGATCCGTCCGAACAGTACCGACCGAATGCCGTGTCACCCTCAACCGACCGAATTCACTTGATGCAGATATTGAGGGGCATGTGTGGTCAACACATCACTCTCCCTGCCGTTCTCATTTTCCATGAAGTGAACCGCTACTTTTCAGTAAATTAGCTCCTCAATTGGCCTTATAGGGGCCGAGGGCACTCCGCTAGCCAACAGCGCTGGGCAGCTCTGGATGATGACCCATCCAATTGCTAGCCACTCTGACAGAAACCTGTGTCTCGACTACAGAAAGGCCGTTGGCAAGTTTAAGTTGATTATAGTCAATCGTTTCATTCAGACTTGCACAGCTGGAGATGCACGCAGTTTGCGAGACAGGAATGTGAGGCAGACCTATTAACGACTACGGCTGGTAGATCGATCAGACTCAGTATGATGTTTAGGCGGTTTTCCACGTTTGTTTGCGTAAATTGAGGGCTAGTACTCTCTTTCATCCTCATAAAAAAACTATATACAAGCATTTAAAATATTATCACACTGGACAAAACTTACGCAATTCACAGACAAGTAGAGCACAAGATTTCCTCCTTTAGGTGACTAACGATTGCCACGACAAGGAGGGCACGTGGCAACAAAATTATATAATCTTTTTATGTCCCGTGTTGATAAGAGATGGCGTAGAACACTAAAAACATCTAATAAATGTGTTGCTTCTCTATTTGTCCAGATATTTTTCTTGCAGTCACAGTTGTATTGTTGAAAACCGTCTTTTCCGGATGTAACAATGTCTCATTAAGACCAAACATGTTTCACTTTATTCTAACGCATTTTCAGTGGACAATGTAACACTATACCTTTTTTCTTACAATTTTGCTAGGCAGTTCTTATGCTTTAACTTACTAGTATAAACATTATAACTCACTGTCTTTGCCGTTATCGTTTCTACGTCATTCGTCACGTTCTTCTACACATATGTGACAGATTTTAGCACTCAGCACTTTCATTACAAATAGATACATTGACGTTTCTGTGTTGTGAGGAACCACTGCCATCTCGCCATTTTGGGCACTTTGTTTTCATGTGGAGAATGCACACCACAGAATGGTTTCGCGAGCAATACACAATAACGCCACTATAGATAACACACAAGTGTACCATACTAAAGCAATATTTACAAAAACAGAAATTATGAAACACTCACTCACACACACACACACACACACACACACACACACACAAACACACACACACATACTAGTCGAAAAATATGAATCCACACACAACAATAGCGGACGCTTTCGCCACCACTGAAACTAAACAATAGATGAACGCAGTCCGCCCATGTAACCAAAGTGCACAAAATAACGAAATTGCTGTGGTTCTTCTCAATACAATAACATCGATATATATTATATTACTGATAGTTCAAGTGCTGCGTGGTAAAATCTACCACAAACATCGTGTTAGGGGCTTAAGTACAAATATCTTTGTTGGTGACTGAGGACAGTGTACTAAAGAAAATTTCGTTACGATTAGTATGTTTTTTTTATTTTTATATAGCCTCCAAGTACATGTGGCAAGAGAAGGTCGTTAATGCTTATTTTCCCCTGGGCGTCAGGTCAGGTGTTGAAGTGTTGACACAAAACGTTTAATCTATACTGACAGGTACATTCGACTTTGGTGCAGCTACGATGTGCAGATAATATCAGCTAGTAATGGGTGTGACGTGTTTGCCGGAAGACTAGCCGGCCGTTGTGACCGAGCGGTTCTAGGCGCTTCAGTCCGGAACCGCGCTAATGCTACGGTCGCAGGTTCGAATTCAGTCTCAGGCATGGATGTATGCCACGTCCTTAGATTAGTTAGTATTAAGTAGTTCCAAGTCTAGGGGACTGACGACCTCACAAGGTAAGTCCTATAGTAGAGGCATCTGAACCATTTTTTTGCAGGAAGATTGTTAGACGCAAAGGAGAAACAGCTAACACGTTGATTCGCTACATATTAAGGCACCAATAATCACAATATCTGCAATTCTCTGCACTTATATCTAAGACACAAAATACCGTGAGTAGTGATAATAATTAATACTGCTTACAGTGGTAAGTTAAAGCTTGAGAACTGTTCACGATCCTAGCAAATCAAAATTGTAAGGAAAAAGTTTACGTTTTAACAGTATCAACTGAAGATGATTTAACATAAAGAGAAACGTGTTTCTACTTGATTAGACTTTATTGCTGTCGTAAAAGACGGCCTTTAACCTGTATAACTTGTTTACTAATTGAGTGAAGCTTCAGTATACACTGCCGGAAATAAAATGCAACATCCTCAGGGATTGTGTCAGTAGGACTAGCCATAATATGAACGTACCGTGGAGATTGATAGTGATTCATTTTCTTGGTCATTGGCGATGAAATAGGAGTCTAGAGGCCTGTCTATGTGCCCTCTGTTTTGACTTTACTGGTAGTAACTCTGCTGAGTTTAGATTACATGCCTGTATACACCCTTCATTTGACATGTGTGCTTTATTTGGTCTATATTTTTTGTACACTCCTACAGTGACGAACTGTTTGTCACATCACTTGCCACTAAAAACCCCTTATCCTTGATGCAGTTGCATTTTTTTCTCTGCATATTATCCACTAACACTAAGTAAAAAGCATTGTATGTTATAGACGAGGGGCGTTCAATATGTAATTCCCACTTACATTTTACATTTTTTTCTCGGACAGTTTCGGATTGACGAAATGCGGAATTTGTAGCAGAACATTATGGAATATTCCCGTTTCAGCCCTTACAGTTTCGTCAACTTCTGGTAGGAGCCGGTGCTATATACTTCCAAATTCTGCCTATAATGGCAGTGCGTACCAAGCAGAGAACTGTCATTAAGTTTCCTTTGGTGGAGAAACAGATCATCGCAGACGTTGATAGGAACCAGCAGAATGACTACGGAGACCTTACAGTGAACAAAACCACAGCGAGCCGTTGGACAAGGCGTCCATCGTAGCTTCAAGGTCGCAAAACCTGTACAGTCTCTCCCCGCGCCAGGTGCCAGCCGTCGCACATAGCTGTCACTGCTGCAATATTGGAACGTGCGGACACTCTCATTCGAGTTGATCGACGGATCACAGTGAAACACCTCGCTGCACAACTGGACGCCTCTGTAGGTAGTGCTGACACTACTCAAAGGCAGGTGCCCGCTGAGTTTCTCGACGCCTAACAGGAGACCATAAAGAACAACGAAGGATCATCTGTGCGGATTTTCTTGCTCAATGCGAGGTTGATAGTGACAAATTTTTGTCGAACATCGTCTGTGGCGATGAAACATTGATTCATCACCTCGAACGGGAAACAAAAGGCTACTAATGGAGTGGTGACACACCACTTCTTCTCGCAAGAAGAAGTTCAAAGCCGCAATCTCAGCCGGTAAAGACATGGCGACGGTCGTCTAGGACTCTGAAGAAGGTTATTCTATTTCATGTCCTCCCTGATAGCGCATCGACTAACTCTGAAGTGTATTGTGCTAATCTCAGGAAATTGATGAAACAACTTCAGCGTTTTCATCGCCACAAAAGTGCAAAGGAGCTTTTCCTTGTCAACGAAAGGACAAGGCCTCACACTAGTCTGCATTACTGAGAGGAGCTCAAGAAACTTTATTCGACTGCTCTTGCTCAACCATCCTACGGCTAGGATTTCGCACCTTCCGACTTCCATCTATTAGCCTATTGAAGGATGTACACCACGGGAAGAAGTATGTGGATGATGGTGAGGTTATTGATGCAGCAAGACGTTGGCTCCGACATCAACCAGTGGACATAGAGGCTGTACCGGTAAAGTGACATAAGGCCGTCGCATTGGACGGAGATTATGTTGAAAACTAAGATCTTGTAGACAAAAGAATGGGGAATAATATGGTGGATTGGAATCCTGTATCCCGTCTCTACAGTATTATTAATTACTTGATAACACCACTCAACATCATTAGTGTCGTGCTAGTTTGTAGTTGTCTGACTGCCAGTGTTCCGACCTGGCGGGGAGCTAGGTGTGCTGGGTCTTGAAAAGACGACCTGACGGACACGCCTGCATCCAGTGAGTATAAGTTCGTAGCGCCACCCATAGGAGAACGAGTGGCTCGTGGTAGCGCGTTGGCGGCCTGTTTGCATGAATCTTCTTGCGTGGAGACAAAGACACCCCCGATACAGTAAAATGCTTTTGCAAAAACTTGAATACACCAGACCTCGTTCTAGATGCGTAAAACGATAACGAAAAAATTAAAAAAAATATCAGGAGGAGTTTATCGCTCATTGACCGTAGCTGTATGATTACTACTACACCATTGACTTCTAGTTTTGCCAAATAAATGATAGGGACCAAGTTTCCGGAGAGTGGACGAAGAAATGCGAAACAGCATGATGTCGCACAGCTGGTTTTTAAGCGCATGATATTTGTCAGTGGGACGGCTTAGGCTGCAACCACAGTGGCACCGATAACTGTCTCCAGACGCTGCCGCAAGAGATCGCCAGATGCCATTGGCAGATAGCCTTGGTCTTCACTTTTCGTCTGTGTGAACATTAGAATCTACTCTGTGTAGGAGGTCAGAATCTATTGTAACATCCTTCGTCGGGATGGATGCCACGATGCTTCTGTGCTTAGAGACGAATGCAGCACAGCGGTTTTAGTTCTTAAAATGAATTTAGATGTGTTATATCTATCTGGGAAACGACGTGCGGTGTAGTGTACATTCTTTTCAGAGTTTTTGGAATAACAGTTCAAGTTTTTTATAACTATATGAGTTGGAGACACGTCAAGTGAGACACGTTCTATCGCATACACGAGATGATTTATGGTGACACTGAAAAGCGAGGTTACAAACACTGAGCAAAACCAATTTGTGAATAAACCTTCAATAACTGCCTTCCAGCATATGTATGAAAAACAAACATAAATTTTAGAGAAAGATGAAACACATACACCATATTTGCAAAGCATTAGGTATAAGAGAAGCACAACTTTTCACTTTTTCATTTTTTTTAGTCACCTTGAATTTTAATTCCGCTCTTGAACCTTTCTTCTATTTCCATCATAGCTGCTTCAATGCACAGATTAAACAGTAGGGACGAAAGACTGCATTCCTGTCTTACACACTTCGTTCTTGGTCGTCTACTCTTATTTTTGCCTCTTGGCTCTTGTACATACAGTATATTACTCATCTGTCCCTATAGCTAATCTCGAATCCTGCACCGAGCGAGGTGGCGCAGTGGTTAGCACACTGGACTCGCATTCGGGAGGACGACGGTTCAATCCCGTCTCCGGCCATCCTGATTTAGGTTTTCCGTGATTTCCCTAAATCGTTTCAGGCAAATGCCGGGATGGTTCCTTTGAAAGGGCACGGCCGATTTCCTTCCCAATCCTTCCCTAACCCGAGCTTGCGCTCCGTCTCTAATGACCTCGTTGTCGACGGGACGTTAAACACTCACCACCACCACCACCATCGAATCCTGCCTCGGGCATGGGTGTGTGTGATGTCCTTAGGTTCGTTAGGTTTAAGTAGTTCTAAGTTCTAAGGGACTTATGACCTAAGATGTTGAGTCCCATAGTGCTCAGAGCCATTTGAACCATTTGAATCGTTTTTATAGCTTATCCCTATTTTCCACAGAATTTGGAACAACTTCCACGATTGTACATAGTTTAATGCTTTTTCCTGGTTGACAAATACTGTGGACGGGGCTTGATTTTCCTTTAGTCTTGCTTCCATTATCAACCAACACCTGAGAATTGTCTCTCTCGTGCATTTTCCTTTCCTAATGCCATACTGACAGTCATCTAATACATCCTCAATTTTCACAAGTCTGCTAGCATAAAAACTAATAGTAAGCAGTATCAATAGTTCGTAGTAAAGCATACTTAGCAGAGCCAGAAAAATTCCGTTTAAAAGTGTCTTCCATACGTAAAAATTATGGTATCACTTGTCAGTCGGTCGGCGTGGCCGAGCGGTTCTAGGCACTTCATTCTGGAACCGCAATACCGCTACGGCCGCAATTTCGAATCCTGCCCCGGGCATGGATGTGTGTGATGTCCTTGGGTTAGTTAGGTTTAAGTAGTTCTAGTGGACTGATGACCTAAAATGTTAAGTCCCATAGTGCTCAGAGCCATTTGAACCATTTGTCATATGATATGTACAGTCGTGCGCAAAAGTATCCGAACGACCTGATTTGTATTTCGCCGGATTCGCATGCAGCCCACATAACGCAGCTGCCTAGCAGGTCCTCTAATCGCTCCTTGGTTACAGTCGTTTGACTATTGAAAATGGCTCCAACAAGTCAGCAGTAGAAAACTCGGCTCTGTATCGCAATAATTCAAGATGTAAAGTAATACCACGATACTACAAATATCAGGGGACACTTTATAACAGATAAGACTGTCCTTAAGGCTTGTAGGCTCACATTTATTACAATAAATGACATACCTAAAATGTTACCACTCTCGTTATTACGTCAGATAGGTAATGCACGTAGCAAGTTCGTCGTATTCATGATTTCCTCTTCAAAGTAACATACCGTACTTGTTATTTAACACAAAATGATATTCAAAATTTAAGTTATTCACGAGCAGCTAGTTGAGAATATGTATGAACTTCAAATGACACGACGAACCGTCCAGTTCTGCATTTGGATTCAAACCCAGGTCATGCAGACTAAGATTTCATGACTGACGGAAATAACAGTCATTCCTGACTAGGCATACAGAGAGTGATATACCTCGATTTTAGACAGTATCAGTTAGCAAGTATCAACTTTAAATTACATATGGTAAACATTTTTAACTGACCCGAATTCCTACCCAGCATCTATTGTCCCTGTTAACGAACTACGAGAGATGTTAAATATTGCTTCTTCACAAGTAACTTACTTGAAATGCCGTGATGTAAAGCTTTGCGTTGGACAGGGATCGAACCCAGAATCTAATCGGATTGTTATCGAAGCACAATCAACTGTAACACTTCGGATTTCCTTGGCAGGAGCTAGATGTTTAACCGAAATGACGAGACAAAACATTAATTTTTTCCTTCCCAGGACTCCAACTCGGAACCTATCGCTGTTATATATTAGAGAAAACGAACGTTAAATATGGATGTGTTTCATCAGCAGCGACATGTGAGCATGTTTGAACTAGAAATAATATGACGAAGAGCTCAATGCTAACTGAGAATCGAACCCCCACAGATACCGTTGTCGATTACACACAAAGAGACTTCAGCTACAGAATTTTTCTCCACCAGCAGCTCGGAATAACATCCGTGAACTTAGAGTGATCTATCAAATAGTTCTGTGTCTCACTGGGAGTCAAAAACGTCAGATATCGTTAGTGTTGACAACGAATGAAAATGCATTAAAAATCAAAATTATTATCCATCAGCAGATAGGTGTTCTCATGCTAGAACTTGATAATAATGAAAACTTTAGTGCCAGGACAGTATTCGAACCCATTCACGCGCAATATGTGGAGAGGTTGAGGAACCTGCAGTTTTGAACAAACAACAAACTGTAGTCGAGCTGTATTGTCACGAAGGGAACAAATTCCGCGTTAAGGGCGGTCTGACTTGCATTCCAAGTTCAGAACCAATTTTATTCACATACAGAAGCTCAAATAAAAGATGGAATAAGGGTCCTGTGACGCTACATAGCGTTTGTTTCGTCACTATAAATAAATAACTGACTTTATTGTGGTGCAAACTAACGACTACTTGGTAGACAGGGAATATCATGCTTAATGTGAATTTCACACCACAATGCCATTATACGTTCTTCACTTGGCGTAGCCAGAAGAGAATCTGTCTCTCCATATTAAAATCATGTGCAGAAGTTGGAATCGTACCCAGACCATCATTATAGGAACCTATCATCAATCCAACAGACCACCAACTCATCTCCTGTATCACTCATTTTTCTTTCATAACACCGTTGCGGCACACTCGATGAGAATTCTGACACACAGGCTCCCTGTAGTGATTTGCAGCATGTTCAGTATATTCATTTCTTGGTTGACCGAAACGCCACGAACTAGCTGCCTCGGTTACCTAGTGCATACATTCGACTGTATTTTGTAATCACCGAAATAAAATCATGCAACTGCCACTACACAGAACTGCCAACAGTGTAGAATGCAGAAATTTAAATAGGAAGTGTTCCTTTCCATTTGAGCTATTCTATTGCGCTATCTGTTTGTGAAAACGTCGTGCAGTGCCAACGACGGCCAGGCAGCAGATGCATCTCGAAGCTTTTTTATTACGAATGGGGAGAGCGCATCGTGATAAAATAGTCAGAAAAGTATTTCCTACATTAGCTGTCGTCTGGTAGTGGCATTTTATTCTTCTTCAAACCTTGTTTGACAGCTTTAACTCAGAACAAGTTTTCTACATGCATGTAATCAATAAACTGCGTGTGCAATGTCAGACTGTTATAGGTCACATCAGAGAATTGGCATGTATCATTAATGATTAATGTCTCTCTCATGTTTAGTACTGTTGTAACAACATTAAAAGAAACCTTACGGCCAGGCAGCAGATGCATCTCGAAGCTTTTTTATTACGAATGGGGAGAGCGCATCGTGATAAAATAGTCAGAAAAGTATTTCCTACATTAGCTGTCGTCTGGTAGTGGCATTTTATTCTTCTTCAAACCTTGTTTGACAGCTTTAACTCAGAACAAGTTTTCTACATGCATGTAATCAATAAACTGCGTGTGCAATGTCAGACTGTTATAGGTCACATCAGAGAATTGGCATGTATCATTAATGATTAATGTCTCTCTCATGTTTAGTACTGTTGTAACAACATTAAAAGAAACCTTACGAAAATTGTGCACTGTATTAAAAGAAATGAAACAATATTACCCACGATAACCTTACGACGAAATCTGTTTTGATAAATCTGAGTATCTGTACAAAAGCGTGCCTCTATCGGCACGAATTAGTAAAAGGCTACTCAGTTATATTTCGATTGGGTCTGCGCTTAATTGGTATGCTGTGTCATACTCAACAGGTATGCAAATGTGGCATTTCATCAATAAAGTCATGTATTCCTAGAGACCCAAATTTGCTTGTCAGCAGCGGAACGAGGCGTTACCTGTTGTGTAGCATTGTACGTTTTTCACCATTTCACTATGTGCTGAAAGTATTTTGTTGCGATTTCCTTATCGATGTTTGATCTGTCTGCTTGTACCTCTTTCACAGAAGGGATAAAAACGTTGCATTCAGCGAGACTGGAACCGCGAAAAATAACAGACGCTTTTTCAGATGTCAGCACGTCACCACAGAGCCAGCGAAGAGGCATGTTTTGCGCATTTCTCTTGCGAGGCCAATAGAGTCTAGAACTCGTAAACCGCTATTTAAAGGACGAGTTTAGTTGCGATTTATACATGCAGCGACTGAAAACCGTAAATTTACAATTTTTTGTTTCACCTGAAGCGATAACAACTCAGATTATTCAATGGAAATGACAGGAAAAATCAAGTGAAATTTGAGGCTTAATTCCGTGCACACCAGGAAGTAACTCGTCGATCACAGAGTTGCCAAACATGCCTTGCCTTGCTGCCAAATCTCAGTTACAGTACTAACAGGAAGAAGACGAACCGATGAGTTACAGTACTAATAGGAAGAAGACGAGCCGATGTGATCTTACAGCGGGCTGGGAAGTGACCACAGCTGGCTTTTCAAAGACGCGGCTGCGACGGCCTGGAATACGTAATGCGTCTGATTCGCATTTCTGTAACCACACTTAGGGACTGGATCGTAGTTACTAATAATACTCAGAACTGACTGCAAACTAAGCATCGTAAATCAGTAACTGTCATAGTCGTTTTTATATTTATATAAGAAACTCATTCATGGACGTTTTCGTGCCTCGCCGATAGTCGAGCACACCAAACAAATCGGAAGTCGTTTACACACACGTTTACAATAGAATGATGGCTTGCAGAAAATAAAGGCGAAACGCGTATGTCACTAAAATTGTGTTTTATTCAGTTGCTGTCAGACGGTCCATAAATAAATATTATCAATATACCGTAATAGAACTTGCTGTGTCGAGCTACCAAGAGAATTTGATGTGTAAAGGTTTTCTCCAGATTTCGTTACAGAATTTTTCTGGAAATTCGCAGCCCCATAAAATAAATCAGAAAAAAGCTTGCACACGCTGGGCCCTAACCACAGTTAGAACTGACGACTTATTGAGCCGTTGCGACACGAGTATGGGCGGTACCAAGGGGCAACAGACACACTGCTAACAACACGTCACTCTAATCGTGGTGTTGGTCGTTCAGCCTTATAATGCATCGTGAAAGATAATAAAAGTTGACACTTATGTGAAGAACAGCATTTCTTTAGCCAAAAAATTGAATTTTGTTACTCAGTGTCTTAGATTACATGAGGATTATATAGCGCGAGTCATTCAAATGGATAGGTGAGTCAATTCAGTACCATACACAGAAGTGATTGCACTGTCACAATGTTGCCAAATGTTTCTGACAATGTTGCCAGTTCTCAGCTGTGCTAGGAACAGCTCTGTAGCGTTATGGGAGGAGAATCCCGTGCTCATAATGTAGGAGGATACAGAGAGGAGGCGCGGGGTTTGGTTAATATGCAGCGTTTTCTCCTACCAGTTGCGTCAAACATACAGGTGTGCAATCTTCCATCACGATTACATTTTCCCACAAAATATATACGAATAAAACATTTACCGTGTTACTTTGTGGCAAAAGATTATTTGAGTACAATAAAAAGTCTTCGAAAATCAACTTTGCCCACCTTTCACAAAAAGTAAGATAACAGACACTTTGCAGCTCGAAATCGATTGCATCTATGTGCAGTCTTGTGATCATACAAGTAGTATTTCATGAATTACACCAGAATGTAGAAAAATGTTGGTGCAAACGGAAGCTGTAAGAAACACAGTTAACTAATTACACTCCTGGAAATTGAAATAAGAACACCGTGAATTCATTGTCCCAGGAAGGGGAAACTTTATTGACACATTCCTGGGGTCAGATACATCACATGATCACACTGACAGAACCACAGGCACATACACACAGGCAACAGAGCATGCACAATGTCGGCACTAGTACAGTGTATATCCACCTTTCGCAGCAATGCAGGCTGCTATTCTCCCATGGAGACGATCGTAGAGATGCTGGATGTAGTCCTGTGGGACGGCTTGCCATGCCATTTCCACCTGGCGCCTCAGTTGGACCAGCGTTCGTGCTGGACGTGCAGACCGCGTGAGACGACGCTTCATCCAGTCCCAAACATGCTCAATGGGGGACAGATACGGAGATCTTGCTGGCCAGGGTAGTTGACTTACACCTTCTAGAGCACGTTGGGTGGCACGGGATACATGCGGACGTGCATTGTCCTGTTGGAACAGCAAGTTCCCTTGCCGGTCTAGGAATGGTAGAACGATGGGTTCGATGACGGTTTGGATGTACCGTGCACTATTCAGTGTCCCCTCGACGATCACCAGTGGTGTACGGCCAGTCTAGGAGATCGCTCCCCACACCATGATGCCGGGTGTTGGCCCTGTGTGCCTCGGTCGTATGCAGTCCTGATTGTGGCGCTCACCTGCACGGCGCCAAACACGCATACGACCATCATTGGCACCAAGGCAGAAGCGACTCTCATCGCTGAAGACGACACGTCTCCATTCGTCCCTCCATTCACGCCTGTCGCGACACCACTGGAGGCGGGCTGCACGATATTGGGGCGTGAGCGGAAGACGGCCTAACGGTGTGCGGGACCGTAGCCCAGCTTCATGGAGACGGTTGCGAATGGTCCTCGCCGATACCCCAGGAGCAACAGTGTCCCTAATTTGCTGGGAAGTGGCGGTGCGGTCCCCTACGGCACTGCGTAGGATCCTACGGTCTTGGCGTGCATCTGTGCGTCGCTGCGGTCCGGTCCCAGGTCGACGGGCACGTGCACCTTCTGCCGACCACTGGCGACAACATCGATGTACTGTGGAGACCTCACGCCCCACGTGTTGAGCAATTCGGCGGTACGTCCACCCGGCCTCCCGCATGCCCACTATACGCCCTCGCTCAAAGTCCGTCAACTGCACATACGGTTCACGTCCACGCTGTTGCGGCATGCTACCAGTGTTAAAGACTGCGATGGAGCCCCGTATGCCACGGCAAACTGGCTGACACTGACGGCGGCGGTGCACAAATGCTGCGCAGCTAGCGCCATTCGACGGCCAACACCGCGGTTCCTGGTGTGTCCGCTGTGCCGTGCGTGTGATCATTGCTTGTACAGCCCTCTCGCAGTGTCCGGAGCAAGTATGGTGGGTCTGACACACCGGTGTCAATGTGTTCTTTTTTCCATTTCCAGGAGTGTATTTTGTACCACGTAATAATCAATTCATTTGAAAATTCAGAAGAGAATAAACTAAAAATTATGCCCATTACGACAGAAACTAAAGTGCAGATTCGGGTACTGTGCAGATCTGCACTTTTTCATCTTCAGATCTATACAAATAATGTATGCTAACCAGGGTATTCATTGCTTTCGTAATGTTTCCCCCTTGTTAGTCTTTTAGTGATGAACTGGATCAATACCCATGAATCTGATGGTTTCTTTGTATCTTTGTGTGTTATTGTTCGGTGTTCAAAAAGCTAAATATTATGCCTGCTCCCACGAGGTATTAAAACGAGGTCCCAAGAAGGCTAACGAATTATAATCAAAATACAGTGAGACGCCAATTTGTCTGTCGTAATGGTGTTAAGTCGACAGAAATAGTTGGGTATTATTGCCTGCATCACCGGCATCCCGTTGTCGTCTTCTCTCATTGAGATTTTCATATTACCCTAAACACAAGACGCCGAGATAAATTTATACATTCTCCGTGACGAAACATCCCGTATTCCATTCATCCTGATCCATTCGTTGCATGCATCGGCAGCAATGAGTGATAGAGAAGCTGTTGTGAGCTGACGAATAACAATAAAAATGGTAGTAATAGCGAATCAGTAATCAAGGATGTTACTGCATTACAGACGACTAACAAAATAACCAAGAAAATCTGTGTGTTTAATTGGCCCACTGCATAAGTGCTTACCACTTTGTTACTAAATTCTGTTCTGGTTGTTTGCAGAGAGAGAGAAAGAAAGAACCATGTAGCTATACATATCGCTAGTACAACGAGATATTTCCTATCAACTATCCTTGCTTTACATCACGAGACGAACATGGCGTCACCGAGCTGATATTTGAAACACATTTCTGTTTTCTCTCTTTGTCTCTCTTTTTTTAAAAATTGTTTTTATTTTTTGAGGAAAGCATCGAGAAGCGCGAATAATAAGCAAGTAGGCGTATAACCTGTTTGCTGTTATTTTCACTGGGATACGTAATGCAAAAATACAACTTTTAAGTGTATTATTGCGTAATTCCAGTTATTGACAGTCTATTCGTGAACTTCTCGCATTCAGTTGGGTGAAACCTATCACAGAAGCAAGCAAAACACAAATATTTCTTGCACCATGAACATCACACAAACGAAATCTCGCTGCACTGACGTGTTGTCCAATATATTGCACGGAAAACATATCTGATTCATGTTGATAAATACAGCTCTATCAGATACAAATTTGGATTCGTACCATGTGTATAAAAGTATATCTTGAAATACACAGAAAGTCACATGGAGGTATTCGACTGAAACATAGCGATGACCAAGACTGTAACTGGGGTCGACAGCATCGTCGTCTACCACCTTGACAACTCGAACGGTGACAGTGCTCGGCCGGTTACTTACGTTTACTGGTATCAAAGCTACAGCATGAAAGAACAAAAATGTTAACAACCCGAAGATCATTAACTTTAGAACCCATAGAAAGTAAAGCAGTCATCAGTCGGAGGAGTGGTTTGAACATGACTGTGCTTTAATAGGTACGGTCTTGTTGGAGGTCCCGTGTGGGGATGCTAGTCCCCCATCGGGCGCCTCCCCAGGTGGCGGATAGGGGAAAGCCTCCCAGATATGGGTGGCACCGGGGAAATTAAATACCCGGGGTGGACCAAAACTAGCAGTGTGGTGGCGTCTGTACTCTAGTGGAGCGGCCTACCAAAGGTGTCTGTACCCCATGTCAGGGGCGGCCTGGAAATTATATCGCCAATCCGTTCTGAAGCAAGCGTGGCGATTATGCTTCTCACCTTCGAGTTATGTTGTGTGACATTAATGTTAAATTTTCCGGAGTAATAGCCCCACAGTCGGATCTCCGGGTGGGAGCAACTTTGATGTCCCAAACACCAAGTGGTGCTGAGAAGAAGATACAGACTCTTCACGTCTGTACATATAACTGTCGCTCTCTAATAGGCAACGACAGACTAGAAGAGATCGAGAAAGAGCTTACAAAAATAAACTGGAGTATTGTTGGTTTAAGCGAAGTTCGCCGAAAAGGGGAAGACTGTCTCCGTTTGCGCTCTGGCAACTTGTTTTACTTTTGTAGCGACCCAGAAGGAAAACTCAATGGAGTTGGGTTCTTAATCAACAAGAATATTGTTGATAGAGTATCTGTCTTAGAAGGAACTTCCAGCAGGACAGCTCGAATGGTCCTGAAGGTGTCAAATAGGTATAAAATACAGATTGTTCAGGTGTACGCTCCCACCTCAAGTCACCCTGACGAAGAAATTGAATCCTTTTACGAAAATCTGGATAACACCTGTAAAAAAGGTAGTGATTGTCACTTCCAGATGGTCATTGGCAATTTCAATGCAAAAGTTGGCACCAAGAAACAAGGCGACACAGTGGTGGGCAACTATGGGATTGACGACCGAAACGATAGAGGTGAGAGATTAGTCCAGTTCGCTGAGTACACCAGTATGTCCATCATGAATACGTTCTTTAAGAAGCACCCTGACCGAAAATGGACTTGGAGGAGCCCAAATTTCAGTGTCAAAAATGAGATAGACTTTATTTTGTCAAATATTCCGCAGATTGTAAAAGACGTATCAGTGCTAAATCAGTTCAAGACTGGCAGTGATCACCGTCTTGTGAGAGCAAGGGTGGAACTCAATGTAAGAAATGAAAGGAGTAAACTTATGAAAGGGAAGAGAAGGGTAATCAACCTCAAAAACCTGGAAGAACATTCCTCGAAATTCCATGAAGTCCTCCAAAGCAAGTTCCACGTAACTAAAGATTGTGATTTGGCGGAAATGATTGTTTCAAGTGCACAAGAAGTCGGTGGCCTATGCCAAAAAAATAAACAACCAAAGAAATTCAGTGCCAAAACTGAAACCCTTTTACAACAGACGAGAGAAATGAAAATCCAAACCGATCGTGATATGGTGGCGTACTCCGAACTATGTAAGGCAGTGCGAAGAGAAATGAAAACTGACATACAGAAATTCACTGAAGACACCTTACGAGCAAGCTTGGAGAACAAGACAAGTTTAAAGTCAGCCAAACGCAAACTCACAATCGGTAAAAAGCAGATTATCGCACTCGATGGAAATGACAGTCGAATCACTGAAAAGGAGGCGGTTTTGAAGTTCATCAGAGACTTTTATAGCAATTTGTATAGCAATACAGGGGAAAATTTGAGTGTATCTAATTTAAATGATATACCTAGTGTTCCAGGTATACTCCCATCGGAAGTCAAGTGTGCTCTAGATAGCACGAAGAAGAGAACAGTGCCGGGTGATGATGAGCTCAGCGTTGACATCCTCAAACTGGCAGGAGAGGTAAAAATAAATCACTTGGCAAAAGTATTTACTTCCTGCCTGCACTATGCTTCAATCCCACTATCGTGGAACAAGGCTAAGATTATTTTGATACACAAGAAAGGAAGTATTCACAATATTAAAAACTACCGTCCTATCAGCTTGCTCTCAATTTTGTACAAAATTTTTACAAAGATCTTGTTAAATCGAATTAGTTCCACCCTAGACTTAGCCCAACCTATAGAACAAGCTGGATTCCGAAGTAATTTTAGCACTATTGACCACATTCTGACCGTTAGTGAAGTGATAAGCAGAGCGAATGAATACCAACTGCCTCTCTGCATTGCCTTTGTTGACTTTGAAAAGGCATTTGACTCCGTTAGCCATGTAGCTGTCCTCCAAGCTTTGAGTGAGCAAGGAGTGGGAGCAGCATACATTGAAGTGCTCAGGAAAATCTACGAGAATTCTTCAGCTTATGTTAACATCGGCGAATCAACTCAAGAATTCCGCATCATGAGGGGTGTCAAGCAAGGCGATCCCATCTCCCCAAAACTGTTCTCTGCTGTATTGGGAATGGCTATGTCAAAGCTGAGCTGGGAAGGTAAGGGAATCAGAATTAATGGAAGAAGGCTTACCAACTTGAGATTTGCTGATGATATTGCCTTACTGGCCAAAGACTTCGCAGAGCTCAAACTTAGTTACAGATCTTGCATCGGAATGTCAGCTGGTTGGCTTGAACTTGAACCTTTCCAAAACAAAAGTAATATCCAACAAATGGGTCCCAGCTGGAGATGTGAAAGTCAAGGACAGTCTACTAGAAGAGGTCAGTGAATATGTCTACCTTGGCCAGATTATAAATATGAAGGGAGACATAAGACCAGAAATCTATCGACGCATCAAGCTTGGTTGGCAAGCATTTGGGAAGAATTCAAAAGTATTCAGATCAAAAATGCCAGTAAATCTGAAGAAAGCAGTATTTGATCAATGCATTCTTCCTGTGATGACGTACGGATGCGAGACATGGACACTGAACTCATTCACAAAAGGGAAACTTAGGACAGCACAGAGAGCCATGGAGAGATCAATGTTGGGCTATACAAGAAAGGACAGGAAAAGGGCAGATGACATCCGGTCTGTGACGAAGGTTAATGACATCTTAGAGAGAGTAGGTTCCTTGAAATGGCAGTGGGCTGGCCACGTCGCAAGAAGAAAAGACAACAGGTGGACGAAGCTAGTACTGGAGTGGAGTCCGAGAGAGCACCGGAGGCCTAGAGGAAGACCACCAGACTGATGGGACAAGGACATCAAGAAGATCGCTGGTAACACCTGGCAGAGAACTGCCCAAGACCGTCCCACTTGGAGAAGACTGCTGAAAGCCTACCTGAATCCACGACTCGAAGAGGCCACATCATCTAATGATTGAATTGGCTGATGATGATGATGATGTTGGAGGTGGTATGCCGTTGCTTCCCTCCGACCTTTGAGTTGACTTACCTAGCCAGTTAATAGGGGAACCTGCAGCTTAACGTGGCTTTCGGACCACAGTGCAACTCGGCATTTTTCACACCAACAAACAATGACTGTTGGGAAATAAGTGTAAAATGGCACATAAAAATCATGAGCCTAACGACGGATTGAACCTGAGACCTTCGTATCCGTTCTCTTGCTCTTTATCACTTTGCCACTATGCAGGTACTTCTGTGGTTTTTGCTTAGCATTAAAATTAAGGATATCTCGTTTGTGCCTGCGTTGGCACATGCGTGTCCCTTAGGAGTCCTTACTTTTGGGATTACCCTCGTATACGTGTGTGTAAACGCCTTCCGATGCCCACTCAAGGAAGACAATGATACACAGTCTAGCTACAATTATTATTATTCACGTTTGGGCCCTACTGGACCACGCGAAGTACAATCACGGGGCATTCAGTTATTTTCTTTTAGACTTTCTCTCTGCCCAAATTGTTTTCATTCTCTCGGAATGAGCTCTTTTCCTTTCATCAGACCATGTGGTTCCAGTTTTCTTTGGTTTTTCAGCTTGACCAACTACCCAGTCATGAATTTTTTGCCTAAATAATTTTCTGTCTTGAATTTCATCTTGTTTTATATCTGCCTCTTTCATGTCCTCTTTTATAGCAGCAATCCATTTTATTGTCTCAAATTTAGCTTTACTTCGATTTTCGTAAAATTCCACTACTTGTTTAGTTAGTCTGGTAGCATCCATTCTTTCAATATGCCCATAAAATTTTAATCTGCGTTTTTTCATATCCGAATATATGCTGGTGTATTGTTGAATTTCACTATTTGCTCTTAGCCTGTATGTTCCTTCTTCAGTATATTTTGGACCTAGAATTTTTCTGATTACTTTTCTTTCTCTTTTTTGGATTTCTTGAATGTCCTTTTTTCTGTTTAAAATTAGCGTTTCAGCCCCATAAAGGCACTCTGGTTTTATGACCGTGTTGTAATGTCTCAATTTAGAGTACCTCGAGAGACATTTTTTGTTGTAGATGTCTTTTGTAAGTCTAAAAGCTGTCTCCATCTTTTGACAACGAATTTCATTTCCAATTTTTTCTAGACCAGTCTCTGAGATTGTTTCACCTAAATATTTGAATTGCGAAACTCTTTTGATTTTTCCATACTTAGTTTCCAAAAGTTTGGGTGCCAGTTTGTTGCTAGTCATATGCTGTGTTTTTTCAAATGAGATTTGGAGACCTACTCTTTCTGCTGTTTCTTTAAGAATTTCTATTTGTTTCTGAGCAATTTGGATGTCCTGCGTTAGAATAACCAAGTCGTCTGCAAAGGCCAAACAGTCTATTCGAATATTTGTTCGTCCTAATTTCACTGGTTGGTCAATTTTGAACTCCAATTTTCGTTCGCGCCACTCTTGTATCACTTTTTCTAGAACGCAGTTAAATAGCAACGGAGAGAGTCCATCACCTTGCCTCACGCCTGTTTTTATTTCAAAGGGTTCTGAAATTTCTCCTCTGAACTTTACTTTTGATTTTGTACCAGTTAGCGTGTCTCTGATAATTGCCGTGGTTTTAGGATCCAGGCCTTGTTCTTTCACAATTTGGAAAAGAGATTCATGATCCACTGAGTCATAAGCCTTTCTAAAATCCACAAAGGTACAAACTAGTTTTTTATTGTAAATTTTTTGATGCCTGAGAATTAGTTTGAGGACTAAAATCTGTTCTGGGCAAGATCTATTTGGCCTGAAACCTGCTTGATATTCGCCAATTTTCCATTCAAGTTGTTGTTGTGCTCGGTTCAGAAGACATTGAGAGAGGATTTTGTATGTGACTGGAAGAAGAGAAATTCCTCTGTAATTATTAACATCAGTTTTGTCTCCCTTCTTATGAAGTGGGTGAATCAAGGCGGTTTTCCATTCATAAGGAATTTTTTCAGTTTGCCAAATGTTTTGCATGATTGAAGTAATTTCTTTAACGGTTTTTGGACCAGCTGCCTTTAAAAGTTCTGCAACAATTCCATCTTCACCAGATGCTTTGTTGTTTTTCAACCTATGAATTTCTTTAATGATTTCCTCTTCATTTGGTGCAAGTGAAACTGGATTGCATTGTTGGGGAATTTTTGGTGGAAATCTTTCTGTGGGCTCGGGGCAATTTAGAAGATTCTTAAAATATTTAGAAAGTTCTTTGCAATTTTCTTGGTTGTTAAGAGCCAACTGTCCATTTTCCTTCTTGAAGCAAAGATTCTGTGGTTGGTACCCCTTTATTTTGGTTTTAAAAGTTTTATAAAAATTTCTGGTATTGTATTTCTGAAAATCTTCTTAAATTTCTAAGAGTTGACTATTCTCATATTGTCTTTTTGTTTGTCTAATTAGTTTTGAAGTGTCTTTTCTAGTTGTCAGGAATGTATCATATGTGTCTTCTGTCTTGTTGCTATTCCATGCTTTAAATGTCTCTTGTCTGGCTTTGATTGCATGATCACAGTTTTCATTCCACCAAGCATGTTTCTTGTGTTTTCGTAAAGGAATTTGATCTTGAGCTGTTTTGATAATCTTGTGTTTGAGTTGTTCCCAATTTTGTGCACTTGTTTTGTCAAATTCGTCTGCTAATAATGATGGTTGGATTTTACTGGTGTCAAATTTGGGGATTAATGGTGTCCTTTTGTTGAAATTTTGGGGTTTTAGCTTTAGTTTCACACGGGTTAAGTAATGGTCTGAGTCAATATTGGCGCCTTTACGAACTTGAACATTTAAAATTTCTTTGTGACATGGATACGAGATTGCAATATGGTCAATTTGGAATTCACCTATGTCCTTGTTAGGTGATCGCCATGTCTTTTGTTTTGAAGGTTTTTTCTTAAAATGACTTGACATAATTTTGAGATTGAAATTTCTGCAAAATTCTACCAGCCTCTTTCCATTTTGATTGGTCCATTTATGTGCAGGGAATTCACCGACCGTTTTTCTAAATTTTCTCTCTTTCCCTAACTGTGCATTAAAACCACCCATTAAAATCTTTACATAATTTTGAGAAATTTTGGAGACTGTATTCTCTAACACTTCCCATGACTTATTTACTTTTTCTGGATTTGTTTTATTCTCCTGGTTGATAGGCATGTGTGCGTTAATTAAACAGTACATTTTATTTGCACATTTCATGGAAATTGTCATTAGTCTGTTGTTTACTGGATTTACTTCGATTACGGAGCCAAGAATGTCTTGCGAAATTGCGAATGCAACACCCAGATGCGGAGTGTTTTTAAGAATTCTTTTGTCTGTTTTACTTTTAAACAATCGGTAGTTTCCAAAATCCATGGTATTCTCATCAGGTAACCTTGTTTCTTGCAGGGCTAAAATTTTGATATTTTGTTCTTTTAGTGTGTCTCCTAATTTATAGAGTTTTCCTGGTGTCAAGAGAGAGTTAATATTGATAGTTCCAAAAAATGTTTCGACCTTGGGCATGAGTCGGTCAAAAGACTTCGATTTCCTCTGGTTTGGGATATAGCGTTTCAGCCTAGTCTCCCCAGAATCCGATAGACTAGTTGCGCCACTGATGGCGGAGGATTTGTTACCACCTGGGGTAATTTTGTAATTACTAAAACGCTCCATAATAGTACTTAGAATCAAAGGGTTGAGCTCAGAAAAGCTCAGTGGTTAAGACTGGAGTGGTTAGTTCCAGAATTTGTATTACGGCCGCACCTCTGGTGAACAGACGCCGACCACAGTGCCGCTTGTTACAAGTCAGACGCAAGGTGGATTTATTGTATTATGTGCCTCTTCCGCTAGTTCCACCGTACCGAGATTCGTTCTCTCCGCCTTCACTACCGTTGAGGTCTTCGCTGTAACCCTAGCAAAGGGGCCCTGACAGAGTACTATCACCCGGGCCAGGTGAACTCTGGTTTTTTAAACGAGGTTGTTACTCCTCCCCCTCCTCCTTCCTCATCACTTGCATAATGAGGCCCCGGGCTTGGGACCGGTACAGCTAGTTATATATATAATTCTAGCTACAATATTATAAATACGCCTCAGTTTGTGGATGAACTCAGACTTAGGTTGATAATCATTTTGAATATTTAGCAGTGCTGTACCCACTGGTGTTAAACTCGTTTTCAACCAATGATTCCCAC
The DNA here is from genome assembly GCF_023864275.1 of Schistocerca cancellata. NCBI lineage: Eukaryota > Metazoa > Arthropoda > Insecta > Orthoptera > Acrididae > Schistocerca > Schistocerca cancellata. Next base: position 418,517,644 of record NC_064634.1, on the reverse strand, counting down.
AGCTACAGGAACACTACTTGTGATACCTCTTAGACAAAATACTTACGCAGTGCTATCGGACGAAAAGATCAATCTGACACAAACTGTGGGAAATTTGTTTTACAATCTTCGTACCTGGATAAAGAGCTTTTCCTATTTGAGATATAAGTGAACGTTGTTGCATAAGACGATTTAAGAAGAAACTAAATTCCTTCAGCTACGCCACTGTTTAAAGAAATCGTCTTAACGGCAGTAGATCGTGGTTTTTGAATCGTTTACCGGCCGTACTCCGCCGCATTTCGCTGGTTGGAAGGCAAAAAGCTTACTGAGAAATTTCACACGTGGAAAAGGGGGACGCAATGTCTCCCACTGGAAGCTCATGTTGTTCTATTTAAATGATTACAAAATCAGGTAAAACGAACAGTGAGGTGGTCAGTATAAGCACATTACTCTTGTCAGTATGATGTTGCACCGCCCAGGGCCCGTTTAGGTCAGTCATATTGTACATAGAAGTGGAAGAGAGAGCACCACTGAACTCTACAATCTGTATGCATTGCACACACACAGAAATTACTGTTACAGTGTACTAATAGAGCCAAATGAGTGAACTGCATATTTTCCGATGAGAAAGAGCACTGCGAAACAGTCTTCGCTACATTAGGTTACTTAAACTGGCGTCGCTTTGAGCTAGAATTTGTGGTCAGCGACTAAGTGTAAGGGCAATGAGTCGGATGCGGGTTTTGCAACTGTGAAATACTTTCCTACATTATAGAAGCGAATATTAAATTTGAACTAATATTCAGAAAATTTTGAACTTGGATAGCTTAGAATGAAAATCTTTCTGTTTATTGCAAAGTAATACAATTGATTTTCTAAAACATTCTCTGTCATACTCAACTTGAAACAGGTCACGTCGACCAAATCATATTGAAGAACTGACAGCGACATATTTTGGAAGGCAGTAAGATCCCTTGGCTTTTGGTTTGGCAGTATTCGACAGCCATTTCTAGCCTCAAGTAAATGAAGAAAGGTAGCGCGTTTTTGTTATCAAGTAACGTCTTCATCAGTTACTTTAGTTTCAATGTAATCTACTAGTAATTGCTGATGATTGATATTAAAATGAAAAGTATTCCGTAGACAGGGAAAGAACCTCTTCCATTACAGAACTTCACATCATGCACTTCTTCTTTAAATGCATACACACTTTGTTACTTCTGAACGGAGGTACATCAGACATCTTTCGTGGTTAGTTAACAGGGATGAAAGGGTCTTGATAGGAGTCCCAGCTTATTACAAAAACTATCGTCTTTTATTTTCAAGTTTAGATTTGATTACTGATATTGGCGAAAATTTCTGTGATTCATGACTCTTCACGGCTAGTCAGCAATATGATTGATTAGATTAGATTGGATTAATACCTGTGCCATAGATCATGAATACGACACTTCGTAATGATGTGGAACGTGTTCTTTTAATGAAAGATTTCCTTACATAACTGAATTCAATTTCTTTACAACAATTTTTTACCCTCTCTCTTATTCTTCTATATCTGTATTTCTCTCTCTCTCTCTCTCTCTCTCTCTCCCTCTCTCTCACACACACACTTTCTTTTTTTATTTTTATTTGTTTGGTGTGCTCGACTATCGGCGAGGCACGAAAACGTCCGTGAATGAGTTTCTTAGGTTTGAGTACAGTTACGAAAAAAATATAAGAACGACTATTAGAGTTACTGATTTATGAAGTTTAGTTTGCAGTCAGTTCTGGGTATTATTAGTAACTACGCTCCAGTCCCTAAATCTGGTTACAGAAATGCGAATCAGACACATTACGTATTCCAGGCCGTCGCAGCCGCGTCTTTGAAAGGCCAGCTGTGGTCACTTCCCAGCCCGCTGTAGGATCACATCGGATCGTCTTCTTCCTGCTAGTACTGTAACTGAGATTTGGCAACAAGGCGAGGTATATTTGGCAAATCTGTGATCGACGAGTTACTTCCTGGTGTGCACGGAATTAAGCCTCAAAGTTCACTTGATTTTTCCTGTCATTTCCATTGAATAATCTGAGTTATCGGTTGAGGTGTAACAAAAGATTTTAAATTTACGGTTTTCAGCCCAGGAAAGTCGCTGCATGTGTAAATCGCAACTAAACTAGCCCTTTAAATAGCGGTTCACTAATTCTACACTCTATTGGCCTCATAAGAGATATGCACAACACATACCTCTTCGCTAGCTCTGTGGTGATATGCTGGTCTCTGAAAAAGCGTCTGTTATGGTTCGCGGTTCCAGTCTCGTGAACGTAACGTTTTTATCCATTATGTGAAAGAGCTACAAGCAGAAAGATCAAACATCGATAAGGAAATCGCAAGAAAATACTTTCAGCACATAGCGAAATGGTGAAAAACGTAGAATGCTGCACAACAGGTAACGCCTCGTTCCGCTGCTGACAAGCAAATTTGGGTCTCTAGGAATACATAACTTTATTGATGAAATGCCACATTTGCATACCTGACACAGCATACCAATTAATCGCAGACCCAATCGAACTATAACTGAGTAGCATTTTACTAATTCGTGTCGATAGAGGCACGCTTGTGTACAGAAACTCTGTTTTATCAAAACAGACTTCCGTCGTAAGGTTATCGTGGGTAGTATTATTTCATTTCTTCTAATACAGTGGACAGCTTTCGTAAGGTTTCTTTTAGTGTTGTTACAACAATACTAAATATCAGAGAGAAATTAATCATCAACGATATATGCGAATTCTCTGCTGTGATCTATAACAGTCTGACATTGCACATGCAGTTTATTGATTACATGCATGTAGGAAACTTGTTCTGAGTTAAAGCTATCAAACAAGGTTTGAAGAAGAATAAAATGCCACTACCAGACGACAGCTAATGTAGGAAATACTTTTCTGACTATTTTATCACGATGCGCTCTCCCCATTCATAATACAAAAGCTTCGAGATGCATCTGCTGCCTGGCCGTCTATTAAACCTGAGAAAAACGAAGTGTCGCAGAAGTTAGCCATTTTCCCACATGCGGCTATTTTGTGTTGAGAAGTGAAGGTATTTATGTTCAAAGTTCCATTAAATTGGTAACTTCAGCAGACAGCAGAATTACGTTGTAAAAAATGTAGCAGCGAATGAAATGGAACTCGCGATACCTTGTGTATGGTGCGTGACACTTACCCTGACGCTAATTGCTGTCATCTACCTACAGCACCTCCAGAAGTCAATAATAGTTCCTCCAGAACTTTCGCATTACACAGTGCTGTGAGATAATGCATAAGGCCAGATCTAGACTTATGATAGACAGACAGTTACAGCTTTTCGTTTGCACTGCACGACGTTTTCAACAAACATATAGCGCAATAGAGTAGCTCAAATGGAAAGGAACACTTCCTCTTTAAATTTCTGCGTCCTACACTGTTGGCAGTTCTGTGTAGTGGCAGTTACATGATTTTATTTCGGTGATTACAAAATACAGTCGAATGTATGCACTGGGTAGCCGAGGCAGCTAGTTCATGGCGACTCGGTCAACTAAGTAAATGAATGTACTGAACATGCTGCAAACCACTACAGGCAGCCGGTGTGTCAGAATTCCCATTGAGTGTGCCGCTATGGTGTTATGGAAGAAAAATAAGTCGTACAGGAGCTGATTTGGTGGTCTGTTGGATTGATGATAGGTTACTATGATGATGGTCTGGGTTCGATTCCATCTTATGCACATGATTTTTAATAGGGAAAGACAGATTCTATTCTCTTCTGGCTACGCCAAGTGAAGAAGGTATAATGGCATTGTGGTCTGAAATTCACATTAAACTTGATATTCCCTCTCTACCAAGTTGTCGTTAGGTTGGACCACAATTAAGTCAGGAGTGGAGAAATGTGGGAACGCTGTCACCAGTAACCTATCTTATACTAGTTATTTATTTATAGTGACGAAACAAACGCTATGTAGCGTCACAGGACCCTTATTCCATCTTTTATTTGAGCTTCTGTATGTCAATAAAATTGGTTCTGAACTCGGAATGCAACTCAGACCGCCCTTAACGCGGAATTTGATCCCTTCGTGACAATACAGCTCGACTACAATTTGTTGCTTGTTCAAAACTGCAGGTTCCTCAACATCTCCATTTATTGCGCGTGAATGGTTTCGAATACTGGCCCGGCACTAAAGTTTTCATTATGAATTATCAAGCTCTAGCATGAGAACACCTATCTGCTGATGGATAATAATTTTGATTTTTAATGCATTTTCATTCGTTGTCAACACTAAGGATGTTATTCCGAGCTGCTGGTGGAGAAAAATTCTGTAGCTGGCGTCTCTTTGTGTGTAGTCGACAACGGTATGTGTGGGGTTCGATTCTCAGTCAGCATTGAACTCTTCCTCATATTATTTCTAGTTCAAACTTGCTCACATGTCGCTGCTGATGTAACAAACCCATATTTAACGTTCGTTTTCTCTAATATATAGTACCGATAGGTTCCGGGTTGGAGTCCTGGGAAGGAAAAAAATTAATGTTTCGTCTCGTCATTTCAGTTGAAACATCTAGCTATTGCCGAGAAAATCCGATATGTCACAGTTGATTGTGTTTCGATAACAATCCGATTACGTTCTGGGTCCGAATCCCTGTCCAACACAAAGCTTTACATCATGGCATTTCAAGTAAGTTACTTGTGTAGAAGCAATATTTAACATCTCTCGTAGTTCGTTAACAGGGACAATAGATGCTGGGTAGGAATTCGGGTCCGTTAAAAATATTTACGTTATGTAATTTAAAGATGATATTTGCTAACTGATACTGTCTAAAATCGATGTATATCACTGTCTGTATGCCTAGTCAGGAATGACTGTTTGTTTCCGTCAGTCACGAAATCTTAGTCTGCATGACTTGGGTTTGAATCCAAATGCGGAACGAGAAGGTTCGTCGTTTCATTTTAAGTTCATACATGTTCTTAACTAGCTGCTCGTGAATAACATAAATTTTAATATCATTTTGTGTTAAATAACAAGTACGGTATGTTACTTTGAAGAGGAAATCATGAATATGACGAACTTACTACGTGAATTACCTATCTGACGTAATAATGAGAGTGGTAACATTTTAGGTATGTCATTTATTGTAATAAATGTGAGCTTACAAGCCTTAAGGACAGTCTTATCTGTGATAAGGTGTTCCATGATATTTGTAGTATCGTGGTATTAATTTACATCTTGAGTTAGTGCTATACAGAGCCGAGTTTTCTACTGGTGTCTTGTTGGAGCCATTTTCAATAGTCAAACTGCTGTACCAAGGAGCGATTAGAGGACCTGCTAGACAGCTGCGTTACGTGTTTTGCATGTGAATCAGGCGAAATACAGTTCAGGTCGTTCGGATACTTTTGAGCACGACTGTACTTCGTTATGCAGCATAGTCAGACCTTATCATGTTTCTTCCTATCGTCAGTGTGAAGGACAACATGCTAGAGGCCACAGAAGAGCTGGTGGCCGGAATACCACGGCAGTTACCGGGCATTTCAACCAGCGACTTGGAGGCAAGGTAACTGTTACGGAAAGTATCAGCAAATTTACCATAAAGTTTCAAGAAACGGAGCTGTTGGCAGAGAAGTCCCATACCGGCTGTCCCCACGCGACATCTGGTTTGGCTACAACCACTGCAGTTTTAGTGGCAGTGGTCACCAGTCCCATCCAAAGTATCAGGCGACTCGCCCAACATGGCGTTCCATGGAGAAGTATCCCCAGAATCCTACAGTGACAGAAATGGCACCCATTCAAAATGCAAGTCCAACGACACCTGGCGGAGGTTGACTCTGATCGGAGGGTGCATTTTTGTGAGCGGGTGTTAGCACAACAGTCTACCGATCACCGTATTGCTTATATCATACTCTTGAGTAACGAGGCGACTTTTTACGTCAATGGGCATATCAACAAGCACGTCCTGCGATAGTGGCCATTGGACAATCCAAAGTAGACGTTTCCCTGTAAAGTTCAAGGGCACGACAATGGATTGTATGGTGCGGCATTTGGGGAATGCTCTCATTGGCTCTGTCTTTCTGATGGAATGCATACCATTCAAAAATGCTTGAAATGGCTCTGAGCACTATGGGACTTAACAGCTGAGGTCATCCGTCCCCTGGAACTTAGAACTACTTAAACATAACTAACCTAAGGACATCACACACACCCATGCACGAGGCAGGATTCGAACCTGCGACCATTGTGGTCGCGCGGTTCCTGACTGACGGGTCTAGAACCGCTCGGCCACAGCGGCCGGCTCTTATGGAATCCCTCAGTCCTTCGAGTAATATGCAGGTAATCGATGAGGTTGTTATGTCTATGGTTCTCATCAACACTTCTTTCGTATTCTCAGCAGGATGGGGGTCCTGTGGACAGTAATGGCTTGACATGCAGTTCCCCAGTTGATGGACTGGACGTCGTGGTCCTGTTGAGTGGCTACCACGTTCACTTGATTTGAACACTCTAGATTTCATTCTGTGGGGAACCTGAAGTCCTTGCTGAATTACGTGAAGTTTAGTGATACGCAGTACCTGGAACAGCAGATTACCGAGATGTGTGATACTGCCACAATTGCTTTGATGCATCGTGAACATGCAAACTTTCTCTAATAGGTATGGAACATAGACAGCATGTAGAACACATTCCGAAAAGTGCATTCGAATTAGCATTGTGTTGCGTGCCATTCGTGTCGTGATTCATTAGGAACTAAGCATGTTGTAACAGGTGATACGTAACTTTTTATCTATCAAAGAGATTGCAAAAAGAATTTCACCACTGCGTTTCCTGTCAAATTATGCCCTTAAACCATGTATCACATTACCCCCTCCAATTGGAGAAATGTGATCTGAACCCAATATGGCGGATACCAAGACGGCGAACGGCTCTCGCAAATCACCAAAAAAGTTTCACACCACCCGCTTTGCATATATCCATGTCCACCTTGTCCCTGCCTCTTAACATTTTCACTAATTTAGCTCGTTCCGAGTTTTGGGACAGACCGTAGTCATGAGGCAGAAATGACTGGACAGGCACAAGTAACGTTCAGTCAATAATTGTTAAGTTTTAATTTGGTGAAACTAGAGATTTCCAGTAAACAAGGATTATATAGCAGCGCGGGATTAGTCGAGCGGTCTTCGGCGCTGCACTCATGGACTGTGCGGCTGGTCCCGGCGGAGGTTAGAGTCATCCCTCGGGGATGGGTTTGTGTGTGTTTGTCCTTAGGATAATTTAGGTTAAGTAGTGTGTAAGCTTAGGGACTGATGACTTTAGCAGTTAAGTCCTATAAGATTTCACACACATTTCAACATTTTTGAACGTTTTATACCATGGATTCCGAAACACATCCCTATTATTATATCTGTCCGCTCCGGTAGCTGAATGGTCTGTGTGACGGACTGCCGTCCTAAGGGGCCCGGGTACGATTCCTGGCTGGATCAGGGATTTTCTCCGCTCAGGGATTGGGTGTTGTGTCGTCTGCATCATCATTTCATCCCCGTCCGGCGTGCAGGTCTCCCAATGTGGAGAACCAAGCCGGCCGGACCTACCCGTAAGGGGCCTCCCGACCAATGAAGCCAAACGCTCATTCCCATTTCATTATATTTCCATTACTCACGATGCCACAAGCCCTTTCTTTCCCGTACTGAAGTCCTAAGTTTCACACAACTCATGTTTCGCTTGTTGGAAAGTCGCCATATTCGATCGAAGAATGGAAACTGTTTTGGATTCCGGTGAGCGTCGTCCTATACGTTGGGGCGTTGACATCGGTTCTACAGAGGCCGCGGGCGTACTGGTGTAGTAATCTGAAAAACATCGGCCGTCTTTGGCCGATGTTGGCTGTCGGTAAACTGCTCCGTTGTCGGCGCGGCCCTTCGACACGATCCAGCCGAAACCTTCGTTGAGGCCATGATCTTAATATCTTCGATTTCGAAGTTAACTATGTTAGTTATAATCGCAATGGTATTTCTGCAAAATTCACTGTGGTTGCTTGCAATAAATATACCGTAATGACATCCAATTTTTTTCATTTATTCATGATAACTAACCGCTGGAGTTCGTATTTCGGCGATCAGCGTGCCTGGGCGCTATTCGGGGGACCCTGCCTCACTTCGCGGCATCGTAGAAGATTTTTACTTCGGTGGGAGGTGTGCGATAGTGTGTACACATCCTTGTGATGGCAAGCGAGGAGCTGCTTGAGTGAGCTGTGGCGGCTTTAAGATGAAGAAAGCCGACAACAGCAGGAGCGGTGTGCTCCAAGCTCCGCCACACCGTATCAAACGACGCCATTTGCAGACGATAACACGGTGACGGTCGGACCCTATTCGTCCAACGGGGCCGAACACGGAGCTTAATTATTACTAACTGCGATAGCATAAGATGTCACGCTCTGTCAGTATGCAGCGCAACGGCATTACCGACTGTGATCTGCACCATGAGAAGGAATTCAACATGGAGGAAACTGCCTGAATGCTTGCTCTAGAGCAGGGCTTAACAACTGGCCGGTTTTGAGCGCGTCTGCTCAAGCACGTGTTCGCGAGCACGTGCAAGGTCGCGGAGTAGGGAGGGAGGGGAGGGAGGGGAGGGAGGGGAGGGAGGGGAGGGGAGGGAGGGGAGGGAGTGGAGGGAGGGGAGGGAGGGGAGGGAGGGGTGGGGGTGAGGGGGAGGGAGGGGAGGGAGGGGAGGAAGGGGAGGGAGGGGAAATCCGCGCGCACGTATGAATAGGACCGCATCGTGCCTATTGAATTCGCGCCGACTGTGCAACGTTAAAAGTACTACGATCAGCTCTAACAGTCACTTCGCTGGTTAAGAATCATGTAAAGTCGCCGTTGTGTAACCACAACCATGCTTTCGCAGTTCAACCCCCATTGGGAGCAACTGTATCTGTTTACAGAAAAAGATGGTGTTGCAAAATGTTTAGTATGTCACAAAACGCTGAATTCTTTTAGGTAATTTAATTTGCAGTGACAATATATGTCGTACCACTCGAAAGACTACGGAAGTGGAAAATGTGATGGACCAGATCGTGCACAGGAAGTTATTAAACTTAAAAGGAAGCTATCCGAAGAAGATGTGGATGACGAAGAAAAATCAACTGAGGCAGCTCTCAGAGTGAGCTACAAAATTGCTTTGTTTTTAGCAAAATACCTGCGCCCCTTCACTGATGGCGATTTAATAAAAGATGTTTGGTAGTTGCTGCGGAACATTTGTGTCCATCTCAAGTTGAACAGTTCCGGATTGTGCCATTATCTGACATGACCATTCTGCGTCGCATACAGGACATGGCAGACGACGTCCAGAGCCAGCTTGCAAATCTCTATAAAGATTTTATGGCGTATTCTCTAGCTCTGGATGAAAGTGTTGATATCACTGGAACAGCGCAGATTTCCATATTTATTAGAGGTGTTAATAGAGATCTTCAGGTGAGGAAGGAGCTCCTCGATGTAGTAGCCATGAAGAACACTACAACCGGAGGTGATATTTTAAGTAGTTTTGAAGAAAGTGTTGAAAAGATAGGATTGTCGTGGAATTCTTTAGTTTCAGTGTCTACAGACGGTGCACCAGCGATGACAGGGAAAAAAATAGGTTTCGTTGCGCTATTGAAGGAGAAAATGTAAAAACTGACCGTGCCGAATGAAATAAGGGGCGTTCACTGTGTGATCCACCAGGAAAACTTATCTGCAAAGAGTATCACTCTAAAAAATGTGATGAGTGTTTTTGTTCGTACAACCAATTATATAAGGATGCATGGGCTACAACACAGACAATTTAAAAGCTTTCTTGGGGATGTAGAAAGCCAGTATGGTAGCCTGCCTTATTACAGCGAGGTCCGCTGGCTTAGTCGTGGCGAATTATTAAATCGAATTTTTGCCTATTAGATGAGATAAATATGTTCATGGAAATAAATAACATGTGTGTTCCTGAATTGAAAGAGCCTTCATGGAACTGTGATCTCGCGTTCTTAGCAGATTTAACTAGCCATCTGAATGCTTTGAACATTTCACTACAAGGTAAAGATCTGCTAATTACTCATTTCATAGATCGAATACGAGCTTTTAAAATGAAATTGACACTTTGGGTGAGTCAGCTGGAAACAGGAAATCTAGCTCATTTTCCTAAATTATCATCCATGCAAGATGTTCGCAAAGACTGTGAACGTTATTCACATAGTTTAGTTGCCTTTAAGGAAGAATTTGATCAACGCTTTCAAGATCTGACAGCACTAGACAGTGATTCTGATCTGTTCTCCTCTCCATATTCAGCGAATATTGAAGAGATTCGTCCTGAGCTGCAACTAGAAATTATTGACCTGCAGTGTGACAGAGAATACAGAGACAAATTTCAGAACAAGAAAAACATTTTGGAATTTTACAGACACTTCCCTCAGGATAGATTTCCACAATTGCACAAACTGGCGGCTACAATAATATCGATGTTCGGTTCCATGTTTGTTTGTGAAAAACTGTTCTCTGCAATGAAATGTAACAAGACGCGCCTGAGAAACGCATTGTCTGATCGAAATTTAAACTGCACGCTGCACCTCCGATGCACAAGAACAATTACTCCGAACATAGACGCAATTGTAAAGGGCATAAAGTACAAGATAACGGAGAATGCCACACTTCAGTGACACATTTTATTATGTAACAGTTCACAAATTAATACGAATGTAGAGGCATACACTAAGCTAATAAAATTATGTGGCACATGTACATGCTCCTTTATTTGTTTCATTTGTCACAGTAATAATTCGTGAGTGATATCCCTACAGGTGGCCGCAGATTTACATTGACTGGCGGCAGCTGTTGTGTGCCCCACGTGACTCTCCCTACTCTCCGCTCTGGTCCGGTAGTGGGGGTAGTGTGCTCGCGCTGCTCCGTGCTCGCGCCTTGCTGCTCACAGCTTGCTCCGCGAGCACGTATGTTGTGAAGCCCTGCTCTAGAGATTATACCAAGCAAGGAACAATCTCACCTAGCCTCCGGCAACGTCCTGGGTCACTTTTCACGGACTAAGCGTTTGACTGAAATTAACGATGGTAGGAACAAGGCGCGAGAGAGATGGTGCAAATGGTACAGTGCATGCTGTATCTCCCACTGCGTGCTGCTTGATAGCAAATAATAAGACACAGGTAAACAAGAAGAAGGGTTCATTGCAACCACAGTAGAGAGATTAATAACAAAGGAAAACTCTTCTCAATAAAAATACTAATACCATTTCTCAGACACTAACAGTCCTAATCCTGCAGCACCCAGTGAATAAACGTAGTGGGACGTGAAGACTGTGCCACTGATGGTCTCTAACGACGGAGGCTCAGCTTTCGGTATAGCTGGCTGACAGGTATGTTGCGGAATATCGCTGAAAAGTCGTAGGCCCCGCTCCGGTGATTTCCAGCCGGGCTGTGGCTGATGGGCATGAAATGACCCAGAGCTCCGGTGAAGTGAACAGCTGAGGTCTTTATTTTCCTTTATTGTAATTTCAGTTCCCCACAACGTGGCGCGCTGGCAGTGGTAAAAGCCGTTCTTAAGTCAAAGGTTACAAAAATTGTTTTTAAAATAGTTAAAACGTACAAAAGTTGCTAGTAACAGTTGTATCTGTAAAAAATACATAGGTGGACAATAGTGACGATATTTACACAAAAAACAGCGACAGTCAACAAGGATTTGAAAAATATACATAGGTGAAAATACTGGTGATTTTTAATACTCACTTGGTAATTTTATATTACAGTTAAAATACAGTCACTCTCGAACATGAATGATGCTTTAGTCAGTAACGATATGAGATGACACACCAAAAAATTGTCATGATGAAGGAGCGATAGTGAGTAAGATTATGTAGCCCTGTAGTGCTGCCGGTTGCGACTAGATGTCACGAATGTAAATGAACGGGGGAAGGTGGTGTGAGGTGGAGTGTTGTGATTACGGTTGGAAAGTGGGGTATAGTTCTGTATTAATTTTATCGTTCGGGAGTGGAAGTCGGTTAAAATTGCGGCGCCAGAGGATGGATAAGGCACGAAAGTGCATGGAAGGTGGAATATCGTTCTAGTGGCGCAGCAGGGTACGTGGATTGATGATTAGTGGCTGGGAAATTGGATAGTGGGACTGGGTTTTCAGACTGATGTATCGAATCCGAAGTTTCTCTAGAAGAAGGTGCGGGAAGTGAATGAGTTGGTAAAGTAGGGGAGTTGGACAAGACAGGCGGATATGGACATCGAGGTGGTGGGCATGTCATTCCAGAATTTCAAGGGATGCATAGAATTTAGGTGAGGCACAGATCCAATAAGGTTATTATGGTTATTATGTGGCTTATGAAGGATTTATAGGTGAGGTATAATGAATCACCCTCCTCTAACATAACCTTTTTCTTTTATAGAGATAGCCGAGACCATGTATACTATCGATTCTTGCATAGGTTAAAAATATCTCAGCGGTTTCATTAAAAGAATTCATATTATTTTGTATACGTTGTATTATATTTCAGGCTAAAATGTATAAAAAAGAAATTATTGTGTTACAGTCGGTATGTACTAACACTTAAACTTACTCTTCTTTTAAATAAACTTGAAATTACGAAACTTGTGGTCTACTTAAAATTTATATTGTTAATTGTACAATCTAACTCTAATTATTAAATTTATTTCTAGATATATTTATAAAATAATGATATAATTTTGTGAAGATTCTTCTTTGGAATATAAAGTTTGTAAACTCTTTTGCTTTGTAAACTCTTTGGAAATAGTAACTACGGCAGTATGTAAGTAATGGTGGGCATGCCCCTGATGAAAGTAGACGTTTTCTATGTTTGTAACCAACAATGTAATTATTAGTTTTCCTGAATACGGAAAATGTGAAAACTGTGTGACGTTGAAAGATGTGACAAAGAATGAAATTCAAGTATAATACAGGCAAATCTTCATCACTTATTTAGTCTTCAAGAACCTACAAAATCGAAATTTCAGCTGCAAGAATGTACCTCTAGAGAAGACTGTGAGCCATTGACCACAACAACGAGATGATGAAGATAAGTAAAAAGTTTTTCTTTTGTATATCTTACGCCTCTCGAAATTTTCAAAATATGTGCAAAGACAGAGAATTTTACTAGCGATGTATGGGAGGGAAAGATTACTGAGAATAATGGTAGAAGAATTCTAACCTTAGGTGCTGCCTGTTAGTAGTTTTAAGAGGTTCCAGGGTTTGGGTTGGATGGCAAGGAGACATGCGTTCCATTTTAGCTTTCTGTCGAGAGTTCGTCTTAAATATTTTACTGTGTTAGTTAGAGGGATGGCTTTGTTCTACATGGAGAGATGGAAACCGACGTGTTGGTGTTGGCTGGCACTGTCATATATAGCCGTGGGCTGGAGAGGGGGGGGGGGAGGGAGACACACGTGACAGGGTTGACGAAATAGATCCGTGACACGAAGGACGTCTGGTGGCGCTTGTGCGCCATGTGTCGTCCTTTACGTTGTCGACGTAATCCGGACAGGCCATGCCATGTACATATGCAAAATCGTGATGCTTCTTCGTCTGAGGGGTTGCCAATCCTTTAGGCGAACAGTGGTTACATGACGCTGTACTTCTATGGATAGTCACCATACTTTTTTAAGAATTTTCTGTGCCAGTAAATTAATTTGCAATAGTGGCGTCAAAGAAATCAAGGTCCAAAACTGGGTTAACAGATTGTGAACGTCAGCGCCAGTTCTGATGTGCTAACCGGCCAGATGCTTCCTTAGCGGTACACGGAGTGTTTCAGGCGGTAGGAAGGGTATTAAAATGCAGTTTAACGGAAACAACGAACCACATCATTCGTAGTCGGTGGCTTATGCGGTCGAATTTCTCGCAACAATACAGCACCTTCCCCTAGCAACACCGGCTTTTTCCTCCGAATCTCATGTGATGATCTGCTGCAACCACCCCTTTGACATGGCACTTGTTACTGAGATGGGAATGCTTGGCTGCACTGCCTTTCCCCGGTCTGACATTTTTGTTTTCCATTTATAATATTTGTGGCGCCCTTTGATTGTGGCACCATACACAATCATTCACCTGGCTCCAGGGAGGTAGGGTGCCCTTCCCTATTCCTCCACTGGGGTAATTCCTGTCTGGCGCGTCCACGTCGCGGGGGTGGGCATCCTACACTTCAGTAGGCCGGAGTGCTAGGATGGCTGAGTTCACGCAGGGACCCAATCCCGTGGGGTATAACACGGAACCCATGCCCAGGGTTACGGGTGAAGACCTTAATGGCAGCGACGGCGGAGAAGGAAGACTTCGGAACGGCGTAGCTGGCAGATGAGGCAACCCTCCTTTCTGGGGATTAAATGAGAAGGGAACCACTGCCTTGTGGTGGAGGAGAAACTCCAAAGGCTAAGGGAGACAACCCCAACAGAAAATCCTTCCTTGCGTTAGGCCTAGCAAGCCAGTAGGAAAGTGTTCATATATTGCTTTCAAAACACAGACGAGCCTCGGAACGAACCACTCAGGATTTGACCCCACTGCTTCTTCAAGTACTGGTGCAAATGACGGGAGACCTGATGTTACTCATCAGTACAAGAAGAAGAAATCAACTGGACTAAAAAATAACCTAAATATTGGCACCCTTAATATATTAACACTCAATGGAAAAATGGAAGAAATGACGGATGTACTGACAGAGAGGAAGTTAGATATATTGGGATTAAACGAAACAAAGTGGAAGAGAAAAGGTGAGAAGAATTTGAGAGGAGGAGGAAAACTGTACTGGAGTGGGAATAACAGGTCTGGAAGAAATGGTGTGGCAGTGATGGTGAATAAGAATGTACAAAGCTGTATTGAAAATGTGAGATATATATCAGACAGGATCATAATCTTAAACCTGAGATTCCAAAAAGAAACACTAAAAGTAATCCAGATTTATGCACCTCAAGTGGAATATAGCGAAGAAGAGAAAATGGACTTTGAAAATGTGTTAGAAAACCATATAGAGAGTGCTAATATAGTGATGGGAGATTTTAGTGCACAGGTAGGCAAAGACAGAAAGGGATTTGAGCAAGTATTGGGATGTTTTGGATATGGAGGTAGAAATGAAGAAGGGGAAAGACTCCTGGATTTGTGCCAGAGAAATGGAATGAAAATAGCAAACAGTTGGTTTATGAAGAGAGAAAGTCATGTTATCACCAGATACAGTTGGGATGGAAGAACGAAGAGTGTAATTGATTATATTCTAGTAGATAGGGAATGGGGAGAGAAAGTAACAAATGTGAAGGTAATTCCAAGTGTGAGTGCTGATGGAGACCATAGATTACTGGTGGGACAATGGAAAATGAATCAGTGTGTGAAAAATAGAAAACAGAAGAAAGTGACAAGGATACGGGATTGGAAATTGAAGTAGAGTGAATGTGCTGAGAAGTACAGAGAATTAATAACACAAAAATTTCCAAAAGAAGTTTCTGCGATGTAGAAAAAGAATGGAGTTTATTCAAAGACACTTTAGTCGAAGCAGCACAAAAAGTATGTGGCAGAACATCTGGAAAGGAAAAAATAAGACAGACAAGTTGGTGGGATGATACCACAATCCAAGCAGTTAGAAGAAAAAATGGAGCATGGAGAAAATGGTGGAAAACTAAAAATGACGAAGACCATAAAAGATATATAGAGGAAAAGAAGAAGTGCAAAGAAATAGTGGAAACAGCAAAGAAAAAGGCATGGGAAGAGTTTACAAAAAAACTTGAAGAAGATGTGAAGAGAAATAAGAAAATGTTCTATAAAATGATGAAAAATAAAAGGAAGGCTTCTGAAGTACCAGTAAAGATGGAAACAGAGGACGGTACCATTATTGAAGATTTAGGGAATATAAAAGATCTCTGGAAAGAACATTTTAAGAAGCTGTTAAACGCTGAGGACCACGTACATGAGGAAACAACAAATAATGGAGAAATTGAGAGAAGTTGGGAAGCAGAATTAGGATAAATTACACAGGAAGAAATGGAAGAAGCTGTGAAGAAGATGAATGGGGGGAAAGCCCCAGGACCTGATGAAGTATCAGTGGACATGATAAGAGCAGCAGGTCCAGTGGGAATGCAGTGGCTGTATAGAGTACTATCAAGCGTGTGGAGAAATAGTAAAATACCTGGCGACTGGAGAACAGGAGACATTGTTCCCATCTTCAAGAAAGGCAATAAAAGACTTTGTAAAAACTACAGAGGAATAACCCTCATGAGTCATACAGCCAAGATTTTTGAAAGAATTTTACTAAATCGAATAAGTGAAAAGATAGAAAAGGAGCTGAGTGAAGAACAGCATGGGTTTAGGAAAGGAAGGAGCACAATCGACCTGATATTTTTATCCGTCAACTGATGGAAAAAAAGTTGGGAGTATAAAAGAAGGGTGATAATGGTTTTTATAGACATAGAAAAGGCATATGACTCAGTTGACATGGAAAGACTCTGGGAAGAACTGAAGAAGATAGATATAGAAGATGGATACATTAATGTTATAAAGACAATGTACAGAGGCCACAATTGTAGAATTAGAACACCATTGGGGAGCTCTAAATACTTCGAAATAAGACAAGGACTTAAGCAAGTAAGTATTCTATCTCCTGCGCTTTTTAATGTTGTGATGGAGGGAATGAATA
Source organism: Schistocerca cancellata (assembly GCF_023864275.1). Taxonomy (NCBI): domain Eukaryota; kingdom Metazoa; phylum Arthropoda; class Insecta; order Orthoptera; family Acrididae; genus Schistocerca; species Schistocerca cancellata. The sequence goes on along the minus strand of NC_064634.1, from coordinate 418,501,043 downwards.
GGGCAGTTAAAGATATAGTAAAAGAAAAAGACAAAAAGATGATTTTTGCAGATGATATGGTAATATGGGGTGATAAAGAGGTAGATGTACAGTTACAGCTTGATGCGTGGAAGGAAATAATGAAAAGGTATGGATTAAGAATAAATAAAGATAAGAGTGACGTAATGGTATTTGGAAGAGAGAAAGGATTCAATGGAAATATTACCTTGAATGGAGAACCCCTCAAAGTGGTAGAAAGTTTCACTTATTTAGGGAGTGAAATATCTAGGGATGGAAGAATAACTAACGAAATTAATAGGAGGTTACAGAAGGGAGGCAATTTCTACCAAACAATAAAACATCTGATTTGGAATAATGAAGTTTCAGAAAGAGCAAAACTCCTGATGTATAAGAAATATTACTTCCCTATTGTCACATATGGTGGAGAAACATGGACAATGAAAGAAAGGGACTGGAGCAGACTGCAAGCAGGGGAAATGAAATTTCTCAGAGCAGTTAAGGGAAAAACAAGAATGGACAGAGTAAGGAATGTAGAGATAAGAAAGGACCTCAAACAAGAAAGTATGAGAGAAGAAATTGAAAGAAAGAGATTAAGATGGTATGGGCATGTTAAGAGGATGCATGGGCAGAGACTCCCCAAAATTATGGAAGAACTAAAGATGGATGGGAAACGACCTAGAGGGCGCCCAAGAACACGGTGGAAAATGGGAGTGAGAATATCTGTTGAAAGGAGAGGTGTGACCTGGCAGCAAGTGGAGGAAGAAAAGTGGTGGGAGGACCGAGCCAAATGGAGAGGACTCGTCAGCACCCAGACCCGGCAGTAGCTGGAGCGGGATTCGGATATAGATAGAATATTTGTGGCATGTGCTTCGTGAACTTCCACTTTTGATCTATATGTTACTATTCGAGAATTTTATTCCAGTGCGTAGACCTTATTATATTTCACACTTACATCACTGATCATGTACGGGTCTACGACTCCCTTTTGAATATATATTTCGTGTACAATGGCATTGCTACTTCCATCTACCGACGACGTTTTCAAGCCTTGATTGTATCTTCTGTCTAGACGAGAATTATTTTTATCTTATTCGCTGAACCACCCTCCTATCAACTGCAGAGTGAAGTATGGTATTTTACGGGGTCGTAAGTCACGTACACGATTTCAGTTTAACGAAAACAGGAAGTTTTCCGTAGCACAGCATCTTGCTGAAGGGATGACTGGGATGTCTCCAGCTGTGAGCAAGCAGTCCTAAAGCGTCGACTGGACACCGTCCAATGGAACGCTGCGAAGCGGGATCAAGAAGACTCCGACCCGAACGCCAGTGGAAAGAATGGGCAGCGTCACACTTTAGGAGGACACTTCCAGTACCGTCTAAACCGGCCGCCAATCTCTAGTCACGCCTAGTCCGGTCACAGACTTCGAGAGCACCAGTATTGAGTTGTAGTTTAACGATACTTAGCCTGCGTTCTGCGAGTAGTAATTAAGAAAAATTAACTTCATGTAGAAGGCGCAGGAAGTACATCACGCGACTTCATAACGAGAAGTTAAGTTATGCCCCTTTTATTTTTAGAAATAAGATGTTCTCGTAATTTGAAAGTGTTATGTGCAGGCCACTGGCCATCACAACTTCACTCCTTCCTTGTTTGTGTCGCTGCTAACTCCTATGGTAGCCAACATAACAGAGAGTCCTCTGTTATTATCATGGCAACATTCTGCTGTACAGTGCACTGCTAGTGACGAAATCATGCGTCCCTTAACTCAAGTATAGGTTAAGAAATAGGGAAGACGATCCTATTAACGATAATGGCGTTTGAACTACAGTGACTTGGAGAAAGTGACTAGAACACTCAGAGCATACTGTCACCTGTCGCAGTGAACAACTTGAAAATGAAAGAGCCAGCCGGTGTGGCCGAGCGGTTGTAGGTGCTTCAATCTGGAACTGCGCGACCGCTACGGTCGCAGGCTCGAATCCTGCCTTGGGTATGGATGTGTGTGATGTCCTTAGGTTAGTTAGGTTTAAGTAGTTCTAAGTTCTAGGGGACTGATGACCTCAGGTGATAAGTCCCATAGTGCTCAGAGCCATTTTAAACAATAAAAGAGAGATCTTCGGCCCACTGATTGATTCATTTAGTTGCGCGCAAGAACATTCTTTTGACTCCAATACAGTGGTTGCACAAAACACAACAAAATTTATTCTGTAGATGCGCATATAAAAACATGATTTTGTTGAAGTAAATATCGGAGACGAGATTTGTAAACAAGATGTACGCATCACTGGAAAATTGTTGCAAAATTGATGAAGGACTGCAGTCGATCACTGCGTGGTGCCAAGATTGCGATCTGATCTTCACCATACGCGAACGTAATGCAAAGAATGTACGTAAATTTTAATATTCTACATGTTTAACTACGTCATCGGTGATCAATCAGCGAAGTTAACTGTTATCATAAAATCTTCACGAGTCGGTATTTGTTTGCTGGGTGTGATTCAATATAACGTTATCAAGTTTAGTATACTGATAGGTAAAGTTTCATTGAAAGAATCCAAAACATATGCAGTTCGTCGTTGAAGTAAGTTGCAATATAAATTTGGCGTAAACCGAGTCTTGAGTACTGTTAGTTATTACGGTGTTGTTTCCACATCGTAGGACTGGAATACGTGGGGAAGATTTTAAATAATGTTGTACAATTAATCTATTCGGTTCTTATTCACTATAAAATTGTAGTAAAACAAAAATAAAAAATAAGGTGATCCACATTTTTAAAGTCAGTATGCTTTAATAAAAATTGTCAGCAATGGAAATTTAAATTAGTAACTAAATTAAACCGTGAATGATAAGCACCTAATGGAAGTGTGGTATAGAGATAAATTCAGGCATTCTCTTTACGTGTGAATCGTAAGAAAATTTCGATGTATTTAAGAGTAGCACGTTTATTTGTAGCAGCAACTATCTGATGTAAATGCTTGGCGTATCGTGTAGCAATAAACTGAAATTAGTACGTGGCTGAGTACCAAAATCCGGAAAAAAACAAATAAAATTCGAATACTGTACGACTAATGTTGGACAACTAGAACTAAATAGTTCCGTTCCGGCGGGGATAATTTGTTATGTGGAAAATGTAATATCCTGCAGTCGCAGTTGTTAGCCATCGAAACAAGCTAGCTAATTTCATTACAGTAGTTATGATACATAACACTCGAGGGAGCATGTTTCCGTTCCCATATTAATACTGTGATCACGGTGAGCTATAGCTGCAACTGTTTGACACGCAGTTGGTTGTCCATTGTTCCTTCATCATGTATGGCGGTAGGCTGACCCCGTTTTGTCACCTTCACCTGACATTTACTGTCAAAAAATGTTGTCGCAAAGAAAATTGTCGCAGAAAATTGCGGACTTTACGCTTGTTTCTTTGGAATAAACGTTGTAAAACGCTAAATAATGCGTGGTGAGATTTCCACAGCAATAAATTAATGTCTGCATCTGTTTCTTCAAGACAGAGCAGTAGTCGTGTCCAGATGTACCACAGTGAGAGTAATCTAAGCTTTAAATATAACCTCTCTCTGTGAACAATCACTACATCCAAAATAGACCAAGGAGTAGACGACATTCCGTCAGCACTAGTGCTAGCCTTGGGAGAAACAGCCATGACAAAACTCTTCCATCTGCTTTTGAAGACGCCGGCCGCGGTGGTCTAGCGGTTCTAGGCACACAGTCCTGAACTGCGCGACTGCTACAGTCGCAGGTTCGAATCCTGCCTCGGGCATGGATGTGTGTGATGTCCTTAGGTTAGTTGGCTTTAAGTAGTTCTAAGTTCTAGGGGACTGATGACCTCAGAAGTTAAGTCCCATAGTGCTCAGAGCCATTTTGCTGTTCAAGAGAACATATATATGAGACAGGCGAAATACCCTTAGCCTTGAAGAAGAGAATAATATTTCCAATTCCGGAAAAGGAGGTTCTGACATGCGTTAATATTACCGAACTAACATGTTAATAAGTCACGGTTGCGAAATACACACATGAATTCTTTACAGAAAAAAGGAAAAACTGGTAGAGGCCGACCTCGGGGAAGATCGGTTTGGAGTCAGAGAAATGTAGAAACACGTGAGGCAATACTGAAACTACGTATTCTCTTACAGTATCGGCGAACCTACCTTTATAGCACCTGTAGACTTAGAGAAGGCTTTATACCATGTTCACTAGACCACTCTCTTCAAAATTCTGAAGGTATCAGCGGTAAAATTCAGTGAGCGAAAGACTATTTACAACTTGTACCAGATGGCGGTTATAAGATTCGAGGTGCATGAGAGGGAAGTGGCGGTTGAGAAGGAAGTGACGCCCCATTGTTATTCCATCTGTATATTGAGCATGCAGTAAGGGAAACAAAGGAAAATTTGGAGTAGGAATTAAAGTTCAGAAAGAAGAAATGAAAGCTTGGAGTCTGCCGATGACACTGTAATTCTGTCAAAGACAGAAAAGGACTTGAAAGCGTGGTCGAACAGAATGGACAGTATCTTGAAAGAAATATATAACAAGAACACCAAAAAAAGTAAATAAAAGAATAACGCAATTCAGCTGAATTAAATCAGGTGATGTGGGAATTAGATTAGAAACGAGACACATATGATGGTAGATGAGTTTTGTAATTTAGGCAGCAAAATAACTGATGATGGTCGAAGTAAAAAGGATATAAATTATACACTGGCAATGGCAAGAGAAGTGTTTGTGAAGAAGAGAAGTTTGTTAACGCCGAATATAGATCTAAGTGTTAGAAAACTTTTACCGGAATTATTTGTATGGGGTGTAGCCATGTGTGGAGGTGAAACACGGACAATAAACAGTTTAGACAAGGACAGAGTAGAAGCTTTTGAAACGTGGTCCTACGAGAGAATACTGAATATTACATGGATACATACATAACTAATGGTATGATACTGAAAGAAGTGGGGAGAAAATAAATTTGTGCCACAACCTGGACCGAGCAAGGGATCGGTTGGTAGACCACATTCTGAGACATCCAGGGATCACCAGTATAATATTGAACGGATGTATGGAGGGTAAAAATCGTGCACAGACCAAACTGATTGCCTCGGTCCATTGATTCTAGGATGTCATGTGTGAAAAGCACATTGGATTTCCCATGATAGATGGTGGCTGGATCCATGGTGGTTGACCCATAAGGGATCACTTTGTTCGAAGTACTTCGTTACTTTTAAGCTCAGCTTATGTCCTAAGATTTCACAACAGATGGATGTCAAGAATAATAGACGTTATTTTTTTGAATCGATTCTGCTATCCCTTTCATAGTCTTGTGGTTTCTACCATCCGAAAGAATTTGTCTGGAGTGTATGTTGTGCCATACAAAAATACACTCCTCGGCACAACGGTAGTTCCATGATTTGCTCTGGGAGGAGATTGAGCAGAATTACATGATAAAAGATATTAGTTCACTTGTTACAATGTAAATACGAAAATTTACTTATGTTCATACTATTCATTTGCGTAGAAATACAGACAAATTTATTAGCCTCTTCACTTGAAGAATATCTGACATAATGTACACATTAATGTCTTCCTAAGACATTTAATACACTGGTGTTCCATGTAAGACTCTGCTGTCCTCATGATCATTGACTGCGAACAGGACTGGTATAGGCGAGCGCTTTACTTTTGTGTGTGTAGCATGTAGTGGTAATAGTCTTCTGTGGATTCAATGCGAAGTGCCAACCTTGCTTTGGCATCCCATTCTTCAGATGCTACAATGATTTTAGGAAACTTAAATATTCGAGATAGAAAGAATGTTCAATAAGAAAATAAAATTTTTCAAGTGACCTACTTTAGAGTTGAGGAAGCACAGAAGTGGAATCGAGCTGGCGACATAAATTTTTGTGGTAATTTTCGGTAGCATAACCTAAGAAACTGAAATCAAGAATAAGGAGTATGAAAGATGGGACGAGAAAACGAGAGAGTATAAGACCCTAGAGGGATACAAACTGACAATTTCATGATAAATGTGATGAATAAATAAAACATCAGCCCGAAGACTGCGCCACTTAACTAGTACATGTCCAATAGTTATGGTTCCAGCTGTCAAATGATGGAAGAAAAACAAAGTAAGCTGTAAATACATGGGAAACAACAGGAATAAGCGTAAAGGTTGTCAGCAGGTACTTGCAATTAATTGGTGACATCACAGCTGTTGAGGGAAATAATAGCTATTTCATAAGGTAAACTGTGGGGACAAAGTTATAGATTATCCACTTTGATTAATAACAACTGGAGTGGGTGAAGTGAAAAACAAAGACTGACAAGAGAATATGGAGTAAAGCACAAAGGAACAAAAGTTTGAAGAAAAGTTCAGTCTCCAAAAATGGAAGACTGAAGTAGAAAAATAACCACATTCGACAATAATGACATAGGTTTCGACATTAATGAATGAAAGACCTCCAGGATAATATTGATAAGGACAACAGATTACCATGTAGCACTAGAAAAGAGTGTAATGACTTGAAATCCAGATTAAGTAAATGTTGAATGTGATGTAAATGTTTTTAGTAACAGTGAAAATACTTCCTCGTGCCAAATGGTACATAATAAATGTACAGACGAAGAGATGGTCTTAAGAAATTTGCAGAAGGAAAGGGGAACTAGAGAAAGGGGAGGTTTGATAGATGAAGAAAATGAAGAGAATAAAATAGAACGCAGTAGTGGGAAGAATAGGTCAGGTGGAAATGGGAGAGAATTTGAAGATATTGTGGAAGAACAACCTGAGGCGGACAACCAAGTACGAGATTATGCTGGCACTGATGAAAGGAGTGAAGGACTGAAGCCACTAATGTTGACTAGCAAATTGAGATGACTCTACTTTGGGTTGCGAAGAGAGAAGATTGGGTCAGAGAAGAAGTTAAGTAGTGCATAGAATCTGTAGAGAAGAAGGAAGAGGGAAATGAACCACAACAATGAGAAAATAAATGTGAGTTGTACATGGGTAAATTACCACAGGCGAAATTTATGGTGTAATGAAACCTAACTGCGTAGGAGTGGCAACTGTACATGCTTTGTTTACAGAGGAAATGCATGCAGAATTGTATAAGAATTTTAAACTATAATAATCGATAACATTTATTGCTCAAAATAAGGGTTTTCCTGGATTCTGGGAGTGAAATCACAGCACTGTTGGGAGTACTGAGGTAACATTTAAATATAATTAATAACGTTATAGAGATGCATGTAAATGTAGTGTTGTAGGTCCTCTGCTGTTTGTCATATATATGAATGCTTCAGGAGACAATCTTAGGTTGTTTGCAGATGATACAATCGCTCGTCGTCTGGTAAAGTCATCAGAAGATCAAAACAAATTGTAAAACGATTTAGAAAAGTATGGTGCGAAAATTGGGAATTGACCCTAAGCAATGAAAAGTTTGAGATCATCCATGTGATTGCTAAAAGTAGTCATCTAAACTTTGGTTGCACGATAAATCATTCAAACCTAAAGGCCATAAATTCAACTAAATACCTAGGAATTAAATTACTAACAACTTAAATTCGAAAGAACACATAAAAAATGTTATGGGGGAAGGGGAACCAAAGATTGCGTTTTATTGTCAGAAAATTAGAAGATGCAACAAATTTTCTAAAGAGACTGCCCATAGTAAGCTTGTCCGTCCTCTTTTGGAGTAGTGCTGGGCGGTGTGGAATCCTTACCAGATAGGATTAACGGAACGGAAGTTCGAGGAAGAGCAGCACGTTTAGTATTATCGCGAACTGACATAACAGAGGATATGGGATGAACATCGTTAAGGCAAAGGCGTTTTTCGATGTGGCAGAATCTTCTCAAGACATTTCAATCACCAGCTTTCTCCTCCATATACGAAAATATTCTGTTGACAACGACCTACGCAGGGAGAACGATCATCGTAACAAAATAGGTGAAATAAGAGTTCGCACGGAAAGATATAGGTAGTCGTTCTTATCGCGTTCTGTTCAATACTGGAATAATAAAGAATTATTGTACGTAGTTCGATAAATCCTCTGCCAGGCACTTGAGTGTAATTTTCAGAATATTCATGAAGATTTAGTAAGGATTATCAGTGCAACAGCAACAAGAAAGCTAAGTAAAACAATTAAAACAAAGCAAATTCACGTGACACTCGAGATTGAAGGATTTGAAGTAGGGCATGGAATATTATTGATACATTGTCTATGTTTCAGAATAATTTTTGGGTAATACTTAATGAATGTATCAAAGAAGATATTTGGTAAAAAATAATGGATGTAGAGTTGTATGAAGAGATATTTCACTGAATTAAGTGAATTCAGGATGATTCTTGTTCCTTGTGAGCCATGTGTTTAGTGGATACTAGCTCCAAGTCATGCAAATCTGTTTCCCATTTTCGATTCAATGTGCTGATTTTTCTGCTGTTGTTTAGTCAATCTGTTAAAACTGTCTTTCGGTATTACGAACGATGTCTGCTGTTAGGCTTTCTGCGATAAAAAGATATAACGCACCTAAATGTGTAATGGCAATTGTGGCAGCCGCTTTTCGCCCAGACAGAAACCTGATAATATTTTAGCACGTCTTTTTCCTCATTAACTAAGTAGTTTCATTGTAAGATACAATAGAAAATATGTACTTACTTACTGTGAGATTATGTGCAGCAGTTTCCTGACTGACATCTCCAGCCTACAACGCTTCAGATTCACTATAGTAGTTGTCATCTTCAATGATTTCATCTCCTATATCAAGAACATCAGATTCACCATATATAAGCCCATCTTCCAAAATTTCTCCTACCATTCATAGAACCGATGCAGGATCCCTTACAATATCACTTTCTCTGGAAACAAATATACCCATAGCACAAACAGTTAAAATTACAAATATGAATAAATTTTGAAAATATGTGCAACAAATCGAAAGTATGTACAGTTCAAGAGATACTTACATGATTATGCGTGCTGCAGCAAGCACACAACAAAGGCTCAACTGAATTTGATAACATTTTTCCAATGAAACAGTGGCCAGGACTTGGTTCAAAACGAGGTCACAACACTCCACTGTGATAAAGAAGATTCAGTACTAGATTGCATGTAAGCCGACTACTAGCCCCACACAATGTGACACTCAGGAAATTATGATTTGTGGTATGGATGTCACGGTGCGCCCATTGGAGGGTTAAAGTGAGAATGTAATGGTTATTAAAAATAGAATGCATAAGATGGCGAAAATATACCAGACGAAAACTTACGTGAAATTGTGCTGGAAAATTTTGTGTCAGCAAGGAATTATAGTACTTTGGTTCAGATGAAATGAAATTACTGGCTATGCATGATATAACAATGAAAATATAATAATATGCAGTAAAGGTAAAATAGGCAAAAGAGAGTAAAATGCAGGGTTCAGTGGTGTCATGGTCATGAGACACACTCCATCGGTGGATATGTCTATAGGCATTGTTGAGCTTCTGATGCGTAACGAGTAAGAGATAAGTGACCGAAAAATGGTGATTCAATACAAAAAGATTAATCTCGATACACGAAACTGGAGAGTGACTGAGTGCTTACACAGAAATGTGACAAATAGGCAGAACAAGAGTTCGGGATGGCATAAACTTCAATGTATTTATGTTCCTGGAACTTGCAATTTTGTGTATTAGAAAGAGCAATGTTGGATGAGAAAGCGTTGTTTAAATATTGATTATAGCAGTCCATAATATGGAGGTTGTTGAAAGACTCTGTTTCTTACTAATAGTTTTCAAAATATACTACATTCAGTTCAGATCAGAATCTGAGAATAATATGTGGTAATGCAATGATTGATTTTCGTTGTAATATGTGAATCACATAGGCATATTAGTTTTCATATGTACTAATATGAAGAGATTTTAGTAATACAATAATTCTTGTTTATGATGTGACAGTCATTTAAAGAAATAGTTTGATGCGATTGTAACAAAGAATTTTCCTTGTTTCGCTGTGAAGCTTAACTCCTTTTTACTGAAAATTATTTTTGTTACAACAGTGTATAAGTACATGATTTTCCATTTACTTTTTAACGAAACAACTTATATGTGATAAATACGACCTTGTTTTCCTTAAGTTTTTGACCTGCAATTTGTAATTCATTGTTGCTGCAAATATCAATTAATTATAGTCAGCTATATAGTTGTGTGACTTCTATTTGATTTCAAAAATTATCATTTCGATAAGTTTGATGGTAGAGGCGTCATTTTTTTATTTATTTCACTGTCTAATAATGAGGTGAATTATTGCAAGGCAACAAAAGCAAATATTAACATCTAGGGAGACGAATAAAACATTTAAAAGAGGCTGACAGTTCTGATCAACTAATATTTATTCCTTTTTTACACTGAGTTTAATTCTGAAAATGTCAATCACATATGTAATCAGTATCTTACAACATAAATAGTTTTATTCTTTATTTTACTCTTCAAGACAATAAACTCTCTTACACGTTTGTATGTGCTTCTGTAACACCTTTATAACACAGATGCCCTGCCTGAAGCACTTTTTTCTAGTGGAAAGTCATACCTGATGTAAAGTGACTACGTAGTGACACAGTAAATTGAAGAAAATAACACATACACCAGACAAATAAAAACTCAAGATAACTGCTTTCTTTCTTTCCTCTGTTTGTTGTATTCCAAATAATTCATTTAGAAGTTTCTTAATACATACGTCAGTGTTCTGTAAATATAGCAGTCGATACCACGTCTTAGTGGTGTGGGGTACGATTTGTGTACGTGGTTTCATTTTTTTCACTGCACAATGCTTCAGTGTCAAATTGAGCCAAACGTTAGGAATATTTTCTCATGAATTATTGGGCCTGTACTCTCGTTTTTTCATAGAACACTGCTTTTCTAACGAATTAATCAGTTTGACACAAGAAAGTTTAATTTTCTGATATATTTTCTTTTCTGTATATGTTTAAAAAGCTATATATTTAACAAGTATTTTAAAATGCAAATCCCTTGATGCAAAATAGTTTCACAATGTGAGAAGTTCTTGAAAGAACAACACCTGAAAATTTTGTATTTCTACTGTAAGTAGACTTGAAGAAAAAAAATACAAAATGCGAAAATATTTAAATTACGTGAAATGAGCTGCAAATTTTTTTCTCGGTGCATGCCTCTTCCATAGCTAGTATCATCAGAACTGTCCAACAGCTTCTTCTCGATCGTTCTCCTTTGCCATCTTTGAATATGTTTTTACTCCATTATCTGAAGATGCAAGCAGTTCCTTGTCTGTACAAAGCACTGCTGCTGTAGTTTATAATCTTACACAGAGATCCACCTACTGCAAAGCTTTGCATTTTGTTATATTACGCTGACTGACTTATCACCAAAGAGAAGTATGTAGATACCCACAGACACAGTCCATATCACTTGTTACTCACACTCATTTGGATTTTGAGTTTGGCCGTGAAGACATGGTTTTGATAGACTAATATATGCGAGGTCCTGGAATATTGGTTCTATTTTCGTCCAATACGGTAGGTGACAACTGATGAGACTGACTATATTGTTGTTTAGTTACCTAGCCTTTATTGTACTTGCTCCAACGTTTTCTTCTCTTGGACATAGCCCACGTTGGGGATTCTCATTGCTTGAAGCTGTGTGAATAAACAGAGCCCAAACTGTTCCTCTCATTGATTTGGCATCTGCTGTAGTCTGCCTAATTGTTTGACCACATCACTTGTGAACATGGCCTATAGCAGCGTCTAGAAGTCTGTGACTTTTCAGGCTTTTCCAACGGATTTGTAGCAATTACACTTCTCAGGTTTGCTGTCAGATCGTATGGGTAGATTCCACAATATTTCAGTGATGCAACTGCTCGGCATCTTCACGTATTGGTAGCTGCTATTGTCACTGCTGCAAGACGTGACTGATGACAATCGCTCGGCGTCGTCGAGTTTTATCAAGCCAGGAACCGCCAATATAAGTGCGCGGGAAGACGCTCCCAGTTGGAGGAAAGTGGCGCTCTAGTCGTCCCTGCTGGAAGCCGCAGAAAGACCTTCCGCGCGTGCTCTGTGGACAACAACTGTGCTGCGGGGCACTCCTGTAGTTAAAAGCTGAATTAAATATCAGCAGTGCTTTGCGTCGACTCATGAATGGGAAGTTCTTGTTTTCCCTGTTTTTATTTAATGGCAGCCAGTGCTGGGTTCCCGGAGGCACTTCGTTGAAACTTGCATAATTGTTGTTAAGACTGTCCGCCGTACTGATATATATGACCCCCTTAACAACACAGTACCAGAAAGATGACGCTGGGGATAACATTCCAGTCTTTTCGTAAAACACGGGGTGTCCCATGTTCAGCAACACTCCGCTACCGCTCATTTACCAGGTTGCCCAAGGCGTGTGTGATGTCCTTGCAAGGTTCAGCACGCCTGTTCAGTATCTGATTTTCCACACTGGCGTGGGATCTTATACTTGCCACGTTTCCTAATGCCAAGATCGTCTATAATACAGCACAATAAATTCCCCAGTTTCACTGGTGGCAGAAAAATACACTTGATGTAGTGCGTTTTGATCACTTTTATAACTGAAGACATGCCGCCAAAATAGGGCAAGAACGCCGTTTCAATGAATGCCTATGCATCTTCATTTACTTTCCTGCTTTGAATTTGCTTATAATGGAATGCATAGCGTATCTTCCTACCGGAATCACCATTATTAGGTGTTGTAGTTCACCAGGTGGACTTTAGGCATCTGAAACCACATGTGCAATGAGCATCAAATAGCGGAAGACAGTACCGCGTTGTGCAGAGTGATGACAACTTGTGGCCTACAAGTATAGCTATGTGTGAGTTGGTTTGCAATAGGCACTATGTTCCAGCTGAGGTAATTTCTTGGCCGGAACCCTGTTAAAATTCAGCTTGTATCCCTCCTAATCTTTTCTGCAACGTTACTGGGAAGCTTTCAAACTATCTGTTCTATGTCAGGTACGACATCTCGGATTGGAGCTGTCCTTGGGGTTGTGCATAGTTCAAACGTTGCTGGAAAACTGACCTACTGCCTTGTACAGCATTCTATCCATGGGATTCAACACGGTGCATCGATGTAATGCATTTTAACAATTTTTTGAAAATGCATACTCCCAAAAATCGATTTTCTCATCCCAAACCTCATTCTGTACACCCTTAATATACACACACCATTCTGTAAACAAAGCAAGTAGTACCACGCGTTCAAGGTGTGGGGAACCATTTGTGTAAATGTTTTCATAATTTTGACTGTTCGAAGTAATACTTTTTCTTATGATACAATTTCTTACAGTCTTAAACGATATTAAAATCGTAGAGTTTGTTACATAAAATAATATTTACGCGTAAATAATTTTGTTAATATGTGAAAGATAACTGCGTTGGGTATGCCAAAGAAATTATTTGTTGATGAAAGTCCAGCAGTTGCACTCTGTTGCTGACAGTGACTGAGTAACTAGGCCTTGGATATAACTATGTACACTTGTGATTTCTGGACGAAAACGCGGATAGATACATGTACTGTAGCAAACATTGAGATGATGTAGGAAGAATTCACTACCACAGATTATTTAACTAAAAATCACCATGAAGACAATGAAAGAGGGAGAGAGAGTGAGAGAGAGAGACAGAGAGAGAGAGAGAGAGACAGAGAGAGACAGAGAGAGAGAGAGAGCAAGAGAGGGAGTGGTGCCAGTATGTCACTCATGTATATACGAAGATATGTCAGTTGAATGAATTTGTAACATTCAAAACTCAAGAATTTGTTTCTATACTTTAGACTATCATGAATTAAAAGTGTTTTTATCAAAATATCCTATGATTTAATCATATATATTTTTACCATTACAATAAAACAAAATTAGTTATTTTGTCGAAATATAAAGACAAATGTGCTTCAGCAATAATATTTGGCGCCAGCTGGAGTGGCCGAGAGGTTCTAGGCGCTACAGTCAGGAACCGCGCGACCACTGCGTTCGCAGGTTCGAATCCTGCTGTGGGCATGGATGTGTGTGATGTCCTTAGGTTAGTTAGGTTTAAGTAGTTCTAAGTTCTAGGGGACTGATGACCACAGCAGTTAAGTCCCATAGTTTCCAGAGCCATTTGAACCATTTTTTTTTTAATAATATTTGGCATCAAAGTTTATTTTATTTCACTTCCAGAATTTTGTACGATAATCTTTACTGCTCAAAGTGATTAGTTAGGTCACAGAATTTTTTTAAATACACACTATTTTCTTACAAAAATCAGAGAATTATTTTTATACATGTTCAATGAGGATGTGTGAATTGTTTTCTATTGATATATGATTCTGTTGCAACATTGATGGAGACCTGGTGGATAATAAATCATTAACCATATCTATGTCAACCTTCAGGTTACTGTATGAACAAAATTATATTTTTCTCTAATTCCTGTTCCCAAATTGTACACACAGAGCTGAAGTACTCTTACTATGTGTACTCATAACATTTTTGTTGTAACACTTATTTGGGGGAGAGGTGGTGGCAATGTAGTCAGAGCCATTAATCTTAATCAGAAAGGGTATTTAGGTAGTAAATCGTGCAAAATAGTGAAAACGGTAACAGAAATGAACATTCCCTGCCATGCTGCCATTTATTAGACAAACGGAAAAAAGATTGCTGCCTCTGTACCATCTCCTCTAACCATTTTACTGAATGAGTTCCAGTTTCATTTACAAGTATATATAAAACATCACTACCACCTTTATCAAAGCTGTTGCATCAATAACAGCATATACTGATAAATGGTCCTTTTCTGTTACCGTATTGCCCCACACATCTACCTTGACAACAAGTATACATACCTACATACAGCCACACTCAATGAAAACAACAGAAAAAATTATAGAACGATAAATCACTATAATGAAGATTAATTGACTATTAGATAAGATAAGTATTAACAACTGATAAATGTTTGTATTTATTTCAAAGCAAAATCAAAGAAGATTTGAAATCCTTATTATGTAGCTACAACATAAAGCCATTATTGGTCCTCCAAAAATTTCACAAGTAGCCTGAGAGTAATTGGTTGCACGTACACTGATGATGTAAGCCAAGTAAATGTGGTAGAAATTAGTAAGGTTGTGTGTATAATAAAAGTAATGGTGACAACTGATAACTTGAACCTAAGTCTCAAAGCTTTCACAGTGTCACTTTAATTTCACTTTTTTTATTTATTACTCTGACTAGACTGACATATGAAGGCTTTGACTGTATACAAAAGTCAGGAACAATTTCATTATCTTGAGAAATTACCGAGTTAAGTTTCAATAAAATTTCATCAATAAGATATTTGGTGTACACACAATGTGATTTAGTTATTCAGAATGTCATAGTTTTGAAATATATTTCCAGTAACGAAATATTCTTAAAATGGTGTGTCTTACCCAAAATTTTTATTCTTAATTATGGGCACTGGGATTGTTTGCTTTCTAACTGAGTGCAGTGAACATGGGTTAGCAGCACCTTACCACTAAACACTTGCTGGATGGGTTGTGAAATACTGCTGCAACACATTTCGAAAATACAAATTTAAAACGTTTGAATTGCTTCATTTTTTTATTTTATGATTGGTATCAACAATTTTTCTAATATCCAAGTATAACAATGTAAAAAATTTTCCTCTCATTCACCACACTGTAAAATTAATTCTATTAAGCACCTTACTGTTGCATTAACACTTCTACTACCCATCACCCTTTTATGTAAATTCAGTGAAACTATGATAAATGACACAGCATAATGTTGTTTAATTCTCAAGTAAGTATTCACAT
Organism: Schistocerca cancellata; assembly: GCF_023864275.1. NCBI lineage: Eukaryota > Metazoa > Arthropoda > Insecta > Orthoptera > Acrididae > Schistocerca > Schistocerca cancellata. The sequence goes on along the minus strand of NC_064634.1, from coordinate 418,485,240 downwards.
TTTCCAGATTAATAACAAATTTTGAAGCATTTCTGCGTTTGGGAATGTATTCAGTATCTTTATCTGAGTCGTAGAAATCCACATCATACTTAGATTCATAAAATGGAGCCTGAAAAACATTTACAGACATTAATTCTCCGTGCACTGCTAACACTGGCAGGTGTACATCAGTTACTTACCGTTGTTTACTCGAACATAGTCTGACAATGTTGCCAGAAGCAAACACTTGACACCAAGGATATCTTCCATTTCTTGGTTTATCGTGAAACTATCAACTAATGTAAATAAAGCACATCAATGATCATGTTTTGCATACATGAATGTTTCTTATCACAGTTTACATCTGAGACCTAGCATCAGAAGTTGAAAGTCCCCTTTGAACAATTATACAGGACTGTGCTTAAACTGACACACAATTTTTTTTTTAGCGCAACGCAATCTGACTTTCAGAAATCCCTACAAAAGAATGGCCCTGACTAACATTAACCTGTACCTTTCACAAATCACTTACCTCACCAAAAATCTTCGTTACTCGAACTACTGCAATACAGCGAGCGCCACTACTGCCAGCTAAATAAAAGATTCAAAGTACTGAAGGCACTAACTGCTGATAGGCATAGTTAGCAAATGAAAGATTTTAATAGAGAACAAACAATGTATTTACCTTAATAGTCATAATATATATGCCATCCAGTCTTACAAATTTCAAATCTCCGCCATTTCTCTCCCCACATCCACCACTGCTGGCAGCTCACCTCCAACTGCGCCACGCTACGTGCTGTTCACATCCAGCTGCCGCTGCCCAACACTACAATGGCAGACAACAATGCAAACTGGCCACAGTCTGCACACAGCACAGCCAGTGATTTTCATACAGAGCGCTACGTAACGTTGCCAATAAGAAAACATAAACAGCCTACTTACAAAGTTGCATTATGTCATTCATAATGTTGTTATTGTTTTGCATCTCATAGCTGCCAGAAAAGTGCTTCTTTTGCATGCAGTAACACTTTTCTCTCTGAATGTTCCTTACCACTGTTTACAGCTGAGGTCAGAAGTTGGATTATATCATTCAGAATGTGTGTATTGTTTTGCATCTGATAATTGGCAGAAAAGTATTTTTGCAGAGTTCTTGCCTCCAATGAATGACAGTTGCTGGTAGCAGGTAACTGGGTGCCACAACTCTGGATATCTTCATCGCTGGTGATAAAAAAGGGCTGGAGGGTGGTGTCGTAATCAGCTTTCATTTTACTCAGTCATAAAATGTCAGGAAACCACTCACTGGATAGTAAAACTCATATCAGTCCATGGAAAATTTATGGATTGGATTCCTAGTTAAACAAAGCTATTTATGGTAACAATTGACACACACGCTATCATGTGAGTAGTTCAGATACAAAAGCCGCTAAATACATGCTAAGGGAAATTGATATACTCGTGAAAACCTCGTTCCATCCAAATTCTTGAAATTAAAGGCTTTCCTTCTTTTTAAAAAATAAGTAAAAAAATAATAAATTACTCACTATTAATATCTGAGACCTGCCATTACGTTTTATATATTAAAACCTTAAGTAAAATATTCACTTATAGGTTTCTGCAGTTGATTTATGCAGTTAACTGGTGTTGAAAACGTATCAGTCCAATTCCGAACCAAAGATTCTATTGAAAAATCCAGTATTCGGTGATACGTTGGGAATGACAGAAAGACGCTATTTAATTATAGCGAATATAACCAGAATAAGTTTAATTGCAAAGATAATTCTGAAAATGTACAATATTGGAGTATAAAAATAGGAAAGCGACATTATTTTCCCAGTAAAATCTGACTTATTAGGAGTCAAAAAGAGAACAAAATGAATGTGCAACGTTACAAAATAAACCGTCGTGCTTTCGATACCACAAGATGTTGCTAAAAATAAAATACGCATCTTAATGAAACATAGACAACGTTATAAGAAGTGAAAAAATGGGCGAATATCACATCTTAGGGAAAATAGCGACAAAAATTCTAGAACTGCTTTCAGGTGACTTCGACCTCAATACTGTCCAACTCATAATTGCTTCCGGCTTCTTCCTCGTTCTGAGGCATGGCAGGGGCGGGGGCCACTCTAGGAGTGCCTTCCTGCTCGTCGAACAGCTCGGTGCAGAATATGAGCTTGTCATTGGCGGCCCAGTGTACATCAAATTGGATTTCCAAAAGATTTTTGAACTCTCCGTTTTAGCTTCTCGAAGAGATATGCCTTCAGTAATTGGCATTGGGCCGTTTGCTTTCCTGTAATTTTTCCTCTCTTCAGGATGATCTTCTCCATTGTAGCTTCAAAATCTCGACGATATTCACGTTTTGCTTTTCGTGAACACGATTTTTTTTTTATTTTGCAATCTGGAAATGCCCGTGACCAGTAACTTTCACTGATCCTTCCACATGTCTTTTCCGTTCTTGTACAGGACATTCTTTTTGTCCTAAACGTACTACCGTTGAAATTTCTGAGAGTGGTGAATCCATACATAAAAGTTTTCAAAGACTCTCAACTTGCGAAGTTGTCTTTCGATGCTAGCAAATGCTTGATTCGACGGGATGAATGAGTAGCCCACTATTTGGAACCACCCTTCCTCTAGATTTTCAAAATCTTGAGAAGAAACCAGTGGCATAACAACGTCCTGTTTTTATTTTGACCCCTACAACCGTCGGACAAAACTGCGCTCCTTCTACGTTTATGTGAGTAATCTGTTGTGAACCATCTACGCTATTTGGTTTGATCCTTTGGCATATTCATGTTGCAACCAAATGTACGGAAACACCGTGTCGGAATTCTGGGAGGATTCCGAGGAACCCTTGCTGACTCTAATGTCGTAAAGATACATTTGACAGGAATATTAAACCGCTTGGTCTGCCATCTGTAGTAATACTAAAATCTTTTGACAAACGTAGCTGAGAGTTATTTCGCCTTCGTTATATCCTTTCAGCCTTCTGTAGAACACGTCAACTCTCATTTTGTGGACTTTGAGCTGGGTTTTCAGGCTCTTCTTTTCGATGCTTCGTTTTACCGCTTCAATACGGTTTTCCAGAGATGAGCATGTCGAGCAGGTAACAACTTACAGGGCACCAAAACCAATTTTGAAAACTTGGCAACAAATGCTCCTGGGTAATCATATTCGACACCTTTTCCATGGTTCTCCTCACAATATATGCTCCACATCTTCGTTGTACTCAGTTCAATACTTAAACAGACTCTCTGGGTGTTCGTTCTTTGAGAGGTTCTAAGGGTATGAACATCTAACTGTGATTTTTCACACACTCTTTTTTTGCTTCATACAGCTTCTTCTGTCACGTCTCCGCGTTTCAGTAGGAACTGCATCTTGACAAAGAAATCACTTCTCAAACAGCAACCTGTTCGATCTCCTCGCCCGTATTTTTCGCTTAATAAAGTAGGTGGTGAAGGCTCTGTTTCTTGTTTCGTCCTCGCCGGATCTTTTTCTAGCGGATGTGGCAGAGATATGTTGAGCGATGTAGTCACTGCCACACTCAGGTTCTTTTCCGGTAAAAGGTTTGGTGTTGTGAGTAGGACCTCCCGTCAGGTAGACCGTTTGCCAAGTGCCAGTCTTTCGAGTTGACAGCACTTCGGCGACTTGCGCGTCGGTGCGGATGAAATGATGATGATTAGGACAACACAACAACCAGTCCCTGGGAGTAGAAAATCTCCGACCCAGCCGGGAATCGAACCCGGGCCCTTAGGATTGACATTCTGTCGCGCTGACCACTCAGCTACCGGAGACGGAATTTTTCGCTGAGATTTTCTTAGGTCTTGCATGGCAAGTATCCATTTACATCTTAGTTTTCCGAAGTGGTGTTTACAGTCAGGCATCTTTCGAGAGGCCTTGTGTTTATACCTGAAACGAAGTCCCATGCATAAAAGCAGTAAGCGTTTACAAGGTAGGGGGAGGGGGTGACCATATCATGGAACTTAAGAAGTAGGCAGAAGTCTGTGCTTGCAGATACCACGACGATCCAAGTTAAAAATTAAGTAGCGTATATAAAAGGCTTGATGAAACCACGTGATTGGTCGAAAATTTAATTTTTCACTCCAACATCCCCTCCAAAGCCGTTTCTTAAAAAACCCCAAATGGATAATTCCAGTGAAACTGAAACAGTGAGCAATCTGACATTAGTGCAAGTGAAGTGAAGAGCACAACTACACGCAATTGCTGCTCCCTGTGAGATCTACAGCATTTAAAACAAATTTTCTATAGTTCTGCAATGCATTAAAGTCTTACTTTGTTGCCAGAGAGCTTACAATTTCAGTTTTGTAAGAACTGTCCATTAAGTTGGTCTGACTACACCGCTGTGTCAGATAGAGCACAGATCGTACTAGGAAATTCTTGCTGAGGTTATGTCATAACAGTTAGTGTAAACACAAATTCATTGCACAAGATTGCTTAGAAAATACTTATCATGTTCTTACCTCACTGGTTTGCAAAAGTTTCTCTTCCACTGGTCAGAATGCTCCTTCATTTTCCGGAAGGGACCAACGCCATCGGTCTCGTTCTGATCATTTGCAACTAACACGATGGGTTGGACTCCTTGCAGAATTCCTATTACTTCAGTTCTTCCACTTCGTTTGAGCGATCTTCTGGATTTAAACGGTCAGCAAAATCACTCATTTTCTTCAAAACACTCACATAAATACGTCAACAAACACCCTGCTGAAAAGCTGAACTGTGCTTAATGCCGTATATTTCGGCAATGCATGGACAGCAAGAGTTTCATTGTAGCATACGCATTCGCTACAGTGCAATTTTGGAAGTTTGTTGTAAGGTCTTATGGGACCAAATTGCTGAGGTCAGCCGGCCGGGGTGGCCGAGCGGTTCTAGGCGCTACAGTCTGGAACAGCGCTACCACTACGATCGCTGGTTCGAAACCTGCCTCGGGCATGGATTGTGTGATGTCCTTAGGTTAGTTAGGTTTAAGTAGTTCTAAGTTCTAGGGGACTTATGACCTCAGCAGTTGAGTCCCATAGTGCTTAGAGCCATTTGAACCATTTGCAGAGGTCATCAGTCTCTAAGCTTACGCACTACTTAATCTAACTTAAATTAACTTAGACTATGGACAAAACACACACCCATGACCGAGGGAGGAGTCGAACCTCCGACGGGGGCGAGCCGCACAGACCGTAACGACGCACTGCAGTGCAGCCAGCCTAACTCCGAATAAGAAAAATATTATTCCTATTCGTAACAATGTGAGAAGTAGAATTGAATGTATAGAGTGTTAAGTCTGATATCAGTCATCGTGCTTTACATCCGGACAATGCATGGCGATGAGCATCCCCCTTGAACTTGGCAGATTTTGTGGACAGGCTTTGTACCCGAATACAGCGTGTAATTGGTACCTTTTGAAACATAACACGATTTACTACAGCCATTTTCAATAGTTTATAGCGAGTTTTGCACCCTGGAACCTATTCGATGGTAGAGGCGCTGAAAAAATCTCTACAGCAGTGTGCCCAACTGCACCTGGGCTACTCAAGTATATTCTATATGCGATATGTACGTTTATTTAAAATTTAAGCGCGCGCGCACACATACACACACACACACACACACACACACACACACACACACACACACACACACACACACATACACAAAAGTGTAGTTAACACATAGTTAACTTGAGCGGTTCTAAACAATTCGTTGCGAACGAAACGCCATATAGCACTAAAGTCCATGTAATACACACATTAAAAAAAGTTTTGCATTTCCTCGGTTCCGATAGTTCCGGAACCTATACAAAAAAGTGGAATAGAGATTAACACAAACATCGTTTCCTCCCTTTTTATTGTTCATGAAATCATATATTGCATGTTGTACCTCCATACAGCGAGACCTTCAGAGGTGGTAGTCCAGATTGCTGTACCCACTGGTACCTGTAATATCCCGTAGCACGCCCACTTGCATGCCAATATTCGTCGTGGCATACTATTCACAAGTTCATCAAGGCACTGTTGGTCGAGATTGTCCTACTCCTCAACGACGACTAGGCGTAGATCCCTCAGATTTGTTGGTGGGTCAAGTTGTCCATAAACAGCCCTTTTCCATCTATCCCAGGCATGTTCTATAGGGTTCATGTCTGGAGAACGTGCTGGCCACTCTAGTCGAGCCATGTCACTATCCCGAAGGAAGTCATTCACAAGATGTGCACGAATTGTCGTCAATGAAGACGAATGCCTCGCCAATATGCTGCCGATATGGTTGCACCATCGGTCGGAGCATGGCATTCACGTATCATACAGGCGATATGGTGCCTTCCATGACGACCAGCGGCGTACGTCGGCCCCACATAATGCCACCCCAAAACAGCAGGGAACCTCCCCCCCTGCTGCACTCGCTGGACAGTGTGTCTAAGGCGTTCAGCCTGGCCGGGTTACGTCCGATCACGTCTCCAACTATTGTATGGTTGAAGGCATATGCGAAACTTATTGGTCAAGAGAACGTGATGTCAATCCTGAGTGGTCCAGTCAGCATGGTGTTGGGTCCAAATGTACCGAGCTGCATGGTGTCGTGATTGCAAAGATGGACCTCGCCATTGATGTCAGGAGTGAAGTTGCACATCACGCAGCCTATTTCAGGCAGTTTGAGTCGTGTCACGACGTCCTGTGGCTGCACGAAAAGCATTCATCAACATGGTGGCGTTGCTGTCAGGGTTCCTCCGAGCCATAATCTGTAGGTAGCGGTCTTCCACTGCGGTAGTAGCCCTTGGGCGGTCTGAGCGAGGCATGTCATCGACAGTTCCTGTCTCTTTGTACCTCCTCCATGTGCAAACAACATCGCTTTGGTTCACTCCGAAACGTCTGGACACTTACCTTGTTGAGAGCCCTTCCTGGCACGAAGTAATAATAGGACGCGATCGAACAGTGGTATTGACCGTCTCGGCATGGTTGATCTACAGACAACACGAGCCATGTGCCTCCTTTCTTGTGAAATGACTGGAACTGATTGGCTGTCGGACCCAACTCCTAATAGGCGCTGCTCGCGCATGGTTGTTTTCATCTTCGGGCGGGTTCAGTGACATCTCTGAACAGTCAAAGGGACTGTCTGTGATACAATATCCACAGTCGACGTCTGTCTTCAGGAGTTCTAGCCACGTGGGGTAGCCACGCGGTCTGATGTGCCTTGTCACGGTCCATGCAGCTCCCCCCCATAGGAGGTTCGAGTCCTCCTTCGGGCACAGGTGTGTGTGTTGTCCTTAGCGTAAGTTAGTTTAACTTATATTATGTGGTGTGTACACATGGAACCGCGCTCACTCCGAACTATGCTTTTTTTTAACTTGGCTGTCTATCTTTGGTTCTTCCTCCTTCTACGTGTGCCGCCAGCGATGTGTATCGATATTTGCTTCATGTACCATCTTTGGTCTTGTGCATATAGTTTCCGACAAGGGTGTGTGCGGGAGTCGGTCGGTTGGTGGGGACCAGGGAGAATATCTCCGTGCGGCACAGTCGGCTGTGTCCGCTGGCGGTCCCTGAGCAGTGTCGGAGCGTGTGTGGAGCTGTCTGACCGCTACGAGCTCCGTGGCTCACCGATCCAGGACGTCAAAGTTGAGTGGTTTAGTAAGTAACCAAGCCACGTCCGAGCATGTCGTGTCGTTCGTTTCGGCGTTTCGCTGCTGAGGAGGTTTTCCTGTGAGCAACACCGAGTGTTTGCATTGGTGAAATTGAGCCGCCGTGTGGTGGAATGAACTATATTCGTTCACTACAAGTGCACCAGCGGCATTTTCTGCCTTGCGGCCATTTGTGTTCCGGTTACCTGCACTGGCCACTAACGTAATTTCAGGCAGTTTCCTTTCCTCCCCTGTTGTCGCTGTCCAACTCGGTGTGTCATTTTGAGAGCTTAATACATAATTCATTGTGGATAATCACGTCTGTAACAGTTTGGTCTTTGAGTTTTCATGTACCGATTGGTGGCTAGCAAGTCGTTTGGTCGATCCGTCAGTGACTGTCTCTTGGTTGGGTTACCGATGGATCAAGTGTAGTTGGGTCCACCACATGTCTCACCTAAGTGAACGTTAATGTTTCGGGGGCAGTCCCCCCACCCACCCCTCACCCCCCACCTTGATGTGTCTGAGTGCCGTTGTCTATACTGTCCTTTTCACGGGTGTTTAATGGTCAGTTGGTAATCTATTATGGCCAGTGCTGTAAAGTAAAAAAAATTGTTTATTGTGTTTTATGTAAATCAAGGACCTTCAGCCCATATAAGTAACTTTGAATTCTGGCACGTGGATATTTTGCAGAAAGTTACAGTTGTTGTGCTATCTTTTCATTTAGTGCACTGTCAACCACTTAAAACTTAAAAGTAAAGGTATTCTGCATTTTTGGAAAATCAATTGTGGGCCCTAAGCTGCTTAAAACCTTATTCTTAAATTTAGTTATTATCGTTGCATTGCCTTTATATTTAGTGTGCTTTCGTCCACTTAAAACGTAAAGGTTTAAGCTATTTTTTGAATTTTTGGAAAATCAACTGTGGGCCTTCAGCCGCTTAATGCCTTATTCTTAAAATTTTCCCTTAAGCGAAATCATTGCGGCCTTCTGCCTTAAAAGATTATGGCAACATGTTTCAAAATCTTAATTTTTAATTGTGGCCTTCAGCCGTTAGTATTGCACCTTCTTTATGTTTGTTTTATCCACTTTTGCCTTGAGACTTTCAGCCTAGCTGTGATATATACATATATACGTATTTTTTTTTTTTGCAATTTTAACAGTGTGTCTACAGTCACTTAAAATTTATCTTGTTGATTCTTAAGATTTCTTGTTTGGAGGCCTTCAGCCATGAAAGAATTGGATTTTGAAACTCGTAGTTGTAAGAGTTCGGCTATGTGCCGTTTTGGTTTAAATGTGTTATTAAATTACAATTTTGAAGTGAAACTGACCGCCACCTTATTTGGCCCTTTCCACTATCCTAATCACCTGTTCTGCCCTGTGGGTATAGCGGGTGTATCGCGCATAGCGACCGATGACCTCAGCAGTTTGTTCCCATAGGACCTTACCACAAATTTCTAAATTTTTTAAGAGTTCTGGGAACTGGGGTGATGCAAAACGTTTTTTGATTATTGTAGTTATACAGACTATTCAACAGTTGTTATGCCATAGTCCATCTGCACTACAAACTTCAAGAAAAACCTTCTACTTCATTGACCAATAAAGTTCTTATAACCTCAAACACTATAAAATACAGTTCATTCACGTCTGAATCATCAGACTTATATCAGTGCGATTACTTAATTCTTTAGTCACTTGGGACCTTCCATCCACCACTGAACTATTCTTAATATCTTTCTCCACAGAAATACTTCACATATACAGCAAAATCATTTCAATGCGAATATAGTATTTGTCAGAGGTGGCAGCATTCCTGATGATTTCAGTCTCTTGGATATCCAGCTGCAAACCGCCACTTCCTCAGAAATACGGTGGAAGCGTGCAATAAAATCTTTTCTGAGGAAATACCTCACTTGCTAGAAGTGGCAGGCAAAATTTCGCTCGCTGCAATGAGTATGCATGACCTGACAGGCATACTTCCTGACCTCCAACTATAAATAATAAGTGCTGAACAGCCTCTATCCATTTCGGCGTACCCAGCGTCTCAGCATTCATGCAGATGGTAATGGAAAAAATACGGGCTCCCACTTTGAGAAGGGTGTTGATGGTGTTTAGAGCCCTTCATCACCCCTTCTTGACAGTGCATTCGTAGAGTTAATGCAGGATGACGAAACTGTGCGTAAGTAGGAGTTATTTTGTACGTGTGCTTACAATGTTTTTAGATATGGTTGTTAATTTTTTATGAGTCTCACGGATATTATTCAGTAATGTAATGTATTTGATCCTGGTATGGAACATATCTCTGTACATGAGTGAGAGTGTGTATTTTCTTCTTACTAAGGGAATGTTTCTTTTTAACTGGTTTAGAATCTGTTGCTTATGATCTGCCATTACCATTCATAGAATCTACGGGATGGTATTTGTGTGTGTGAGTCTGCACGCGCACGCATGTTTGTGTTTGTGTATGTGTGTGTGTGTTTGTGTGTGCGTGTGTACGTGAGTGTGAGTGAGTGTGTGTGTGTGTGTGTGTGTGTGTGTGTGTGTGTGTGTGCGTTTGAGTTTATAAGTGCATGCCAAATGCTGCTGTAGCTTCATGTACACTTAAGAAGCACCCTTGTTTGTTCTAGTGCACCAGACACAGCAGTGGGATCGCCCTTTTTTTCGGCAGGTAGATACCTGCGAACCAATTATCTGACGCTGGTGATACTGTAAAATTTCTTTGTACACATCTCTTTTCTGTAATTTGAGAGTGTGCTTAAATTTTCGATACTCTTAAGCAGGCACAGTGTTTAAGGACTGCTTGACACTTCTATCGCCCCCACCTGTAATACTGTAATGAGACCCGCAGATGAAATGAAAGAAATGGTTGGTGGGAATATGTGCCTTTAATGCAGCTGAGCAAGACTGAATTGTTTAGTAAGTGCCTGTCTATGAATGCTTGCATGTGCATATACTGTGTATAATTTCACATGTTACACATAGACTGTTGAGACGTCTGTATTTCAGAAAAGCTTGATGAAGTGGAATTCTTAACTGGTGAAGTGATATCCTGAGGCATGTTTGCTGCACCTCGACTTCCACAGGCTCGACCAGCGAGAGGAGCATTGGTGCCAACAACACTGATGTCGTCCTACACCTCAAACATGCGGGTGTACTACTCCCCACGAGTGGGCCATTATATAGAGTTGATGACTTCTTACTTTCTGTGAGCAGACCTGCTTACACTGCATAGCCATGGGTCGTCATTGGCTCATACAAGGCCTTCTCGCTTATGTCTCACACCCAGCAGTAACAATGATCAAGCCCATACTGTTGATGAAGACCAGATAAGTCACACTGGAGCAATGGGTTACTCTGTGGTTGCTGGTGCTTTTGCAGACAGGATCTTGCAAACTTGTATTGACAACACTGATGTAGGATACTGAGATCCTGCTTTCTTCCTTAATGCTTGCCAAGTGGTTTTTGAAAAGGAGCACCCCATACTCGACAACGACCACCAGTATTCTCCCATTAGGTGCAAGGCATTTCTGTACTTCGAGCTGATGCACCCTCCCCCCTCCACTCACCCCATAGAAGAAGGCTCATGCTGAGGTGAAAAGCATGATCAAAATTCAATGGAGAATGACGTGATATCATTGGTAAGGCAGTTGCAGAGTGGTTCAATACCTCTGCAATGAGCATCATACTATGTTTTTTTTCCAATATTCGGGGAATAGATAGAGGTAAATCACTCAGCCATGTACTTTAGCCACATATTTATGATCCATTTAATGGAAGTCTAGTTTCATCCTTGTTTCAGAAGGTATTTCTGCTAAAATACGCATGATTTAATGTCCAAAATCTAAATCAGGGCATGAGTGTTGATTAGCATAATCCCATCTGGCTTCAGATAAAAATTACTCAAAACATGAATACTGTACTAATACATATGAAAATCTAGTGCTTGTGAGAATTATAACTTCTACGGCACCTCATTCTCCATCTGAATCCAAGACCTACCAAAGTTCGAGAGGCAGAACCAGTTAACCGTGCGTGGCTCGTGTTCGTGCCACATCTCATTTCACATCCTGTTTTTACTGTACTACCACCTCATTATGTTGATTTCAATTACTGGTGCCACTGATTTGCCGCCTTGCCTGTCTGTGAGCGGCAGCAGCTGCGCTTATCGATATAAGACCTGGCATATTATCTTTGCTGATTGCTATTACTTCCTGGTTGTCGTGTGTTCAGAGTTATTTCGGATCTGCCAGTGAGTTGGGAGGCGCTAGCATTGCAGTTCCGACCTGGCAGTGTTTGACGTAGGATGCTGTAGAAGTCCAGTTGGGGCGGTGCTGCAGTGAGGTCCAGACAACCATGACCCACCCGACGGTTGCCGATACATATCACTTGAGTGTGGACCATCTTGGTTGATCCTCGGTCCGTCGTCTTGGCGTACGACGTGTATGTTGGCCGGCGATCGCTTATGGGTTGCCTGCGTGTGCCGACTCGTGATTCGTTATTCCACAGTCGCTGCCTGCTGTCTCCGTGCTGATGTGTGGCAGTCGGTTGGTTGGCGAGGAGCAGCAGAGCTTAGTTTGGCCGGGCCCACTGACGGTCTCTACGCAGTGTCCGAGTGTGTGGGCTGTTCCCATTGCTACGAGGTCCGTGGCTCACCGACCTTGGACACGAAAGTTGAGTTTGGATTTATCAGTAAGTCAAGACTGTTTACATTGTTCCGTCTGGTTCTCGTTGTTGGCTGTTGGGACATTCCCGCAAGCAACAATGTGTGTGTTAGAGTTCGCGAAGGTTGACCCACCGTCCGGTGGAGTCTAACTGTATTTGGTTACTTGCAATTGAAGTGCACCAGCGGAATTTTCTGCCTTGTGGCCGTTAACGTACCGGTTACCTGTCATGGCCATTGACGTAAATTCAGGCAGTGCCCTTTCCTGTCCAGCACGGTGTGTAGTTTGACAGCTTAATGTATGATTGGTTGTGAGTTTCCTTGCCTTTTACGTTTGCATTGAACTCCCAGTCGTGTGCTGGTCGAGTGGAGCGCAGTTTACCTTGTCGGTGGGTCCGTTGACTGTCTGTTGGTTGGGTTTCGTCGGATGGAGAATGGTTGGGCCGACTGCCTGTCTCACCTAAGTGAACGTAAGTATTTCAAGTGCTGGACGACCCCCGAATCTTCTGAGCGCCGTTAGCTGCATTGCCTTTTCTTATTTTCTGTGATGTGTATTTGTATGGCTCATAGCCGATGGTTTTGAATTAAATTTGAATTGTTTAAGTGGTGTTTTAAGTCATGGGCCATCAGCCGCCTTAAAATTAAAGTTCCTTGCTTTTCAAGTGTTGGGGCCTTCTGCCTGGTTAAAATATTGCTTAAAGAAATTGCCTTGGGCCTTCTGCCTACTAAAAATTATTTTAGTTGTGTTTGAGTCATGGGCCTTCAGCCATTTTAAAATTAAAAGTTTCTTGCTTGACAGGTGTTAGATTGTTTGGGCCTTCAGCCTGATTAAAAAATTGTTTAAAGCTAAAGCCTTGGGCCTTCAGCCTGATTAAAAATTGTTTAAAGATAAAGCCTTGGGCCTTCTGCCTACTAAAAATTATTTAAGTTGTGTTTCACTCATGGGCCTTCAGCCGTTTCAAAATTAAAAGTATCTTGCTTGTCAGGTGTTATATTGTTTGGGGCCTTCAGCCTAATTTAAGATAAAGCTTTACCTAAATTTATTTTACCTTGAGTTTTAAGTCATGGGGCCTTCAGCCGTTTTTAAATTAAGGATTTTTGTCTTTCGAGCATAAGACTGTTTGGGGCCTTCAGCCTAATTGAAGATAAGGCCTTCTGCCTTGTGTTTTTTTTTATTTAATTCTACCTTGAGTCTTAAATCATAGACCTTCAGCTGTCTTTAAATTAAGGTTGTTGCTTTTCATGTGTTAGATTTTTGGGCCTTCAGTCAAATTATAGGAATTACTTAACGTAAGGCCTTCTGCCTTCTAAATATTCTTTTTGGAGTCTGAGTTAATGGTTTTTAGCTTTTTTTTTACTGAAAGTGGCTGTGCCCTTAAGGCATAATATAGTGTGGCATATTCAGCTGATAATTAAGTTAAAGCATTTGTGCTGTATTGTTTGGTCAAATAAATAATGTTATATGTGTTCGAGTATAGCTGACAGCAACTCATTTTGGTCCCTTTCCACAATTCCATCTACCTCAGGTTACCCTCCATTCAGAGGCTATTGCACGCAGCGACCGTTATTTTGATTTGTAAATAATAGATTTAAGCTATCAGTCGTCCTTTGGTATTTTTATTGGCCGATCTAGATTTCAGCTAGAAATTGGCCATTCTCAATGCTAAGAATACAACAGGTACATAGTTAGATGATATGGTAAAAAAGTTGTAATTAATGGCATAACTCATATGGTTTATATACTACATACCAGTATCATTTTTGGTCAATGCATGTAATGCCTGTTGGTCGGGCTTTGTCAACAGTTCATTGAATACCAATGTTTGCAGAAGGCGGGCTGTGTGGAGAACACATCGGTTGGTTACATGGCGCCATCTATGTGAACTACATATAAACCTCAATGGAAGTAAACCACTTCAAATTTAATTACGTAAAAAGGAACATAAGTAAAATTCTTACGTTGTCGTCCGACTTGTTTAATATTTTTCATCAAGTAATAAAATTTCCATGCTCACTCCTTGTGAGTCCGTTATTATTATTAAAATATTTGAATTACATCAGGCGGGTAAAACTTTTTTAATTTTTAAAATTACTCGTATAGCATACTGCAAATGGTTGCTACATATTGGTAACACGGTGTTACCTCGTACGAGGTAGTTTTGGAGGTTCACCACCAGGAAAGCTGCCCATTTGCCATGTACAGCTATGGGACGAAAGTCATGTAATGGCAATACGCACATGTCCGTATGGCGGTAGTATCGCATACGCAACGTATAAAAGGGCAGTGTATCGGCAGAGTTGTCATTTGTATTCAGCTCATTCATGTGAAAAGACTTCTGACGTGATTGTTGCCGCATGCCGGAAATTAATAGACTTTCAATGTGCAATTCTAGTTGGAGCTGGATGCATTGAATATTGCATTTCGTAGACCATTAGGGAATTCAACAGAACAAGATCCACAGTGTGAAGAGTGTGCCAAGAATTCTAAATTACAGGCATTGTCTCACCACAGACAATGCAGTGGCCGATGACCTTCACTTAACGACCGAAAGCACCAGAATTTGAATACAGTTGTCAGTGCTAAAAGAACAAGCAACACTGCATGAAATAAATGGTAAAATCAATGTCGGACATACGAAAAACATATCCATTACGACGGTGCTGCGAAATCTGGCGTTAATGGGCTATGGCAGCAGATAACTAATGCGTATGCCTTCGCTAACAGCACGCCACTTCCTGTAGCACTTCTCCTGGGCTTCTGACCATGTCGGTTGGACCCTAGACGACAGAAGACCCATGGGCTGGTCAGATGAGTCCTGATTTCAGTAGACAGAGCTGGTGGTAGGGTTGAAGGGTGGTGCACACTCCATGAAGTTATGGACTCAAGTGGTCAACAAGGCTGTGTGCAAGTTTTTCATGACTCTATCAAACTATGGGGTGTGTTTACATAGAACAGACAGGTTTCTCTGGTCGAAACGAAACAATCATTGACTGTAAATGACTATGTTCAGGTACTTGGAGACTATTTTCAGACATTCATGGACCAAGTAATGATGGAATTTATATTGATTATAATGTGCCATGTCATTGAATTACAGTTGTTCGCAATTGGTTTGAAGAATATTATGGACAATTCGAGCAAATAATTTGGCCTCTGAGATCGCCTGCTATGAATCCCATCGAACATCTTGGGACATCAAGAGATCAGTTCCTAGATGTAATCCTGCACTAGCAACAATTTCGCAATTATGGATGGATATAGAGGTAGCATGCCTCAATATTTCTACAGGTGATTTCCGGTGACTTGCTGAGTCCATGTCATGTTGAGCTGTTGCACTACACAGGGCAAAAGGAGTTCTGAGATGATACGAGAATGTATCCCATGACTTCTGTCACCTCAGAGTATGCTGACCTAGAGTGCTTACTTGTTCCTGTGAAAGTGATCCTACTTCCCCTCATATCATCTTCACTGGACGACACATACTAAATGTGGCTGCATATCAAGTTGTATGCTCATGTGACTCTAACCTAAAAAATTCTAATCATGTTTCAGGGACAATGTTATGAGATGGTTGGTCTCTGAGCTCTCTGCACTTGAAATTGATGCTCTTTATAGCAACAGTATTCCCATGACCAAATCGCAGGAGAATTTTGCATTCTACAAGCAGGCAGTTGTCATATTTATAGACTGCCTTTGGATACAGATGCAGATACTCCACGTAAAGAAATGCAGTGCGCCTCTAGCACACGTAACTTGAAGTATCAACTGTCATGAGATGTATCCGTCTCCTCACATAATTTGAGTGGGTGTCAGGCTCATTTTCTTGATTGTCCTTTGTATGGTTTTAGCTTGAGGAATGACATGTTACTTGTCGTACCTGGCAACGTAGAAAACTACATTTAACTCTCCAAGCCCATCGAACTATTGGAAGGCATCCTGCAGACACTGACTGATATTGCTACTGTTGTGGTCGTTCCGACAATAGCACGCTGGAGAACAGCTGAGTGACTGTACCAATAATAAAACCTAAGTAAAATGAAATACACACACACACACACACACACACACACACACACACACACACACATGCACACACATAATAATAATCAGATTGGGTAAACAAAATAGGCTGTGATAGCCTTTTTCTTATTCTGCCAATCTTCTCTCTGCTGGTGTCTCATGCTGGTCATCTCACTACAAAGTTCAGATGTTGAATGACAGAACATTAAAAGCTGAACTATAAAAATTATTTTTCGAAATGTGACGAGTTGAGATTGCACACCATTGGTGCCTGTGGCCCTGCTGTGATTGGCCAAGGGTATCACATTGTTGACGAGAAAACGATACATCATTGGCCTGTTTATATTTAGGACTGAAATCTGTGATAAACTGTTCAGTATGTTATTAAGTTAATTGAAAGTCTTCCTCAATGAGCGGTGGACAGGCAGTGTCTTGCATTTTGTGAAAGGGGTTTGGAGTGTGGTGGGCACCGGAGTTCAAAGTGGGGGTGGCCTTCAAAAGGCAGTGACGTGATATGTCATGATTTTCGTGCATTTCTCTGGATGAAACGATGTCATAATTCCAAAAATGCGGATGCTGGTGTCAACAGTTTGGGTTAGAATGCCCACTGTTCTCATACTGTCATTTGCAATTATAGAAAAAAATTTCCACATTTTTGTCTTTTTAAACTATTACACATACAAAGTTCTTCGTTAGGTTTCCAGCATACACATATTGGTAATAATCGAATGTTCCACTGACAATTAGTTTGGAAAATGTATTATTTAATGTCTTTTGTACAGTTCTTTCGGTAGGTTAATAAGTCAAGAGGAGTACATAATGTTGCCACAAAATGCCAAATGCCGTTCCCAGACTATTTTATGATACTCAAAATTATGATCGGTGGAGTACAGAGCACAAGTGCAATGATAATGTTCCCTATGCCAATCAATACCGCAGAAAACAACACAAAAGTTAGTTTATGTGATTTCCTTGCAGTTGTCTTCGGCAATCGAAAACTATCCATTTTAGAACTCCTAACAGGTTTCTCGCTGATATGTCTAAAATACAACGACAGGCAAATAGAAAACCTTGACAGTATCAAATTCTTGGGATTGTAGCTTGATGAAAATTTCAACTCTCAGCAGCTAATCACACAACTCCAGAAGGGCCCATGCCAAGATAAAATTTCGCAACTTCAAATTTACTAATACAGGTTATTTGTGTATGTCCTGCGGAAGACTGTTCAAGAAATTACTTATCATTTAATTAACTTTGTAATAAATATCGTATCTATTTTTGAACTGACCGACATGTCGGGTCATTGAATCAGTACTAGTAAAACGACTGATTTTCATGCCACAATGTATTAAAGTCGCTTGCTTTGGCCAAGAAGTTGTCCATTATTCAGAATAATACATGTTAACTCTGTCGTTCTGTGCACATTTAGTGTACAAATGTACTGTTCATCTCAATACGTCCTGACATAATAAAATGCTGAAAGAAACTTCTACTCATAGGTTTTTACATACAGTTATAAGCCATCGACATAGTTGTTGTATCACAGTATATTTTTAATGTTCATAGCGATATTAATGATAATAATACACGGAAGTTAACTAAACAAAATGTATTATTTTAATATTCGTGCAGGGTATGATAGGAACAACATACATTTCCACCAAAAAGTCATTTTCAGAAACCATAAATCCTTATGCCCATATGAATTTCTTTTCTTCTTATTCACTGCAATTTGGACAGAGGTAGGTGACGTGTGTTTTGCATATATGTTTATTACACTTTCCACTAAACAAAATGCTTTATTGCCATTGCTTGAAAGACAGAACTTACAGCATGTATTACACTTTCCACTCAACAAAATGTTTTATTGCCATTGCTTGAAAGACAGAACTTACAGCATGCATGTTTAGTAAACTTTCTTGTTGTTACTGGTTTAGGCACATCTGCCTCTCCTTCAGGGTCTTAGGTGCTCCTGACCATTCTCAAATAATCTTCTGCTCTTGGAAAATGCTTCGCTGATGCAATGTATGCCGCAGCCAGTGAATTTCCAAGTTCCTCCAAAATTAATCTCCTTCTTGTCAATTTTCATGCATTCCAGTTAGGATAAGTCGCAGTCCTTAAGACATATGCATTATACGCAGCAACATCAATAATTTTGTAGAAAACTATCATGGGCCATGTACTGGCTTTTCGTTTGCATATATATATGTACCTGTCAGCTGATGGAGTGTGTCTACAGCCCCTTTGGTTCAATTATGATGTAAAATCATTTTTGACCGAGCAAGGGGCGCAGTGGTTAGCACATTGGACTCGTATTCGGAGGACGACGTTTCAAACCCGTGTCCTCCCGTCCAGATCATAAGGGTCAACTTCTTCTACTTCATCGGTAAATCTGATGTTAACAGATGTGTTCTTGAGGAAACTATTTAAGATATTTACATGACACTCCAAACAATGTACATACACATAAGGAACTTTTTAAAATACGTATGTGGTATAGAAACACACACAGCGGAAGTGAAGGCAACTGCGAAGGATACATAAACCCTCACTAAATGAAATTCGTGTTCATCATTTGTTCTGCAGAGTTATTCTATTTGTGGAACGATGAATAGTATAATTAACTTTGAAACAGGTGAAATCTATGTATTTATCAATCACATGAATTTAAAAATATGGGTGTAGTGTAAAATAGCAAAAATTGCTTATGAACTTTGGAGATATTTACTAACATAGCACACTGGACTCGCATTCGGGAGGACGACGGTTCAATCCCGTCTCCAGCCATCCTGATTTAGGTTTTCCGTGATTTCCCTAAATCGTTTCAGGCAAATGCCGGGATGGTTCCTTTGAAAGGGCACGGCCGATATCCTTCCCCATCCCTCCCTAACCCGAGCTTGCGCTCCGTCTCTAATGACCTCGTTGTCGACGGGACGTTAAACAACACTAACCTAACCTAACCTACTAACAAAGTTCCACCTTTATGTATTACAAACATTTTTACGTATTATATATGTTAAGGAAACATGTAGCCTATGACTGTCCCAACATTTATTACAGTTTCGTGTAGATACCTGAAGTACAATGATTGAGAACTTTGCAAGATTTTTGCTAACAGTGTTAAACAATGACTTGATTTTATGTGGTGGTATAGATTTCTGCATATAATATGTATATATTTTTAAAATGTCTAGTTTTGACCATCTGAATGTTTATTGGTGTATCATTCAAATAATGTGAAGTAAATTAGTCAGCAAAATTTCGAGTTTTTTGCTAACTACGAGGGTCGGAACATAAATAGTGGCAACTATTTATTTACAACCGATCCAAAAAAGTTACATTTTTGCACCTGTTCCTGACCTCCAAAGTAGTCGCAGGCTTTGTGTAGAACCCGTTGCCAGAGATGTGGAAGGCGTAGTATTCTGTTAGCAGAACCTGTTCTGTTGATGGTGCGAATGGAGCGGTCTACCGCCTGTCTAATCTCAGGAACAGTTCTGAAGCGAATGCCACGAAGTGGTTCCTTCATCTTCGGAATCTAATCAAAGTCAGAAGGACTTTATTCCGGGGAGTATGGTGGATGGTACAGTGCTTCCCAGTGTCACAGACCGAACAGAGCAGTCACAGCATGCGCTGTATGCGCCTACGCATTGTCGTGCAAAATGATGGATCGGTGGCGCAGAAAGTGTCACCGCTTCTGTCGCAAAGCTGGTGCTTTGGTGATGCTACAAAATCGAACAGTAATATTGATAATGGAAGGTCTGCCGTGGAGGAACGTAATGCGTTAGGGTAACTCCATCACAGTCGTACGACCATAACTTTCACCATATTGGGGGCTCTGGAGCATCACCGTCAACCAGCTTTGCGAAAGAAGGAGCGGCACTCTCCGCGCAACCCACCCATCATTTTGCACGACAATGCGCGGGTGCATACAGCGCAAGCTGTGGCTGCTCTGTTTTGTCGATGAGACTGGGCAGTACTCTACCATCCACCGACACTCCCCTGACTTAAGTCCTCCTGACTTTGATCTGATTCCGAAGATGAAGGAACCACTTCGTGGCATCCGCTTCAGAACTTTTCCAGAGATTCGACAGGCAGTAGACCGCTCCATTCGCACCATCATCAGAACAGGTTCTGCTAACAGTATACTACGCCTTCCACATCGCTGGCAACGGGTACTACACAAAGCTGGTGACTACTTTGGAGGTCAGGAACAGAGGCAAACATGTAACTCTTTTTATCGGTTGTGAATAAATAGTTGCCACTATATACGTTCCAACTCTCATATATTTTGCCATTATGTAGTACATATTTATAAACCGTATTTATAAACCGTATATATTAATATATGTAGTGTATTTTCATATGAATGCTTATTAGAGGATTACGCAAAAATTTCTAGTTAAACTATCAAGAACTTTGGGAGGTATAGTACATGACCCCGACACAATAAGTATAATGAAGAATTTTCGTACACCACCCACTAAATGAGAGTTAAAAGCATTCATTGTTTATGTTCTTTATGTCATCGTTATGTACCCAATCAATTACTGAACAGCCCATCTAGCCTAGAATTAGTAAAGAAGAACATGGTTTGGTTTTGGTCAGATAATAGTCAAAGAGTCGTAGATGCTATAAGAGATGCACTTGTGGACTCTGACACCCTATGTCATCATGACATGACGTTAAGACTTTTCTGTAGGGGGCAATACTGACATGATTGCATTTTGTAGTGCTGATTGCCTACATTCAGGGGAAAACCTATTGCTCTGTTTTCATTGAGAAGTCCTTAACCTGTTGTTCCGCTAAGTGGATTGTAACCTCCTGGGGAGAATTTATCCTTTTGATTGTCAGGTCACCTAGTCCTCCTCTTCCCCATAACCCTCCACCTCCCCCATCCCTCTAGGAAATCCCCTCACCAATACAAGGACACTTTTGATGTCACTTTGATTGATTCGTTAATTAAATCGATCAGTTAATTAACTCTCCTTCTGGGAAAATCCGAAGGCCTCCCACTCCATTCCACCAACTGAAAATTAGCGAGAAAACACTCAATTAATTGTCCGTTTGGAGGGAAATACATTTCAGTGCATGGCATATTGTTTAAACAATTTGGGAAATTTGTGGAGTACTCCTTATTTAAACAATTTGGGCAATTTGTGGAGTACTCATTATTTAAACAATTTATGGTATACAAGACTAAGTAAAAATAGTTTATTTATTTTTTTAAAGAATTTGGTGGGAAATCGATTCCAAAGTATGGAATACTATTTAAACAACATAAAAAATGTGTGGAATATTGTTTATTTAAACAATTTATGAGGTATGAGGCCATGTATGGAATATAGTTTATTTAGTTGTGTAAAGAATTTTGTGGGAAATGGATGGCAGTGTGTGGAATATTTAGACAATAGCGGCGCTTTTCCATTACGATCGCATAAGGAAACACGCATTTACATTGCACAGGCCACTTGAACACATCTGAAAAACTTTCTTGCGTGTTGCCACACATGCAGGCTGGATACCTGAAAAACTTCTGTCACCGTCCTCTCACTGCCATCTCAAGGGGTCTGTATGCATGAACCAATCAGTCTGATACCAGCATAAGCAAGAGACACCTACAATCCAGATCAAAATCCTGAAAGGGAATCGACCCAGAAATACTGCTAGAGTTAATAAATAATTAATATCTGGTCACATGATGGTAATGTAGGAGATATAAGGCAGGTAACTACTTCACACACACAAATTCACGATGTCTCAAAGCTGGTAGCAAAATGGTTCAAATGGCTCTGAGCACTACGGTACTTATTATCTGACGTCATCAGTCCCCTAGAATTCAGAACTACTTAAACCTAACTATCCTAAGGACATCACACACATCCATGCCCGAGGCAGGATTCGAACGTGCGGCAGTAGAGGTTGCGCGGTTCCAGACTGAAGCGCCTAGAACCGCTTGGCCACACCGGCCGGCAGCAGGTAGCAGACTGACCAGACTGACCTAAAATACGCGTTAAGGAAAGATCGTTCCATACAAAGATTGAGAGAGAGAGAGAGAGAGGGAGAGAGAGAGCTGTAGTTAGATATTCATATGACATAGGAACTAGCACGGGATATCCGTCGCTCCCACCCGCCAGGTGGCACGTCATTGACATCAAACTGAAAGACTAATTATTCAAACTGACCGTGAAAGTCGCTTTGCATTGCCAGTAACGTTTTTCCAGCAGTCGGATTACACTCAGCAGATAGCTCAAATGGGAATCCCTCGAGGGAATGCGATGTTCTTTCCAAGAAACACAATTGACAAATGACATTTGAAGCTGACCGCAGAAGGATCCTACAGCTGGAATCCTAAATATTGCGTAAGGTCCGCGCTATTAACAGTACGGTCTCTATGGCTACATTACTATCACTCTGCATAAAAAGTGGTCTTGGATCTACATTCACACGCAAGGTTCGCGCACAGTGTCACACTTTCTGCTCGAAATGCTGTGCATGATTTGGATTCGAGTCTATCCATTCAATCACATACTTGCTTTGGGTCCTATGGAGATGATTTTTAGCGATTACAGCTACCGGTGAATGATATTCAAGACATGCTCATATCTTGAAACGAGTCACCGTTATTCGTTCCTATCTTCTATAGCAAAACACCAGTGCGGTTTCTTAGACAGTCAATCAGCATCTTGTAACTGTTCCTCAGTCTCTGCCCCGTCCTCCCTGCAGCTTTGTGCATGGAGATCTGTGTCCAGGGTGCACTCATGTCTGTCACCAAAACATTCTAACATCGTTATTTTATACCATCCAGCAGAGACAAACTAAAAACTATTACAACTCCACTAACGTTATCCTACAGGAAACTGATTAAGATATTACAGCGTCACTCTACAGATCGAAAACCAATATCGCATACATGCTGACATCGAGAATCTAGCGCGATACTATTAAATATACTGGTTCATTGGAGCTGGCGACCACTCATCGAAGTCACTTCCACAGACCAGTGGAAAGTTTCGTAACCTATGGTGTAGGAGTACTGTATCCCACAAACGATCAATCAAAAGAGAGGATTCCTGTGTTATAGTTTGATACACTGATTTTCTTCTGCTGTAACACACCCAGCCAGTTTAAGACAACAGCTAGATACACCGCCATAATTTTGTTTTTCCCCTACGACTTCAAGGTCTGTGTCAGGTGGTAAACCAACATTAACACGTTTCTGTCCATCAGCTCTCACAGAATGCTGCTTCCACAACACACAGAATGATCAAAATAAAAAGACAGGAGAAATGTTTCTTATTGACAAAGAAAAATGCGGAAGAGTTCACGGCGTATGGAAACTGGATGAGTTTTGCGGTATTTTGTCGTGTTTCCAAACAGCTGTCCAAGGGTGATTGGTGACCACCAAAGTACACCAGACAGCGTCCTACACCGATCTACCTATTTCTAGTGCTTCGATCTTAGTACGTAATTTAGGATTACGAATGCCCATCTTTTTCCCTATACGGATGGGAGTCGCAGAGGTTGAAAGATCTCCCTGCATTGCCTTTGATCAACCGTTCCTGCAACACTGTCACCAATTTAATTTGTAGTTAACCAGAAGTAGGAGGCTACATTCCACGTCTCGTGAAAGAACAGAGTGAGGTGAGTCTGTAACTCCTGTACACACATCAGTTTTGCACATGGAAACCATCCAAGCACGTCGAAGAGGTTGTTACCCCTTATCAGTGTACAGTAGATCTGAAAGTGTTGTGATGATATTACAGACGGCGAAGAAGAAGAAACGTGTGGTTTTATGCGTGATGGAGCTCTGGAGGGACATAGTATGAAGTATTTTAAGTAAATAGGTGCACTATCAGTTCTAAAGATAAGATTTTTTGCTACTTTATGAGAAAATATTTAGAGGAAATGCCTTTTTCGTACATGTAACTACTTTTTATGAAATGTCACTAATGTTGGAACACTCAGTACACTCGACTGAAGAATTACCTGTATGAAATTCTGAAGAGTAGTCTGGTTCCAAACATCTATTCTCTTGGCTTTGCATTTTCATTAGTTTGTTTAGCATGAAAAACAAATATACTCATGTTCTTAGACAGCAATCTCATTTTAACTGTTTGTTTGTGTGATCAAGAAACTGTCAGTACCTGTAATCAAAATATGTATGAGAATGATTTATTGTGTTCATGACACTAATGTATCAATGTGAGCACTTTGAACAAACAATTTATCTGAGTGGCTGCTGTGCTGTATGAAGAAGTAAAAGGGACAGAACTATATTATCTGTAAAAACTATTATGATTTTACGTTGAAGAGTAATATGAACTTATTTGTACGTGTTGTTTATAAGTTTTTCTATTCAGTGTAATGCCAACTAAACTTGTATATGTCAATGAATACATATGATGTGAACTTATACGGTGAATGCCGAAGAGATTTTTCTTATGTAAACATTCTGCATTGAAGCAGTATTTTAAATGTATATATTTTGTTGATGCGGTAATTCATGGAAGAAACTTCGAAGCCTATTTGAGGTATTGTTCTGACAGCTTTATGTAGAAGAAAAAACTGCTGTGAAGAGATATTCCCTACATAACACAGTGTGTGTGGCCTATGCCTCAATCTGAAATAGTGTAACGCCGTTGCCGGCGTCGTAGAATCAGATTGGTGTAACTGTCAGCCTTTCCTTTAGTTGATGTCATGAGATACAAAGTGAACGCTTTTGTAAGGGGCAAAGGTAGACTCATAGATGCTGGCGAAAACCGTTAATGTTTCTAAGCAGAACATGCAGAATAGGTGAATTTGTTTCTTGTCGAGATTCGAAGGGACAAGAATCCGAACTGTTATTGTGCCATGTAAAAAATTGTGACAGGCTAACAAGAGAAAGTACTATTTGGTAACGAGAGCGAAATGTATGGGAAACCATATTGTGTGTGTGTGTGTGTGTGTGTGTGTGTGTGTGTGTGTGTGTTTGTGTGTGTGCCTACCATGACATTTTCGTGAAATTAAAGATCTGAACGTAGACAGGATCGAGTGTTTGGTGTATGTTCCAACTTATAACCTGTGAACGAATTGTTTCGCTGACACTCAGCGGAAGAACAAATGTTTTGTTTATCCGAACTATATCCACGAGTACCTCACTACTTGTGGAATGTGGAGTGAGATGCTGGGTGCCAACGGAGTCTTCGTGATGGCATCAACCTTGAATTTCTCTCTCGGAAACACGTTACGCACTCTGCAATCGCGCTAAAGCCACTGCTTCGCCGCTTGTACGCACCTAGCGACAATCCTTGCTACTTTTCACAGACTTGAATGTCGAGCCGACTAAGCACAAGTAGCGTCTTTGCAGAATTTCAAATAACGTAAAGTGTCAACGACAGCAAAGGGATTGAATAACATAGATGCTAACACATAGTGTGTGTTCTGAACATTTAAAATAAATTAAGATGATACAGAGTGCGTTGTGTTGCCCGGCAAACGCAGAATTTGCGTCGTTACGCCGGAAAGAAACGTAGTATGGCTCTGAGCACTATGGGACTTAACATCTGAGGTCATCAGTCCCCTAGAACTTAGAACTACTTAAACCTTACTAACCTAAGGACATCACACACATCCATGCCCAAGGCAGGATTCGAACCTGCGACCGTAGCGGTTACGCGGCTCCAGAATGTAGCGCCTAGAACCGCACGGCCACTCCGGCCGGCGAAACGTAGTAAGCGGTAGCAGAAAACTTAAGGGATTTCGAAAATAAATACAACAACCACTTTAACAGTATATTTTTAAACTTGATATCGAGAACGACCATTCTGTATTTAATGTCTAATGTTTTTCTTTCAGGAAAAGCATCGTACGTTATACTAAGGTATCACTGATTGTGTTGTGTTGTTCCATGATTGCAATCCTGATGAGCACTAAGGCTTGCCTGAAAGAAGTGCTGGTCATCCTACAGCGCCATGTGTCAGTGCGGACAGACAAGTCTCAGCTCGGGTCCTGCTTCCTGGGCTGGTACTACTCGTCGTCCTGTGTCATCGTAAGTCAAACGTGGCGTCCTTGCTGACAACAGTTCTACGCCTAGGCACGTAATACCCTGTGATACAGAATCATAATAAGAAATCCAAAACTGCATTCATCATTCTTTATAAAAAAAACAAAAAAAAACCTTATTTTGTTACCAGTGAAATGACTATGTGTTGAAGGAGATATGAAAAACGAAAAAGAAAATGCACATCTAAAGTGAGCGAAAGACAATATCCACACAAGTCAAAGAATAACTACCATTTCTATCGTTAACCTCATGTATAAATGTAAAATGAAATTCTCTACTGTGTTTTGTGATGTAGATTATTGAATTGTCAGAGTATAAAGGTATTATTTGGAAACAAGTACATGTATTAAAACAGTTAACAGCAACTATCATACTATGTTAAATAACGTCGCCAAATTAAGAAATAAACTATGTCAATGCCATTCTAGGGTGCTTTGTAACATCCCTGTTCCAAATTAATTGCGCTATCGATCGTTTCCTACATAGAATGAAGCTACGTATCAGATTGAACATGTGACGAACATTGCTTTCTTTCTGCGATGGATTTTGTCTCCTTTGTAGTCACTCTCTCTCCTACTCTCTTGTGACAGACGTACTCACTCTCTCTTGTCTCTTTGTACAAATAACTATGCAAAACGGAGGCGAGGTGTTTTTTCAAGATTGCATGTTTTATGACAAGACAAACAATAAAATGGAATACTAATGTTTAATAAAATGCAGATTTTCCTTGTCCTAACCCATTTCTTATATGTTTCAGAATTTGTAACACGCGACGGCATGAAGTCTTAATGCGGCGTTGCAAATATCGACCGCTGTCATAGCCGCCTATATGCAAATGTGCTTGATAAAATCAGAGAACCTACCTTTATTATCCTTTGATGACTTAAGAAGTCCGATTACAATTTCTTGTTTCTTTAATGAGTTTTTTATGCACGTCGATATTGGCGATTAAAACATTTGGGTTACTCAAACTTTTATCACGGATATCCGCTCTTGCATCACCATATTGATGACTGACCATGGACACCAGCTATGTCGATTGTTTCAGTTTATTTTATTTCAAAGTCTCATCATTATAAAAAAAAGATTTTCCGTCTCAAAGCAAGTTAGAGAAATCTTTTATCATCAGCCAAGGACAGAGAGAATTTTTTACTATAATACGTAAAGGGAAAATGTTGTTAGCAAAAATCTCGAGACGTTCTTGCCAGTTTATTAGAAATTTATACAGGGAATTTTAATAAAATTTCGGATAAGCAAAGGCTGTCAGTTGTTTAAATATTCATATATATAAAAGATGAAAAGTTGGTCAACAAAAATCTAGAAAAGTTACTGACTAATTTGTTTCAAACTTTTACACTAGGAATCAAGACATGATACACGTCGTATTCGGACGGACATTAGCTGCATATATTTTTCAGTGTATGTAATGCGTAAATAAATATTTAATGTATATAGGGTAAACGCTGTTAGCAAGATTCACCAAAAGTTGATGGCAGTTTTACTCCAAACTGTTACATGATACTCTAATAACATTCAGACGAACACAGAGTATATATTTTTAAACAACACTATGTATAATTTGTGTTAACACCGACTGCGAGAAAGAAAATGCTAAGCTGTGAAAATGTACGGTTTCTTTTTTTTCTCGCAGTCTCTTTAAACACATATATCAGAGGATTTGAACCATAAGACCAACTGTCTGTTCCATATATATACTCCTTATATATAATTTTAAAGAAAATTGAATACAGAACAGAGTGCTATTTTGTTTTCTACACCGCAGTCAGTCAGAGGAGAAAAGTCGCATTTACAGTATAGCTTTTCGATTTATAATTAGAATAATACTATGGAATCTGAATCGTCCGAAACCTCGCATCCCTGCTCATCCTTAGGTTAAAACTATGAGGAATACTGAGTTGAAGCTACTATACTCAGAGACCCAGCAGCTGGAGACGTTGTCCTGTATCCCAATGGATTTACTCATTCATTTTAAGTGATTTCAAATCACAGTCGAGGTTTCGTTTGAAATAACAATAAACAAGGTACAAGGGCATAGAGATAGATGGGATGAGGTGAAGGATGTAGAGGGTAGAGGATGAAATCGCACAGAGAGAGGAGCAAGTAGGAGATGGACAGAGAGAGTGGTGAGGGGAAGCTGGAGAAAGTAGGGGGAGTAGATGGACATTGAGAAATGAGAATAGGAGGCGATGAGTGAAGAGAGGATGGGAGAGGAGGGTATAGGCAAAGAGGGGGAGAATGACAGAGAGAGGGGGGAGAAGAAGGTTAGGATGTGTATACAATTCCCAAACATATCTAGCAATTGCGAAGCATTGTCAGACTCATTAGTTATTGACAATACTATAGTTTTGATAATACTATACATAATAATTAAAATCTCAGTTCTGTACATTTTCACAGTAGTAATGTGATCAAAGTAAATAAGTAACGTAAACTGATTTTCGGTTTGGGGATGTGTGGCTACAATAATGTAAGAAATTCCTGGGAGGATTGTTCGTTTTCATGTTTGGTAAATAATCTGTTGTTAACATTTAATTGAAAATATGTTCAATACTTTTTACGTACTGCACATTGATGAGGACCACAGCACTTGGTTTCTGTTCAAGGTACAATTGGTTTTCGTTGTAAATATTAACAGTATATTCTTGTTTTCTGCTATGATCTGCATCCTTGTGGAACTCGCCACTACAGATCTGTGAAACAAAAAGTATATCTAATCTGATCTAGTCAGATAATAGTATTTTTACTATTGCATTATTTTTTTCGATTTTGGCCGTCTAGGGACCGCGTTAAACAACTATTTTTCAATGTACATTTCTCCTATTGCGCTCCTCCTCTTTTCTCTTCTGCCAATATGTCTTCATCCTCTCTCTGTGCTGCTCTCTTCGGTCTTCTGTCCACACTGTTCCTCCAGTTCTTCTCTTCTTCACTTCAAATCCTTCAAAATGTTGAATTTTGTCTCTCATTAAGTCTCTGTTGGTTATATCATCTTCTCCTATACCCATCTCCTCTAAGTCTGCTTTGACTTCTTTGAACCAGGTAATTTGGGTTCTGGGGTTCTTGTCAAAAAACATGAATATTTTATTTGTCAGTCTTTCATCATTCATTCTTTTCAAATGGGCGTAAAAGCTTACTCTTCTCTTCCTCATAGTATCTCCCACTTTCTCAATTTTTTCATACACTTCTCTATTACTTCTAAGCTTCCAAGTCCCATTCTCAAACCTCGGCCCAAGTACTCTTCTAATGATTTTTCGCTCCTTTTTTGCTATAGCTTCCATTTCCTTGTTAGTGTTCATTGCTAAACATTCAGATGCATACAGACACTCTGGCTTAATCACAGTGTTGTAGTGCCTTATTTTTGCGTTAATTGATACTGACTTCTTGTTGTGCACATTCTTTGTTAGCCGGAATGCCATTTCCATTTTTCTTGTTCTTGTTTTATCCCCTTCTTTATCTGAAGCATTGGGCTGGATGATTTCCCCTAAATATTTGAAATTAGAAACCTTCTTTATCTGGCCATACTTTGTAATCATATTGTTCGGTGCCTCTTTTACATTGGTTAGGTACTCTGTCTTTTCAAAGGAGATTTTCAGTCCTGCTTTTTCTGCTGTTTTATTCAGAATATTGATCTGTTTGACTGCTTCTTCCAAACTTCCTGCCAGAATCGCTAAGTCATCAGCAAAAGCGAGGCAATCTACTTCTAATCCATCCTTTATTCTTCCTAATCTGATTTTTTTGTATTCCTTCTTCAGTCGTTTTCTTCCTCCACTCTCTAATAACTTTTTCTAACACACAGTTGAATAGGGTAGGTGACAACCCATCTCCTTGTCTTAATCCTGTTCTGATTTTGAATGGTCTGGATACCTCACCACGGAACTTTACTTTTGCATATGTATCTGTAAGT
The DNA here is from genome assembly GCF_023864275.1 of Schistocerca cancellata. Classification (NCBI taxonomy): domain Eukaryota; kingdom Metazoa; phylum Arthropoda; class Insecta; order Orthoptera; family Acrididae; genus Schistocerca; species Schistocerca cancellata. Next base: position 418,455,006 of record NC_064634.1, on the reverse strand, counting down.
GTTTCTTTGACGATTGCGACTGTTTTCTTGTCTGCTCCAAACTCCCTAAGGATGTTAACCAAGGTTGTTCTGTCAACGGAGTCGTACGCCTTCTTGAAGTCAACAAACGTGATAAAGATGTCTTTTCCTCTTAATCGTCTATATTTAATAATTAACTTCAAGTTTAAAATTTGCTCCACACAAGATCTTCCCTTCCTAAAGCCTGATTGGTATTCACCAATTTCTTGATCAAGTTGTTTCTCCAATCTGTTTTGTAGGGCCTTAGATAAAATTTTATACGTTATTATTATTATTATTGCCATTAACGAATGCTGAATCAGAGACTGCATGTTTATTTTGTGGCTAAGAAGTTACAATAATTCGTTAAACGCGAAGTATCGTATAAGGGTCATTCAAAAAGAAACGAGGCGGAGGCATAATTACAGAAACCAGTACCTGTATGTTAGAAGTATTGACGCTGGCTGTTGAGACACTTGTCCCACTGTGACAGAAGCCGATTTTATCCAGTTCCACACGTACAGCTGGACGCCGTCGTTCGAGGTGAATCGTTAAGCTGACGTTGTTCTTTAACCAAGATGGCCCCCTTCTGATTCACTTCCTGCAACATGGGGGAACAGCGAATGCCCAGCGTTACTTGCAAACCTTGACCACGCTTCGCCAAGCGATCAAATCAAAACGATTAGGCAATCTCATCCGTGCGGTCATTCTGCTCCACGACTATGCAAAGCCTCATACGGCCAACACAGTCGCGGCACTCTTCCAGGAATTCAAATGGGAGGTTCTCGGCCACCACCCATCTAGTCCAGACCACTCGCCATTTTTGTTCCCCTAAAAGAGGATTCATCTCGGACGACGAGGCCAGCTGTACTTGCGGAACTGTTTGACATCGCAGCCCTGTAAATTTTGTGAGACAGCCATTCATCGCCTTGTGTCACAGTGGGACAAGTGTTCAAATGGTTCAAATGGCTCTGAGCACTATGGGACTTAACATTTGAGGTCATCAGTCCCCTAGAGCTTAGAACTACTTAAACCTAACTAACCTAAGGACATCACACACATCCATGCCCTAGGCAGGATGCGAACCTGCGACCGTAGCGTCGCGCGGTTCCAGACTGTAGTGCCTAGAACCGTTCGACTAAGTGTCTCAAAAGCCAGGGTCCATACTTCTAACGTACAGGTACTGGTTTCTGTAACTATGCCTCCGGCTGGTTTCTTTTTGAACACCCCTTATACACAGTTAACAAGAATTTCCCTGGTAAAATTTCTCAGGGAATCCAGGACCTGTTTTTGAGTATTTCAATCCGGCCGCGGTGGCCGTGCGGTTCTGGCGCTGCAGTCCGGAACCGCGGGACTGCTACGGTCGCAGGTTCGAATCCTGCCTCGGGCATGGGTGCGTGTGATGTCCTTAGGTTAGTTAGGTTTAAGTAGTTCTAAGTTCTAGGGGACTGATGACCACAGCAGTTGAGTCCCATAGTGCTCAGAGCCATTTGAACCATTTTTTTGAGTATTTCAAAATGAGGTACCCAGAGTCATCACAAAAGAGTAATTACATTTTGATTTATTTCTTACCACCACTTGTATTTTCATCCGGTTGCTAGTGAAAATATCTGTATAAGAGTGCAAATTAGAAGCAGACTTGTTCCATTGATTCGCTATAATTGCTATTGACCATAGCAACGCTCACTGTGCTTTCCAGCGTGCACCTTGCATTCAGCAGCGCTCGGTTCGCTCAAAGCTTTGTTTATCCGGCAGTGGTATTTGAACGTCAGCAGTAACACACAGTATTATAAATAAACTGACGAAGAGTCGATTGATTTGCAGCTCGTGTATGGCTTCAATGAATGCAGTGGTTGAGCTAAGCAACGCTACGCTGATCCGTTCCCACATCACACCTGTGGCCTGTTACATTTGTCTCGCTCTTGATGATTGCATGTTATAGGCTTTTTAATTACAGTGAAGGTTTCTGGAATGGTCGTAGAGAACGAGTTATTTAGAAAGTAGCGTTTTCTGGTGGCTTTGACAACCAACAATAAAATTTCTTTCAAAACACATTTTTATTTTGCAAGAAGGTCTAACCGTCTATTCACAGCTTCCACACTTAGAAGTAAGGCTAAAGAATCACAGTCGTCTTCAGAAAATACATTTCCTGAAAGAGTGGTTTTTTAGCGTGGGTAGCTCGTAACAGTTAACGAATACATTAGCACTTAAACTCCATAAAACCAGTGAACACTTGAAACCGAATAAGAACTTTAAGCATTAAGATTATGAACAAATATTTCCCTTTCAAATTTCACTATAAAGTAGTTGGTCTGCGCGGAGCTTCATAATATTCGTTTAATTTATGAAATAAGTCAGTGCATAATCGTCGTGCCTTTCATACCATGAACTTCCAGATTACACTCTTGACAATATCCACCTCCCAAAGAAACTTAAATGTTGTAGCACAAAAAAAAGGATTAAGTGCCTTTGGATCTCTTTTGAAGTCAGAGTTATCCTAGAATCTGCCCCATTCCCGAATGCGACATGAAGTCTGAAAGTTGCCAGATTGTGACTTCAAATTGTTTGAACGAGAGCACTTACATTGAGCAGTTAATGATTGCAGAATGATTTGAACAACAGCTCTTACCTGCAAACAGTTCGTGAAGTGCCTTTCAAGCACATCTGCAACGTGCTGCTTATAGCAATCTAGGCCATAATCATTTCAGTACAGCTGATTTAACACATCTGTCGTGACACGAACGAAGATCAGTCGCTTCAGCCGTTATCCAGAAATTGTGTAACGCTTGCTCAGTCACACGTTTTAGTAAGATATGTGCCGTGATGTTCACGGCTGTGATACATGTGGCAAAAGCACTTGCCCAAATGAAAAGGCACTCACCTCGATGCAATAAAGCCAAACAGTGATGTCAGAGGTATAACGTAGCTTATTGCCGTACACTGCTGTCTTCAGACAGCTCGGCTACGGAAACCTACCACAAGCCCATCCTGATTCATGTCGCTGACGTCGTAGATAGCTTGGCCATGTGCCCGTTCAAAATGTTGAAATATGTGTGAATTCCTAAGAGACCAAACTGCTGAGGTCATCGTTCCCTAGAATTACACACTACTTTAACTAACTTAAGCTAACTTATGCTAAGAACAGCACGAACATCCATGCCAGAGGGAGGAGTCGAACCTCCGTCGTGAGAGGCCATGCAATCCATACCATGGCGCCTCAAACGGCGCGGGCACTCGGCTATACTTTGGCAATACTATCAGTACAATTTACAGCTACTTTCTTCATGCATGCCTTCTCTCTATGATTACTGTTTACTGGCTGTCATCTCACATGCTGCCATCGAAATTTGATGGAAGTTTTTACATAATTATAAGAAGCTTGATTTTCTTTGTTTTTTATTTAGAACCTTAACAATAAAAACATAAAGCCATGAAAAGGTAAGAGTACCTCAAAACATTTAATTCGCCGCATATCAGTAGTCTTAAACAAACGCCCTTCACTGTCACTGCAGCTGGTAGGACCTGTCCTATGAATGGTCTATGTTGCTGGAGAGGAAAAGCTGGGGAGTTGCGGACAGAAGGAGGTTGAAAGCATGAGGATGGTGTACTGATGCACAATATCGATGGAGTGGATGTTGTGAGACAAGAAGGCAAGGGTATATGAAGATTTCTGTAAGGCCATATTTTAAAGAGCAGAAAGGTAGTAGGGAAAGAAGGAGTAAAGGGGAGAAGGGACAGGGAAATACGCGGATGAGAGACCCTGATGTCGTGGAATGTGGTAAATGGATATATGGAGTTTACGGTCTGGGAGAGGCACATGCTTTAAATTTAGTTGGTAGGGAATGTGGAGGGTGTATAGTTAAATGATGGTTACAGACGCGACTGCATACTATAATAGGACATTAGGGGGAAACAATAGGATAATTGGGGATGAGTTGGCAGGTGGTGTAGGTTGTTTGAAGATGATCAGCGTGAGCGAGGAGAGGTGGAAATTTCATGAGATGGTAATGGATCGGTGTGGGGGAAGGTAAGCAGATGAGGGAAGCGAGGCAGAGTGCACGATATTCAAGCATCTGGACGGACTTTTAGAACTTAGATGGGGTGGTCATACGTGCAACATTTGCATAGGAGAGGATTGACTGGGTCAAAGTAATGTACATGTGAAGGACAGTGAAAGGGTGCAATCCCCAAGTTCGGCGTATTAGTAGTTTTATAATACTGTGGGTTTTCTGTTGGTTGGTGCTGAGATTTCCATGTTAGTTATCGGTCGATGGTGAGTGTAATATAAATTATTGCATTAGTTAACTGAATAGGACACTTATGGTAATGTAGGTGCAGGTGGTTTGTCCTGTACTTGTTACTTTGATTTTGGAGGGGTTGATCTTGAGTAGCCAGCACTTACATAAGGATTTAAAGTGATTTAGATGGACCTGGATAGTTTGATGGGAAAAATTGAACGTAGGACAGGTTACTGCTCAGTTATACAAAGATGAAGAGGCATTAGTGAGTTCAGAAAGGAAAAAAACTATGTTTTATTTTAGATTCACTTATGGCAACAAATGTGTAAGATATTTCACCAAAGTTTAGGAAAATACGATCACTTATAACTTTTCCGATTTCCTTAAAATTAAATGTAGGTGAACACATTACGCGAACTAGATCTTAAAGACTTCCACATATATTTATCTGCTCCATGCTCGAACCCTGTCGGAAATCACTAAAACGGGATAATTTTAATTAAATGCTAGACACCAGGCTTTGTCCGCGCATCTGAAGCTCAGCGGACGCCCGTTTGGTGATATTGCGAGGAAAAGATCGACAGGTTAATTATTAATTTTTTCTTAAGTTTATAGTCAATCTTACTAGTTCTATCTAACATAACAACTACTGAAATTCCTCGCTATTGAAGATTATTCAAGTGATTGTGCTACTCATGTTGTTTAAGGACATAAATGTTTTCTCTTCCTCTACTGATTTTTCTAAATTCACTCTGCCACGCAAGGTAACCCTTAGTTTGGATACATATCGAGTATACTTCAAATGGCATCGACAAGGAGACAGCTTTGTGGCTATACTCTCACATGTTGTTGGCATCTCTAAAATTTTTTATCTGTAGAACCGTGGTCTATGCAGAGATAATACTTTCATAAGCTCCATATTTTTAAGGTTATCACTTACTTTGACGTTGCGACGATGAAACTAATCAGTTGTCTCCTGTTTTCGCTTTTTCCTGGTAGAGGCGTGTAGAGATTCTCATGATCCACAAACTCTAAATTTGCAGTTGTACTAACAATATACAGTACTTGGCAGTAATGTGAGTACCTGTGGCTCCATTTCTATTGCAGTATGAACTGAAGTACGACTGTCGGTCGGTATTCTTTGATATATACGTACTTTAAACTCTAACGTCTTATTCTCGTTGTCTGTCAGGAAGATACTCTATGGAAGCAGTGGGACTGTTGAAGGGACCGCCTCGAATTTTTAATTTCTGAATTTATTCAGCATGATTTTGTAAAAACGATGTCTGATTTCTTCCAAAATTTCCGATGAAAGTATTATTAGTTAGTTAGTTAAAGGAACATTTAAACTTATTGTCTGTGTTTGAAGCCGAAATCTGCAGACAAAATTTCGGAGCTTGAGCCGAGATACTTTACTGAGTAAATTGTCACAACTGACTCGTGGTATGCTATGATTCAATACAGTGTAACTATCCGATTTACTATCACAGTTTCCTTTCCCTCCCGAAAACGTTGAACCGTGACTATCGACTGCTCGATTAATCGCATACGTTCAAGCATGCTATAAGACGCTGTCCTTCGTTTCCATGACTCTGGCAACCGCCAAGGAGCATGAAGCACATTCGCAGAACTGGAAAGCACTTCTTCTCAGACGACCAGCTCCTTTACTTCACTCATATTCTGTCCCACTAGCTTAGCAATCGTGAATCAGCAAGTTTTGTGTAGCTCGGCCTGGAGAGAGCTCCTGACCAGGGATTGCTGTACAGTCTCTTCCCCAAACTACCGACTTATGCTCTTGAAATTAACTATTTATGACTTATTGCAACATTCCTGTCTTATAGCTTATCCTTTGTCACTGTTAACGCCAGAAATTCCACAGCTTCCATTCCACAGCAGGTGTGCCCTAAGGCTCCGAACTCTCTCCTCTACCCCCTCTATACTGCCGATATGTCAGAACCTGTGTCTGTATTCGAAAGAAGTATTCATCAAATTTTACGTGTATTATGAAAGCCGTAAGAATCTTATACCGAACTTCATAACTGGTAGTTACGAAAGGTCATATTAATGACAAGCACTGTACAACTGTCTTAATCGCAACATATGGCACCTGTAAATAGCATCCAGAGCGATCACTTCCACCTCTGAAACATGAAAGAAGGTCAGTGTACCAAAGGGAGAGATTGAAATCTGTCGAACACGGTGTGTTTCTGATACTTGAATTTAAGGGATTGGAACACAGTATTATAGCAACAATGCACAATATTCAAACTCGATTAAATGTTACAAAAGATCCATTTAAAAAACCATTCGTTAGCTCTTCACCAAATTATAAAGGACAAGAAGCGTAGCTGATGATCTAGAGGGGAATGTTTATCCCAGGGCAACTGTAGCTACTACAGAAAAAGTCGCCACAGTTTGCGTTCTTACTGAACAACACCTAGACAATCCATCTGAAGAAATGCTGCAGAGACTGATTTGAAGCGCTCCAGCCTGCATGTAATGCAAACCTGCGTTTTGATTCGTAATGTAGAGTCATCAACACGTGTAACTCATACAAGTTTCCGCTGGTTACCAGAGAACCAGGGGCTCACAGTCATTAATAATGCAGAATTTGCTGCTGGCTGCATCTGGTTCATAGACAAAACCAACTCCCATGTGAATTCTATCGTGAATAAGCAAATATGGGAATATCTGGGTTCCGAAATTTCCCGTTTGGCTGTAGTCTGGTTTTGGTCTGTGGGACGCAACAGAGACATAATCGGCTCTTTCTTCTTACGAAAGTAGATAACTAATGGACTTTACGTTGGAATTATGGAACAATGTTTCCTCACGTAGCAGGTGCTGGAGGATGGAACAGGCTCCGAGTGGTTCACATAAGATGGACACGACCAAATCGCACCGAACACGTGTTTCTCCTTGTTGATGAATATTTTGGCTATAGAGTCATTGCATTAGATTAAGCCAAATTCACTATCGCAGGTATGGACTGGTCTCCATATTCATCCGAAGCCTTTGTCAGCCATATTGAAAGACGATGTCTACCAGAAGTATCTGTGTTGGAGGAGCTTCAGTCGTAGATCTGTGTGGCAACAGGATCCATATCCGTTGAGGTACTACAAGCAAGTCTTAATTTTGGTCGGAACGCACCGGAACCGTGTTCCGAAACCTCCCATATTCTTTTAACTCACTGCAACAACATTTAAAATAGTAAACTTATATTAAATGCCAACATAATTATAAGTTACCATTGCACCGGCACCAGTGAACGTGACTATAGGTAAGTAACGTGATACACCTGTTGTTTATATTAAACCGTGTAGATATAATGTTTGATTGCAAGAAATTACGGAATTTCAGAGCAGTATTTTGCAAAATATTATTTCTCGTTGTAGTTTTTATCACAGGTTTTCAAGACTCTACAGTTGTGATTATCACAGCGGGGATTTTTTGGGGGGGAGGGTTGAATTGCGTAATCGAATATTAGAAATTAAGCTCTCTGAGTGCTAAGTTTCTAACATTCAACCATATAATTTGCCCTTCCCCCCTTGCACAACCGTAATAACCACAACGTCCGAGTCTTGAAAATTACAAGATGTTATGACTAATTTCGTTGTTCGTTTACGTGGATGCCATTTGATTGCAAATGCTGTTTGCAGAGACCGAGTTATTTTATGCATTCTGACTGGAGTTGTGCAGCGTAAAGCGCCGTCTGTTAACAGGTTTTGTGATTACTATTTCGAAACTGAAGCAGCTCTCACAATAAACATTCCGTTGTTGCGTTCTGATATCGATACTGTTCATGCGCGTCAGAGAACAGAGTACTCTTCGAGTAGATATTGACCTTTGACGTTCGGGTTACCTAAATACACGAGCAAGGGCAAACGCTTGACGTCAGAATGCCTCTATCCCTTCCCCGATCACTTCTCCACACACCTCTCACAAGGCACATCACATTATTGGAACTAGACTAATCACAGAGCTTCTAAGCCAATACATACATATTTTCCCCACCCACTCACATTTTCTATTGTTTAATGTGCACCTCGTTCTTGGCAACAGGCCAACCTAAGCCATCGGCTAAAGGAAGTGTGGGACATGGAGAGGAAGAGGACGAGAATGTTGGCATTATGTCGTCATGGATTGTGCCATCCTCTGTATGTAACCAACATGAAGGTGAAAAATGAATTTCTATCTAACGAATATTTTTTTCCTACATTCAAGTTATTATTTTTAACCCTAGCAGCACGATCGCATTTTCTATAACGCGTAAATAGGTACTGATGTATAAATAGCGTACAGTACCTGAAAATACCATTCAGCACGGTCTTAGCAGCACGAACGTATTTTCCATGATGTTTACACCGCGTGGAGAGATACCTTATCACCACTACAAAATTTTTTTTAAAAAATACCTTTCGTCAATTGTCGTTGATTTTAACTCACAGTGTACCTTGTAACATTACACAGATGTGGAAGAAAGGGACAAAATACGAATACGACATTAGTTGAAAAAAGTCACAGTCAATATTAAGACTTAAGGTCTTACTGCAAAGTTTAAAACAGTTACGGAATTTGGTATAAGAAGTCATTGGAAACAATATTTTATTTCAGACTTATAAAATATAAAGTACCAGACTAGAAGGTGGATAAAAAGTACCCCCTTCCCTCTGCCCCCCACCCTTTCAACACCCCAACCCCCCTCGTGATAAGGTGAGAGTTGAAATCAGTAAGTCCTTTGTCGGACAATTGAAAGCTCTGCTAAGTGCTTCTCCAGAAGTGCCTATCCTGAACTACAGTGAAAAGTGAAAGAAACTGGTATACCTGCCTAATATTGTGTGGGGCCCCCGTGAGCACGCAGAAGTGCCACTACACCACGTGGAATGGACTCGAGTAACGTCTGAAGTAGTGCTGGAGGGAATCGACACCAAGAATTCTGCAGGGCTGTCCATCAGTCCGTAAGAGTACGAGGGGAGGAGTTCTCTTCGGAACAGCACGTTGCAAGGCACCCCAGATATGCTCAATTACGTTCGTGTCTAGGGAGTCTGGTGGCCAGCGGAAGTTTTTAAACTCAGAAAAGTGCTACTGGAGCCACTCTGTAGCAATTCTGGACATGCGAAGTGTCACAGTGTTCTGCTGAAACTGCTCAAGTCCGTCGGAATGTACAATGGACATAAATGGATGCAGGTGATGAGACAGAGTCGTATCTAGACGTATCAGGGGTCGACATCATTCGAACTGCACAAGACCCACATCATTACAGAACCTCTACCAGCTTGAAAAGTCCCCTTCTGACATGCAGGGTCCACGGATTCATGACGTTGTCTTCATACCTGTACACGTCCATCCACTCGATACAATTTGAAATGAGACTCGTCCGACCAGGCAACATGTTTACAGTGATCAACAGTCCTATGTTGGTGCTGACGCGCCCGGGCGAGGCGTAAAACTTTGTGTCGTGCAGTCGTGAAGAGTACATGAGTGGGCCTTCGGCTCCGAAAGCCCATATCGATGATGTTTCGATGAATAGTTCGCAGGCTGACACTTGTTGATTGCCCAGCACTGAAATCTGCAGCAGTATGCTAAAGGGTTGCACTTCTGTCACATTGAACGATTCTCTTCAGTCCTCGTTGGTCCCATTCTTGCAGGATCTTTTTCCGGTCACAGCGATGTCGGCGATTTCATGTTTTACCGGATTCCAGATATTCACGGTACACTCGCGAAATGGTCGTACAAGAAATTCCCCACTTCATCGCTACCTCGGAAATTCTGTTTCCCATCGCTCGTGCACCAACTATAACACCACATTCAGACTCCCTTAAATGTTGATAACCTGCCATTGTAGCAGCAGTAATCAATCTAACAACTGTGCCAGACGGCTTGTCTTATATAGATACTTGTCTTATATAGACATTGCCGACCGCAGGGCCGTATTCTGCCTGTTTAGATTTCTCTGCATTTGAATACGCATGCCGATACCGAATTTTTTTGAATGGCATGTATGAGTGCAGTGCATGAGGATGTAGTCAGGTGGCGGTTTGAACCTAAGCGATTGGTTGATGCATAGTTTTGATGAATTTAATAAATGTATCTACATCTACATCAACATCCGTACTCCGCAAGCCACCTGACGGTGTGTGGCGGAGGGTACTTTCAGTACCACTATCGGTTCTCCCTTCTGTTCCAGTCTCATATTGTTCGTGGAAAGAAAGATTGTCGGTATGCCTCTGTGTGGGCTCTAATCTCTCTGATTTTATCCTCATGGTCTCTTCGCGAGATATACGGAGGAGGGAGCAACATACTGCTTCATGGTCTCTTCGCGAGATATACGGAGGAGGGAGCAACATACTGCTTGACTTCTCGGTGAAGGTATGTTCTCGACACTGCAACAAAATCCCGTACAGAGCTACTGAGCGTCTCTCCTGCAAAGTCTTCCACTGGAGTATCTGTCATCTCCGTAAGGCTTTCGCGATTACTAAATGATCCTGTAACGAAGCGCTCTGCTCTCTATCTCTTCTATCAACCCTATCTGGTACGGATCCCACACCGGTGAGCAGTATTCGAGCAGAGGGAGAACAAATGTCCTGTAACCTACTACCTTTGTTTTCGTACTGCATTTCCTTAGGATTCTTCCACTGAATCTCAGTCTGGCATCTGCTTTACCGACGATCAACTTTATATGATCATTCCATTTTAAATCACTCCTAATGACTACTCCCAGATAATTTATGGAATTAACTGCTTCCAGCTGCTGACCTGCTGCACTGTAGCTAAATGACAAAGGATCTTTCTTTCTATGTATTCGCAGCACATTGCACTTGTCTACATTGAGATTCAATTGCCATTCCCTGCACCATGCGTCAATTCGTTGCAGATCCTCCTGCATTTCAGTACAATTTTCCATTGTTACAACCTCTCGCTATACATCAGCATGGACCGCAAGAAGCCTCAGTGAACTTCCGATGTTAGCCACAAGGTCATTTATGTATGTTGTGAATAGCAACGGTGATACGACACTGCCCTGCGGCACACCTGAATTCACTCTTACTTCGGAAGACTTCTCTCTATTAAGAGTGACATGCTTCTTTCTGTTATCTAGGAACTCTTCAATCCAATCACACAATTGGTCTGAAAGTCCATATGCTCTTGCTTTGTTCATTAAACGACTATGGGGAACCGTACCGAACGCCTTGCGGAAGTCAAGAGACACGACATCTACCTGGGAACCCGTGTCCATGGCCCTCTGAGTCTCGTGGACGAATAGCGCGAGCTGGGTTTCAAACATCGTCTTCTTCGGAACTCATGCTGATTCCTATAGAGTAGATTTCTAGTCTCCAGAAAAGTCATTATACTCGAACATAATACGCGTTCCAAAATTGTACAACTGATCGACATTAGAGATATTGGTCTACAGTTCTGCACATCTGTTCGACGTCCCTTCTTGAAAACGGGGATGACCTGTGCCCTTTTCCAATACTTTGGAAACCTACGCTCTTCTAGAGACCTACGGTACACCGCTGCAAGAAAGGGGGGGGGCAAGTTCCTTCGCGTACTATGTGTAAGATCGAACTGGTAACCCATCAGGTCCGGCGGCCTTTCCTCTTTCGAGCGACTTTAATTGTTTCGCTATCCCTTTGTCGTCTATTTAGATATCTAGATGTTGTTGTTGTTGTGGTCTTCAGTCCTGAGACTGGTTTGATGCAGCTCTCCATGCTACTCTATCCTGTGCAAGCTTCTTCATCTCCCAGTACCTACTGCAGCCTACATCGTTCTGAATCTCCTTAGTGTATTCATTTCTTGGTTTCCCTCTACGATTTTTACCCTCCACGCTGCCCTCCAATACTAAATTTGTGATCCCTTGATGCCTCAGAACATGTCCTACCAACCGATCCCTTCTTCTAGTTAAGTTGTGTCACAAACGTCTCTTCTCCCTAATCCTACTAAATACCTCCTCATTAGTTATATGATCTACCCATCTAATCTTCAGCATTATTCTGTAGCACCACATTTCGAAAGCTTCTATTCTCTTCTTGTCCAAACTACAGTATTTATCGTCCATGTTTCACGTCCATACATGGCTACACTCCATACAAATACTTTCAGAAATGACTTCCCGACATTTAAATCTATACTGGATCTTAAGAAATTTCTCTTCTTCAGAAACGCTTTCCTTTCCACTGCCAGTCTACATTTTATATCCTCTCTACTTCGACTATCATCAGTTATTTTGCTCCCCAAAGAGCAAAACTCCTATACTACTTTAAGTGTCTCATTTCCTAATCTAATTTCCTCAGTATCACCCGAATTAATTCGACGACATTCCATTATCCTTGTTCTGCTTTTGTTGATGTTCATCTTATACCCTCCTTTCAAGACTCTGTCCATTCCGTTCAACTGCTCTTCCAAGTCCTTTGCTGTCTCTGACAGAATTACAATGTCATCGGCGAACCTCAACGTTTTTATTTCTTCTCCATGGATTTTAATATCTACTCCCAATATTTCTTTTGTTTCCTTTACTGCTTGCTCAATATACAGATTGAATAATATCGGGGAGAGGCTACAAACCTGTCTCACTCCCTTCCCAACCACTGCTTCCCTTTCGTGTCCGTCGACTCCTATAACTGCCATCTGCTTTCAGTACAAATTGTAAATAGCCTTACGCTCCCTGTATTTTACCCCTGCCATCTGGTTTCTGTATGTAGATGAATTATGAGATTTTTCTAGTTTATCTAATTTGATGGGTCTGACATACGTCGGTGCAGAATTATTCTCTGTTCGCAGATGACAGTGTGTATGACGTAAAATGGCAAAGGAGAGAAGAAAGAATTGAAACAGAGACAGAGGGACAGAGAGAGAATACGGAATGCGGCCTCGCGCTGCGCTGCGAGGTATCGCCTCCGGCAGGGGCCGCAGAGGGCGCCACAGAGCTGCGCGGACAGACAGTGCTCGACCGGCCGTGACGTACGCGCGCAACATGACGGGAATTATGTATATTGGACGTTTATCGACGCGCGCGTCGCGCCGTCTGCCTGGCCTGTCGCTGCGGCCGCCGCTCTTCATTGCTGCCAACACTGCCGTTCAATTATTCTGCCGGCGCCCAGGACGCTGATTTATGTTCCTTTCCTCGCGCCCGCTGTTTGGCACCCTGCCGCGCCGCGCCGCGCCACGCCAGCCGGGCCAAAAAACTGCTGAGCGCGCCGATCCGGCAGATAACTTGTGGAATGCGCTAACGAGATTCACCGCCGTCCCCCGATCCGTCTCTGACACTGTGAGACGCCTCCTAATGACTACATCAAACAATCTGGCTGTCCGTATCCGTTCAGTGTTAAAATTCCCAAAATTTGGACGTGTTTCTATTTGTCGAATACTCCGAATTACTACCTCATTGTAAGGCAACTGATGTATACGGCTTCCATTTGTGGATTACCTATTAATATTGCTCACTGTCGATTTTCAAGTTTGCTACGTATGTGCGAAATGTGGAACGCCCATACATGGTGTTCGACTATTATAAGGTATGGCACGAAAAAACAACAACGACCGTTAGCGTCAGGTTTCTTAAACGGAAACAAGAAAAAATGTCTTGTAAACCTGGGGCCTAAAATGTATAGTTTATCAAAAACACATGCTATTTATATGCACCACTTTGATGATATAAAACTGAATTTTTGTACATGAAATAAATACATTCATAGTTAAGTAAATATATATATATATATATATATATATATATATATATATATACATATACATATATATATATCATCAAAATGGTGCATCTTTTATACAGGGTGTTACAAAAAGGCACGGAACTTTCAGGAAACATTCCTCAGACACAAAGAAAGAAAATATGTTATGTGGACATGTGTCCGGAAACGCTTACTTTCCATGTTAGAGCTCATTTTATTACTTCTCTTCAAATCACATTATTGATGGAATGGAAACACACAGCAACAGAACGTACCAGCGTGACTTCAAACACTTTGCTACAGGAAATGTTCAAAATGTCCTCCGTTAGCGAGGATACATGCATCCACCCTCCGTCGCATGGAATCCATGATGCGCTGATGCAGCCCTGGAGAATGGCGTATTGTATCACAGCCGTCGACAATACGAGCACGAAGAGTCTCTACATTTCGTACCGGGGTTGCGTAGACAAGAGCTTTCAAATGCCCCCATAAATGAAAGTCAAGAGGGTTGAGATCAGGAGAGCGAGGAGGCCATGGAAGAGGTCCGCCACTACCAATCCATCGGTCACCGAATCTGTTGTTGAGAAGCGTACGAACACATCGACTGAAATGTGCAGGAGCTCCATAGCGCATGAACCACATGTTGTGTCGTACTTGTAAAGGCTCATGTTCTAGCAGCACCCCGTATGAAATTATGATAACGTGCTCCATTGAGCGTAGGTGGACGAAACTAAAATGAGCTCTAAGATGGAAATTAAGCGTTTCCGGACATATGTCCACATAACATCTTTTCTTTATTTGTGTGTGAGGAATGTTTTCTGAAAGTTTGGCCGTACCTTTTTGTAACACCCTGTATTTATTCCGTATTCTCTCTCTGTCGCTCTGTCTCTGTTACAGTTCTATGTATGCAATTTAAAAGATGCACCATTTTGTTTATATGAAAATGAATCCCTATATCTACATCTACATCTATACTCCGCAAACCACCCAACGGTGTGTGGCGGAGGGCACTTTATGTGCCGCTGTCATTACCTCCCTTTCCTGTTCCAGTCGCCTATGGTTCGCGGGAAGAACGACTGGCAGAAAGCCTCCGTGCGCGCTCGAATCTCTCTAATTCTACATTCGGGATCTCCACGGGAGGAGGAAGCAATATATTCGGTACCTCATCCAGAAACGCACCCTCTCGAAACCTGGACAGCAATCTACCCCTCGATACAGAGCACCTCTCTGCCACTTGAGTTTGCTAAACATCTCCGTAACGCTATCACGCTTACCAAATAACCCTGTGACGAAATGCGCCGCTCTTCTTTGGATCTTCTCTATCTCCTCCGCCAACCCGACCTGGTACGGATCCCACACTGATGAGCAATCCTTGTAGATTAAATTAACACATTCCCAGTGAAATTCGTATGTAATTTAAAAAGTTTATTTTTGAAAAATAATTTTTGTCTACCTTTTTCTCAGAAACAAAAGAAGAGATTTCTGCAAAATTTTCTGTGTTTAATATCTTTGTTTCTCTTATGTTTTTTTAATATATCAAATAGGAGAATTTAAAAAAAAAGTTAATGATAATTCTATAGGTATTATGTAAAATACAGAAAGCAAAATTCCAAGCACTTTCCCGCATATCTCAGCTTAAACTCAGAATTAATAAATTTATTTCTGAAACAACATTTGTTGCGCGTATAGAAATATATTTATTACAAATTTTCATAATTCGTATATTCTGAGAAAAAGGTATATAAACGTCAAAAACGTAATTTTCAGGAAATATAATTTGAAATTCAGCCTAAAATTTCTTCACATGCCACATCTTCTAAGGGCCCAAGATTAGCACTCAAGATCTTCATTCCCTCCAAGGCTTCTCTTCTGGTTTCTTGTTTTCTGCCTTCTTTCCTTTACCAGCTCTTCAACTAACTTTCCAGCTGCAGAGGAGCGATGTAAATCTGTTTTACTCAAGATGCCTTGAATGAAATTACCTACCGTAACGAACAGTCTCTCTAATACCTTCATCCTCCATATTGGGGTGTAAAGACAGTTCGCGTCCGTAGTATAACACTACACGTGCAGCCTGGGTAACGATAAACGAACTAGCACATACTGGCAGTCAGATAATCTGAGGATCTGCTGACTATAAGACACTTTCAGAAAGAGTTATGTCACCAGATAGACAAAACGGCCCTTCCCAGGCCCCTCTGACCAGGAAACTCGGACCTGTAGTTCGAATTTGCCACATAAACATAGAAGTTATAATCTATGCTAAGTGCCAGTTTCTATCAAAACTACTAAAAAAATGACAACACTGACTTGGTTGCTATACAGGAAACCCATCGTGATACAGTAGAACAACTAAATAAAAGTGGCAAAACACTAGGTTATGAGCTGTTGTGAGCGACCTATCATAGGTCTTAGGGAGTAGCCACATATGTCAAACAAGATACTGAAAACGCTTTCGAAATTTCTACATCCACCAACGAAGACATTCATAATGTAGTCACAAAAATCGGAAGCATTACCGTCTCCAATATTTACAAGCCATCTGCTACACTTTGGCCAGCCCACGTTCTTCAAACTCAGCCACACCCTGCTGTATAAGCTCGGGGTTTCTATAGTCATCATGAACAATGGAAGTATTAAGACAATGATGCAAATGGAGAAGCATTAGCAAAATGGGCAGAAGACGAATACTTATACCATGCTAAGGATCAATTTTCGTTTATATCAGCTGCCTGGAGACAAGAATACAACCCTGACTTGTGTTTCGTCTCGTCCAGCAACAGAGACCAACCTCTCATGGCCTCACGTGGAGTTCTGCCTGGCTTTCCGCATAGTCAACACCGTCCAATCATAATAGAGGTAGGAACCAAATTCCCCTAATTACCTCTATTCCTCGCCTACGATGGAATTTTAAAAAGGCTAATTGGACTTGGTTCTCCACAGATCTGTACAAATGTTCGGGTTGGACACCACCTACTAGCAAAATTACCAAAGATCTGTTGACGCCATGATAATCACGGCCAAGAAGCACATACCAAGAGGACACCGCAAAGAATACATCCCTGGATGGTCCCAAATCAGCGAAGAAGCATACCACAGCTTCCTTGAATCAGGAGATCAGGAAATAGTGGATGAACTGCTTCACAGCTTGGATGCTGCCAGAAGACATAAGTGGACGGAAACTGTAGGAAGCCTCACTTTCCAAACATCTAGCAGGCAAGCATGGTCACTGCTGAGAAAACTAGGGAGCGGCCCACCAGCACAACGACAAAAAGCAGCTGTAAGACCAAATGCCATAGCTCCACATCTAGTTAACACGTCTAGGGCACCAAAGGATAGAACACATACAATCCAAGTCAAGCGAGAAGTCAAAATATTAAAGAAAAGAAGCCACATAAACTGAACACTCTCGCTCTTTCTCTAGCGAAAACATAGGAAAAGCTATGAAAGATGTCAAACCAACAAAGGCACCAGGTTTCGACAACGTTCACCCTGAATTCATAATAAACTGTGGCAAGTATACAAAAGTATGGCTGGCTCGAATTTTCACAAACATCATGCAAACTACAATATCCGACAAGAACTCAAACGCTCTAAGGTAATAGCTATTCTAAAGCCTGAGAAGCCAGCTGACAACCCAAAAAGTTACAGACCAATTGCCCTGCTGTCTGTAATTTATAAATTACCAGGGAGGCTTATATATAACAGAATTAGCCCAGAATTTTTCGGGGTGATCCCAGTTGAACAGGCAGGCCTTCGGCCAGGAAGAAGTTGTACTGCCCAGGCGTTGTCACTTGCTACTTACACTGATGCGGAATTCAAGAGAAAATTGAAAACATTAGTGGCCTTTATTGACCTTTCAGGAGCTTACGACACGGTGTGGAGAGAAGGCATCATGTACAAAATTCTCCGTGTAATTCCTTGCATATCCATAGCACGCTTAATAGACAGCATGCTCAATGACAGATTGTTCCTAATAAGTATGGACACTGACAACAGCTCCATCAAAAAACTAAATAATGGCTTACCACAAGGATCAGTGCTCCCACCATTGCTGTTTCGCCTCTATATTGCAGACCTGCCGGAAATACAATCAAGAAAGTTCGGGTATGCTGACGACTAGGCTCTTGCTACAAGATGTAGCACAATTGAAGCATCTGAGCACATCCTAACGAAAGAACTGAAGATAATGGGTGAATATTTCCATAAGTGGAGACTTCAACCAAATGCTTCCAAACCAGAGGTTAGTTGCTTCCAACTCAACAACAAACTCGCTGGAAAGGAACTCAACATTCGATTTTAAGACACCAGTTTCTGGCACAATAAAACTCCGAAGTACTTGGGCATAACGCTGGACGGAACACTATCTTTTAAAGAGCACCTAACAAAGACTGACGAAGAATTGAAGACAAGAAACAACATTATTCAAAAGCTCTGTGGTACTACCTGGGGAGCAACGGCCTCCACTCTCCGCACCTCTGCTTTAGCAATTGTATTCTCGGCTGCCGAATACTGTGCTCCAATTTGGCTAAACAGCCCACATGCAAAAAGTTGGATGTCCAGTTGCATAACACTCTATAGACGATTTCTGGAGTAATTAAACCCACTCCTACGCAATGGCTCCCAATATGAAGCCACATCCCGCCGCCACACCTGCAACGTAAATGAATACAAGAACATCATGGGAAATCGAAGCCCGCCAATCCACTAAGACATTGAGGCTGCAAACACTAATAGGCTTCGGTCTAGAGACCCGCCAACAAGAACAGCACGGACCTGTGTACAAGAAGGTTTCAGTATCACAAACGCATGGTCCGAAAAATGGAACGCATGGCAAAATCATAACATGCCTTGCATCACACAAAAGCCACCAGGTTTTGACCTACGACGCTAAACGTGGTCCACTCTAAATAGGATTCGAACTCGTCATGGCAGATGATAGTCTACAATACGTGTAAGTAGATAAATATATATTTCCCAGTCAATTGATAAAATGTTGCTGTACATCCGGCGTAGTGCGCTGAAAGGCTAGATTTACTACCTCTCTACTGAAGACTGGATGAATAAGTTATATTAAAACCATCCAGCTAATATACTGTATCGCTGCTTTAGTCACACAGGAAATATATTACGCCAACTGCTGCAATGTGAATTACTCTTGTGTAATGGTTTTTCAGTTTACCTACTCCGTGAACGGATGTCCTGTTGCGCTTCTTACGGAAAATAAATTTTTAATCGATCTCACGTGAGTGCAATGGGGTTCCGTTTCACTTTAGCTTACTTACGTCTCCAACAAAACTCTCTTGTTCTGATTTTTGTTTAAAAACGGAAGTCTGTAATTCACGTTTTCCAAGGAAAGAAACCTTTCGTTAATTAATGTGGTGAAAGTAAAGTTTACTTACATTCTATTTTATCATTTCAGTTAGTTAGCATACATTTGTCATTTACTTATTCTCGTAAATTACTCAGTGCTCAATGCTCTTTACTTCTTAAAACTTTACAACAAAACATTTCATATTCAGTCTCACAGGAAACAGCACATTTCATTTTAAAGGCAGGAAAACGTGAACATTCTCAAGAATAAGAAGCTAATTCATCGTCATATGAAACAAAGGAAACTCGCTGCCGCTGCTTAGTTATTTTCACTCACCCACAGATGTCACTCTTGTCGACAGGCCATGTCCTATGCATCGAGTCCTTCTTAAATCCAGTCCTCTTGTGCAGGGGCACACACAGACATCTTACGATGTGGTATTTCTCCGTCTGTCTCCCAGTTCGCCAGCTGAACCGTACACACGAAGAGATACCACTACCCTTGACGGTGAGTGGCAGATAGCATACATGACCGGCAGGCATGCCTCCCCGCTTTAATATTTTTATTTTTTAATTTTTAATTTTTACGTATTTATTTATTTATTTATTAG
Organism: Schistocerca cancellata; assembly: GCF_023864275.1. Lineage (NCBI taxonomy): Eukaryota > Metazoa > Arthropoda > Insecta > Orthoptera > Acrididae > Schistocerca > Schistocerca cancellata. The sequence goes on along the minus strand of NC_064634.1, from coordinate 418,435,164 downwards.
TTTGATGTGGTTCACCAAGAATATTCCTCTTCTATACCAACTCCCTCATGTAGCATTAGCAACCTATATCCTCAGTTCTACTCATTTCCAAGTCTTTTCTGCGGGAAACCTCATTACTCCTTACGTCATTAGTTCACCAAATTTTCAACATCCTTTTGTTGCACTACATCAGAACACTTCAATTCTCTCCTGTTACGATTTTCCAACACTCCGTGTTTTACGACGATACAATACTGTGCTCCAAACATATATTTATTGAAATTTCTTTCTCCAATTCAGGCCGATGTTTGATCCTAGTAGACTTCTCCTGGTCAGGAATGCCCTTTCTGTTTGTGCTAGTCTGCTTTTTATGTCCTCTTGTTCCGTCCATCATGGGTTAGTTTGCTGCCTAGGTAGCAGAGTTCATTAACTTCATCTACTTCGCGATCCATAATTCAGATGTTAATTTTCCCGCTGTTCTCATTTCGGCCACTTCTCATTACTTTCGTATCTATTCGATTTAATTACCGCCCACGTCCTATACTCAGTAGACTGTTGATTCCAATTAACATATCTTGTAATTCTTCATTTTTATTGAGGATAGCGAGGTCATCAGCGAATCTGATCATTGATATTCTTTCACCATAAATTTTAATTTCACTCTTGAACCTTTCATTCATTTCAGTCATTGCTTCTTCGATATTTAGATTGTACAGTAGGGGATTGAGACTACATCCTTATATTAAATATTTTTGATTCGAATCTTTCACTCTTGGTCTTCAGTCTTATTGCCCCCTTTTGGTTCTTGTACATACTGTGTATTATCCGTCTTCCTCTATAGTTTACACCTACTTTTCTTAGTACTGCAGACATCTCGCACCATTTTACATTGGTGAAAGCTTTTTCCAGGTTGACAAATCCAATGAATTTGACTTGATTTATCTTCAACTTTACTTATATTACCAACGGCAACGTCATAACTGCCCCTGTCGTGCCTTTAACTTTCCCTTAGCCAAACTGATCGTCATCTAACAATCATCAATTTTCTTTTTCAAGCATCTGCCCATTATTCTTGTCAGTAACTTAAACGAATGAGCTGTTAACTTGATTGTGCGATAATTCTCGCACTTGTCGGCTCTTACAATCTTGGTAACAGTGTGGATGATGTATTTCCGAAAATCTCACGGTACATCACCAGCCTCATGCATGTCTCATAGCAGCGTCAAAAGTCATTACGTTGCAACTTCCCCAATGATTTTGGAAATTCCTGTTATGCAACCCTTCTGCCTCATTAGATTTTAAGTCGTCCAAGTCTCTTTTAAATTCTAATACTAATACCGGATCCCCTATCTCTTACCTATCGACTCCTTTTCCTTCTTCAACCACGTCACCAGACAAGTCTTCCTCCTCGTAGATGCCTTGAAGGTACTCCTTCCTGTTCGATCTCTCCTTTGTATTTAACACAGGGTAGCCCATTGCACTCTTGCTCTTACCATATCTGATATTAATTCCACAAAAGGTTGTTTTGACTTTTGTGTAAGCCCAGTCAGTATTTTCGACACTCAATTCCTTTTCGTTTTCCTTACATATTTTATGTAGCCATTTGCCCTTGGTTTCCCAACACTTCTTATTTATTTAATTCCTAAGTGACCTATATTTCTGTATTCCTGAATTTCCCTGAACGTTTTTGTGCTTCCTGCTTTCGTCGAGCAACTGAAGTATTTGTTCTGTTACCAATTGCTCCTTCGCAGTTATCTTTCTTGTACCTGTGTTCTCCTTTCCAATTTCCGTGATTACCCCTTTCAAATCCTCATTCCCCTTCAACTGAACTTCCTAGTGAGGTATTCATTAACACAGTATTTAGAAACTCAGAAAACTTCGATCGTACCTCTTCATTCCTTAGTACTTCCTACTGTCGCTTCTTGCATTTTTTGTGCCGGAAGCCTTTGGCCGGTTTGCTGAGAATTTTTATTCAAAATTTAAGCTGTGGTGGTGGTGGTGTGTTGGGGCTTATGGGCGCTCAAGGCGAGGCTCGAAGCAGATGACGATGACTTCTTAAGTACCAGTGAATGTGCTACGCCTAGACCATGTGTGCGAACCTCTGTTAAGTGATGCGAAAATCGTATAAGCTATAAGTATCTGGTCATTTACATCAGAGCTAAATCAATTAGTCGAATCGGAAAGCCTTTGGTACAAACGCATAGTGTAGAATAGTAGTTCTTAGTATGCTTTTGTGACGGCGCTTCATCACAATTCACATACACCACGAAGAATTTGCTAAATGCGTGCGGAATTAGCTAGCGTAGCAGTGTGATAGCTGTCCGGACATATCTATAATAATGTAAGCACTGGAGTGATTTACCATCTCCTCGGTAAAAAATGGGCTTCCATCATATTTTCTCATAACAGTTATACTTCGCACATATTATTTACATCTGGTAAGTACCTTAGACAGTCTTCCAGATGGGTAAGTAAAAACGTCGGAATTCAGGAATAAAGCATTTCCTGCATCCATGTACGTATCAGCAGTACCTCTTAATGCGTACCTATAAGTTGTTGTTGTTGTTGTGGTGGTCTTCAGTCCTGAGACTGGTTTGATGCAGCTCTCCATGCTACTCTATCCTGTGCAAGCTTCTTCATTTCCCAGTACCTACTGCAACCTACATCCTTCTGAATCTGCTTAGTGTATTCATCTCTTGGTCTCCCTCTACGATTTTTACCCTCCACACTGCCCTCCAATGCTAAATTTGTGATCCCTTGATGCCTCAAAACATGTCCTACCAACCGATCCCTTCTTCTAGTCAAGTTGTGCCACAAACTTCTCTTCTCCCCAATCCTATTCAATACCTCCTCATTAGTTACGTGATCTACCCATCTAATCTTCAGCATTCTTCTGTAGCACCACATTTCGAAAGCTTCTATTCTCTTCTTGTCCAAACTAGTTATCGTCCATGTTTCACTTCCATACATGGCTACACTCCATACAAATACTTTCAGAAACGACTTCCTGACACTCAAATCTATACTCGATGTTAACAAATTCCTTTTCTTGAGAAACGCTTTCCTCGCCATTGCAAGTCTACATTTTATATCCTCTCTACTTCGACCATCATCGGTTACTTTACTCCCTAAATAGCAAAACTCCTTTACTACTTTAAGTGTCTCATTTCCTAATTTAATTCCCTCAGCATCACCCGACTTAATTTGACTACATTCCATTATCCTCGTTTTGCTTTTGTTGATGTTCATCTTATATCCTCCTTTCAAGACACTGTCCATTCCGTTCAACTGCTCTTCCAAGTCCTTTGCTGTCTCTGACAGAATTACAATGTCATCGGCGAACCTCAAAGTTTTTACTTCTTCTCCATGAATTTTAATACCTACTCCGAATTTTTCTTTTGTTTCCTTTACTGCTTGCTCAATATACAGATTGAATAACATCGGGGAGAGGCTACAACCCTGTCTTACTCCCTTCCCAACCACTGCTTCCCTTTCATGCCCCTCGACTCTTATAACTGCCATCTGGTTTCTGTACAAACTGTAAATAGCCTTTCGCTCCCTGTATTTTACCCCTGCCACCTTCAGAATTTGAAAGAGAGTATTCCAGTTAACATTGTCAAAAGCTTTCTCTAAGTCTACAAATGCTAGAAACGTAGGTTTGCCTTTTCTTAATCTTTCTTCCAAGATAAGTCGTAAGGTCAGTATTGCCTCACGTGTTCCAACATTTCTACGGAATCCAAACTGATCTTCCCCGAGGTCGGCTTCTACCAGTTTTTCCATTCGTCTGTAAAGAATTCGCGTTAGTATTTTGCAGCTGTGACTTATTAAACTGATAGTTCGGTAATTTTCACATCTGTCAACACCTGCTTTCTTTGGGATTGGAATTATTATATTCTTCTTGAAGTCTGAGGGTATTTCGCCTGTCTCATACATCGTGCTCACCAGATGGTAGAGTTTTGTCATGACTGGCTCTCCCGAGGCCATCAGTAGTTCAAATGGAATGTTGTCTACTCCCGGGGCCTTGTTTCGACTCAGGTCTTTCAGTGCTCTGTCAAACTCTTCGCGCAGTATCTTATCTCCCATTTCGTCTTCATCTACATCCTCTTCCAATTCCATAATATTGTCCTCAAGTACATCGCCCTTGTATAAACCCTCTATATACTCCTTCCACCTTTCTGCCTTCACTTCTTTGCTTAGAACTGGGTTGCCATCTGAGCTCTTGATATTCATACAAGTGGTTCTCTTCTCTCCAAAGGTCTCTTTAATTTTCCTGTAGGCAGTATCTATCTTACCCCTAGTGAGACAAGCCTCTACATCCTTACATTTGTCCTCTAGCCATCCCTGCTTAGCCATTTTGCACTTCCTGTCGATCTCATTTTTGAGACGTCTGTATTCCTTTTTGCCTGCTTCATTTACTGCATTTTTATATTTTCTCCTTTCATCAATTAAATTCAATATTTCTTCTGTTACCCAAGGATTTCTATTAGCCCTCGTCTTTTTACCTACTTGATCCTCTGCTGCCTTCACTACTTCATCCCTCAGAGCTACCCATTCTTCTTCTACTGTATTTCTTTCCCCCATTCCTGTCAATTGTTCCCTTATGCTCTCCCTGAAACTCTCTACAACCTCTGGTTCTTTCAGTTTATCAAGGTCCCATCTCCTTAAATTCCCACCTTTTTGCAGTTTCTTCAGTTTCAATCTGCAGTTCATAACCAATAGATTGTGGTCAGAATCCACATCTGCCCCAGGAAATGTCTTACAATTTAAAACCTGGTTCCTAAATCTCTGTCTTACCATTATATAATCTATCTGATACCTACTAGTATCTCCAGGATTCTTCCAGGTATACAACCTTCTTTTATGATTCTTGAACCAAGTGTTGGCTATGATTAAGTTATGCTCTGTGCAAAATTCTACAAGGCGGCTTCCTCTTTCATTCCTTCCCCCCAATCCATATTCACCTACTATGTTTCCTTCTCTCCGTTTTCCTACTGACGAATTCCAGTCACCCATGACTATTAAATTTTCGTCTCCTTTCACTACCTGAATAATTTCTTTTATCTCGTCATACATTTCATCTATTTCTTCATCATCTGCAGAGGTAGTTGGCATATAAACTTGTACTACTGTAGTAGGCATGGGCTTTGTGTCTATCTTGGCCACAATAATGCGTTCACTATGCTGTTTGTAGTAGCTAACCCGCACTTCTATTTTTTTATTCATTATTAATCCTACTCCTGCATTACCCCTGTTTGATTTTGTATTTATAACCCTGTAATCACCTGACCAAAAGTCTTGTTCCTCCTGCCACCGAACTTCACTAATTCCCACTGTATCTAACTTTAACCTATCCATTTCCCTTTTTAAATTTTCTAACCTACCTGCCCGATTAAGGGATCTGACATTCCACGCTCCGATCCGTAGAACGCCAGTTTTCTTTCTCCTGATAACGACGTCCTCCTGAGTAGTCCCCGCCCGGAGATCCGAATGGGGGACTATTTTACCTCCGGAATATTTTACCCAAGAGGACGCCATCATCATTTAATCATACAGTAGAGCTGCATGTCCTCGGGAAAAATTACGGCTGTAGTTTCCCCTTGCTTTCAGCCGTTCGCAGTACCAGCACAGCAAGGCCGTTTTGGTTAATGTTACAAGGCCAGATCAGTCAATCATCCAGACTGTTGCCCCTGCAACTACTGAAAAGGCTGCTGCCCCTCTTCAGGAACCACATGTTTGTCTGGCCTCTCAACAGATACCCCTCCGCTGTGGTTGCACCTACGGTACGGCCATCTGTATCGCTGAGGCACGCAAGCCTCCCCACCAGCGGCAAGGTCCATGGTTCATGGGGGGACCCATTAACGTATATAAAAAGAGAGACAACAGCACTAGGATGCTACACTGCTGGCCGAAACTATACTGAGTGTATTTTCGTGAGGCACTGTGTCCACTGACATACAGTTGCTACACCCGATGCAAATTACTTTCGCATTAGATTTTTGGCAGCATATTCACAGCAGTACTTCGCGCTGCTCAGCCACAACCTAACACAAGAATGGACACGTCTACACTTCTCAGTCAGGAGGTTTGTAGACACTGGTATTGCCCTCGATCATGATTGCAGGTGGCCGATAAAGCTAAATTGCTGTGAAATGAAAACGTCACGTTAGTTTTTCTGTAAGCAAACACACACACACACACACACACACACACACACACACACACACCGTCCATTGCTACATACACCTAAATAAGTAGTGGGTACGTAAACGTATGTGGTGCATAATAATATTATAAACTGGATCGAACATGAAGCATAATCGCGGATTTTTTTTAACTAAGTTATAAAATTAAAGATCCACACGGAAATTACACGAAACCGTGCAGAAGAGGAGCTGCTAGCGTTCAGATACACGATGTGGAGTGTTGTAACAATGGTACACTACTGTCCATTAAAATTGCTACACCATGAAGAAATGCCGATGATAAACGGGTATTCATTGGACAAATATATTATACTAGAACTGACATGTGATTACATTTTCGCGCAATTTCGGTGCATAGATCCTAAGAAATCAGTACCCAGAACAACCACCTCTGGCTGTAATAACGACCTTGATACGCCTGGACATTGAGTCAAACAGAGCTTGGACGGCATGTACAGGTACAGCTGCCCATGCAGCTTCAACACGATACCACAGTTCATCAAGAGTAGTGACTGGCGTATTGTGATGAGCCAGTTGCTCAGCCACCATTGACCAGACGTTTTCATTGTAGAGAGATCTGGAGAATGCGTTGGCCAGGGCAGCAGTCGAACATTTTTTGTATCCAGAAAGGCCCGTACAGGACCTGCAACATGTGGTCGTGCATTATCCTGCTGAAATGTAGGGTTTCGCAGGGATCGAATGAATGGTAGACGGTCGCAGGTTCGAATCCTGCCTCGGGCATGGATGTGTGTGATGTCCTTAGGTTACTTAGGTTTAATTAGTTCTAAGTTCTAGGCGACTGATGACCTCAGAAGTTAAGTCGCATAGTGCTCAGAACCATTTGAACAATTTTTTTGAATGGTAGAGCCACGGGGCGTAACACATCTGACATGTAACGTCCACCGTTCAAAGTGCCGTCAGTGCGAACAAGACATGACCGAGACGTGTAACCAATGGCTCCCCATACCATGAAGCCGGGTCATACGCCAGTATGGCGATGACGAATACACGCTTCCAATGAGCGTTCACTGCGATATCGCCAAACACAGATGCGACCATCATGATGCTGTAAACAGAACCTGGATTCATCCGAAAAAATGTGAAGTTTTGCCATTCGTGCACCCAGGTTCGTCGTTGAGTACACCATCGCAGGCGCTCCTGTCTGTGATGCAGCGTCAAGGGTAACCGCAGCCATGCTCTCCGAGCTGACAGTCCGTGCTGCTGCAAATGTAGTCGAACTGTTCGTGCAGATGACTGTTGTCTGGCAGAAGTCCCCATCTGTTGACTCAGGGATCGAGACGTGGCTGCACGATCCGTTACAGCCATGCGGGTATGATGCCTGTCATCTCGACTGCTAGTGATACGAGGCCGTTGGGATCCAGCACGACGTTCCGTATTACCCTCCTGAACGCACCGATTCCATATTCTGCTAACAGTCATTAGATCTCGACGAACACGAGCAGCAATGTCGCGATACGATAAACTGCAATCGCGATAGGCCGACCTTTATCAAAGTTGGAAACATGATGGTACGCATTTGTCCTCCTTACACGAGTCATCGCAACAACGTTTCATCAGGCAACGCCGGGCAACTGCTGTTTGTGTATGAGAAATCGGTTGGAAACTTTCCTCATGTTAGCACGTTGTAGGTGTCGCCACCGGCGCCAACCTTGTGTGAATGCTCTGAAAAGCTAATCATTTGCATATCACAGCATCTTCGTCCTGTCAGTTAAATTTCGCGTCTGTAGCACGTAATCTTCATAGTGTAGCAATTTTAATAGCCAGCAGTGTATTATGCAGGAAATGGAAGGTAAGGTTAAATTCCCCAAATATCTCATAATATAGAGCAAAAAGAAGTTGAATAGTGAAAATATGGAGCATACTTTCTTTGTACTTGTCAAATTACTGCCTGGTGGAAGAAATACGCGATTCATATGTGTATTTAATTTATAAGTTAAAATTTAAGCTTGATATTATTAAAACTATAACAAAACAACGTAAAGAGTGGGTTGTTTAAGTGTTTAAATATACGGCAGATATTAATAAATATCTTGTGCTACAAACGTTGCCTGTCGTATTTCTTAACCCACAAATCCCTATACATTTCTGAAACGAAGAATCTACGACATGTGTGCACTATCAGCTGCTACACATAGGGGCCTTTAGGTTTCTACACTTTTCTCATCAAGACAGTTAGGTCTCTAGCGATGTTCATATTTTTTTTTAATTTTTTTTTGCATTGCCATAGTTACTGCCACGGAGACAAGGGCTCGTACTAGATTTTTTCCATTGTTCTTAGCACTAGCAAATAAAACTGCTGCGAATGTGATGCTTTCGCTGGCAATAGTAGCCGAAAATACCCACACCCTGGCGAACAGCCGTAAAGTGCTGCACTCGACACTATTTACTACATTAAGGGACTCTCGAAAAAAATCTGTTTATATATCTCCTTTCACGTCTGAAGCTGCTTGAATGTTGTACAGTTAACAACATAACAACTGGTTTTTCTGATTGTAAATCCAATGGAAAAGCAGCTTTTACAGCAAAGTCAGGTGCTCCACAGCAGCCCGTTTTCTTGGTCAGATAGGAGGGGAGTGAACACTTGGCTGAATTAAGTAAACAAAAAGTCGATTTTTTTGCGGTGTTCTTGTTTGTCTGCTGGAATAATCAACCTTTAAAAGAGTGGTTAACAGGTTATGTATAAGGAAAATAAGAGCCCGGAAAGGTGGGTCATCGAGATCAAGAAACTAAAACTCGAGTTAATGACATGGACACTATCATATAGAATCGAAAAGCAACGTCATCGTCATTTGACCAGCTAATAAGCTCTTAATGGGTAACGCGTTAAATCTGTTCGATACATTATTCTAGGTATCCTTACCTTTGCCAGCAAGATAGTCAGGTCTCTAGAGATATATACCAATTATTTGCATACTTCTTACTAAGTTTTCTCCTTATTGTTAACACTAGCAAAAGAATCGCTGGTTATGTGATGCTTCGACCAACAATAGTAACAGCAAATAAAAAACTTGTTTTCTATGCTATACGAAGCTGGAGTGGAAAATACCAACTGTAACCAGCAGTAAATATTTGCTGGAATAGACCAAACTGCAAGCGTAAGAAAGTGGTAGAATTAACTGTCTAATGTTAAGATAACGAGATAGACAGACGAATCTTACCACCCATCAAAGAGCCTTTGAGTTTAGATTAAAAAAAAAAGTAAGATGAGATACTTCGAAACTGCACACGCCATAGCACACGTTTTTGTAACATTCCTGGAAATGGAATTTTAAGAATGGGTTGCTCACGACTATCACTATGATCCTCGAATTTCAGGTATTAAGCTTCGGTTCACACTCAGGTGGCAAAAGTTATGAGATAGCGATGTGCTCATATATAGATGGCGGTAGTATCGTATACACAAGGTATAAAAGGGAGGTGCAGTGGCGGAGCTGTCGTTCGTATTCAAGTGTTTTCTGTGAACAGTTTTCGATGTGGTTATGGTCACACATGGACGGGAATCAACAGCCTCTGAACGCGGATAGCTAGTTGGAGCTACACGCATGCCACATTTTCTTTCCGAAATCGTTGGGGATTTCAATATTTCTCGATCCACGGTGTCAAGAGTCTACCGAAATACCACATTTCAGGCATTACCTCTCACTACGGACAACACAGTGGCCAACGGCCTTCACTTAACGACCGACACAAGCGACGTCTGGGTAAAGTTGTCAGCGCTAACAGACAAGCAACACTGTGTCACATAATCACGTAAATCAATGTAGGACGTAATACGAACGTATCCGATAGGACAGTGCGGTAAAATGCAGCGATAATGAGTTATGACAGCGCGATAAAGGGTGTATCGCCTCTCCTGGGCTCGTGACCACATCGGTTGGACCTTAGACGACTGAGATACTATGGCCCTGTGAGATTAGCCCCGATTTCACTTGCTAAGGGCTGATGGTAGGGTTTGAGTGTGACACAGACGCCGCGAAGCCATGGGCCCAGGTTGTCAACTAGCCACATGCCAGCTTATGGGGCTTGATAATGGTGTGGGCAGTGTTTACCTAGAATGGCTACGTCCTCTGGTCCAACTGAATCAAAAAATGGTTCAAATGGCTCTGAGCACTATGGGACTTAACATCTATGGTCATCAGTCCCCTAGAACTTAGAACTACTTAAACCTAACTAACCTAAGGACAACACACAACACCCAGCCATCACGAGGCAGAGAAAATCCCTGACCCCGCCGGGAATCGAACCCAGGAACCCGGGTGTGGGAAGCAAGAACGCTACCGCACGACCACGAGATGCGGGCTTCCAACTGAATCGATCATTGACTGGAAATAGTAAGGTTCAGCTACTTGGAGATCATTTGCAGCAATTCAGTAATGGAAATTTTATGGCTGACAATGCTACACATTACAATTGTTCGGATTAGTGTGAAGAACATTATCTACAATTCGAGGAATGATTGGCCACACAGATCGCCCGACATTAATCCCAACGACCTTTTATGGGGCGCTATACGGAGATCAGTTCTTGTACAAATTGCTGCACTTTCGCAATTATTGACGCCTATAGAGATAGTAAGGCTCAGTACTTCTGCAGGGACTTCCAGCGACTTGTTCAGCCATGCCACGTCGAGTTACAGCAATACGCTGGGCAAATGAAAGTCCGACACCATACTCAGGTTGTTGTTGTTGTTGTTGTGGTCTTCAGTCCTAAGACTCGTTTGATGCAGCTCTCCATGCTACCCTATGCTGAGCAAGCTTCTTCATCTCCCAGTACTTACTGCAACCTACATCCTTCTGAATATGCTTAGTGTATTCATCTCTTGGTTTCCCTCTACGATTTTTACCCTCCACGCTGCCCTCCAATGCTAAATGTGTGATCCCTTGATGCCTCAAAACATGTCCTACCAACCGGTCCCTTCTTTTTGTCAAGTTGTGCCACAAACGTCTCTTCTCCCCAATTCTATTCAATACCTCCTCATTAGTTATGTGATCTACCCATCTAATCTTCATCATTCTTCTGTAGCACCACATTTCGAAAGCTTCTATTCTCTTCTTGTCCAAACTATTTATCGTCCATGTTTCACTTCCATACATGGCTACACTCCGTACAAATACTTTCAGAAACGACTCCCTGGCACATAAATCTATACACGATGTTAACAAATTTCTCTTCTTCAGAAATGCTTTCCTTGCCATTGCCAGTCTACATTTTATATCCTCTCTACTTCGACCATCATCAGTTATTTTGCTCCCCAAATAGCAAAACTCCTTTACTACTTTAAGTGTCTCATTTCCTAATCTAATTCCCTCAGCATCACGCGACTTAATTCGACTACATTCCATTATCCTCGTTTTGATTTTGTTGATGTTCATCCTATATCCTCCTTTCAAGACACTGTCCATTCCGTTCAACTGCTCTTTCAAGTCCTTTGCTGTCTCTGATAGAATTGCAATGTCGTCGGTGAACCTCAATTTTTTTTTCTTCTCCATGGATTTTAATACCTACTCCGAATTTTACTTTTGTTTCCTTTACTGCTTGCTCAATATACAGATTGGATAACATCAGGGAGAGGCTACAACCCTGTCTCACTCCATATCCAACCACTGCTTGCGCTTCATGCCCCTCGACTCTTACATCTACTGCCTGCTTTCTGTACAAATTATAAATATCCTTTCACCCCCCTGTCCCCAGTTTGAGGCCGCAGCTCTGCGTCCGCTGTCTGTCTCCACACCTGGTTGCGACGAAAAAAAAAGGTGCAAATGGCTCTGAGGTCATCAGTCCCCTAGAACTGAGAACTACTTAAACCAAACTAACCTAAGGATATCACACACATCCATGCCCGAGGCAGGATTAGAACCTGCGACCGTAGCGCCTGGAACCGCTCGGCCACCCCGGCCGGCAGTTGCGCCGAAATTCGAACACTGAATCCGATCTCTACCAAAGCTCGTGGTCGGATGGACACTACTCCAAGACTCCAACTCTCCTCATAGCCTAGGCGCAGTGCCACCTAAGTACCCCTCGACCAATCGCCGGGCACAAGCGAGACGCAACTTTTAATCAGAAAAATATGAAATAAAACAGACGCCCCCTCCTGTATGTCGAAGAGGAAATAAGTAATCAGATACGTTGCCGTCTAAGGCAGAAAGTGTGGCCAAAACCATCTCTCTGCGTTACGCTGTTACCGAATTTCCTCTCCCACAAAACTTTAGGAAAATGCCAAGCATGCTATTTTCCGTTGCTTATCTCATAGCCAGAGTCTGGCGAAGATGCTATCAGATATTGAAAGCGCTGCCACTTGCATGTCTACGTCGCAGGTCAGAGTCCGAAACGAGCACTTGTTCGCACCTGTTTGTTCGGCCTCCGCGACTGAAGCTAAAGTTAATACCGTATCTCCGCCGTTCAGTATTGTTCGCTCTTGTGTCTGTGAGAAAGTCTGGGACGCCAATGCTGCGCAGTCCATACGGAACCAAGACCCCTGATGTCTCCAAGGGCCTCGGCCGGCACTCAAGGAGCATCTGATAACGACTGCACGCTACACAGGTGTGTACCTGGATGGCGTTGCCCGGCCGACTTCCTGCCAAACATAGCATAGCTTGCCAGTACGTTTCACACAACTGAACAGAGGGAACCGAAACTATGGCCCGGAAAACTACTCCGGCGTACGCATGCACTGTTGGAATCTTAACTGAAAGATAAGGGTATGGAAAGAAATTACTTAACACCATAGTGGTTCATGGTGTGGGTTTCTGTAGTCATGTCCTAGTTCATGAACCACGGGCAATGTATGAGTGGCCAAGTAAGTGGTCCCGACAGTCGGGATACCAGTTACTTTGGAATAAGGCTGGGCATCTCGGACATATTCTGAGTCGTGGTCACCTTTGTGCTCATACGGCATAGACTACCAAATCCACCGGTTAGTCCCTCAGCCGTTAGGGGTAAAACCCAATGGGACTCGGGGCAAGTAAGGCTAGCAACCTGCTTCCCTGGTACTTTAAATATGATGCTGGCAACAATCAGAGCAAAATGCCTCGGACCTTTGGAGGTGACGGAGTCCCACCTCTAACTGACAAACCAGGGACTCCTAAGATACGACTTGGCAAACAAATGGTAATGAGATGGGGAGCTATTAATATCAATGGGGGCTACTCTGGGAAGAAGGTAGAGCTGGCAGAAGCTGCAAGTAAGATGGGGCTGGACGTTTTAGCTGTTAGTGACATTCGGGTAAGGGGCGAGAAAGAAGATGAAGTGGGAGAATACAAGGTCTACCTGTCAGGAGTCAAAGCAGGAATAGCACAATGTGGTGTAGGGCTTTACATCGGGAAAGAAATGGAACCCAGCGTAGTTGCAATAAGGTATGTAAACGAACGACTGATGTGGACAGATTTGACAATGTCTAGCAAGAAAATTAGGATTGTGTCAGTATATTCGCATTGTGAAGGGACAGATCAAGATAAGATGGATAGTTTTTATGAGGCACTCAGTGATGTAGTTGTTAGAGTAAAGGACAAGGACAGTGTTCTGCTCATGGGTGATTTTAACGCCAGGATTGGAAATCGAACAGAAGGGTATGAAAAGGTTATGGGTAAATATGGATAGGATATGGAGGTCAACAGGAACGGGAAACAACTCTTGGATTTCTGTGCCAGTATGGGCTTAGTAATCACAAACTCCTTTTTTAAACATAAAAACATTCACTGGTGTACTTGGGAAGGCAGGGGAACCAGATCTGTCATTGATTATATAATAACAGATCAGGAATTCAGGAAGGCTGTGAGGGACACTTGTGTATTCAGGGGACTCTTTGATGACACTGATCATTATTTAATCTACAGTGAAATTGGGATTGTGAGGCCGAAAGTGCAGGAGGTCAGGTCCATATGTAGGAGGATAAGAGTGGAGAAACATCAGGATAAGAAAATCAGGCACAAGTACATAACAGCGATCTCAGAAAGGTACCAGTTAGTTGAATGTAGTCAATTACAGTCATTGGAAAAGGAATGGACAAGGTACAGGGACACAGTACTAGAAGTGGCTAAAGAATGTCTTGGAACAGTAGTGTCTAAAAGTAGGATGAAGCCAACAGCTTGGTGGAATGATACAGTCAAGGCAGCCTGTAAAAGGAAAAAGAAGGGGTATCAAAAATGGCTACATACCAAAACCCAGGTAGACAGAGAAAGTTATGTTGAAGAAAGAAACAAAGCCAAACAGATAATTGCAGCATCCAAGAAGAAATCTTGGGAAGACTTTGGAAACAGGTTGGAGACTATGGGTCAAGCTGCTGGAAAACCATTCTGGAGTGTAATTAGCAGTCTTCGAAAGGGAGGTAAGAAGGAAATGACAAGTATTTTGGACAGGTCAGGAAAACTGCTGGTGAATCCTGTGGATGCCTTGGGCAGATGGAGGGAGTATTTTGAAGAGTTGCTCAATGTAGGTGAAAATGCGATCAGTAATGTTTCAGATTTCGAGGTAGAATGGGATAGGAATGATGATGGAAATAGGATCACATTTGAGGAAGTGGAAAAAATGGTCAATAGATTGCAGTGCGATAAAGCGGCTGGGGTGGATGAAATTAAGTCGGAACTCATCAAATACAGTGGAATGTCAGGTCTTAAATGGCTACACAGGATAATTGAAATGGCCTGGGAGTCGGGACAGGTTCCATCAGACTGGACAAAAGCAGTAATCACACCAATCTTTAAACATGGAAACAGAAAAGATTGTAACAACTACAGAGGTATCTCTTTAATCAGCGTTGTGGGTAAAATCATCTCAGGTATTGTTGAAAGGAAAGTGCGAGTATTAGTTGAGGACCAATTGGATGAAAATCAGTGTGGGTTTAGGCCTCTTAGAGGTTGTCAGGACCAGATCTTTAGCTTACGGCAAATAATGGAGAAGTGTTATGAGTGGAACAGGGAATTGTATCTATGCTTTATAGATCTAGAAAAGGCATATGACCGGGTTCCTAGGAGGAAGTTATTGTCTGTTCTACAAGATTAAGGAATAGGAGGCAAACTTTTGCAAGCAATTAAAGGTCTTTACATGGATAGTCAGGCAGCAGTTAGAGTTGATGGTAAATTGAGTTCATGGTTCAGAGTAGTTTCAGGGGTAAGACAAGGCTGCGACCTGTCTCCACTGTTGTTCATATTATTTATGGATCATATGTTGAAAACAATAGACTGGCTGGGTGAAATTCAGATATGTGAACACAAAATAAGCAGTCTTGCATATGCGGATGACTTAGTTGTGATGGCAGATTCGATTGAAAGTTTGCAAAGTAATATTTCAGAGCTAGATCAGAAATGTAAGGACTATGGTATGAAGATTAGCATCTCCAAAACGAAAGTAATGTCAGTGGGAAAGAAATATAAACGGATTGAGTGCCAAATAGGAGGAACAAAGTTAGAACAGATGGACGGATTCAAGCACTTAGGATGCATATTCTCACAGGATGGCAACATAGTGAAAGAATGGAAGCGAGGTGTAGCAAAGCTAATGTAGTGAGCGCTCAGCTACGATATACTCTCTTCTGCAAGAAGGAAGTCAGTACCAAGACTAAGTTATCTGTGCACCGTTCAATCTTTCGACCAACTTTGTTGTATGGGAGCGAAAGCTGGGTGGATTCAGGTTACCTTATCAACAAGGTTGAGGTTACGGATATGAAAGTAGCTAGGATGATTGCAGGTACTAGTAGATGGGAACAATGGCAGGAGGGTGTCCACAATGAGGAAATCAAAGAAAAACTGAGAATGAACTCTATAGATGTAGCAGTCAGGGCGAACAGGCTTAGATGGTGGGATCATGTTACGCGCATGTGAGAAGCAAGGTTACCCAAGAGACTCATGGGTTCAGCAGTAGAGGGTAGGAGGCGTCGGGGCAGACCGAGGAGAAGGTACCTGGATTCGGTTACGAATGATTTTGAAGTAATATGTTTAACATCAGAAGAGGCACCAATGTTAGCACTGAATAGGGGATAATGGAGGAACTGTATAAGGGGGGCTATGCTCCTGACTGAACGCTGAAAGGCATAATCAGTCTTAAATGATGATGATGATGATGATGATTATGATGATGATGATCATAGTCACTCATTTGTTGAACGAAAACAAAACTGAGACCAATATTATAACATAATCGCTTTAAGGTACCTGTTTTTTGATGTCTTTGATGACCGTGCAGTTAGTGAATAGGTGCACTATCCTCTGTGCTCTCGGTGGGTCAGATGGACGGAGTGTCTGCCATGTAAGCAGCATATCCCGGGTTCGAGTACCGGTCGGTGCACACATTTTCAGCTGTTCCCATTGATGCATATCAACAACACCCGTCGGCAGTTAAGGGTTTCGATTTAATTATCATTTAATTCTAGAGAAGCTGCACGGTCATCAATGGTATCTGTTCTTTCTGGAACAGATACCATCTTCATATAGTCAATGGCTGCCCAGC
The DNA here is from genome assembly GCF_023864275.1 of Schistocerca cancellata. Lineage (NCBI taxonomy): Eukaryota > Metazoa > Arthropoda > Insecta > Orthoptera > Acrididae > Schistocerca > Schistocerca cancellata. The sequence continues at coordinate 418,418,521 of NC_064634.1, read as the reverse complement.
CATTGACCTTCTTCTGTGCGAATACGCACGCTTTGCCCAAACGCTTACGGGACTCGTCAGCTTAGTCTGGCGCGAGTAATGTGTGAATAAACAAATATCTATTAGGAAGACTACGAATGTAGGTTGTGGACAGTAGGGAATGTGGGTCTCACGGGAAGCGTGCAAGGGAGAATTTCCTACAGTCGCACTATCGTCTGTCCCCTCGGTGGCTCAGATGGATAGAGCGTCTGCCATGTAAGTAGCAGATTCCGGGTTTGAGTCCTGGTCGGGGCACACGTTTTCAGCTGTTCCCATTGATGCATATCGACAACACCTGTCAGCAGCTACGAGTTTTGATTTAATTATCATTTAATATGATTTATATCATTGCGGAATTCTGTGTGAGGGGATGGTTCATTAGGCTGTCATCTCACACATTGTCCTGCAACAGAATGATGCCACCTGTCAATATTCCTTGGAGTTTAGACTACATACTGCACTTCAGCTCTTTGCAAAACGTCCACACACTAGCGTGTATGCCTTCGAGACCAAACATTCAGGAATGGAGACGGATGGCATAATGCTCACCCACATGTTGTCAAAGTTGTTTCGAAAACACTATAGAAGTTTCTCTGGGAAGCACTTATACATGCATCATACGATCCCTAACTGTCCCCATGCGATTCCCTTATTTTTGGACCCCTGAAGAAAGATACTCATGGCTATCGAAACGCTTCAGACGAAGAGGAGAACGCCTGAGTAGAATCGCGGTTCCATAGGTAACTGCAAACAATTTTTAGTGATGATATTTCCCATCCTGTCCCCCAGTAGGATAGATGTATTAACAGCTATGGTGATTACTTTTGGAACAATAAACAGTTCACTTAATTTTTATTCCCTTTGTCTCGTTTTAATTTGACAGCTTTTTATAATTATGTGGAGTAGTGAGAGTAAGATTTGACACAACACGTTGAAACGTCCCCTTAGAAAAATTTTTACATGACTGTGCTTAAACTGACACACAATATTTTTAGCGCAACGCAATCTGACTTTCAAAAATCTCTACTAAAGAATGGCCCTGACTATCATTAACCTATACCTTTCACAAATCACTTACCTCACAAAAATCTTCGTTACTCGAACTACTGCAATACAGCGAGCGCCACTACTGCCAGCTAAATAAAAGATTCAAACTACGGAAGGCACTAACTACTGATAGGCATAGTTAGCAAATGAAAGATTTTAATAGAAAACAAACAATGTATTTACCTTAGTAATCATAATATATATAGCAGTTCATGACATCCATTTTTACAAATTTCAAAACTCCGCCATTTCTCTCCCCACATCCACCACTGCTGGCGGCTCACCTCCCACTGCGCAACGCTACGCGCTGTTCACATCCAGTTGCCGCTGCCAAACACTACAATGGCAGACAACAATGCAAACTAGCCACATACTGCACACAGCACAGCCAGTGATTTTCGTACAGAGCGCTACGTAACGTTGCCCATAAGAAAACATAAACAGCCTACTTACATAGCCCCGATTCTCCCCACAAAAAATTTTACAAATTGTTTTTGGGCAGTGGCCAATAATGATTTGATAAAATTTTTCATAATTACAATAACAAAGATATCAAATGCACACACTTATTGATACAATGTTGGTCAAAAGCTAAAATTTTCTCACAGTCCATAAAGACAGTCCTGATCATTCATCATAGTAGTAATTACAGTTTTTTTTTAGAAAACTAACAATGTATTTACCTTAATAATCATCAAAAGTCATAATATATACAGCAGCTCATGACATCCATTTTTACAAATTTCAAAACTCCGCCATTTCTCTCCCCACATCCGCCACTGCTGGCGGCTCACCTCCCACTGCGCAACGCTACGCGCTGTTCACATCCAGCTGCCGCTGCCAAACACTACAATGGCAGACAACAATGCAAACTAGCCACAGACTGCACACAGCACAGCCAGTGATTTTCGTACAGAGCGCTACGTAACGTTGCCAATAAGAAAACATAAACAGCCTACTTACAACGTATCAGTTAGGCCCAGGGCGAACAACTTTTGCGCTGTGATACGTGTACATTTCGAGTAAAGACAGTTCTGTCGAAACCCATAGTCTGGTAGCAAACTAACACGACAGCAATATAGCAAATATAGCGTGTCCGCTTTGTAATTGTATTTATGCCCAGATTCTCCCTGGCCGGCCGGAGTGGCCGAGCGCTTCTAGGCGTTTCAGTCTGGAACCGCGCGATCGCTATGGTCGCAGGTTCGAATCCTGCCTCGGGCATGGATGTGTGTGATGTCCTTAGGTAAGTTAGGCTTACGTAGTTCTAAGTTCTAGGGGACTTATGACCTCCGATGTTAAGTTCCATAGTGCTCAGAGCCATTTGAACCAGATTGTCCCTAAATTAACTTACAACAGCTGGTTTAATATTTCATAGCATTCTTAACAGTAGTTTAACAGTTGTAAATTCCTACTGTTGTAATAGTAGTCGTAGCTATTTTGATAATCTGACTCTAATGATGCCCTGTATAATGTTAATGGAATGTACGCATAGGTCTAGTGTTTCAGGGTAAGGCAGAGGTGCATTCGGTTTAGTTCACAGATGGCAGTAGTTTCCAATGCTTATATTAGTCCAGGTGACAGGAATGAAAAATTCCTTCCTCCTTGGCTATATGGCACCGAGTACAGCTACAGTTACAGTAATTTGTAAGCTCAAAGTTGTGAATTAGTACTACAGAGGAACTGTACTGCGCGGGAGAACTGAACTGTCACACCTCTGAAATGCAGATGACTCTTACGCAGGATGTTTATTGGTATCAAATTTCAACATGTTTTTATTTTATTTTATGGATAAGATGGTCATTAACGCATGTAATGGAAAGTATTTTAATGGGCTGCGTGCAATGACGGACATAATACTCGTATTAAAGTTATTGCTCCAATTAATCAGGCAGCTTAAGACCTGCTCCTTTATATTCGCCGGGCATTGTAAATTTTATTCCAACTATTATGCCGGAGTATTAAAGGTTTACGAACTGCTCGACGGGTAGAACGATGTTAGAAAAGCCCCCTGGATGATCAAGAGACGGGCGCGGGCCCTGGGCTGTGAAAGAAAAAGGAAGAGAAGGGGCGATAGGCCAGTAGGGTGTGGTGAGAGGCTAGGGGGTTGGGTGCCTCTGTGAAAAGAGGCGGCCAGGGGCGGTCTTGATGGATCCTTCCGTCGTTAAACGGCGCCCTTCTGCGAGAACTAATATTTGAGTTTAATTTCGCCGGTGAATTTTAATTAACGGCGCGTGGCACTGTATAGACACTGTAAATTAGTGAGTCATCCCCACGATATCGCCGTGTTATGGGCGAGCTGCGCCACTAAAGCTATGTCCGGCGTCGGATACCCCCCACAGCCTGGACTGGGGGAATTGTGTGGCTTCTGTGACACAAGAAACGATGTCTAAGCATGGAACCAGGTAGTCTATAGGCGTTTTTCTACGCCGTGTGCGTTTATAGGAACGGGAAGAAGAAATATGCCACCAGCTAATACAGCATCGGCACTGCTTAAGCAGAAGAACACTATGAAGAGAGTCACGTAGACACATTTTCTGAATCGGCACTTAGGCTCTTAATGCCTCTGCAAACAATCAGATTTGTTTAACAAATAGGCTATTTCCTATCCACGTGTTTGTAAAATAACAACGAAAACAAACCAATAAAATTCGTCAAATATGACCTCATTTCTGAAGCAGCTGTAATGTAAAATGTATCGTGTCGCTATGTCTTTAACTGTTCGGAATCGTTAACAATGCAGACAAAGCATTTCTTGCACCGACTTCAGCATTGCGTTTAAAGAACAAAACGAAAACAACACGCTGGTCCAGCGAATAACTGAAACTGACGCGTGAAAATCTGGTAAATAAAACGTTACAGTCGGAACCTAAGGATTACACCAACTCTCTCCCAAGGTACAGTCAAACTTTCAGTAACTTGATAGAATTACATAGCATTCGGAGTGGATTATAGGACACAGTTATCCGAAAAACTGTTCTCTCTCAGTTACAAGAGGACCGCGCCAACTCAACACTGATTTCTTCCAGAGACGAGGGTGTTTCTCGGAACCACCACGAGAGGTCAGCGCTAGCGCAACGAGTTTTTCACGTGATATTCAGTGAAGTGTTCCCTTTAAACACGTTGTAACCTCCCCTCAGAATGTGACAATAATAATGTAAATGGAAATGGAGCCAAGTGTAACCTCCCCGCAGAAATACACTCCTGGAAATTGAAATAAGAACACCGTGAATTCATTGTCCCAGGAAGGGGAAACTTTATTGACACATTCCTGGGGTCAGATACATCACATGATCACACTGACAGAACCACAGGCATATAGACACAGGCAACAGAGCATGCACAATGTCGGCACTAGTACAGTGTATATCCACCTTTCGCAGCAATGCAGGCTGCTATTCTCCCATGGAGACGATCGTAGAGATGCTGGATGTAGTCCTGTGGAACGGCTTGCCATGCCATTTCCACCTGGCGCCTCAGTTGGACCAGCGTTCGTGCTGGACGTGCAGACCGCGTGAGACGACGCTTCATCCAGTCCCAAACATGCTCAATGGGGGACAGATCCGGAGATCTTGCTGGCCAGGGTAGTTGACTTACACCTTCTACAGCACGTTGGGTGGCACGGGATACATGTGGACGTGCATTGTCCTGTTGGAACAGCAAGTTCCCTTGCCGGTCTAGGAATGGTAGAACGATGGGTTCGATGACGGTTTGGATGTACCGTGCACTATTCAGTGTCCCCTCGACGATCACCAGTGGTGTACGGCCAGTGTAGGAGACCGCTCCCCACACCATGATGCCGGGTGTTGGCCCTGTGTGCCTCGGTCGTATGCAGTCCTGATTGTGGCGCTCACCTGCACGGCGCCAAACACGCATACGACCATCATTGGCACCAAGGCAGAAGCGACTCTCATCGCTGAAGACGACACGTCTCCATTCGTCCCTCCATTCACGCCTGTCGCGACACCACTGGAGGCGGGCTGCACGATGTTGGGGCGTGAGCGGAAGACGGCCTAACGGTGTGCGGGACCGTAGCCCAGCTTCATGGAGACGGTTGCGAATGGTCCTCGCCGATACCCCAGGAGCAACAGTGTCCCTAATTTGCTGGGAAGTGGCGGTGCGGTCCCCTACGGCACTGCGTAGGATACTACGGTCTCGGCGTGCATCCGTGCGTCGCTGAGGTCCGGTCCCAGGTCGAGGGGCACGTGCACCTTCCGCCGACCACTGGCGACAACATCGATGTACTGTGGAGACCTCACGCTCCACGTGTTGAGCAATTCGGCGGTACGTCCACCCGGCCTCCCGCATGCCCACTATACGCCCTCGCTCAAAGTCCGTCAACTGCACATACGGTTCACGTCCACGCTGTCGCGGCATGCTACCAGTGGTAAAGACTGCGATGGAGCTCCGTATGCCACGGCAAACTGGCTGACACTGACGGCGGCGGTGCACAAATGCTGCGCAGCTAGCGCCATTCGACGGCCAACACCGCGGTTCCTGGTGTGTCCGCTGTGCCGTGCGTGTGATCATTGCTTGTACAGCCCTCTCGCAGTGTCCGGAGCAAGTATGGTGGGTCTGACACACCGGTGTCAATGTGTTCTTTTTTCCATTTCCAGGCGTGTATAAAAAAAATATCTATGATAATAAAAATGAACCAAATGTTAACTCCCCACAAAATATCATTAAGGATGAAGATTGAACATTAAACCCACCATAATATTAATTAAATAATGAATCATGAACTGAATGTAACATCTGAACAGAAATAATAATATCTGGTAAATTTTATAAGGACTGCAGCGCTGACCTTCGGCCCTGTGAAATAATTAAACCTGATAAATTTTTATAAGGACAGCAGCGCTGACCTTCGGCCCTGTATTCTGAATAAAAAGCAAAAATTCTTACCTCAATAAAAAAACTGCATCTATATCTGCTCTTATTTATTGACACAGCTTCGTGCAATGCTGGCGTATATTTAATTTTGATTCTTGGAGGAAATGCATAGGAAATATTCTTTAAATTGAAGTGAATGTTTTTCTTTACAAGAGTTACTTTATAAAAAATTATTATTGGGGCATTTTTTTGAACAAATTAATTACAATTAACATACATTATTAGATTTGCGCAATGCTGCTTCATTACCTTCTATAACAATATACATCGTCCCGAACCGTGACCAGAGTCGCGTGAAGAGCACGCCGCCGACGCATGCCGATGTCCGCTCAGTACAATCGTCCACCCGCTACTACTGTCGACAGACTACTACCTCTCCCGACTCGCTACATATAACAACTGTTCCTGCCGACTCGCTACGTGCTACTGTTCCTGTCGACTCCCTACACGCTACTACTATCGTCTCGCGCGGTCAAGCGCAGACTAGCAACGATAAATAACTCTCTGGTCAGAGATTCTGTCATGCGTCGCCATCGCTGGCAATGAATACATACGTGTTTCAACGTGCCACATCAGTGCTCATGGAAGAGAGATGTGGCGGTGACGTGGCTCTGTTTTTGTTCCCGCGCAGTGTTTTGCGAAGATAGAAAAAATCCAGATTCGGACAGAGATTAAATTCTTTGTAAAGAAAGGTATGAAAGCAAAGGACATTCATGCCGATTTCCACAATACTTTGGGGGACTCTGCTCCTTCACACTGAACTGCTCCCAAGTGGACTAATGAATTTAAATTTGGTCGGGAGAGATTAGGTGATGATCCGCCCAGTGGATGGCCACAGTGTGTCACTACTCCAGAAATCATCGCAAAATTGCACAAAATTGTCATGGAGGAGCACCGATTGAAAGTGCATGAATTTGCCCACACTTGCCACATGCCATCTGAAATGGTATAACACATTTTAACAAATGAAAAAAATATCTGCTAGATGGGTGCCATGAATCTTGACGCGCGCCCGCGCACATGTGCCGCTGCCATGGCAAAATTACACGAACGAAGGTACGAACTGTAGCTTCAAAAATGGTTCATATGGCTCTGAGCATGGTACTCAACATCTGATGTCATCAGTCCCCTAGAACTTAGAACTACTTAAACCTAACTAACCTAAGGACAACACACACATCCATGCCCGAGGCAGGATTCGAACCTGCGACCGTAGCGGTCGCGCGGTTCCAGACTGAAGCGCCTGGAACTGCTCGGTCACTTCGACCGGCTACGAATTGTATCCACACTCGCGTTATTCATCTGATATGGCTCCGTCAGACTTCCAACTCTTCCCAAAACTGAAAAATTTTCTTGGTGGAAGAAGATTCACTTCAAACGCAGAACTGATAGCCGCATTTGACGACTATTTTGCAGCCCTGGAGGAAACTGATATTCGAGATGGGAACAAGGCTCTGGAACATACTTGGACCAAGTGCATTAGTCTACAAAGAGACTACACTGAAAAATGAAAAATGTTTTAGTGATGTAAGTACTTTTTTTTCTATTCCGTTCCCAGAACTTTTCAAACCACCCTCGTATGTGGTATGTGCAGGGCCGGGCTAGCAATGAAAGTGGCAGAAGTGAGAGCTCCAGATGGTGAAGCGTTTCGAAAAATCTAGCATTTGTGTCTCTGGTCGAGTGAGACACATGCCATTTGTGTTTGTATGGTTGCCAGACAGCGGCTGACTCAGTGAGAAGACTGCAGGCTGGTAATCCGACGGTCGTGTCGTCGATTCCTTTCACGATTTTTTTTATTTTCATCTAACTGGCAAATCTGGCATTTCTCAGGTATTCGTTTCGTCAATTTTCTATTAGAAACGAAACTGAAAGTGAACTGAGTTTGGCGCCATGTCACGAATCGCGTGGACCCACCGCCGGAGGTTCGAGTCCTCCCTTGGGCATGTGTGTGTGTGTGTGTGTGTGTGTGTGTGTGTGTGTGTGTGTGTGTGTGTGTGTTGTCCTTAGTGTGAGTTATTTTTAGCAGTGTGTAAGTCTAGAGACCGATGACCTCAGCAGTTTCAGGAATTCACACGCATTTGAACTTTTTTAACGGTGTTTGAGAGTAATATCGAAACAATTTCATTTCGATGTATTCTTGAAAACATCTTTGAAATTAAGAAACGGCTATACAAGGAAACATGCATAATGTACAAATGTATAAGTATAGTCTTTAAGGCAGTGCCTCTTCATAGCTCTGCTATTTTCACCTATAGCTATCTGCATCCCGCAGTTGGACGCTGTCAAAATCGCCGCCAGGTGTCAGGGACTTCATTAAGTTGACTCGATTGTACGAGTGTCTTAGTAGTAAAGAATGAATATCTTAAAACTTCATGCACAATGCAGAATTTTTCCCACTTTCAGCATTTATAACGTTATAGCTCGTGCGCTATCATGGTATACTTTGGTAGGTACGTTCAGCGGAATATGTGACACAGTCTGCGAAATATGTTGCGAAGCTATAAGCTTAAATGTCATGCATGATGCGGCAATTTTTCACGCATCCCGTCATTTATGCCGACATATATCTTGATCTATGTGTCATACAATGGTGTGATTTGCTAAGTACACTTAGTGTCAAATGTATATTTTAATGTTCATGAAACATTCGCCGTAGTTTATAATTTTGCCCAAGTTGGGAATTCAACACCCGCCACACGGATGGTAGGCGAGCTTTCTGCCCCACTGCAAAACTTACGATCTGGAAACAATTATTCTTCCCTTAGCACGTTAGCGACGGTCGGAGAAATTGAAAATCGATTATCTTATGTATTTTTGATATTTGCATCAAACGGCATTTGACAACCGATATTTGAGTTCTGTACGACACCTACCATAAATACAAAAAAAAAAAAAAATTCCCTTTGTCTGTGATCCTCTGAAAGTGCTGGTTCATGGTTATCGGAAGCCACTGTCACATGATAGCGTTAACAAGATTAACGAGCGCGCTGTACAATCATTTTACATCTGACCTCCGTTTTTTCCTGACACAATACAGTCTTACTCATCCACTTAATCATCGTAATCTACCCACTGGGTGATTCCAATTAAAGTGCAGCTACCCATGGAGGTACTACGTGAGCTGCAATTATCGTATGGCAGGGAAAGTCGATAGCTACGCTCACGCATTAATACGAACCGATTAATGCTAGAAGAAAAAAATAGTTCTGATTTTGAGTACAAGATTAAAATCTGGGGCTTAACGCGAGTTGTATGACGTCTAATATCCACGCTGTCATTTGACAAGCCATGACGTGAATGAATGATATGGATATCGAGAAAAGGACCGTGCGCTCCTAGTGAAACTATTTTATGTAAAGCACAGCAATATGAGTGCTACATTGAGAGACTAACACCTACTGATAGGTCTGATGAGAGTCCCGAGGTCATTAAATGGTTTCAACAAAGATGATAATGAAATTCTAAACCACGGGTGAGCGTGGTGTGGCACCAGGAAGAGGACCAGGTTGCTGCTGCTGTGACTGACCATGCGATCCGTGCCCGGGGTAGTCCTAGCGCTCACTTGTAGAGTCACAAGAACTGTCCATCCCATGGTCAAAAATACGGAAAGTTTTGCGGTCTATTCTCATTGGCATTGTACAAGATACAGATGTTTCGGCAACTGAAACCTCGTTATCCTTAACAACGTTCTTAATTCGCTCTTCGATTTCTTTCAATGATCGAAGTTGATGTTATGTGACTAGGCAATATTGTGTGGAGTGAGGAGGCACATTTTACACTATGGGGTGCAGTGAATACACAGAACATCCGAATTTGGGATACTGTTAAACAGCATGTTGTGTCGAAGAGCCACTGCACTCTCCGTATGTTACTGAGTGGCGAAATTTCAGAATCAAATTTATTCTCTGTCCGTATTTCCTTGCAGCCAGTGCATCCAGAGGGACTCTCGGATGTACTGTGATGTCTATACTTTATCGAGACCTCCTTATACAGCATGTGATTCTTGATTTAGAAGAGGACAACTGTGTGGGAACAACTTTTATATGCAAGATGTAGCAACACCTCACGTCACACGCTCAGTGAAATACACGCATCAAAAAAAGTTTTATATCACTCAGGTTCCCAGAAATCCTGAAGATAGACGTTGACAGTGGATATTGTATCACCGTTCAGACATGTCACTAAACCCGACCAAAGATGTAAAGAACCAAGCATAACAGCGCGTGCTAGACGGAGGGAGTCCGACGGCCGATCAGTTCCATCCATTCCACCACAAAGGAGGTACACGGCTCGTGTTGTCTGCAGTTCAACCATGCCTAGACGGACAATACCGTGGTTCGATCGCATACGCATTGTTACTTTGTGCCAGGAAGGGTTCTAAACAAGGGAAATATCCAGGCGTCTCTGAGTGAACCGAAGCGAAGTAGTTTTCACATGTAAGAAAGACAGAGAGACAGGAACTGTGTATGACAGTCCGCCCAAGGGCTACTACTGCAGTGGTTGACCGCTGTCTACGGGGCATGGCTCGGAGCAACCCTGATATCAACGCCGCCATGTTGAATAATGCTTTTCGTGCAGACACAGGACGTCGTGTTACAGCTCAAACTGAGGGCAATAGGCTGAATGATGGGCAACTTCACTCCCGACGTCCATGGCGACGTCCATCTTTGCAACCACGACACCATGCAGCGCGGTACAAATGGGCCAGGATTGGTATCACGTTATCTTCACCGATGAGTGTCGTATATGCCTTCAACCAGACAACCATTGGAGACGTGTTTGGAGGCAACCCGGTCAGGCTGAACATCTTAGACACACTGTCCAGCGCGTGTAGCAAGGTGGAGGTATCCTGCTGTTTTGGGGTGGCATCATGTGGGGCCGATGTACGCTGCTGGTGGTCATGGAAAGCGCAGTAACGGCTGTACGATACGTGAATGCCATCCTCCGACCGATAGTTTAACTATAGCGGCAGGATATTTGCGAGGCATTCGTCTTCATGGACGACGAATCGCGCCCCCATCGTGCACATCTTGTGAATGAATTCCTTCAGTATAACAACATCGCTCGGCTAGAGTGGCCAGCATATTCTCCAGACATGAACCCTATGGAACATGCCTGAGATAGATTGAAAAGTGTTCTTTATGGTCTACGTAACCCACCAACCAATCTGAAGGATCTACGCTGAATCAACGTTCAGTAGAGAGGCTGTCTGTACCAACAGTGCATTGATGAACTTGTGGATAGTATGGTACATTGGATACAGGCATGCATCAATGCAACTAGTTATTAGAGGAACCGATGTGTGCAGCGGTATGGACCACCACCTCCCAAGGTCTCGCTGTGTGGTGGTACAACATGCAATGTTTCATGGTTATGTTTAAGTTGCATGAAACTCACTTGGAATAAGAAAATGCTATCTGACATTGAAATTCACGGAAAAGATTGCGTCGCCACCAACTCCAGCCACACGAGAAATAAAGGGTTCGGCTGAATCGGAAAATTAATTAATTTAATCATAAGAAAAAAGACTCGTAAGAGAACATTCACGATACTATCACTCGTAAAGAATGGGATGTAATTATTAGTTTGGTCAACGCACTGTTCATGTGAATCAAATATTAAAATAAAGTAAATAATGCGTGAGCACTGTGTATAAGAGCAGCATGCAACAGCACTCCTGAAAACAACATCTATTCTAAAGAATTTCTTCTCAATAAAAACGGAACACTAATTATTGGACCTGTGCACAAGGAAACGCTATGGATGGGCTAACCAGGAAACTACACGCTAAATAGCTTAGGTAATAGAGACGTAACATCAGTACACAGGATAAGATTGGTGGCAAAATTATTTATTCCTTAAAACATTGATGTAATGCATCAACACAACTGCTGTTGCCTGGTTACTAAGTACAATTTCTTGTGAAACCGCACACGATTCACGACACACTCGTATGCCCACCTGGTTTGCGGAGACAGAATTTACACATACCCACATTAAACCACGCAGCCGCGAACAATTAACATTTTTTAGAAGGCACATTTGAATGGACAAAGGCTGACGGTAGTGGGCCAACAAACTCTAATATTAAACCACGTGGATGGCTTCCAACGGACATAAGGTAAATGAGACAAAGAAAATTTACGAAGAGGCAAAATTATTAAGGTGCAGGAAAGATTAGAACGTATACAGACGCAGTTGCAGGCAGACAAACATTCAAAATGAACCGATGGTGCACTTCTTACATATGCAACATCTTTCTGTTACGTTCTTCTTACGGATCAAAGTCTGGATTAGGAATTAAACTGAAAGTCTGCAGAAAACTAGCATTTCTTATTCCTACAAGGTTAAACAGTTTTTATAAGACGAGACGCGAGACCAAAAGCTAAAAGCTACCCTCTCGTTACGAGACAACGCGCCATGTGGTTAAACCAACTCACCGTCCTTCGAAGAGAGCTCGGCTGCAGACCTTCGGCGCGCTGGAAGCAGACTGACCGTCTAACACATTCCAACGTCTCCCACGCGATTCCGTGGCCAGGAAAACCCATAGATGAGGCTTCCGTCACCAACCAAACACCGGTAACTTTCACGCAAGGAGAGGAAGCCTCTTTGTCTACCTTAAAAACTACAGGGTCAGGGCATTCTGTACGAGTACCGCTGATTCTCTGCAGCAGGCTAAACCACTGTATAGCAACGTGAAACTCACCCACACTCATTCACTCACGCCTACCAGAGAGCTTTGTATCACTGGAAAGTAAATAAAATGATAATGAAAGTGGACTACCGGGCCCTTTCAACGTATGCTATTCCGATACGTGCAGGTTGCTATCATCACCATTCATGAAGCCTAGCACGTCTGTGATTTTTTTTTTTCGATAAAACGATTTGATACCCTCTAGGCGTAGAAGGTTTCCATCATGTACGCTGTCCTAGGGGGACAATGTGCTTTTCATGAGTTCCCGCCTCTCTTGTGATTTATTTTCTTTTGGCGTTATCAGATCCACGGGTTCAGAAATTAAATAGTGGTTCCGCCTGCAAATCGCCGGCCAGCGCAACCGAGCGGCTCTAGGCGCTCCAGTCCGCAACCGCGCAGCTGCTACGGTCGCTGGTTCGAATCCTGTCTCGGGCGTAGATGTGTGTGAAGTCCTTAGGTTAGTTAGGTTTAAGTAGGTCTAAATTCTAGGGGACTGATGACATCAGATGTTAAGTCCCATAGTGCTCAAAGCTATTTCAACCATTTTATCGTCCTACTCGTAGTTATTACAGCGCGCACAGAGGCGTTTAAACTGTCAATTCTACCCGCGTTCCGTACGGGTATGGAACGGCTGAAGCCCTAATAACCGATAAAACGAGCAGAACACACAGTCATACATTTCATAGTGAAGAAAGTAACTGTTCTCGAAAGAACAGATACCATTGACGACGGTGCAGTTTCACTAGAATAAATGATACTTAATCGAAACCGTCAGCTGCCGACAGGTGTTGTTAATATACCTCAATGGGGACAGCTGATAATGTGTTCCCCGACTGGTACTCGAACCCGGACTCTCCTGCTTAGATGGCAGACGCTGGATCCATCTGAGTCGCCGAGGACACAGATGAATAGCGCGACAGCAGTGGACTTATCCCTTGCACGATTCCCGTGAGACGCACATTCCCAACTGTCCACAATTTACATACGTAATGTTCCTAATGGATACTTCCCATCTACTCATTACTTGCGCCCACTGAGGTGACGATTCCCGTAAGAGTTCGGGCAACCTGTGCGCCTTCGCACAGTCGAAGGTCAATGGATAAGTGATTGCAGTCACGCTGTTCGTCTGTGTCCTCGGTGGCTCAGATGGATAGAGCGTCTGTCATGTAAGCAGGAGATCCCGGGTTCGAGTCCTGGTCGGGGCACACATTTGCAGCTGTCCCCATTTAGTTATATCAACAACACCTGTCGGCAGCTGAGGGTTTCGATAATTGTTATCATTCATTTCATAGTGGTTTGCGAAGAATGTACGTAGACATAGATATAGACGCTTTGGTATCTATCAGTTACGTTCGTAGAGATTCGTTTATTCACTGTAGATTCAAAGCCGCAAACCCTACGTTTCTCGAAAAGGTTACTGTCAGTGGTACTGACAAATAACTTATACAGATCGCAGACAGTTGTTTAGTTATTCTGACACGCGGCCAGTGTAACTGTAGATGGCATATTCAGTGTTCTAGAATCTGAATTGTTAAGGACCTAGAATCTTATATTTTTCCAATCCCTTACCATTGTTAAATATATTCGCTGTTGTAAAAATTAAAGTAGGAAGCTGATAGAAATAAACATCCGTAGTTACTAACACCTTTCCTCATTCGGTTCCCAAATGGTCTGTCTAGCAAGGAACCTCATAAAAATGACACATTAAACGTAAGAAATATCCCGCAGAGGTCTCGAATTTAGTCCGTAACTTATGTACATGAACACTGTGTAAACTACTACGAAGTGAATGGCATTAAGATGCTTGATCTTATTAGGGCTTCTTGCTATTCAAGTCTATGTATGAAGTGGGAGAAATATGATTACGACTCTTTGAGCACTGTAACTGGTCGAATCTTGTCTTCAAGATCCCTACAGGGGTGATACGTTGGTGCTGTGGTATGCTGTTAGATTCATTGCTTTGTAAGGAGACATACACGGGATGGTTCTGTAAGTAGGCTGTTTAGATTCTTATATTGGTAACGCCGCCGCCACGTAGCGCTCTCTGTATGAAAATCACTGGCTGTGCTGTGTGCAGTCTGTGGCTAGTTTGCATTGTTGTCTGCCATTGTAGTGTTGGGCAGCGGCAACTGGATGTGAACAGCACGTAGCGTTGCGCAGTTGGAGGTGAGCCGCCAGCAGTGGCGGATGTGGGGAGAGAAATGTCGGAGTTTTGAAATTTGTAAAAATGGATGTCATGAACTGCTGTGTATATTATGACTTTTGATGAATATTAAGGTAAATACATTGTTTGTTCTCTATTAAAATCTTTCATTTGCTAACTATGCCTACTAGTAGTTAGTGCCTTCTGTAGTTTGAATCTGTTATTTAGCTGGCAGTAGTGGCGCTCGCTGTTTTGCTGTTCTCGAGAATTGAGAGAATTTTTACTGCCTTATGAAATGCCATATGGCTAATGAATGATGTTTCATGTCGTCCTTTGTACATATTTGCTCATTTTCTTTAATATCTAGTTTCTAGCTGCACTGCAGCATTGGTTAAAATATAATTTTATGAATGTACTAATATAGATATTTTATGCCTACAGATCCAGTAAACAATAACTTAAAAAAAAAAGAAAACAAAGGAGCACAAAAAGACATTTCCCTTCACGGGACTTGCATACATAATTTTCTATTCAACTACTTGGTAATTTTTTTTTGTAGAATAAGTTGTGGTGCACCACTTTAATTACATAGACATTAAGATGTGAATATACATTTCCCTTATCTGCATTATTGTCTTTAGTGTAATGTTTTTTTTTTTGCTTGAGCTATGTCATGTTTAGATATAAGTTGCTGCTGCTGTTTGCCAGGCATAGTGCTACTATATTTCACTTTGTATTACTCTGTTAAGCTAGTTTTACTACTGATTTATTTTCCTTGTTGCTGCACATTGGCTCATATTAGTTGTAATGTTGCATTTTCTCTGTTAATTTAGATTTACTGCTGCTGCCAATTTGCATTTTTTTGTCATTGCTGTTTGCATTAATTGTTTTGTGCTGCTGCATTGCCTCGTCCCTTAGTTTAGCATCTGAACTCAGTAGATTTAAGTTAGCTTAAGAGGGGGTAGACTATAAGAGAATGAGTTGCGATTAATTGGAAGAAATTCATTGAGAAGTTATACAAAAAAAGTACAGAAAGCAGGTATAGGTAGGATTTTCTTGGAAATAAATGATGAGGTAAGATACTGAAAAATAAATCATGACTTAAGAAAAATGTGAATATATAAATACAGAAAGCATGCTTGGATAGGATTTTTTGGTGGAAACAAATGTTGAAATGTGACGAAAAATCTATGGAATGAAGTTTTGGGTTGGACTGCAGTACCAAATGTTACACTGAAAACAAACCCTGCCCTTTCCTCTTGTGTTATCCCACTATGTGTTTGTGTACCCTTGGGTATTTGTGTTCTTCCTGTCTTTATGTGTTTAGTTAATACGATTTATGTTGTAGAATTTTTCTAGTACTAAGGTACATTCACTATGATGAGGAATACTGTTATCCTCAAATATAATTTGCATTAATAATATGTTATTCACTTTGTAAAGATGTTTACACATTATTAATTCTGTTCTGTTTCAATGCTCATGTGTGAAATATTGGTTCGAAACTATTCTCATTATTTTATTTATTTATGTCATAATTCCTGTAACACTGATGTATATGTTAGTTTGATTCTTTTGTAAAGCTTGTACTACAAATGTTATCTGTAATGTTATGTTCTTTAATGATGTTTTCTGTATCTTTGAAATTGTATTCTCATGTTATAAAATTGTAATTGTCACCAGTTCATGATATTATTAACTTGTAAGCATTCATTTCACTGCACACATTTTTGTTGGTCATAGTAATGCACAATATGTGAGAAGTAGGGACTGTTTGTGTTTGCACGTGTGTTGATATTTCAGCAAGGGACTGGATAACAGCATTGCTGGTTCTAAGGACCATTCCACAAACTTTGTGAGTGCACAAGTGGTGGTTTATGGACTTGCTATCTTCTCTGCAAGACTCTTCGATGGTGATTGTGCACCTGCACAGTCGCAGCAGATGGCTGCTGGCCATCTCTACCAGGACTACAGTGGGTCTACACCTTTGATGGCTCACTAATAGCATTATCTCTACAAGGACTACAGTGGGTCTGCATCTTTGATGGCCCACCAATACCATTATTTCTACAAGGACTGCAGTGGGTCTGCGCCTCTGGTGGCCCACCAGTACCATTATTTCTACAAGGACTGCAGTGGTTCTGCACCTCTGGTGGCCCACCAATACCATAATCGCTACCAGGACTACAGTGGGTCTGCTCTGTGATGACCTACCTACCAATATTCTTCAAAACATCGAATGACTCTGCTGTAGGTTTGCTCTGTTGTGACCCACTACCTGTCAGCATGTCAAGAGTCAGCACTGTCTTTCCGTTGGAAGGACAACACTACTTCTTCAAGACTGCATGGAAATCCACTACTTCTGTGTGCAATTTCTTTTACTAATGAGACTTTGTGAAAAAAAACTGTAATTACTATTATGATGAATGATCAGGACTATCTTTATGGACTGTGAGAAAATTTTAGCTTTTGACCAACATTGTATCAATAAGTGTGTGCATTTGATTTCTTTGTTATTGTAATTACGATTATAAAAAATTTTAACAAATATGTATTGCCCAGTGCCCAAAACAATTTGTAAAATTTTTTGTGGGGAGCATGGGGGCTATGTAAGTAGGCTGTTTAGGTTCTTATATTGGTAACGCCGCCGCCACGTAGCGCTCTCTGTATGAAAATCACTGGCTGTGCTGTGTGCAGTCTGTGGCTAGTTTGCATTGTGGTCTGCCATTGTAGTGTTGGGCAGCAGCAGCTGGATGTGAACAGCACGTAGCGTTGCGCAGTTGGAGGTGAGCCGCCAGCAGTGGTGGATGTGGGGAGAGAAATGGCGGAGTTTTGAAATTTGTAAAAATGGATGTCATGAACTGCTGTATATATTATGACTTTTGATGAATATTAAGGTAAATACATTGTTTGTTCTCTGTTAAAATCTTTCATTTGCTAACTATGCCTACTAGTAGTTAGTGCCTTCTGTAGTTTGAATCTGTTATTTAGCTGGCAGTAGTGGCGCTCGCTGTTTTGCTGTAGCTTGAGTAACGAAGATTTTTGTGAGGTAAGTGATTTGTGAAAGGTATAGGTTAATGTTAGTCAGGGCCATTCCTTTGTAGGGATTTCTGAAAGTGAGATTGCGTTGCGCTAAAAAAAAAAAATATTTATTTATTTATTTGAGTGAGGAGGTGACACTCTTCTTCAAACAAACCCGTCACCATTTTCGCTTACCATCCCGTTACGTTCAATATCGTCTGTAAGTCCTACGTAGTCCGGATCCCATGCATTTGAGGAAGCGGATTGTAAACTATCCCTTTTGTGGACATAGCACTTCCCTACTACAGTACCAATGTACCGTATCCATACAGACTGATACTCCCTGGTATTTGTATGAGTTAAATAATGCCAGCTGAGGTTTATTGATATTATGAAGATGGGATACTAAGCCTTTTCGATTTGTGGGCTTCAATACTGATATTCGTCTTGATCACTGTGTTTCTTAATTTTATTCTTTCTTACGGCTTTCGGCAATTCTCAGAAGCTCTATTAGAGAAACACATGAGAATTATGAGTGATACAGTTACATAAAAAGTGCAACGTAAAAACGTAGAAAGTAAAAACTCAAACTTACAGCGTTCTCAAAAGTTCTACAAGAGACCTACATGAAAAGCTGAATGTATACTTAATATACACAACCAAACAACTTCATGATAAAATAGATATCACGCACATAGTATTGTTTTATATTCTGAGGTAAATAACCGTATGTGATTTGAGGCGAGGAGCTTTGAACGCTAATAATACATTCTCCTACATGAAGGAGTGAAAGATCAGCAGCGTACGTTATTTACTTTACCACCTAAAAATAAGCGTACATGTAGAAATACTATTCAAAGCTTGTAGACCATACCGCAACGTGAGTCTGCGGTTGGAAGTATAGCATTATTACACAATACAGACTCTATGACTGAACCTGTAACGCAGAATAAAATCCAGCTAACGGCATATAACTACAGAATCTCATAGATAAAGCATAGTGACAGTGTGCTATAACATACGAGCTAGAGGATGGTGCAGAAATTAAGTACACAAAAACAATTTGTTACTTATTTTTTACTGTTTCACAGATTTTGTCCAGTGTCACATACTCGTAATTAATAACCTGGTCGTTACCTTACGGCAAAATAACACTGAAAAAATACGGTGATTGCGTATTATATTAACTAACAGGTACTATACAAAAGTATGCTCTCTTCTAATAACAACCAAATCAGGGGAAATACGACAGTTAAACCACCGTAATAACTCACCGGCACTTTCCAAAAATGTTGGAGAAATAGAACGAATAAATAGGATACCAATAAGAACTACTTGCTATCAACTGACAGACGAAGTGCACAGATACGGTGATAGGCCCGTAAGTACCTTTTTCACGAAACCAAGCATTACGAGTATATGCTGGCGTTATACAATCAATGGTGTCGTGGTTGCAAAGATGGGCCTCGCCATGGACGTCGGTAGTGAACTTGCGCATCATGCAGCCTACTGCGAACAGTTTGAGTCGTAACACGACGTCCTGTGGCTGCACGGAAAGTATTATTCAACATGGTGGCGTCGCTGTCCTTCGAGTCATAATCCGTAAGTAACGGTCATCCACTGCAGTAGTAGCACTTGAGCGGCCTGAGTGAGTCATGTAATCGACAGTTCCCGTCTCTCTGTATCTCCTCCATGTCCGAACAACATCGCTTTGTTTCCAGGACGTCTGGACACTTACCCTGTTGAGGCCCTTTCTGGCACAAAAAAACAATGCGGACGCGGTCGAGCTGCGTCTAGGCATGTTTGAACTACAGGCAACACGAGCCGTGTACCCCCTTCCTGGTGGAATGACTGGAACAAATCGGCCGTTGGACCCCGTGCTTCTAATAGCCGCTGTTCATGCACGGTTGTTTACATCTTTGGGCGGGTTTAGTGCCATCTCTGAACAGTAAAAGGGACTGTGTCTGTGATACAATATACACACGCAACGTCTATCTTCAGTAGTTCTGGGAACTGGGGTGATGTAAAACCTTTTTTGCTGTGAGTGGTATTTTTGTGTTTTCGTGAAAATCGTGGAAGTGTAGAATTTAACAATTCTGAAAATATAAAGCACGTTCCTAACCTTCACATCAGTTTGAAATGTTACCAATAATGGCTACTGTTTGTCCAGCTTTTCTTTTTTTTTCAGGTAACTATATCATCTCCGACAGATCAGAGGTTATTTTTAATAGTGTCTGCACAAAAATTGATGTCTCTATCATTAACAGTACGTGATCTGCGGTAACACCAATAATTTTTCGTGCTCCAATGTCCCTCCAAATACACCTCAATCGGTGTATCTCCTGCTGTAACCAATGGCTCCTCAAGATCAATCCTTCCAAATCTCACGCAATATTTATAAGACCAACCAGCTGTAGTTTCCGTCTCCATGATTTCTGCCTCACAATTTACGACCTTCCTATCCAGTAAACTACCATACGGAAGTATCTTGGACTAACCATCAACCGGAAACTAACGTGGAAACCTCACCTACTGACTATCTAACAGAAAGTCCACAATATACTAAAACTATTAACTTGCCAAATCGAGGGATTGCACAGCTCCAGTGTCCACAATGACCACATCTTGATTCGATCCAACCTTTGCTGCGCACATATTGCTTGGGTCTCCCCCTACCCCGATCCCTCCATTCCCCTTCCCAAACAAAGTTCTATAAAACTTCCTGGCAGATTAAAACTGTGTGCCCGACCGAGACTCGAAATCGGGACCTTTGCCATTCGCGGGCAAGTGCTCTACCAAATGAGCTACCGAAGCACGACTCACGCCCACTACTCACAGCTTTACTTCTGTCAGTACCTCGTCTCCTACCTTCCAAACTTGGTAGAGCACATGCCCGCGAAAGGCAAAGCTCCCGAGTTCGAGTCTCGGTCGGGCTCACAGTTTTAATCTGCCAGGAAGTTTCATATCAGCGCACACTCCGCTGCAGAGTGAAAATCTCATTCTGGAAAGTTCTATAAGTTCCTCCAGATCCTTGAATGCCATGAACTTTGCCTTGGCTTCCTCATCCAATTCCCCCCCCCCCCCCCTGATGGTTCCGTTAACAACTGATCAAACTCCAACCTCTCCTCACTCATACTGAAAACCTCCGAACTAACTATACCTTCTGCAAATTCGACTACAATAATTTTATGGCTCACTCTCTACTTTCCAATCCTAGTACGCTGCCACGGCTCTACCTAACTTAATAGCAACCTTAAACCTACACACCCTCCATACACTGCCCGAAAGAAACTTCAACTGTCTCCCACTCCCAGATCATGTTCCATCGTGACATTTTCCATCCTACGAACTTTAAATCCACCCTATCCACTCCGCCTTTTCAGTGACATCTCTCTCTCCCTTCCCCATATTACCCAACCCATTTATTCCCTTTCCTCAGCCTTTCCCTACACACACCCTTTTTCCGTTAGAACTCTTCTGTCCCTACCCACTATTTCCAAGCAAATTATAGGCTCAGTGATACAGTCTGCTCCATTCCCTGTTTATCTCGACAGCCACTACTACACCATCGATTCTCCCCTTCAACAATAGTTTCCCTAACTCAGGGTATGTTCCTCCAGTTTTAGTGCCAGTGAAGTGCTTCGTTTTAACATCAGTCTACTGCATGGTGTTTTTAAATGTACTAAAAGTGAAGGAAGTCATTTCTCTTATATATGAAAACTTAGATTTATATTCAGCTTCAAATTTTTTTTTAAACTGACTGAAAATTCTTATATTTCTGTTTATTGTTTTTCAGCACATTTATATTTCTTTGGATCTGGCTGAAAAGCGGTGTTGACTGCATCACTGAATATCCGCCCCTCTCGCCCATATGGGGCTGTGGGGGAAGAAATAACAATTAAAAAAAAACATTTTATCGACCACCTGTCACCGATGCGAATCTCATTTTCGAAGTGCTTTCTCGACTGTGTGGATCCGACACTAGTTGTATGTTACGCGGAGGGGGCACTCGGACACAGATACAGCGAGTGGCTTTGGCGCAGCTTCATTTCAGTATTTCCACAAACTCGCGCTACCCGTTCTAGCGTCGCTGCCTCGCCGCGCTGGCAGACATCTTACCGCACGAAGGGGAACCTCGCGGTACGATTGAAGTCTAGTGATATTGGCTCGTTACGCGACGGTCGAGGGTGTGGAGAGAATCAGTTGGCGCGGAGTAAGAGGAAGCGGACAGGGATAGGCGGAGAGTGGAGCGTGGGCAAAGAGAAGAGTGAGCGCGAGAGAGAGATAGAGAGAGAGAGAGAGAGAAAGTGAGAGAGAGAGAGAGAGAGAGAGAGAGAGAGAGAGAGAGACGGGCTGGAGGCAAGACATGAGGAGGCTCTTTAATAGCTAACACAAGCGGCGCTCCTGCGGGGGCTGAAGCCAGTCGCGGCCGCCGAATGGATCGCGGTTAATCCTTTGAGCCCGAGGATAATTCCGTCGTGGGCGCGCCGAGAGGCTGGCATTAGGCGCGGCTAACTGAGTGGCCAGTCTGCGGCATGCAGCTCTCGGCAGTACCAGCCGGTAACTATCCCGTATTCAGAGTTCCAGATCAGTGTAATCTCAGGACAGGTAAGGATATCAGACAAACAAATCTGGGATCTGCCTTTAATAATAACAGGAAAAAAGATACAGAGTACTGAAACTCATTAAAATATGCCAATGACCCCTCTGAGACAAATGAGTCATCAGCGAAAAAATTGTGCCCTTGAGTATCATAGGGGTCAGTCTGAAGCCCATTGTTTTTCTTGCTGTATGCTAGTGAGTAACTGTTGTCGAATTTTCGAACACAGTTTATGCCTGTGGATTATGGTAGTTGTGGAGACCTCTGTACGAATGAACGTGGATTCCAGAAACAATGATCCTGTGGAACACAGCTCCCACTGTTCGCCCACGAGACGCAGAAGGCTGTACGTACCGGCGTCCTGTTTGAACATGTATTCCTTGACTTTTAGGAACTACAGCGTATGGAAAAACAGACAATCTTTTTGATTGATTAAATGTGTTCGCAACTGTGAATAAGGACCGCCATCACCAGTTTGATGGAATGACGTCCATGAAAATTTCTACCGGACCGGGACTCGAACCGGATATCTCGCCTATCACCAGCGGTCATCTTACTGTTAGGCTATCCGGGCACGACTCAGGACGAGACCAAAACTGCTATATGTCGTCAACCACGTGTCTACAACCTGTAACCGTACATCATCTATGTGCATTCCCTTAAGACGAGACATTTTACTTAAAAGTCGCTTGTCTGGTGTCCGCAGATAAACGCCATATTTCAGTGTCTGTGTTATTCTGCATTATGATCCAATGTTTATTTGGATTTGCATGCATGTATGGTTGACGACGTATGGGAATTTGGGTCGGGCCGTGGGACGTGCTCGGATAGGTTGATAGTAGGGAGATCGTTCACGATAACTGTGAAATCCGGATTCGAATCCCGGTCTGGCACTAATTTTCCATGTCGTCATTCCATTATACAGCTGATGGTTATGCATATTCTCAGCTGAGACATTTTTGTGATTAGAGTGAAGATGTCCTGACATACGGAACACAGCCTGTCATTCTTAACGGAGAGAAGTACTAAGACGTAACAACAGTTTCGAGTATGCCCCAAGAGAGAGTTATATGACCATTTGCATTTTGGAATTTGATTACGATACAAGTTTCACCAGTGAAAATAAAGTAGATTTTTAAATTCATACTTACGTCATTTGGTTTTTTTCTACCTTTGAATATTGTGAGGTACTCATACAGCGGGCTGGGAAATTGTGTTTGCAATAACGCATCTTCCAGAGAGCCACAACAATGAAATTCAGTTTTACTCTGCTCAGTACCAAACTGCCTTTCGTGTCTATTCAAAACAACTGCAAATGTCAGAGAAACTCCAGTAATAGACTGTAGTTGAGGGAAGCTGCAATATTTACAGCATATGTAGAGTGTGACATTACAACGCTAGTTCAATACAGAAGAAGTATTCTTTTACGTCATTTTATGAATCACTCCAGATACATAATTTTGTAACATACTGTGAATGAGTGTCTACATCAGTAAAGGATCTACACACTGTGTTACAGAAAATGTTTTATCCATAATTATTAATCTGGAACAAGTAACAAACTAAGTAACTCCGCTGTGACTAGAAGAAGTTACGTCGTCAGTACTAAAAGAGATTAGGTTGTTCAAAACTTCCAGAAAACTTGGCGGTATTAAGCATGTACACCGCGTTATTCGTCCGTAACTTGTAGAAGTGCTTAATATGAAAGGCAGAACTGCACAAACTGTCT
Source organism: Schistocerca cancellata (assembly GCF_023864275.1). NCBI lineage: Eukaryota > Metazoa > Arthropoda > Insecta > Orthoptera > Acrididae > Schistocerca > Schistocerca cancellata. The sequence goes on along the minus strand of NC_064634.1, from coordinate 418,394,379 downwards.
TTTAAGACACTACTCATAAATCATTGAATTAACAACTGAATTAAAAATGTAAATAAAAAATGCACTTACTAGGGTACCTTAAACTTCATACAGAAAATACCGTGTACGTAGCATACACACACTGTGAAGTACGTTACAAAACCGAAACATGTATGGTAGTGTATCCACACAGTCCCGTTATTATCTAAATAGGAGGAAGAAGCGGCTAATTAGGTAGGTAGTTACGTATTCCATAGGTCACATGAACGGATCTCTTATCGAAATGATGTAAAGCGATTCAGTTCACAGGATATGTATACATAATTGCTTAACATTAATGAATATATCTTTATTTAGAGCTCCTCGTACAAACACAATTAAAAACTACCACCATTCCAGTTTTCAAATAAAAAGTTGTCTATGGAATAGAAGGAATTGTTCAGAAGGAATGATTGAGTTTATATTTAATATGTTGTTTGCTGCCTGTCAGACATTTGATATTTTTGAACAAATCATATAAATTTTCTTTTGCGTATTATGGATCTCTCTTATGGTAATAAAAGTAAGTTCTTTCTCTATCGTAGCAGGTATGGACATCACCACTTTTCTCAAATTTCAATTGAAGATTAATGGTGAATTTCATTAATATATAAATGTGTTGTGATGACGCAGTTAAAATGCTTAACTGCTTACAGATGACTACCGCTGAACTATACAAGTTCTTCTCAATGTTCGCTTTTGTGTGATCAATATATTATTTCTTAGGGATGAGTTACCCCAGAAAATTATTCCATAAGCCATTATTAAGTGGAAACATGCAAAACGTATCATAAACTTGATTGTTCTGTTTCAAAGACAAACAATTATATGAAAAGCAAAAGTAGCTGAACTGAATTGTTTGAGCAACTCAGTAATACGCATCTTCTAGCTCAACTTTTTATCAATAGACTAATCCAAAAATTTGGAGCATTCTGGCACGTTTCCTGACTCCCTTTAATGTGCTGCATAAATTTTGTATACGAGTCCACTTGTTGTATAGCAGTGAATATACTCTGCTTTGTCAAAATTTATGATGATTCAATGTTGATTGAACCAATTAAATACTTTTTAAAAACTTCATTTGCCATCCCTTCTGCTGCTTTCTTATTATAAAACTAGTACTGTCTGCAACAAGTAGTAATTCTGCTTGATGAATATTACGAAGAAGGTCATTTAAATATACAAGCAATGCGAGTAGACTCAGATTTGAAACTTGAGGATTCCCTTTGTGATTATACCCAGTCACTAACATTTTCTACCCTTGAAACATCGTTTGAATTATTCATCAGAACTTTTTGCATTCTGTTCATGTAGTATGATTCAAACCGTTTGGGCATAAATATATCAGTCCTATAAAACTCAAGAGTTTCTAAGAGAGCTTGATGTACAATTAAATGTCCTGGAAAGATAAAAAAAAATCAACTGCCAACCATTTACTATTTAAGGCATGTAGCATTTAGTCCTCAAGTGGATAAATAGCAAGGTCAGTGGGGCAACCCTTCCGGAGTCTCTGCTGTCATCTGCTAAGGAAATTGTTTTCACTTTAAAGTGGGACTATTTTTTGAGTATTTAAAAAATACCCTCAGTAAGAAAACAGGATGATAATTTCCTATGGTTTTCTTGTCATCTTTTCTATAAAAAGGTTAAGGGGGGATGTAACTGAAAATGTAAACTTTTATTTAAAAAACCCTTACAGCCATAGTTATTAATGTACAAGTCTAAACTTTTGCATGTGTAAAGCAAAAGAGCTGTATTTTAATAGAAAATATAATAAAATATGGGGGATTAATATTTTGCCAGAAACTTGTATTTTTACTTTTTGTTTTTTTTATAAAAAGCCATAACTCAAATTCTAATAATGGAATTAATCTGAAAATTTTACTGTAGTGTCCTGAGAAAATTATAAGATCACTGGACTGTAGTTATTATTTATGGTACAATTTGTATCATTAACTGAGCTTTTAATTTTGTACATCCAAAATTAACTTTTTTCTAGAAATAATCATCTAAAAATCAGAATCTAATTGCAGGATCTCGCATTTTTTAGATCCAGGGAGACAGGAACAAGATGCGAATAGTTCCTTAAAATTTCATACCATTAGGATATGTACGTTTTGAGAAAAGGCTTCTAATAACGTACAAAATGTAAAACAGAGCAAATGAGGTTCAAAGATCAGTTTTAAAATCCTCCATACTGATACTCCTCTGCTCTTCGAATCTGCCTGGCATGTATTTGCAGGTAAGACACTGATCTGTTAGCTTTCTTGACCCTCCTCTCGTCGATGATGTAAAATTCTTTTCTTGCAAACGCAGCAGGATCTATACCAACCCTCTTCAGCACTTCAATTGTGCCGTTATTTCTTTAATTATAGCATAAAACATCAATTTTGATCACTTCAAGTCTACAGAATGTCCTTTTTGAGCATCTAATCCTAATTAAATTAGTGAGGCTTTCATTTGCATTTGTGTCTTTCCATGAAGACACTTCCTCACTAAATTAGGGTTTGCAAGTATCCTAAATGTGGGCTTAGTTGTATTCATAACATGTTCTGGTAATGAGTGTTTATGTTAATATGTCACATTTTTGTTGCTGAACTTACACCAATCGTCTTTCGGACGCAGCTTGTGCATTGGTGTTTGGTCAGTGGATAGTTTGTGGAAACAAAATTGCCCACACAGCACACCTCATTGGCTCTAAATTGTATGTGTTTTCTCCGATAACTCTCCCTAAAATTACTGAAGAACATAAGTTTCTTTCAGAGTAGGCCTGCCTTTTCCACCTAGTGGTTTTCCATCTTCAAGTACTTCACCTTTCTTCTCTTTCAGCAAACAACGAAGCCTACCACCAAGCCTCTTTTGGATATGACAACACATACCAACTTTTCTATTGTTGTGTTTTAAGCATTTTCACCTGTTACAGCTTTATATTAAGAGGAGTCCCCATCACCAAGGTATTTAGTATATCTAACACCATACTAGTCCTCAGATCTGGAGAACATCCTCACAACAGCAGCACCCTCCATGCACCCACTTGAGCCACTATAATTTTTAGAGCATGATACTGCATGATTTTGTTGCCACAGTTTCTCACTCTTTTCATTGTTGGACATTTTCCTTGTTGCATACTGGTGTATGAAGTTACACATAATTTTTGCATCTGAAACGTTACCTGAGTGAATATCAATAACAGATGCAACTCCATACAGAGGTGCGTGACCCCTTTTCATCCAGGTCCCACCTACAGACACACACCGGTCAGTAGCATTTGCAGGAGATTCACTGTCGTGAATATCTACCTCAGGATAATTTCTTTTTGGTTTATGTTCACCAATTCCTCCACTGCTTTCTTCATAGAAACTTCGGCAGTATCGCACACAGCATCAGACATTTCTTTATTTATTTTTTCCAACCTTGCACAAGATGGAGGCTTGTTCACAAAACAACACAATAAGTTATCTCCTTCCCTGCCCTGTCCAAGGCATCTCAGATCATATGCTAACCTAACATTGCTTACATAGGTACCAGTGTCACGTTGTTTGGAGGAGGAAAATGAAAATTCATAGCCACAAGAATTACAAATTAATTTAAAATCACAAGCTATTCCCACTCTTCTTTCTTCAACAACGCTCACGCATTCCGTATTTTTACACCTGACATATGAACATGAAAACTTTGTAGCCTGGCAGAGAAGCTGTAAATAAATAAGTCTGATCCCAGTGGAATCCACATCAACTTCGTTTATGTACCTCTACAATTCTCCTGTCCGAAGTTTCGATGCTGAAGCTCAGAGCTTATGTTCTTCATTTCGAGCTGCTTCCTCTTTTTTGTTGGTAAACCGATTTCCATGAAACTTCCGTTTCTTAAACACAGTTTTGCCACCACCCATTATGCATAAATCTTGACTTCCACGTAAAGGGCTGCGAATTCAAACTTCCACCTACTAATACGTGTTAGTATTGTCAAAATGTAAACAACCCACATGCAAGGATGTTTTCAGGCAAAGATAAATATGTCAGCGAGAGATATGAATGTCAGCCAAAGATATCGAAAGAATATAGCCTTGACACTGACAAGAATTCCTCTGAAGCAAGCAGTTTCCCAAATGGATAAGATTTTCACTCTGCAGCGGAGTGTGCGCTGATATGAAACTTCCTGGCAGATGAAAACTGTGTGCCGGACCAAGACTCAAACTCGGAAGAAATCGATTTGTTGGACCAAAATCCATTATTTCCCCCCTTAAACGACTGTGTATTTTAATTTTCACGGAAGAATTTCCTGAGACGGTGTTGCACTGATAATTATATCTCCGTGGAAATTACTTGTTAGGTTAGAACAATTTTCCTGATGTCTGTCTGAAATTTCATCATCACCATACAAGCTTTTGTTTCTCACAATTTTTGTATTTCTGCTCTTTATAATGAAGGATGTTGGTGCTACTTCTAGTTTATTCAAGATTTGTGAATAGCATTGTTAATACATTCGCTTCTATCTTCATGTAAACCAGTTAATGCTAGTTTTGCAGCTACATTTAGAATTTTAATCGTTAGTCATAACTTCGTCATTTAGTGTAATTGTTATAGTAACTTGTACACTGACTGGTTGTTCTGTCTCTTATTTCACAACGCTCCACATGCTGTAGTTTCAATCTTATTATCTGCATTATTGACAATTACTGAAACTCCATAACATTATGACCATCGACCTACTGTCGATATACACCGATCCAGACGATTGCAGCGTCACCCAGCGAGGAATAATTGCTAGTCAGATTCACACACGGTGCATGTAGTATCAGTGAGCATGCTGTCCATGTGAACAATGGGGAAGGCACTATATCTATCAGCGTTAGACCGACGGCATATTGTGATGGCGTGGAAGCTTGACAAGAGCGTTTCAGAAACTGCAAGACTTGTTAGGTGTTTGAAGAGAGTTGTGGTGAGTGCCTTCAACATGTGGCGAAACCGAGGTGAAACCACGTCCAAACGTCGTGGGGTTGGGCAGCCACCTCTCATTACAGATGTCTGACGTCTTAGGCTGGGCACAGTGGTAAGACAGGAAAAGCGGCAAGCTGTGGCGGAACTAATATCAGACCTTAATGATGGGCAGAGTACAAGTGTCTCAACACAGAATGCACCAAACATTCGTAACGATGGGCCTCTACAGCCGGCGACCCATGCATCTGCTAAAATTAACAGCATGACATCGGCAACTACTACTGAAACGGGCACGTAACCATCGGCACTGGATGTTGGCCCATTAGCAGAGCGTTGCATGATCTGGTGAATCACGATACCTTCTTCATCACGCCTATGGAAGGGGGCGAATTTGTCGTAGGCCATGGGAACAGCTCCTTCACAACTGTACTGTGGGTCCGAGACAAGCTGGAAACGGCTCCTTTATGTTCTAGGGAAAATTCAAGTGGGCATTTATATATTCAGTGGAGCTCGTGCATGGTGCCATGGCAGCCAAGGGGTGTCGTGTACAGTTGCTGATCACGTACACCCCTTCACGACGATCACCATTCCCAACGACGGTGGCATCTTTCCATAAGATAATGTGCCATTTCATACGACCAAGAGTGTGATGGGCTGGCTGGAGGGACACAGTGGCGTGTTCCAAGTGATGTGCTGGCTCCTCAACCCATCAGATCTAAACCCTATCGAACACGTTTGGGAGATTGTATAAATTGGCATCAGAGATCATGAGACCCCTCCCCTGAATTAACGAGAGTTTGGTGACTAGTGTGTGGCACCAACTCCCTCCAGCGACCTACTAAGATATCATTGCTTCTGTGCCACGACTCATATGTTATCCCTGCTAAAGGTGGACATACCAGCTATTAGGTAGGTGGTGAACATGTTCTGATTGATCATTGAATATCAGGATGTGCATATTTCCTGACATTTTAATGACTTTCCATAAAGTATTACAGTATTTTTTGTAGAATACTGGTAATATCAGATTTTAACTTGTTCTGACCTTTAGAGAAATTTATGTCCCCTTCTTAAATGAGATTTCTAAACTGTTTAGTTGTCCAAGGCTTACGTGTTATCTTGATGGACTTTCTCGATAACTTTTAAGCATATTTCCTTTCAAATAGACTCAAATCCGCAATGAAACGTGCTGAATGCCACATTAGCATCTCTTTGTACGTATAACGCATTCCATATCACTTCCTGTAATTTATTCTTAGAACATTGTACTATATTCGCATTAACAAATATTTTTATGAACGTGCCTCTAAGCTGCGTGGTGCTACATTGTTTATTCACATTGATTCTGAATGATGGTCTAGTATCCCATTAATAATTGGGTTCACATTAATTATTTTAGTCTGAACACTGTCTACAAAAACGTTATCAACCGTGTCTTGCTATTTTGGTGCAATGTGAGCTGGAAAATTCACTACTGACATCAGATCGAAACTGCAAAATAATAATTCCAATTAATTTTTTGTGAATGAAATGTTTAAGAAATTTACATAGAAATTTCCGCAAAGTACTGTTTCTTCTCGTATGATAGGCAGATCAAAAATGCATCTGACTTCTCATGATCAGGTGAAAGTTTTCTTCAGGGGATATGTAGACGGTTACAGTCGCAAGAGAAGTCATCAGCAGTAAAAACTTATAATCGCAAGCTACTAGGATTTAATTGGCACTAAACTGCTTCTTAGCATATTTTTGACTTTTTGGTCAAATTTTACATCTGTTACAACTTCTTCTTTTTTCATGCTACTCTACACGAAAATTATGTTCGTTTATGATCCCTGACATTTGACTGACTAATCCCAGTGGATACATAGTTTTCAGAGAAGTCAAGAACTATTATCACTTCAGAATATTCCATATCCTCTAGACACACAAGAAGTTCATCTATTCCATATCCTCTAGACATACAAGAAGTTCATCTATTCCATATCTCAGGCTCCTTATTTTCCGGCGAAATACACCCATTTTAATTGATGATTTCATTTATTATGATCCTGATCTGTTCTAATCTCTTTGAAGATTGTCCTTCTGTAACCGAAAAAAATGTACTCCTCAGACTTCTGTAATCATAGGGATTTTCCTTTCTGTGTCTGGTGCCCTCATTACATTTTCAGAGGTTGTTAAATTTGTTCTTTTCGCTCCTCTTCAGCTGCAGGCCATGATTTTTGTATACCCACCTCGCAATTGTAGCAGCAGATGCAGCATAGATTTTAGATTTTCGCTTCAGTGAAAAGCACTCCAGTTATCTCTCTCTTTACATGTATGACAGTTATGTTAATCCTGGCCTGACAATGGCGCTTCAAACCTTCCTGAAACTGTTCCTGTATACTTTTGATGCTCCTGTTTGCTACAGGTAACCTTTAATACTATAAGCTACTAGCCAGACCCTCGAGCGGTCGCATTGGTTGAGGGAGTCAACCAAAGTTCGTTTATTTCGCTCTGAATTCAAAATACTCATTGTTGCAGTGCTGGCGGTTCCATCAGTCTTCAGGTTGGACCTCTGTCGGTCACTTGTATTGTTTCTGCATTTGTAGCGCTCGCATATTGACAACAATTGCAGCTTATTTTAGTCCGTGTTCCGTTTGGTGTACAGTGTCAACCACATGACCTGTGATGTAGGTATTTTTTATGGTAATTGTGAATACTGTCTTTATTTTGGATTAAAATCTTTCACTAGCAACTATGTTTTACTTTTATTTATACTTTTAGGGCCTTCTTCAGAAAAAGGTTACCAGAGGAGGAGATTGAAAGGCTTCTAAATGAAGATTCGGAGGACGGCAAGTGTTCTGAATTTGACTGGTCTGACGGGGAAGAAGAACAAATAGTAGTTAGTCATCACAATAGTGAATCAGAAATAGAAGGAGTTTCTTTAGAGGGAGGAGGAAATAGACATATTAAAGAGGAAATTCAAATTCGTGAAGATGAAGAAGATGGTGACGATAATTTTGATTTTATGTGTGGGTGTTTTGTTGGTAAAGATGACAAAACTAAGTGGTCTAAGGAAAGCGTAAGTGCCAAAACGGCGAAAAACTCCTCAAAAAATATAATAAAAATTCTACCTTGTCCTAAGAGGTCTGCGAATGGTATTACAGAAGAAGTGACAGCATTCATTAAGATTGTTAGAGCAGATATGATTGATTCACTTGTGGAATACGCCAATTGGCGTATCAGAAACTTAGTATCACAGAACATCTATTCTAGAGAGAGAGATATGAAGGATGGGAAGGGATATATGCTCTTAGTGAAATCCTTATATTGATTAGCTTGAAGAGTGGAAATAAAAAGAATGTTGAAGAACTTTGGAGTAAAGATGGCGCTGGTATGACGATCCTTAGAGCTTGCATCTCATATAGACTGTTCTTATTTCTCCCTCAGAACCGTGAGATTTGACGACAAATTTACAAGAACACAAAGACGCGAGAGAGACAAATTAGGCGCAATCAGTTCGCATTTAGATAAATTTGTCGACAATTGTAAGGAAAGCTATATTTCGGGAGTGTTTGTAACCATGGATGAGATGCTGATACCTTTTAGACGGAGAAGTTCATTTGGTCAGTATATACCGAATAAACGAGCAAAGTATAGCTTGAAATTCTTTGCTATTGGCGATGCCAAAACATTCTGTGCGGCATCTGTTGAGCTGTACTGTGGAACACAACCAGATGGCCCTTACAAGGTGTCAAATAAACCGTACGATATTGTGCAACATCTAGCAGAACCTCTGCTGGGATCGAATCGGAATATTACTTTTTATAGATATACCAGTTATCCACTGGCAGTACCACTTTTGCAGAGAAACGTGACACGCATTGGAACTCTGAATAAAAATTAAACGGAAGTCCATATGGAATTCCTGCCTCTGAAATCTAGGAACATTGGATCTTCACTGTTTGGATACCAAAAATGTATCACACTGATGTTCTGCATAGCACCGTGCACAGTTACGGCACAGTTGATGAGAATACCAATAAACCACACGTTATCATGGACTTCAAAATGACAAAAGGAGGGGTTGACACACTCGACCAAATGTGCAGTAAGTATTCTGCTGCTCGAGTAACAAGGAGGTGGACGATGGCTGTACGGTTCGCTTTACTAAACATCGCTGGTATAATTGCCCAAATACTGTTTCACCGCAATCCAGAAAACCCATGAAACCAAGGAGGCTATTTTTGAATAAGTTGTCCCAACAACCTATTAAAGATCCCAAATTTCGATGCTTCTAAGTGATCTCAAAATATTTTTGACGCCTTATAAATTGCAAGAACCTCAAGAACCCGAAGAACCTCCAAGCAAAGAGCAGAATCGCTGCGTTATGTGTGGCAGGAAAATACTGTTGTCACCAGAATTCGTTGCATCTGTCTAAAATGATTCAATAAAGGAAGCATTCCACAGTTGTGTGTGAAAAGTGTGCATGTAGCACTGTGGATGAGGCAGAGGAACAGGATGAGTAAACTCTGTTTTTACGTACAATATAGTCGTGTTTAATAAAGAGAGTATAATCCAATAAATGCTGTATGAGTAACATGTACTCAGAAATAAATGCAGGTTAAATGTGATTTAATTTTGTCCTGTGCTTTAGGAATGTATTGTGAAATGAAAAACTAGGATTCTTTAATTAGGTTTTCTAACTGTATCTTTAGAAATAATAAATGTTAAATATTAAAATTTGTATTTCCTATTACTTAAAAAATCAAAATATACTGATTATTTCTCAGTAGCAAGCATATTATGGTAGAAATTTCCACATCTTTAATGAAAACGATGGCCGGTTGACAGACAAATTGCTACGACCACTCGAGGGTTGAAATCTCTGCACAAAGTCCCTAAGTTACCTGTCACTACCTGTCGCCTGGCAAGGTAGGTCCAGATTTCACGATGCTTATGACTGGAAATTTACATTTAGCTTTTCTTTGTAGCATTTGGCCTACGCACTTCCTGCGACTGCTACCTTCCGTTAGGATTCTTTTCTTTCTTCTTGACTATCCTATCGACCTAATCTTACAGTTGTAGCTACGAGACTGGGGTATTCTACTTTACTCAAAACCTGGTTGAAATACTCCTCCTGTTTCAGGTGACAAGTGAAAATACTTGTTAACTGTAAGTAGTTCTCCTTCCTTGTTACTTTTTCCCAGTTACAACTGTTTGCCCTTTCAGCATGTCTAATTCAAAATATAACATACCTAATTCTAAGGGCACAAATCCAACTTCCATTTTCCGAGTCTCTTGTCTCGACTGAGTAATCTGCGGCTCCACGGGAGACCCTCACGCACTCCGCTGCTCGATTCGCTGCGTCTCACTTTGTTATCGTCGCCGTCACTGTTGCCGCTGGTGTACGTCGGAGATATGGCTGGGTGGCTAGGGAGGCGAAGATAAGGGGAAGCCAAGACCCCGCCTGCTCGCCAATCTACTGGAACACCTGGCTGAAGAAGAGCGAGTTGAAGAAGACGCAGCAGTGATCTTTTGGGTGTGGTGGATAGCAATGTGCGGCTGTTTGCTGATGATGCTGTGGTGTACGGGAAGGTGTCGTCGTTGAGTGACTGTAGGAGGATACAAGATGACTTGGACAGGATTTGTGTGTGTGTAACGAATGGCAGCTAACTCTAAATATAGATGAATGTAAATTAATGCAGATGAATAGGAAAAATAGGAAAAATGAATACTCCATTAGTAGTGTAGCGCTTGGCACAGTCACGTAGATTAAATATTTGGGCATAACACTGCAGAGTGATATGATGTGGGACAAGTACGTAATGACAGTTGTGGGGAAGGCGTATAATCGTCTTCGGTTCATTGGTAGAATTTTGGGAAGATGTGGTTCACTTGTAAAGGAGACCGCTTATGAAACATTAATACGACCTATTCTTAAGTACTGCTCGAGCGTTTGGTATCCCTATCAGGTCGGATTGAGGGGAGACATAGAAGCAATTCAGATGCGGGCTGCTAGATTTGTTACTGGTAGGTTTGACCATCACGCGAGTGTTACAGAAATGCTTCAGGAACTCGGGTGGGAGTCTCTAGATGACATGAGGCGTTCTTTTCGTGAATCACTACTGAGGAAATTTAGAGAACCAGCATTTGAGGCTGACTGCAGTACAATTTTACTGCCGCCAACTGACATTTCGCGGAAAGACAACAAATATGAGATAGGAGAGATTAGGGCTCGTACAGAGGCATATAGGCAGTCATTTTTCCCTCCTTCTGTTTGGGAGTGGAACAGGGAGAGAAGATGCTAGTTGTGGTACGAGGTACCCTCCGCCACGCACCGTATGGTGGATTGCGGAGTATGTATGTAGATGTAGATGTAGATGAGCAGTGCCACAAGTGGCAACAACTTAGTCCTATGGCAACACGGCTGCGTGCATGAGGTGTGCAAAGACACACGACAGACGGAACTGCAGTAAGGCGCTGGATGCCAAAGTGCGTCAACTGTGATGGAGCACATGCTGCAAATCATCATCGCTGCAGCTCAGATCCGCTCTGGTTATGGAGAGGACGGCTCCGAGGAAGGAACTTAAAGATGCCTGCCGTCAGGTGTGGCATCTGATGGAAGCCTAGACCCTCGCGTCTCACAAGGAAGTGACGCCGACACCCACCAGTAAGGGGGTAGATGCGGAGGCCCAGACAGCCGCGTCCCTGGCCGACGCGGAAATGCAGACTGCTGGGGAGGTGGTCGAAGAGACGGAGGAGCCGGCACAGCAGCTGGAAGAACAGGAAAAAGAAGCAGCACAAGATGTTGCTATCGTCGCTTAAGCTCAAGGAGAGGATGTTTCCCGCGACCACCTGCCACTGCCGGACAACCCGCAAGTAGCGAAGATGGTGAAGGACATGTTAGCAAATTCACTGCGGGATGGTACTTACCCGCACCGCCACCTTCTATATCCCTTCACCCATCCAGACACTCCTAAACCCTCTCTTCCCCACCGATCATACGACTTCGAGAATGAGATTTTCACTCTGCAGCGGAGTGTGCGCTGATACGAAACTTCCTGGAAGGTTAAAACTGTGTGCCGGACAGAGACTCGAACTCGGGATCTTTGCCTTTCGCGGGCAAGTGCTCTACCACCTCAGGTACCCAAGCACGACTCACGCCCCGTCCTCACAGCTTTACCTCTGTCAGTACCTCGTCTCCTACCTTGGGTAGTCGTGCTGGGGTAGCTCAGATGGTAGAGCACTTGCCCGCGAAAGGCAACGGTCCCGAGTTCGAGTCTCGGTCCGGTACACAGTTTTAAGCTGCCAGGAAGTTTCATACGACTTCGGTTGGGCAGCCGAAAACCTGACCACGTCGTTTCCAAGGAAGACCTAGCCCTGATCGACTCTTTTCCTATGTTCGCATCTGCCGTGTTTGGTAGCCGTACGGTCTGAGGCGCCTTGTCACAGCTCGTGGGGCTCTCCCCGTCGGTGTTTCGAGTCCCCCTCGGGCATGGGTGTGTGTGTTGTCCTTACCTTAAGTTAGTTTAAGTTAGATTAAGTACTGCGTAAGCCTATGGACTGCTGACCTCAGCAGTTTGGTCACATAGTCCTTACCATAAATTTCAAAATTTTTTGTTCACGCCTCGAGACTGGTAGCGCATCACAGATGTGGTGCCAAGAGCGAGGACTAAGAAGAAAAACCCCAAATTCAACCAGCATAGTCAGTTATCTAATACTGCCTCTCCCAGGCAAGTTCAGTCTTTTCCTTAGTCCCAGCAAAAAATCCTCACCCCATCACTTTTGGAGAAAATGTCTAACGCCAAAGACTCCAAATTTAGGCAACCTCTGGCAGACTGTCAGTCATAGAGAGCAAGGAGAGGGAGAGCCTCATCTGATACCTTTGAGGCTACAATCGCCCGAAAGAAATCCCAATTTACAGTACTCTGGCTCTGAGCACTATGGGACTTAACTTCTAAGGTCATCAGTCCCCTAGAACTTAGAACTACTTAAACCTAACTAACCTAAGGACATCACACACATCCATGCCCGAGGCAGGATTCGAACCTGCGACCGTAGCGGTCACGCGGTTCCAGATTGTAGCGCCTTTAACCGCTTGGCCACACCGGCCGGCAATTTACAGTACTAACATGGCTTTGACACACTAAGTAACCTACGGCAGCATCCACATTTATCACACGTAACGCCAAATTTATATGAAACGCTATACATACTGGAAATATAATGAAGTAACACATAGTTCATACTTATTTCCGATGAGCTGTGCAACTCACTTTTAGACGGTGGACAGTCGTAAACACGAGCCTGTGAACAACCTACAGCTGTTCACTGAACGTATGTTCTAGATCGTAGAAGACACGAAACGAATGAAAAATTAAATAAGCACGATGCTTTTTAACAACCACGTTAAGCACGCACTATCCGGAAAGCACGAAATCCAGTAACGTATCCAAAACAGGACATAGCGCTCGACATTGCTGATGTTGGTGTCAGACTGATGTGAGAATTGGGTGGGTAGAACAAATTTAAAATATATTATTCGTGACTACTGGACATACATGTTTATCATAAGCGGAAAATGATTTTGGATGCAAAATATATGAACACCATCAAATGTGACCACTGTTTGCTTTAAAAATAGTTAATCTGTAGTGAACCCTAGCTATTAAAAATTAGTTATTTTTATTCAATTGATTTATATCATGAGTCGATCCACGATAAAGACGTAACCGAAATAATAGCCGTTCCCATTTTATATTTATTCATTTAGACCATATATACATGCACTGTATCTAGAAAGGCGAAAATTAGTCAGTTCGGCAACAGTTGTCCGTTTCTCATCTCGGAAAGCCCGAAAACCTCACCACGTGTCTTTTGAACATGTTTCCGTTGTATGAAGCCGCTTGTTGTATTCCTATTTTCCCTCTATCTACACAGCTATTCATGCTTTAAATTTAGAGTCAATGAACTTTAAGATACCTTTCGTCCATCTGCAGACCATTTGTCGCATGTGGTAACAAGACACCATTTTCACACTCAAAATGTTTGTCATATATTTCTCAATGTCGAAAAGCACTTACCAAGCCAAGGCTTCTACCGAAGCAACTAGAGAGAATTTCACGTAACGATAGTTTTAATCAAGGAAAGACTTCGTAGCTCACTTGTAAGTAACGTTGGCAATGGAAATTTGTTTTTAAGAGCTTCTGACAGCAACTTTCCACTGCAAAACTCGATTTTCTGTGTTGCATTTTGCATTGCTCTATAGTCTTCTGGCGTTGTAGTCTCATTTCTGCCGATAGCAGCCTCTGAATCTACAGTTACGCAATATGTGATTCTACACTCCTGGAAATGGAAAAAAGAACACATTGACACCGGTGTGTCAGACCCACCATACTTGCTCCGGACACTGCGAGAGGGCTGTACAAGCAATGATCACACGCACGGCACAGCGGACACACCAGGAACCGCGGTGTTGGCCGTCGAATGGCGCTAGCTGCGCAGCATTTGTGCACCGCCGCCGTCAGTGTCAGCCAGTTTGCCGTGGCATACGGAGCTCCATCGCAGTCTTTAACACTGGTAGCATGCCGCGACAGCGTGGACGTGAACCGTATGTGCAGTTGACGGACTTTGAGCGAGGGCGTATAGTGGGCATGCGGGAGGCCGGGTGGACGTACCGCCGAATTGCTCAACACGTGGGGCGTGAGGTCTCCACAGTACATCGATGTTGTCGCCAGTGGTCGGCGGAAGGTGCACGTGCCCGTCGACCTGGGACCGGACCGCAGCGACGCACGGATGCACGCCAAGACCGTAGGATCCTACGCAGTGCCGTAGGGGACCGCACCGCCACTTCCCAGCAAATTAGGGACACTGTTGCTCCTGGGGTATCGGCGAGGACCATTCGCAACCGTCTCCATGAAGCTGGGCTACGGTCCCGCACACCGTTAGGCCGTCTTCCGCTCACGCCCCAACATCGTGCAGCCCGCCTCCAGTGGTGTCGCGACAGGCGTGAATGGAGGGACGAATGGAGACGTGTTGTCTTCAGCGATGAGAGTCGCTTCTGCCTTGGTGCCAATGATGGTCGTATGCGTGTTTGGCGCCGTGCAGGTGAGCGCCACAATCAGGACTGCATACGACCGAGGCACACAGGGCCAACACCCGGCATCATGGTGTGGGGAGCGATCTCCTACACTGGCCGTACACCACTGGTGATCGTCGAGGGGACACTGAATAGTGCACGGTACATCCAAACCGTCATCGAACCCATCGTTCTACCATTCCTAGACCGGCAAGGGAACTTGCTGTTCCAACAGGACAATGCACGTCCGCATGTATCCCGTGCCACCCAACGTGCTCTAGAAGGTGTAAGTCAACTACCCTGGCCAGCAAGATCTCCGGATCTGTCCCCCATTGAGCATGTTTGGGACTGGATGAAGCGTCGTCTCACGCGGTCTGCACGTCCAGCACGAACGCTGGTCCAACTGAGGCGCCAGGTGGAAATGGCATGGCAAGCCGTTCCACAGGACTACATCCAGCATCTCTACGATCGTCTCCATGGGCGAATAGCAGCCTGCATTGCTGCGAAAGGTGGATATACACTGTACTAGTGCCGACATTGTGCATGCTCTGTTGCCTGTGTCTATGTGCCTGTGGTTCTGTCAGTGTGGTCATGTGATGTATCTGACCCCAGGAATGTGTCAATAAAGTTTCCCCTTCCTGGGACAATGAATTCACGGTGTTCTTATTTCAATTTCTAGGAGTGTATTTTCAGCTGTGCATAATATACTCTTTTGTTTACATCCATTGACTCAGTCGGTGCTTATTCAGCTTCATTTTCATTGAGACGAACAGAAAATTCATCACTCTTCTGGAAGCAGAAAGTGCCCCTGAGACTTGGTATTGCTGTTGTTGAACCCCATCATTGGAAAGTGACAAGATAGACTTAAACAATTATCGTACTTATATACTTGTTTTGTAAATAAAGCCGGCTTTTGTTGTTGAAAATTAATTTATTTTTCCCAGACACATAATGAAGTTACAATATTTACGTTGTTAAAAGCACAGTGTCCGAAGAAATAACTGTATAGAGTGGCAAATGAATAAGAGACACCACAAAAAAGATGGAGAAAGATGGTGAACTGTGTGAAAAAGTTCGGAATACCAAACTGCGATTATGTTTCGGTAATAAAGTGGTAGTGCGACCTCCAGACCAGATGAGAGGAAACGCGGATCACAGCAAACCATCCCACTAATGATGCTTTAGAGCAAGAAAAATGTGAAAAGTGTCTGTGAAAAATAAATTAAGTTGCAGCAAGAAAAGTTGGTTTCATTTAGAAAACAATTATTTCTGTTCTTTTTGCGGAGGATGGCCATGCAAACAGACTTGCTAATTATCGTCCTGTTTCCAAAATATTGGAAAAAGTGATGAACTCAAGAGTACTCTCATACTGAAACGGAAATACATTACTTTGCGTATCACAGCTTGGATATCAGAAGGGTTGGTCGACCAAGAATCCTATTTCTACATTCACTCATCAACTAGTAAAAGCCTTAATAGCGAAATATCACCAGTTGGTACTTTTCTGTGATTTTTTAAGAATTCCAATGTGAGTATCACGCTACGCCCTTAGAAAAAGTCACATTTTGTGGAATTTATGGCTTGACACACAGCTAGTTGGAATCATATTTAACAAATATAACGTAAAACATACGCTGAATAATAAAAATAATTTAGGAAGGATAGAAAATTTTAGTGACTGCGAAAAATCAAAAAAGGAGTCCCACAGGGTTCAATTTTGGGTGCATTTTCATTCCTTGTATACACTGAGGATAAAAAAAAAATCGCAGTACCAAGAAGGCTTTGTGCGACATAAACAGAAGCCGGTGGACGTGTTGCTACATCTGAAAGATGACTTCTACTCATATTTAGCCGCATTAGCAGAAGAGTGGGTCTAGTAGCGCCACCATGAGAATGCAAAAAACGTTTGTTTCAAACACATGTTGTAACGGCCGTCAGCATTAGCTACCTTTGAGACCATTAAGGCGACAAATACACCGTTATCAGTACCACACTGAGTTTGAACGGTGTCATGTAATAGGGCTACAAGACGCTGGATGTTTCTTCTGTGAAACTACAGAAAAGCTTGGAAGAAATATTGCAGCTGTACATGATTGTGGTACAGTGGCACCACAGTGATACAACGAACTGTTACAAATCTGTTACTTCAAGGACATATCCGATCCAGACTAACTGCAGTGTGCGACTTCACTGGTGTCAAGCAAGAGATCATTGAGGGACAGGGTGGCGGTCTATTGCATTCTACATCTACATATTACATGCATACTCCACAATCCACCATACGGTGCGTGGCGGAGGGTACCTCGTACCACAACTAGTATCTTCTCCCCCTGTTCCACTCCCAAACAGAACGAGGGAAAAATGACTGCCTATATGTCTCTGTACGAGCCTTAATCTCTCTTATCTTATCCTTGTGGTCTTTCCGCGAAATATGAGTTGGCGGCAGTAAAATTGTACTGCAGTCAGCCTCAAATGCTGGTCCTCTAAATTTCCTCAATTGCGATTCACGAAAAGAACGCCTCCTTTCCTCCAGAGACTCCCACAACAGTTCCTGAAGCATTTCCGTAATACTCGCGTGATGGTCAAACCTACCAGTAACAAATCTAGCAGCCAGCCTCTGAATTGCTTCCATGTTCTCCCTCAATCCGACCTGATAGGGATCCCAAACAGTACTCAAGAATAGGTCGTATTAGTGTTTAATAAGCGGCGTCCTTTACAGATGAACCACATCTTCCCAAAATTCTGCCAATGAACCGAAGACGACTATCCGCCTTCCCCACAACTGCCATTACATCCTTGTCCCACTTCATATCGCTCTGCAATGTTACGTCCAAATATTTAATCGACGTGACTGTGTCAAGCGCTACAGTACTAACTGAGTATTCAAACAGTACGGGATTCTTTTTCCTATTCAGCTGCATTAATTACATTTATCTATCTTTAGAGTTAGCTGCCATTCTTTACACCGATCACAAATCCTGTCCAAGTCATCTTGTATCCTCCTACAGTCACTCAACGGCGACACCTTCCCGATCACCACAGCATCATCGGCAAACAGCCGCACATTGCTATCCACCCTGTCCAAAATATCATATATGTAGATATAAAACAACAGCGGGTGTGCCACACTTCACTGGGGCATTCCAGATGATACCCTCACCTCCGATGAACACTCACCATCGAGGACAACGTACTGCGTTCTATTACTTAGGAAGTCATCGAACCACTCTCATATTTGGAAACCAATCCCATATGCTCTCTTACCTTAGTTTGGAGACTGCAGTGCGGCACCGAGTCAAACGATATCCGGAAGTCAAGGAGTATGGCATCCGCCTGATACCCTTCATACATGGTTCGCAAGATATCATGTGAAAAAAGGGCGAGTTGCGTTTCGCAGGAGCGATGCTTTCTAAAGCCGTGCTGATGCATAGACAGCAACTTCTCTGCCTCAAGGGAATTCATTATATTCGAACTGAGAAAATGTTGGAGAATCCTGCAACAAACCGATGTTAAGGATATGGGTCTGTAATTTTGAGGACCGGTCCTTCTACCCTTCTTATATACAGACGTCACCTGCGCTTTTTTCCAGTCGCTCGGGACTTCACGTTGGGTAAGAGATTCGCGATAAATGCAAGCTAAGTAAGGAGCCGATGCCGTAGAGTACTCTCTGTAAAACCGAATTAGAATCCCATCAGGACGTGGCGATTTATTTATTTTCAACCCATTCAGCTGCTTCACAACTCCAGGGATTTCTATCACTATGTCCTCCATACGGGAATCTGCACGAGACTCAAACGGCGTTATGTTTGTACGATCATCCTGCGTGAAAGATTTGTCAAATGCTAAATTTAAGATTTCAGCTTTCGTTTTGCTGTCTTCCGTTGCCAGGTCAGACTGATCAGTGAATGACTGGATGGATGCCTTCGACCCGATTACCGATTTTACGTAAGACCAGAATTTCATTGGGTTTTCAGCAAGATCTTTTGCTAAGGTATGACGGTGGTAGAGGTTGTATGCTTCGCGCATCGCTCTTTCTACAGCAGCACGAATCTCTACTAACTTTTGTCTGTCCTCATTCTCCAGATCTTTCTTGTACCGCGAGTGCAACTGTCTTTGCTTCCTGAGCATTCTCCGAATTCCGCTGTTAAACCACGGTGGGTCTTTTCCGTCCGTAACCCACTTTTTCGGCGCATACTTCTCCAAAGCGTGATTTACAACGTGTTTAAAATTTGCCCACAATTCTTCCACGTCGAGCGTATTGGAAGTAAATGAAGTCGATTCATTTACTAAGTGGGATGCAAACAACTGCTTATCTGCTCTTTCTAGTAAAAATACTATCCTAGCCTTCTTTACCGACTTTTTGACTTTCGTAACCATAGTCGTAATGACTTCATGATTATTGATCCCTGTCTCAACACTGACACCGTCGATGAGGTCTGGTATGTTCGTGGATACCAGATCTAAAACATTTCCGTTACGCGTTGGCTGTCGATTTAGCTGCTCAAGACAGTTTTCGGATAATGTGTTCAAAAGTAAATCACACGACGGCTTTTCTGTACCACCTGTAATGAATACATGGACATCCCAGTCTGTACTAGGTAGGTTGAAGTCGCCTCCGACTAATATAGCATGATCCGCGTACTTCTGTGATACACAGTGTAGACTCCCTTTGAATGATTCTAGAATTGCTACGGTGGAACCTGGTGGCCGGTAACAACACCCAACAATTAACTTTATTTCTCCTAGCCCTGTTAAACGTGTCCAGATAACTTCACAATCACCCTCTACTTCGAACTCATTAGACACAATATTTTTGTCAACTGCAATGAAGACAGCACCTCCTACGGTGTCTAATCTGTCTTTCTGATACACGTTCCAACCCTCACTAGATGTTTCAGAACTCCGTATCTCAGGGTTCAGCCAGGTCTCAGTCCCGAGAATAATTTGCGCTCCACACGTTTCCTGCAGGGCAGTAAATTCAGGAAGTTTATTCCAAACACTCTGAAAATATACAGCTAATATCTTGATAGCTGAAGTGTCTTTACACTGAGCGCGTCCTGATTTCTCTGCCTGCACGTCGATTGGTGAGTATTCATCAGGACACCTCGCACTACTGCCTAGACTAAAAAACCCTCATGTGCACACCACAAGTACTCTGCTATCCGAGAAGTCGAATCCTTTGTGTAGTGCACCCCTGCCCTATCTAGGGGCGTCCTACAATTCTGCACCTAATAGCGCAAGTCTAGAAATCTGCAGCCAAGACCGTCACAGAGTCGACGAAGCCTCTGCCTGAGACCCTCCACTCGGCTCCAAACTAAAGGACCCCGATCCACTCTGGGAACGATGCTGCAAATAGAGAGCTCTGCTTGCACCCCGCGTGCGAAGCCAGCGGTCTTCACCAAATCCGCTGACGTGAGCAACTACTTGCAGACGACTGCACCCCGTACGCTCGATAGCCGCAGGCAAGGCCGCCTCCACATCTTGGATGTGGATCCCCGGCTGACAAACCGCCCTGTACGCCAAAGGGCTCCATCACCAGCCTAACGTTGGAGCTCCCAATAACCAGCAAGCCTTTGCCCTCGTGTGCCTGCTCGGGCCCTTCTGAAGAAGCAGCCACCTGCCCACTCACAGAATGAATAGGCGAGGCCAGCTGGCCAGCCTCCACAGTGACCCTCCGCCTCGAGCGGCGCGAACGCGTTCAGTCCGCCACTCACCCTGAGGTTAGGGCGGCCCCAACGCGCTGGGTACCCTACAAGGTGACTCGCCGGCTGAGTCAGCGGACGCAGCAAGCGACATCTGGGGTGTCTCAAGTGACGCGCCAGACACTCCGCCGTTGCTGCACCTCGAGGCAGCAGCCTGAAGGCGGCTGACCGTGGCCAACAGCACGCTGAGCTGCTCACGAACCGCGACCAGTTCCTCCTGCGCCCGCACACAGCACGCACACACCCCTATCCATCCTACTGCTAATATCTGGACGTATAGAGTTGCGACAAATAAAACAGCAATATGCGACAGCACAGTTGCGTCACCAGCGCCAGATCGAGCTGCGATATATGAACAATTACTTACATATAAGCAATCAAATGACCTCGACTATGCCACTACAGATATATTACAATGCGATCCTACCCCTATCTTAGTACAAATGACAACCGCCTACGCGATGATACACTCTACCGTTATCAAAATTTGATACTACCCCTTTCTAATTCAAAAATACGCATAAATCGGAAAAATTTCACCACGCAAGCACAGAAACACACAAAGTAATTTGAGTTAAACCTGCGGAACTAATACGAAAAACTGAACATACGACTAGTTTCTGCTACTGCTGCTCTCTGATGAAAAACTGTTCTACCTCGTTGCCAGTCATGGCTGGATGTTAGAAGAAAGCCGCACAAGGGCCTGCCGCCAACTTTCTGTATGCTAGACTATAATGGACCTATATCCTTGAGTTATAGTCTGGGTTGTTATTGGGTACAAGAGCAGAAGCACTCCCATTGTTATCCCATGCACCCTGACCGCAATCTGGTGATTCGACCTGTTGCTCCTCCATTCCAGATCAGCATTCCAGGAGGTATTTGCCAATAAGAATATATATAACATATGGGACATCATACTACAACAACTTCAACGTCATGGAGAAACAGCATTAACGGTCCCTGTATTGGCCGACCAAGTGCAACAGGCTTGGAGCTTCATCCCACTAACTAAATATGGCACCTATATAATGATGCATGCACGTTTGCGTACTTGCAGTCAACAGTCTGGTAATAACACCAGTTACTAATGTACCAGCATTTCACTTTTGAAATGTTTTATCTCGCTCACTTAACTACCCGAAATCACATTACTCCACATTAACAATTTTTTGGTGTTGCTATTTTCTCGCTCAGTGTCTATCAAAAACCTTCCACTTAATAATCATCAGTTGGTATGTGTTGCAAAACACATCATTGTTACAATAAACTCGTTTAGGGAGAAAAGAAGTAAAACACAGTAGAAGACATTTTCCAAAATTTTAGAAAGTGGTTCGCAGAAGATGAACTCTTCCTAAATTTGGGAAACAAAATTTTCAAATTATTCAGTTTCTTACCTCAGAGTCATACAAGGAGCTGATATAGCACATGAGCAGGGGTCATTAAATAGGTTAGAATGTTCCAAATTTTTAGATGTGCATATTCATGATATCTTTAACTAGAAAGAACATACTACTGTTTCTCAAAAAGTTAAGTTCAACTACTTTTGCGCTTCTTCAATAGCTAATTTTGGTAAGAAAACCAATCAACCTCCTGAGATGTTTTGCGTATTTCCCGCCAATAATGTTTTACGAAATAATTTTCTGGGGCAACTGATCACTTAGAGAGGAAGTATTGACTGCATTAAAGCAAGCAGCAATAGGAATATGTGATGTTCACCCATAGTCGTAGGGTCGCCCCAATCATCTAGGCATTTTAACTCTGTCGTCACTGTACGTATAGTTCTGAAGAGCACCGAGTTGGAACAATCTGGTGAGCAATCGTGATGGCAGATAGACTTGGGTAAGTTCCTGAGGTGGCAGGAAGATGTGCTAAGTGGAGATGCCTACGTGGCTCAGAGAGAGAGAGAGAGAGAGAGAGAGAGAGAGAGAGAGAGAGAGCGAGAGAGAGAGAGAGAAGTGAGACGCATTTAAAGTGAAGGGAAACCCCATAAACTCGATGCGTCAGAAGTTAAGGACCGTCCATTTCCCTGATGAGAGGGGGGGATGCAAAATAGTGCATCACGAATATTGACATTTTGGAAGGCAGCAACATAGTAAAATCTTCATAATTATTGATTCCTGTGGGAATAATGCATTTGTCACATTTTTACTAGTAGAACTGTTCATATAGTGCTACGTAAAGTAGCTGAGGTATTAGACCTTACTGACTGCAGGAGGTATACTAACACGTGTAGCAGGGAACTAGTGACTGGTGTCAAACGAGAAGAGGTAATGTTGCTTTTGTGGATCGAATCTGACTGGCCCAATAAGCCGTGGTACAAGTTTGATTATCCTTGACAAATGTAATACTTCTACACTTGTAGGAAGTGCCTTTTGATATTCAGAGCAAAAGTTTCACTTTTATGGTGCATTATTTACAGGATCTGACGTGATCAGACAACGATAAACAGAGCTTCCAAGCTTGCTGCACCATAGTGGCAGTGCTCAAGAACTGTCACTGGCAACCGTGTTGTCCACAACCCATACAGAACACTTGACAAAAGTGCATATTTCTGTGTTGATATGATGCTGCAGCACTCTTTCAGTATCCTGATATTTCACTAATAAGGACCCACGTGGCTGGAATATTTTAACAAGACGAATTTGTGGAAGTACGTACTTAAATGCTTCTCAGCTCTGTGTTTAATTTTCCATGGGTTTCGTGAGCTCTAACCGACGTCGTTGGGAAGATTTTACAGTGATCACAAGCTATTCTGAGCCATAGCTGAATCTTTTTCATTTATGCATACGTACTCATTATTTGGATTTGTTGCTCTCACATTTACTGTGTTTGTAAATAAAATCGCTGGAAATAGGTTTTCCTGTTATGCAAAACACTGTCGTTTCATTCATACGAAAACATGTTTCAGCACATTTTTGCCACCGTCAGTGGTTTTTCTTTATTGAAATACGTGAAATGAAAATATGATTTCAATGAGAATTGATTTACAAAAAATAGGCATAGGAACAAAGTTCGTGAATTGTTGCCATTACCTCAGTTATTACATTGTACGCTTTTGGAGGTCCCTCTGTACATTATCAGGTACTTTTACCTTTAATTTGCAATTAAGTGAAGTGAATGTGAGTTTGGTTGGCCAATTAACACATCACTTTACATCTTTACATAATTTTGCTATGTTTCGCACGTGTACTTAATATTACATGTTTTTTATTTGCATTATAATGAGTTGCCGAGAGTCACACACAAATACCATACATAACTTCCTTTCAAACAACTTATTTCTCTTTCACAATACACAGTGCAAACATGGTTATTGTGTATCCAGTCCCAGTCGGTGTTCATTTGCTTTCAAGTGAGTTTGATGCTTCATTTGAATTTCGTTTATTTTCTCTCTCTCTCTCTCTCTCTCTCTCTCTCTTTCTCTCTCTCTCTCTCTCTCTCTCTCTCTCTCTCTCTCTCTCTCTCTCTGTCTCTCTCTGTGTGTGTGTGTGTGTGTGTGTGTAGCGTTGTACATGCTCAGAGGCGCTCCTGCGCTGAGTCTTGCCGACTCCAGCGCAGCCCTGGACAAAACGTCAGGAACAGAAGTGTTCCTTGGACCACTACCTCACATCCCGAAAGGTTTACATAACTCACCCGGTTGTGAAAGCCTTCATTCAATGGTCTATGTAGTTGCGAGTGCACTCTATCGCAGCTCCGTGCATTTGAAGGTGGGCAAACTGTTGTTGCTCGTACGCTGGGAACTTCCGTAACCAACATAGCAGTTAGGTTTGGCTTTTCAAGAAGCACCTCATGGAAGATGGATAGCGCATACAGGAGAAACGGGCAAACGTCATTCGCAAAGTCACAACGCGAACGGAAGTGCGTATTGAGTATCATGCCATACGGTCATTCAAGAGGGCTATGACGCAAAATCAGAGGACGACAGCAGAAAAACTCAATTCAACTGAATGTTGCACTCGTGAACCCCGTCAATATGAAATCAACACGAAGGGAGCAAAGTAAGCAATGAAATGATGTGTGATTTGCAATTTCAAAATTGCTCATAAGTGATGCAAACGCCCATAACAGGAAAATTTAGTGCTGAAGTCATAGAAGCTAGAGAGTGAACAATGAAATAAAGGAATTTGACAGCATGAGTCTTGTTTCACACTGTTTTCAATTTATGGACGAGTTTTTGTAGCAGTAGTGAAATATGACCGAGGTTCGGTGTTAATTTGGACAGGGATACTGTGGCATTTCTTTGGTCACACCACTACTCTGCATTAACGCTAAGCTTTACGTGATAATTTTGGCTGATCGGGTACATCGCATGATATTACGTTTGTTACTATGTGGTGATGTATCTTCTAAGACGATGGGCCCCATGTTCACACAAATGGCTCAAATGGCTCTCAGCACTATGGGACTTCTGAGGTCATCAGTCCCCTAGAACTTAGAACTACGTAAACCTAACTAACCTAAGGACATCACTCACATCCATGCCCGAGGCAAGATTCGAATCTCAAACCGTAGCGGTAGCGCGGCATGTTCACACAGCTCAAACAGTCCAAGACTAGTTTTATGAGTACGGGGACGAACTGTCGCATCTCGGCTGACCACTGCAGTCACCCGTTGTCAATATTATTGAGCCATTGTGATCTACTTTGGAAAGAAGTGCCATGATCGTTATCCACTCCCATCACAGTTACCTGAACTTCCGCTACTTTGCAGGAAGAAAGATATAAGATTCACCGGAAAACCATGCAAGAACCGTATTTATCCTTTCGAAGACGACTGGAAACGGTTCTGAATATCAATGGTTTTTGTACGCCGAATTCGGCATGTTAATGTGTTGTGATTTAGGTGTTCCCATGTTTTTGTACACCCTCCTGCACGTCTTTCGATACGCTGTCAAACTTTTCTCGCAATATGTAGACTTAGTTTCTTGTTGCTTCTCCGTTGTTCGCAGTCACGAGATGAGCCTCTTTACAGGGGACGTCCTACTCAACCTGCCTTGCAGTAACCGCGCGTAGCGTTGTGCCCCGTTAGAAGGCCCGAGTTTCGCCTACGAGGCTAAGCAAACATAGCAGCCCGCGCGTGTATTCTTCCGCTGCCACCTGGCCCGCGGCGAGGATTGCCCCTGCTGAATATGCAACACGCGGCGCGCCGACACCGCAGGCGCTGTTCGACCGGCTGCGAGCAGCAAGAGCTCTCGGGCGTTGGGTGGGCGAGGGCAGCAGTAGGCGAGTAGGCAAGTAGGCGAGTAGGCGGAGCAGCCGGAGGGAGGGAATACGCCGCCGGCCCGCCAGCCGCTTTGTCTGTGGGGCAATTAAGGAACTCACGGGAGTTGAGGCAGGCGCGCCGCGACCCGAGAACTGCGGTGCCACATCTGAGGCGCGCGCGCTGACGTCCGCGCCAGAATTCCAATCTCCGGTAGCGCCAGCCTACTACGGCCCGAACTTAACGTTATTAGCCCTGTTGCAAGTGAGCGTCGCATTCCTCGTCGCGGGCGAGACTAATAAGTACGACTAGTTACACAGGCGCACGCCACGTGCAGCTTCCTCGAGTATCCTCGTCGAACAGAAGCCAAACTGCCATCTTTGGCCTTTGAAACAAGACGCTCCCTAGGGTTGTACTCGAAATCACGGGTCTGGCTTCATTACTCGATATCCTTTGCAGGAAACTAAACTTTGACAATGTCTCTGCAGTTTCGAAACGGAAATTACACTTAATGCTTGAAGAACAAGCGAATGGTGCTTAATACTCGTACATCAGCAGGCACGTAAACTGTTCAAAAAGATTCAGAATGATAATAATCGGTCATACTTGCTGTTGTTGCCCCTATTAGATTTATTTTCCAAATTACTGTTTCTAATCTTCAAATGTATGGTCAGTCGGACATATTTGAGATAAAGTTAGTAATAAACGAATAGAAACCGGCGTTCCTCGAAATGTTAGTATTAGAGCTCGCCAGTTTCACTAGGCATCGCTGAGTACGGCGGAAACCCAGGAATGTGATGAGACCCGCGGCCAGCTACTAACAAGCACGGTGTGACATACGTAGGGACTTCGGAAAGTAAGTTGTGCACGTCGGTCCACGCTAATAGCGCTGTTCAACAAGAGTGGCGAATTGTCAGAAGAGATTACATGTTCCATGTTTTTTAGAGAGAAAGTTGTGCTGCGGTGCGAATAACAGGTGCGTTACAGTATGGAAATAAAATGGCGCTGCAAGTCGAAATGTAATCCAAATATGAAGTGCACGGGACAATATGATTCTTGTAGGTGAAATGTCTAAATTGCTTGTAAATTTACCATGGTATTCTGAAGATATGTGGATCACATGCGATGACGCGTTCAGCCAATGTGTGAAATGGTGCCAACAACAAGATGTATGTGGCATTCACGTGGATGATGCTTATCGGCAAGTCCAGGTCATGCACCGCACGATTTCCATCTTTTACACAAGCTGAAAGAAAACCTGGCGCGGTAGAGATTTTCCAACCATGAGTACGTTGATTGAGCTACGTTTGGTAGAATGTTTCGTCCATTGTTTAGACAGACGTGGCGATTACGTTAAGAAATAGTGTCATGTGTCCGTATCACTAAGAACTGAAACGCAGCATTCATTTACTTGGCCAGAAATAATAATATGTAATTTAATTTTCGAAGTCCTATCGGAATTTTAGGACACACAAACTGTATTCTCCCGCTGATGCGGTTTTACTTTGTGCTGCATAACACTGTGTGACATACTGGCGCATACACATTTTCTGCCGGCTGGTGTGGCCGAGCGGTTCTAGGCGCTTCAGTCTGGAACCGCGCGACCGCTACGGTCGCAGGTTCGAATCCTCCCTGGGGCATGGGTGTGTGTGATGTCCTTAGTTTACTTAGGTTTAAGTAGTTCTAAGTTCTAAGGGACTGATGACCTCAGATGTTAAGTCCCATAGTGCTCAGAGCCATTTCAACCATTTTGAACACGTTTTCTGGTGCAGACGACTGGAGACGTGAATAAGAATGCTAGTTCCGAAGTACGTGAAATGCGAGACTCTACCACGGCGTGTTGATGACCAAAAGCATGAGGAAAATTGGTAAACAAAAGGTGAAAGGGATCGGTGACAGAGCAAAATGTTGGGAATTAGCGGGCAGAGATAATGAACATAGCCAATCGTGACGATGCTATCCAAAGCCCTGATCCTTCGTGAGGAACGGAAGAAGAAACGAATATCTTATATCGACAAGGAAAGTCAGATTTGAAGTGTTCTGTCATCTAAGGCAGAGGGTGAAGCCTCGGAGTCAAGCCATGAAAGCAGCGACCATCGTTCACACAACCATTTGAACCACACCAGAAAAGAGCCACCGAGCTCAGATGCTATATATGTTTACCTGAAAGACTTTTGACGCAAGGAACTGGATGAAGAAGCCGCTAGCGCAGCCGCTGCAACAGCACCATTCCACATACCGCCAAAGATACGTAAGGCAGTACCGTATTTTCGACCTAGTTGGGGCGACGCTAACAGCAACAAGCATTCTTAGTCATTTGCGTACATTCTGAGACAAGAAAATACAGCGGTACCCAATATGAATATACAGGGTGTTACAAAAAGGTACGGCCAAACTTTCAGGAAACATTCCTCACACACAAATAAAGAAAAGATGTTATGTGGAAATGTGTCCGGAAACGGTTAATTTCCATCTTAGAGCTCATTTTAGTTTCGTCAGTATGTGCTGTACTTCCTCGATTCCCCGCCAGTTGGCCCAATTGACGGAAGGTAATGCTGACTTCGGTGCTTGTGTTGACATGCGACTCATTGCTCTACAGTACTTGAAGTGTCAGCAGAAGTGCCAACACTGTTTTGTTGAGGAGACCGAATGCACGCTATAAGCTCACGCCGGCTGGCGTGAGGTCTGAAACAGGATACGTAATGAATTCTATAAAGAAAAGTACGTAGCTTCTGGAATACTTAACTTTAATCCACATTTGTAGAACATCTCTCGTTACTGTACAGGCTTTATAATCACAATATCAATTGGTAATGGCGCCTTGCTAGGTCGTAGCAAAAGTAGCTGAAGGCTATGTTAACTATTGTCTCGGCAAATGAGGGCGTAATTCTCAGTGAACCATGGCTAGCAACGTCGGCTGTACAACTGGGCGAGTGCTAGTACGTCTCTCTAGACCTGCCGTGTGGTGGCGCTCGGTCTGCTATTACTGACAGTGGCGACACACGGGTCCGTCGTATACTAGCGGACCGCGGCCAATTTAAAAGCTACCAACTAGCAAATGTGGTGTCTGCACATCAGTACGTAGCATCAACAGCTTAGTGTTCATCATGAACGTGGTTTTGCAGTCAGTCCAATGTTTACAAATTCGGAGTTGGCAGATGCCCATTTCTTGTATGGATTAGCACGGGGCAATAGCCGTGGCGCGGTACGTTTGTATCGAGAAAAAATTTCCAGAACGAAGGCGTCCCGACAGGAAGACGTTCGAAGCAATTGATCGGCGTTTTAGGGAGCACGGAACATTCCAGTCTATGACCCGCGACTGGGGAAGACCTAGAACGACGGGACACCTGTAATGGATGAGGCAATTCTTCTTGCAGTTGACGATAACCCTAATGTCGGCGTCAGAGAAGTTGCTGCTGTACAAGGTAACACTGACCACGTTACTGTATGGAGAGCGCTAAGGGAGAACCAGTTGTTTCCGTACCATGCACAGCGTGTGCAGGCACTATCATCAGCGGATTGGCCTCCACTGGTACACTTCTGCGAATGGTTCATCCAACAAAGTGTTAATCCTCATTTCAGTGCAAATGTTCTCTTTACGGATGAGGCTTCATTCCAACGTGATCAAATTGTAAATTTTCACAATCAACATGTGTGGGCTGACGAGAATCCGCACGTAATTGTGCAATCACGTCATCAACACAGATTTTCTGTGAACGTTTGGGCAGGCATTGTTGGTGCTGTCTTGATTGGGCCCCATGTTCTTCCACCTACGCTCAATGGAGCACGTTATCATGATTTCATACGGGATACTCTACCTGTGCTGCTAGAACATGTGCCTTTACAAGTACGACACGTGGTTCATGCGCGATGGAGCTCCTGCACATTTCAGTCGAAGTGTTCGTACGCTTCTCAACAACAGATTCGGTGACCGATGGATTAGTAGAGGCGGACCAACTCCTTGGCCTCCACGCTCTCCTGACCTCAACCCTCTTGACTTTCATTTATGGGGGCATTTGAAAGCTCTTGTCTACGCAACCCCAGTACCAAATGTAGAGACTGTTCGTGCTCGTATTGTGGACGGCTGTGATACAATACGCCATTCTCCAGGGCTGCATCAGCGCATCAGGGATTCCATGCGACGGAGGGTGGATGCATGTATCCTCGCTAACGGGGGTCATTTTGAACATTTCCTGTAACAAAGTGTTTGAAGTCACGCTGGTACGTTCTGTTGCTATGTGTTTCCATTCCATGATTAATGTGATTTGAAGACAAGTAATAAAATGGGCTCTAACATGGAAAGTAAGCGTTTCCGGACGCATGTGCACATAATATATTTTCTTTCTTTGTGTGTGAGGAATGTTTCCTGAAAGTTTGGCCGTAACTTTTTGTAACACCCTGTATTACCCAAAGGGGGCGAATGTCGATATATGTGATGTTCATGTAAAGACAGACAAATGATTACAATCCCAGAAAAATTGGATGATATGTTCAAGAGAGAGAGCTTCACAAATTGGGCATGTCAATAACGCGTTCGTCCACCTCTGGCACATATGAAAACAGTTATACGGCTTGAAACTATTTGACAGAGTTGTAGGATATCCTCCTGAAGGATGTCGTGCCAATTGGTGCGTTAGATACGCACAATTCCGAGATAGTTGGAGGGCCCTGCCCACAATGCTCCAAATGTTCTCAATTGCGGAGAGGTCCGGTGACCTTGTGCCAATTTGCAGACAAGCAGTAGAAACTGAAATGCAAGCCGAGTATGAAGTACCATGAAAAGTAGCAAAACGGGGCATAGAATATCGTTCATGTACTACTGTGACGAGGCGTATGACAACCAAAGGGGTCCTGTTGAGAAAACAAAGGGCAACCCAGACCATCCCTCTTCGTTGTCAGGGCGTATGGCAGGTGACAGCCAAGTTGGTACTCCACCGCTCCACGGCTTCTCCAAACACTTCTCCGGTTTAGAATCTCATTGACTGGAGTAGTATTGTCTTCAGTGACGAATCCAGCTTCGAACTGAGCTCCGATGACCAGCAATCCACATGGCAGAGGTTATAGTATGCGAAGGACAATGTGAAAGTGAGTTTTACTTCTTCTACGTAACAGGTACCATTTGAATTGAGAACGTACGTGCAGTTGGATGACTTGAGTTCATATTAAAAAAAAATTAACGGGTATATTATTAAAAGCACTATATCATAGTAAGTGTAAATTGATGATAACATTGCTCTGATTGTTTCTCAACCAGTATCACGAGCATCTACACTGATCACGTGGAAAAGAAAATTTTTTTGAGGTCACCTTCGAAAGCAGGGACACAACTATTCTGTTAGACAAACAGGAATGACATTTGTGTTCTACCCACATGTAGGATATTTGCTACAGTGCAACCTTCTCAATCACCGGAGCTGTATTTGATTTCCAGAAAGATAGTTAGAAACTTCGCTAGGAACAGAAGTTTTGTTTGCTATTTCAAATACTCCTATCACATATACTGTGGCCAATTGGATTTCTTTTTTCCCACAATCCCACCCACCGAGAAAGCTGTGCTAACAAGGGAACCTCGGCATCGCACCTCCCTCAGATTTAGTTATAAGTTGGCACAGTGGACAGGCCTTAAAAAACTGAACACATATCACTCGAGAAAACAGGAAGAAGTTTTGTGGAACTATGAAAAAAATAAGCAAAATATACAAACTGAGTTGTCCATGCGCAAGACAGTCAGCATCAAGGACAGCCTGAGCTCAGGAGTGCCGTGGTCCTGTGGTTAGTGTGAGCAAGAGCGGAACGAGAGGTCCTTGGTTCAAGTCTTCCCTCGAGTGAAAAGTTTGTTTTCGCAAAGTTATGATCTGTCCGTTCGTTCATTGACGTCTCTGTTCACTGTAATAAGTTTAGTGTCTGTGTTTTGCAACCGCACCGCAAAACCGTGCGATTAGTAGACGAAAGGACGTGCCTCTCCAATGGGAACCGAAAACATTTGATCGCAAGGTCATAGGTCAACCGATTCCTCCACAGAAAAACATGTCTGATATATTCTATACGACACTGGTGACGGCATGTGCGTCACATGACAAGAATATGTTGTCGACCCACCTAACTTTTACACTTGGCGAATGGGTAAAAAGATTCTTCTACCTTGCCTGATTTAGGTTTTCTTGTGGATGTGATAATCACACAAAAAAAAAGTGATGAAAACATAAGAGCTTGTCACATAATCTGCAACAAATGAATGCAACAGTTTCACAGTCGCACTGTTTTCCCTGTTCTTTGTCAAAACATATGTTTTTAACGTTTTCAAATTTTTCCGTGTGTAGCCCGTCAAATCCTGCGTATGTCCAAGCAAATCTGAACATGTCCTGGAATTTTGGAGAGCGAAGTTGATTATGTGTGAGTGCCTGAACTTTGATAATTGACACACAATCACGTAAACAATACTGCTTTGTGTACCCGTGCAGCTTCGCAAAATAATTGTCTGAAAATAAAAAGTGAAACTTTTCACTCGAGAGAAGACTTGAACCAAGGACCTCTCGTTCCGCAGCTGCTCACGCTAACCACGGGACCACGCCGCTCCTGACGTCACATTCTCCTTGATGTCGGTTATTTTGTGCATGGTCTACTCAGTTTGTATGTTTTGCTTGTTTTTTTCATAGTTCCACACAACTTCTTCCTGTTATCTCGAGTGATCTGTGTTCAGTTTTTCAAGGCCTATCCACTGTGCCAACTTATAACTAACTCTGAGGGGGATGCGATGGGGAAGTTCTCTTGTAAGCGGTACGTCGTACAGTCAGTGCGACATCCTGCTTACGGTTTCCAGTACATCCCGTAAGCGTGGATTCCTCTAACAGCCACTGATGAACAAAGGCAAATGCCCCACCATTGCTGAATCTCCCTGTATCCAGTAATTAATACGTGCATTATCGCATAACAAAAGTCAAGTAGCTGTTTCGGAATGTTTTCCTCATGGTAACAGCGGAGAAAAAGGGAGTTTTATGTTCTGCATGGGTATTTACAACATTCCATTATTTTGTCCAACTGGCAACGATTTGGCTCTTGGCCACATTCGTGTAACGTTCATGTCACATAACTTTATTCCTGAGCAGTTTTCCGTCCTGGACAGTGGACGAGTCAGAGCGTTAGTAGTAAGGGAACCTCAGTTAAACGTCATTTTGCGTCCTTTACACTTCGACCGCTCTCGTTACATTCTTAGGCTCCCTTACCTCTATCGTTAAACACGAACTCTTCAAGAATCACTTTGTTGTCCGACTGACTGTCTGTTCGACTGTTCAGAACCCTTTTCCTCAGGGACGAGGGGGAGTAGGAAGTTGAAATTTATGTCGGATACTAATGATTACCGTCTGTTGGCGGTGCAATACGCTTAAGCGTCTAAGTAAGGGCAATCAAAAGAGTTGGTGATTTTTTGACACTCGCAAACATACACATCAAAACTTACATGGTAATTCCAGTTCACATAGAATATGAAATCTGCCAAGAAATAAGGCTTCACAGTACAAATTAGGGGAAAAAATATGCTAAAATTTGTTAACTTGCAGTTACATCACGTAAAAAAATATTTTTTTACATTAGCAATCTACATTCCATTCGTAACCAGTCAAAAAACTCAGCAATTACAATAGGAATTTTCTACTGGGTTTCAGAAATAGGTAGTGCAATTCACGATGAAGGCTTTTGTGTATTATTTACAAATATTTCGTACCAATTGGCTGAGCTATGATGAAGCGAAATACTCTGCCGCTGTGAGAACGATGCCTTTACATATGGCGGCCGTCTGACTACCATGGCACACCAGTGCTAGCATCGGAGTTCTTTGAAGAACTGATCACTCTATATACAAACTTTCGGTGGAACTTCCGTCCACTGGTAATATAACTCCAAAATTAAAAGTAATTAGAATAGTAAAATGCGAGAAAAGTAAAACATTCTCGAAAGCCTTGAAATTACTGTGACCAGTGTCTTGCCAGTATCGACATCGAGAATAGGTAAAGATTGACTAGATTCTCGATTCGCAGTATGCATGAGCTGTTCTTACACAGAACTAATCTTGTATGGAACTGCTCAAAGAAGGGAAGTTGAAAGGTGGAGCGCTTATATAGAAGGTCTGTACAAGGATAATGAACTTGAATTCAGTATTATACAAACAGAAGAGGAAGGAGATTAAGACGAGATGGAAGAGAAGATACTGCGAGACAGAGTACTGAAAGACCCAAGTCGAAACATGGCTCTGGGAGTACATACTATTGCTTCAGAACTATTGACAGCCTTATGAGAATCAGCCAATACAAAATACTTTCATCTAGTGTGCAAGATTTATGAGATAGACGATACCACAGACTTCAAGAAAAATGTAATAATTTCAATTCCGAAGAAAGCAGGTGCTGACAGGTGGGAATTTTACCGACCTATCAGTTTAAGAAGTCATGGCTGCAAAATACTAACACGAATTTCTTATAGATGATTGGAAAAACTGGTAGAAGTCTACCCCAGGGAAGATCTGTTTGAGTTCTGCAGAAATGTAGAAACACGTGGGACAATACAGATACTACGAATTCTCTTAGAATATAGTTTAAGGAATGGCTACCCTATACGTACAGCATTTGTAGACCTGCAGAAAGCATTTTTCTCGAAGCCTTTTCTGAAAGTGTTTATATGGAGTATAGCCCGGTATGGAACAGAAACGTGGATGATAAACAGTTTACGCACAAGAAGAAAACGGAACCTTTTCAAATGTGGTACTACGGAAGAAAGCTGAAGATTATGTGAGCTGACCGCGTAACTGATGAGGAGGTACTGAATGGAATTGGGGACAAATGAAATTCGTGGCACAATCTGACTGGAAAAAGAAATCGGTTCATAGGACACATTCTGAGAAATCAAGGGATTACCAATTTAGTACTGAAATGAAGAATGGGGGGTTAATGTTGTAGAGGCAGACTAAGAGATGAATACAGTAAGCGGATTCAGAAGGCTGAAAGTTTCTATAGTTATTCAGAGATGAAGAGGCTTGCACAGTGTAGAGTAGCATGGTGAGCTGCATCAAACCAGTCCTTGGTCTTACGACCACCACCACCACCACCACAACAACAACAACAACAACAACAACATGGAACTGTCAGAGTGCGAGTCCCAACAATTTTTCTTTTTTTTCCTCCACGTATTGTGGTGCTGCGATATTCCCCGACCATACGTGCCGAGAAATTCCTTCATAGTGAAGCACGTGTGACTATTGGCAGTTGCATTAAATTTATGCTATAATAAGCAAACAAGATAGCAATAATCTCATAAAGAAGAGTGTTTCAGAGGGTTGCAACAATTGCTCCACTCGCACAATAAAGGGGATGCAGGAGAAGAGGAAAACATAACTGCAAGTACCTCCAAATACCACACAGCTTTAGAAATCACGTGGAAGAAGGAGAAAAGAACTGAATTTTTAGGTATTATAGTGTTTTTTTTTTTACGATGTCAATATGTACTAAGCTACTTTGTTTGCAACGCTACATTTTTACCCTTGTTTTAGACGACTTTCTTACTTCCTTCGCGGAGCGTGTCGTCAGAGTTGTTTTGCTTCAGTTAATCATTCTTTATGCGAGATATGTTAATTGACAAAAGTAGGTTTCAGTTGTACAACTATCGCCTCTACTCCCCCACCCATGCACGGTGGACGTACAGAGAGAAAACACGCTTACCGTCGCTGTCTCATCCTCTACCACACAATCCGTGCGGGTATGGGATGGATATTTTCTGCGCACTCGACCACCAACTAAGTCAGTATGTATTAGAATCCTGTACATATTCTTTTTTATGTTATTTTGTTTATGTAAAAACTGAACAGCCACGCTTTAAATAATGTATCATATGCATTTTGTGTGCAAATATTGGTAACTAAAGTATTCATTCAGCTGATTATTTTATAAATTCACTTTGACAGTGAATACGGTACTGAAGTACAGGGTTATTATATATGATTGAAGCGATTTCACAGCTGTACAATAACTTTATTATTTGAGATATTTTCACAATGCTTTCCACACACATACAAAAACTCAAAAAGTTTTTTTAGGCATTCACAAATGTTCGATATGTGCCCCTTTAGTGATTCGGCAGACATCAAGCCGATAATCAAGTTCCTCCCACACTCGGCGCAGCATGTCCCTATCAATGAGTTCGAAAGCATCGTTGATGCGAGCCCGCAGTTCTGGCACGTTTCTTGGTAGAGAAGGTTTAAACACTGAATCTTTCACATAACCCTACAGAAAGAAATCGCATGGGGTTAAGTCGGGAGAGCGTGGAGGCCATGACATGAATTGCTGATCATGATCTCCACCACGATCGATCCATCGGTTTTCCAATCTCCTGTTTAAGAAATGCCGAACATCATGATGGAAGTGCGGTGGAGCACCATCCTGTTGAAAGATGAAGTCGGCGCTGTCGGTCTCCAGTTCTGGCATGAGCCAATTTTCCGCGGGTTGCACGTGAAACTTGCCCGCACGCGTTCAACCGTTTCTTCGCTCACTGCAGGCCGACCCGTTTATTTCCCCTTACAGAGGTATCGAGAAGCTTTAAACTGCGCATACCATCGCCGAATGGAGTTAGCAGTTGGTGGATCTTTGTTGAACTTCGTCCTGAAGTGTCGTTGCGCTGTTATGACTGACTGATGTGAGTGCATTTCAAGCACGACATACGCTTTCTCGGCTCCTATCGCCATTTTGTCTCACTGCGCTCTCGAGCGCTCTGACAGCAGAAACCTGAAGTGCGGCTTCAGCCGAACAAAACTTTATGAGTTTTTCTATGTATCTGTAGTGTGTCGTGACCATATGTCAATGAATGGAGCTACAGTGAATTTATGAAATCGCTTCAATCATTTGTAATAGCCCTGTATATGACAGTGACATGGTTCTCGGTGCACTTCAATATAAAACTTGTCATTTAATTTGACATAATCAGTGATTCAATTACAAGTAGTGATGCTGAACAAAACTTAAATGAGTAAGAGAACGAAGATCGCCAGAGACGACTGTGAGTTAATTGAGTTGCGTTTTGATCATGGGATGTCGTCTGCAACAGACACCAGGTTCAGTCCTTACGACTTCCTCAGTTATTATATACAACTATAGAATAAAGCTGTCTGTATAATGTACACTACTCATCGTCTGACATTACTAAATCTTTTGATGTACAGGTAAGAGAAAGAGATGCTAGTATGAGAAACTTCAGATATTCTACCACAGAAATGTAGTTTTTGGCGCTCTACTTATTCAACATTCAATGCCCTTGAACCACTTTGATACTACCGGGCGATTCATTCACTTTAGTGACACCAAAAATTTCATTTCCTGAAAAGATCCAGAACTTGGCAAGGCACTGGAATTGCCTCTCACAAGAAACGTGGAAGGGAGAATAATGAGTGTACCCATGTTATACTGGAGCAGATGTCTCCTACAAAATATATCCGACATCATTTGAAGCAGTACATGGCAAATAAGCGTTTTCGGCATGGCTTCAGCTTGTTTCCATTGTGTGATACATTCCGATATGCTCCCAACATTTAAATATATACAGGTGAAGAAAATGATGCATCCGAAGACAGGGGCAGACGGCGCTACGAGCAAGAGACTACACCCTGCCACCCTTGTTAGAGGTATTTTTAAGAATTCGCACTAAACGCTCTATCACCACAGCTGTCACACATCACTACTATTTGAGGATATGCCACATAAAAATGGAAGGTGCTTATTCACTAGCAACAGCGTTTAATAACAAAATTCCAAAATTCATATTTCAAAGCAATCGCAATCTTTGTCTGCTTCTACATCCATAGTCCGCAAGCCACAGTGCAGGGAAAACGACTGTAAGCAGCAATTTTTTTTTTTGAGTCTTCTGATTGATTTGATGGAACCCCGACAAGTTTTTTTGGATTTCTGGCGTCCTTACTTATTTGTTGGGTATATTCCAATTTGCGTCTTCCTCTACAGTTCTTAGCGTCTACATCTCCTTCTAGTACCACGGGAGTTATTCTCTGATGTCATAATAGATGTCGTAGCATTTTGTCCTTTCTTCTTATAAGTGTGTCCAACATATTCCTGTGGAGAAGCTTCTCATTCTTTCCCTTATCACTGCACTAATATTGTACGTTCTTCTGTAGCATCAAATCTCAAATGCTTCGATTCTCTCCTTTTGCGGTTTTCCCACAGTCCATGAATCACTACCATACAATGCTGTGCTCCAGACGTACATTCTCAGAAGTTTCTTCCTCAAATTAAGACCTATCATTGATAGACTCTTCTTGCCTAGTGTTTTGTTTCTGATAGTGTTAGTCTATTTTCTATGCCTTCTCTACTTCGTCCACCTAGCGTTACTTTGCTGCGTTGGTAGCAAAATTCGTTTACTACATCTACTTCGTGATCATCAATCCTAATGTTAAGATTCTCGCTGTACTCATATCTGCTACTTGACATTGTTTCAGTCTGACTTCGATTTACTCTCAGCCCACAGTCTATACTCATTAGACCGTTCATTACATTCAGCAGATTGTGAAATTGCTATTCACTTTCTCTGAGGATAGAATGTCATCAGCGAATCTTGTCATTGATATCCTTTCACCTCGAATTTTAATTACGTTCTTGCGCATTTCTTTATTTCTGTCATTGCTTTTTCAATGTATAGATTAAACAGTAGGGGCAACGGACTACATCCCTGTCTTACACCCTTCTTAATTTGAGCACTTTGTCCTTTGTCTTCGACTCATTGTTTCCGCTAGGCTCTTGCACAAATTGTATTAGCCGTCATTCCCTATAGCTTACCCCTATTTTTCTCAAAAATTCTGACATCTTGCGTCACTTGACAACGACGAACGATTTTTGCAGGTCATCAGAGCCAATTAAAGTGTCTTGTTTTTTTTTTTTGTTTTTTTAGTCCTGTTTCCATTATCAACCAAAACGTCAGAATTGCCTCTCTACTGACTTCACCTTCCCTAAAGCCAAACTGATCGTCATCTCACACATCCTCAGTTTTCTTTTCCATTCGCATGTATATTTTTCTTGTCAGCAGCTTGGATGCACTTGTTGTTAATCCGATTGTGCGATAATTCACGCATTTGTTGGGTCTTTTAACCTTCGGATTTGTATGGATGATGTTTTTCTGTAAAAGAGACGGTATGTTGTCAGACTCATATACCTTCACACAAAATGAATAGTCGTTTTGGGGCCACTTCATGCAATGATTTTAGAAACTCTGATGTAATGTTATCTATTCCTTCTTCCTTACTCAATTTTAAGCCCTACAAAACGTTTTAAATTCTGTTTCTAATACTGAATTCCCTATCTCTTCTATACCGACTCCTATTTCTTCTTCTATCACATCGTCAGACAACTCTTCCCTTTCGTAGATGCGTTAATTGTATTCTTTCCACTTATCCGCTCTCTCCTCTGCATTTAACAGTGGAATACGCACTGCACTCTCAACGTTAACACCCTTGCTTTCAATTTTGCCGAAGGTTGTCTTAACTCTCCTCTATGCTGAGTCAGTCCCCCAGATGATCATCTCTTTTTCGATTTATTCACATTTTTCATGCAGTCAGTTCGCCTTAGCTTCCCTGCACTTTGTATTCACGTTATTCCTATGAGACCTAAATTTCTGTATTCCTGGTTGTTCATAAAGACTTTTGTACTTCCCTGTTTCATCGATCAACTGAAGTATTTCTTCTGTTATCCATTGCTTCTTCGCAATTATCTTCACTGTACCTATGCTTTCCTTTCCGACTTCTGTGATTGGCCTTTTTAGAGGTATCTATTTCGCTTCAACTTAACTGCTTACTGAGCTATTCCTTATTGCAGTATCTATAACCTCAGACAATTTCAAGCGCACCTCATCATTCCTTAGTACTTCCGTAGTCCACTTTTTTGCGAACTGATTCTTCGTGACCACTCTCTTGAACTTCAGTCTACTCTTCATCGCTGCTGTATTGTGATCTGAGTCTGTATCTGCTCCTGCGTACGCCTTAAAAGCCAGTATCTGAAATCGAAATCTGTGCCCGAGTATGATGTAATCTAACTGAAATATTCCCGTATCTCTTGGCGTTTTCCTGGTACACCTCCTCGTCTTGTGATTCTTGAACACAGTGTGCACTATTACCAGCTGAAATTTATTGCAGCTCAATTATTGTTTCCCTTCTCCGTTTCCTAGTATCGAGTTCATATTCTCCTGTAGCACTTTCTTCTTCCCCTACAGCCCCATTCCAATTCCTAACATTATTAGACTTTCATCTCCCTTTACGTACTGAATTACCCGTTCCATATTTCTCTACCTCTTCACCTTCTGCTTGCGACATTGTCGTACATAGATTAACTATCGTTGTCGGTGTTGGGCTGCTGTCGATTTGGTTGAAAGTAACTCTTATCACTGAAGTATTCAAGGTAACACGCTGTGTGCCCTACCTTCCTGTTCACAACGAATCCTACTCTCGTGACACCATTTTCTGTTGATATCACCCCATATTCGTCTGACTATAGTCCTTCTCTTCTTTCCATTCCTGTCTAGATTGAGCTTTAGCATTGTCCTTTGCAGATTTCCAATGACATATTGCAGCGTTCCGCTTATATGGCCGGCAATTCATCTGCAACAGCAACGTCGCGGGTTGCCTAAATGCCAGGCAATCGCTCTGCTCCAAAGGACAGCTTTGCAGTAGTTGTACTAGGCGGCCCTACAAGTGCCACCATGGTTCGGACCCGGAGAACCTATTTGTATCCACAACCCATCCGACCTAAAGTACTTCCTGCTATACTCTGCTGCGCAACAGTATTTAGACCGGCATACAGTTGGGGATAGACTGTTCACTTCGGACCACACATCTGCACCGATACGTCACTGCTGTCTGCTGCCGACGAGCAGACACCTCGACGGACACCGTACGGGCTCTGCAGCTCCGCCTCCAATGCAATCTCCTTGGTTGGATGTCACATCCTGGTTCACGAAATTTAGTAGGTATTGACACTATTCTGTGAACGTAATAAAAGCACAACACTGTGCAACACAGAGCTTTCCCTACATGCCGGCCGCGGTGGTCTAGTGGTTCTAGGCGCGCAGTCCGGAACCGCGGGACTGCTACGGTCGCAGGTTCGAATCCTGCCTCGGGCATGGATGTGTGTGATGTCTTTAGGTTAGTTAGGTTTAAGTAGTTCTAAGTTCTAGGGGACTGATGACCACAGAAGTTAAGTCCTATAGTGCTCAGAGCCATTTCCCTACATTGTTCTGAATGTCTTGTCCGAAAATCTCTTTAAGCAAGTAGTTAGAGAACCAACTCGCGAGGGTAACGTCTTCGGCTTCCTGGAAACAAACAGACCTGAACCTATTGAATTAGTCAACGTAGAAATTGTAAATTTGTAGTATGTTCCTATGGGACCAAACTGCTCAGGTCATCGGTCCCTAGGCTTAGACACTACTTACTCAAACTTAAACTAACTTGCGCTAAGGACAACACACACACCCATGTCTGAGGGAAGACTCGAACGTCCGACGCGGGGAACCTTGCGAACCGTGGCAAGGTACCTAAGACCACGCGAGTTACTCTAGAGAAAGGTATCAGTGATCATAAGGCTGTGATAGCATCCATGACAGTGACTCTGACAAACAATATTAGGAAGGGTAAGAAAATATTTTTGCTTTGTGAGTGTGACAGGCTACAAATTTCAGAGTATCTGAGCTGTTAGCGTCAAATATTCTGTGATGAGGACGAAGCTGTGGGAAAAATGGAAAAAAAGTAATAGTGAAACATGCCCTAGGAAAATATGCTCCGAGTATGGTCTAGAGAGATAGTAAAGACCCACCATGGTATAATAGCGCGTTATAAAACTGCTACGTGACTTTGAAAGTAAAACACAAAAAACTCATGCCTCGCCTGATACAAGCCAAAAATGCTATTTTCTCTAAACGCTTGACCATCTGGAGCCCCCTCTTCTATCACTTTCATTTCAGGCCAAGACCTGTATATGGTTCAAATGGCTCTGAGCACTATGGGACTTAACATCTATGGTCATTAGTCCCCTAGAACTTAGAACTACATAAACCTAACTAACCTAAGGGCAGCACACAACACCCAGCCATCACGAGGCAGAGAAAATCCCTGACCCCGCCGGGAATCGAACCCGGGAACCCGGGCGTGGGAAGCGAGAACGCTACCCCACGACCACGAGATGCGGGCAGACCTGTATACTCCGTAAACTAGGACGAAATCGGTCATAATGAGCAGGCGCGGTCCCTTTGTGAGTCCAATCAGAATGATACCACGATAGCGCGCTGACGAGCGTCGCCGGCCGGGATGGCCGATCGGTTCTAGGCGCTACAGACTGGAACCGCGTGACCGCCTCGGGCATGGATGTGTGTGATATCCTTAGGTTAGTTAGGTTTAAGTAGCTCTAAGTTCTAGGGGACTGATGACCTCAGATGTTAAGTCCCATAGTGCTCAGAGCCATCTGAACCATTTTTAAGGAGCCTCGAGGAAGCCGCCCGCCCCATCCACCAGATGGTCCCAGCGAGCCAGAAGGAAGCAGCCAACACGTCTCTTCCGCGTCCCACATTCCACAACCGATGGCTCCTGCACACTTAATCGACAGAGACAATATTCAAAGACGTCGAAAAAAAAAAGTGATCACTTATCACGCGATTATCACTCCTTCAGATCCTTAAAAAGAGACCTTGGATGGTCGGCGATTCCTATCGGCGACTATGTGCAGTTGGCAATTGAGAACTTCTTCATACAGCAGTATACGGTGATTTACCAGGCGGATATCGTCAACCTGGTGTATCGGCGGAATGGTTATCTCAATGATCATGGCGTTTTCGTCTGATTTCTATACCAATTCTGCACTACATGGCCTTCGAACAGATGCTCTTTGGTCGCCGTTTTGCACTGCTGATACGTAGTATATCTTTCACAGACATGTTATTTGTGTCTTCAGAGCAGTCTGAAATTTAGCACGCACTTTCCTCGGGATGTCTGGGTAAGAGCAGTTGGAAGATGGTCATTATAAGTTTCCTGTCTTTACTCTTCCCCATTCGTGGTAAACCTATCTGTATTAATATTTGTTTAGAATCAGAGTACTGGAGTTATTTAGAAAATTTTTGTATAAATAATATTTTACTTGCGAAACCCGTCAGGCTTACAGCTGATTTTTTTCGATGATCGGCTGTGGGAAGACTGCTAGAAGATAAGGAGGTATTGGAGTTTTCCAGGACGATTTTCCATTTGATACTTATACAGAAAATGAGGAAGGTAGTGAATCAAAACCAGAACAGATGTTTTAGAGTTAGGACTCAACGGTTTACAGGCCAAACAAACGAAACATGATGTCACATCATACATGTCATAAGCTGCATACTTCCACTTATTGAACAGAAACTGAAGAAATTCAGTCTGAAGATAGCAGTGGTAGCCAGAAACGTCACCAAAATCCTTTCCGAAAAGAAAAAAACAGATTTTCGCTAGCAAATGATTTCGAACTGGAAAGCTAGGAGCTCATGATCAGATTTTTGGGAGATGTGCAAACATTGTTATTTACTATGCAGAATTAAGATCTCATTATAAGTGTTCCAGTCGCAAGGTGTTTTTCTTTGTGCCAACGACAGAAATTGTTTTTTTTTTTTTTTAGCTGTATCACATTTCATTATGTAATTTTTGCATATGAGAATAGAATATACTGAAAAAATAAGATATAGGCCAAAAAGTAAGTTTTTCTGATTTACATTCTGCTAAATAAAATTCCAACCTAATAGAGTGACATAAAAAATCAGAATTTTCAACGCAAAAAAACAAAAATTTAGGCCACAACCAGTCTATCTATAGAATGGGTATGCAGAATTTCCGTATTGTCTGTAACTGAGAATTTTTTGTGCAATCATATGTTCACTGAAATCCGTCCTCGTCTGCGGATGAGTCGCATTAATGTGACCGCGTGTCAAAATCGTGAATAGCCACCTTCCGCAGCGCGGTCTGCTGCGAGACGTGCAGGAGGAGGATCTTTGAAGTTGTGCAAGGTGCTTACTAGGTAGGTTGTGGAGCCATATGGACTCCAGCGCCGCGGCCAGCTGCGCAAGGGTTCTCAGTTGAGGAC
Organism: Schistocerca cancellata; assembly: GCF_023864275.1. Lineage (NCBI taxonomy): Eukaryota > Metazoa > Arthropoda > Insecta > Orthoptera > Acrididae > Schistocerca > Schistocerca cancellata. The sequence goes on along the minus strand of NC_064634.1, from coordinate 418,350,341 downwards.
GCATCGAGCTAACACTCTGATCGAGGTGGGTCCCAATAATTCCGGATCGGCCTTAAATCCGGGGAGACTGATGGTGAGGTGAACCTGGTAAACTTATCCTTGTGCTCTCCGAACAATGCACGTACACTGCGAGCTGTATAACACGTTCCATTGTCTTGCTGGTAGACGCCATGGTGCCCAGGAGAAAGAAATTGCGTGCTGCTGTGCCCCACAAGTATTGATAAACACTTAAATATTGGCAACACTGTTGTGCAGACTCTATGCAGTGGAATCTATTATTGTCACTGATAGCACACGTTGTTGACATACCTACCTTACCTCTGACCAAATGGACTCGCCCGTCCCACGTCACCAGTGTGCGCACAATCGAGGGAAACACAGTCAATTGTGAGCAAGCGGTCTAAATTACGTTTTCGAAACAGGAACAACGGAGGTGGACCAAAACTGAATGTGGCAGAGGTTCCACAACACCACAGTGTCACCAAGATCTTCAAGAGGCGTGCGGGGTATCAGCATTGCCGTACAGAGCAGTGGCACGTTGGGTAAAAGCCTTTAACGAAGGTCAGCAAAGTGTGGCAGACATGCATCGGGCAGGTCATCCTAGCGTCTCTGAAAGAGAAGTGTATGCTGTTACCACGTTAGTGGACAATGATCGACGCCATACGACTCGTGAGCTCGCCCACGAAACCGGATTAGTGCATACGACTGTGCTTCGCATCCTGAAAGAACGCCTGGGTATGCGAAAAACTGCATCACGATGGGTTCCACATGACTTGACAGAAATGCAGAAATGGATGCGTTACGACAGTACTCAGACGCACTTGGAGCGCTGTGAGAGCGAAGGAGAGCCTTTCTTACGCCATATCGTAACACTGGATGAGACATGGGCCACATAGAGTACGAGCCAAAACTGAAACGCCAACCCAAGGAATGGCGTCATTATGGGTCAGCGCCAAAGTGGAAAGCGCGTCGGAGCCCCAGTATGGTTAAATTTATGACCACGTTAGTGGACAATGATCGACGCCATACGACTCGTGAGCTCGCCCACGAAACCGGATTAGTGCATACGACTGTGCTTCGCATCCTGAAAGAACGCCTGGGTATGCGAAAAACTGCATCACGATGGGTTCCACATGACTTGACAGAAATGCAGAAATGGATGCGTTACGACAGTGCTCAGACGCACTTGGAGCGCTGTGAGAGCGAAGGAGAGCCTTTCTTACGCCATATCGTAACACTGGATGAGACATGGGCCACATAGAGTACGAGCCAAAACTGAAACGCCAACCCAAGGAATGGCGTCATTATGGGTCAGCGCCAAAGTGGAAAGCGCGTCGGAGCCCCAATATGGTTAAATTTATGGTGATTCTCGTGTACGACTGTGATGGTGTTACGCTAACGCATTCCGTTCCCCCACGGCAGATCGTCAGTGCGCAGTATAACTGTTTGTTTTTGGAGCATCACCTGCGAGCAGCTTTGCGAAAGAAGCGGCGACACTTTCTACGCAACCCACTCATCATTTTTCACGACAATGCGTGGGAGTATAGAGCGAAAGCTGTGGCTGCCCTGTTCGTTCGTCGGGACTGGGAAATACTGTACCATCCACCGTACTCCCCGGACTCAAGTCCTCGTGATCTTGATTTGATCCGACGATGAAGGAATCACTTCGTGGCATTCAGTTCAGAAATATTCCAGAGATTCAACAGGCAATAGACAGCTCCATTCGGGCCATCAACAGAACAGGCTCGGCTAACGCTATACTACGCCTTCCACATCGCTGGCAACGGGTTCTACGCAACGCTAGTGACTACTTTGAAGGACAGGAACAAGTGCAAACATGTAACACTTTTGTATCGGTTGTGGATAAATAGTTGCCTCTATGTAGGTTCCAACCCTCGTACTTGTCTCGATACACCGTTCCTTCCAAAATGACGAGATCAGCCACGAAAAGCCTCCGTCCTGTACCCTTCTGGCAATGGTTGCAGGGTGTTTGCTTTGAAACGTTTCATGCTTTACACGCCAACGGCCACCTACCCGATGGAACGGTTTATTGTCACTCCGCCGCCGTTCTGTTGCGGTACTGCCACGCAGACTGCAGCCTTCGTCGTCGATTAGTAGCAGTCAGTATGGTTGCATGGACCAGGTGCCTGCTGCGGAATCCCATATGCAGCAACGTTCACTGATCGGTAGCTTGTGGAAACACTGTTGGAAACCTAGGGTTCATCTGGGCCCTCCGTTGCTCAACAGTGCATGTCTATTCGCCAGTACAGATACAGCTCCGCAGCCGGCGTTCGCGCCCATCCCTTACAATCCCAGATGCACCACAGTTGCCTCGACGCCTTACATTTCATACTGGAACCACAGTCAGTGCGCGAACGTAGTCGGTTCGGAAAAGCTTCCACTTCTGGGCCGAAAGTCAATGATAATGCCCTTTTGGAAGTCAGATACATCGCTCCGTTTCCGCATTACGACAACGACTGGACTGCTTTCCTGAGTCACTCCCAACAGGTGTTATATACCCTCGATAGCTAGAGCTGTAATCTGTCGTCTGTGAGTAGTTTTAGCACGGTGACATCGCACTTCGGTGGTGGTTGCAGCAATGTTACTTTCAAGCGCGCAGCAATCTGTCGCAATAGTTACCGTTAATTTTGTACAGTAAAAACGTTTGTGAATATTTGAAACTATCCCCCACAGACTATAGTTACATGTCATTGTAAATATACTTACAGGCAAATAAAAGTAAGGTAACGGGCCCTAAAACGTTCCTGTTCCTAATTTCGTCCGGTTTCTATTAATCGTAAGAAATGATTAAATGTACGTGCATGTGTGACCTCAGTCCATAGTTCTATTGAGAGAGTCTACTGTCTGCAGCACGTTTACCTTCTGTGTGGGAGGGAATCCATATTTTTACACTCGGGTGAATTAGTGCAACAGTCACGTTAACGGCCTGTTTCTTCTAGACTGAGGATTGGTTTGTGTTCAAGTACTGCGCGGTTTGACCTATGCTACTGTGGCGGCAGTTATAATAAATGTGGGGGCATTCGTAATATCGTCCCCATTTCAATTCTAATTTCGTCCCGGGGACGAAATTTGGAAGTGTTACCAAAGACTAATTTCATTTGCTATTCATAAAAAATTATTTTACTTTTTCCTATTGAAAACTGCAGGTGGAGAGAATTGGATTCGTTATACAAAATTCTTGGTTTGTTATAATGAAACTTGTTCTTTATCTACCGAAACAGAAATTCATATGTAACACGTGTTTAAAAGGCTCTAAATAACTAGAAAACATTGTTAATTCATGATCTAAAAGTGATCTATAACACTGGAATTGTTTCACAAGATTATATTGGAAAAATACATTAAACTAATGGTATTTTTCATAGTTTCTATGCGGGACGAAATTGCGAACATTTATTTGTATACCAGTTTCCGTACAGTTAATGCTTATGTCAACTACTGGCTTCAGTTTTCTATAACAATTTAATTGTACTTGCCTACAAGTGGAAAATAAATTCAGAAATATATGAAGGCCTTATTTCAATAGTGGTACAAGTTTATTTTTGTTCATTCTGAGACACAGAGTCCTAAAGCTAAATGAGCGCTGAAAAATCAGCAGTTTAAATATCACAAATATTCAAGTATATATACTTGAAATCTGTATCTCAGAATGAACAAAAATGGACTTGTACCACTATTGAAATAAGCTCTTCATATATTACATATTGTAGACTTTCCCATAACCTTTCATTCCTTATATATGTCCTAATCTACCAATGTGACGTAATTTGGGCTCCCTACCTTCTACATCTACACATCTACGTCCACATAGATACTCGGCAATCCACCGTGAAGTGCGTGGTGGAGAGTACCCTGTACCACTTACTGTCATTTCCCCTTCTGTTCCACTCCCGAGAAGAGCGAGGGAAAAACGACTGCCTGTACGGCTCCGTATGAGCCCTAATTTCTCGTATCTTATCTTCATGGTCCTTAAGCGCGATGTACACTCCTGGAAATGGAAAAAAGAATACATTGACACCGGTGTGTCAGACCCACCGTACTTGCTCCGGACACTGCGAGAGGGCTGTACAAGCAATGATCACACGCACGGCACAGCGGACACACCAGGAACCGCGGTGTTGGCCGTAGAATGGCGCTAGCTGCGCAGCATTTGTGCACCGCCGCCGTCAGTGTCAGCCAGTTTGCCGTGGCATACGGAGCTCCATCGCAGTCTTTAACACTGGTAGCATGCCGCGACAGCGTGGACATGAACCGTATGTGCAGTTGACGGACTTTGAGCGAGGGCGTATAGTGGGCATGCGGGAGGCCGGGTGGAAGTACCGCCGAATTGCTCAACACGTGGGGCATGAGGTCTCCACAGTACATCGATGTTGTCGCCAGTGGTCGGCGGAAGGTGCACGTGCCCGTCGACCTGGGACCGGACCGCAGCGACGCACGGATGCACGCCAAGACCGTAGGATCCTACGCAGTGCCGTAGGGGACCGCACCGCCACTTCCCAGCAAATTAGGGACACTGTTGCTCCTGGGGTATCGGCGAGGACCATTCGCAACCGTCTCCATGAAGCTGGGCTACGGTCCCGCACACCGTTAGGCCGTCTTCCGCTCACGCCCCAACATCGTGCAGCCCGCCTCCAGTGGTGTCGCGACAGGCGTGAATGGAGGGACGAATGGAGACATGTCGTCTTCAGCGATGAGAGTCGCTTCTGCCTTGGTGCCAATGATGGTCGTATGCGTGTTTGGCGCCATGCAGGTGAGCGCCACAATCAGGACTGCATACGACCGAGGCACATAGGGCCAACACCCGGCATCATGGTGTGGGGAGCGATCTCCTACACTGGCCGTACACCACTGGTGATCGTCGAGGGGACACTGAATAGTGCACGGTACATCCAAACCGTCATCGAACCCATCGTTCTACCATTCCTAGACCGGCAAGGGAACTTGCTGTTCCAACAGGACAATGCACGTCCGCATGTATCCCGTGCCACCCAACGTGCTCTAGAAGGTGTAAGTCAACTACACTGGCCAGCAAGATCTCCGGATCTGTCCCCCATTGAGCATGTTTGGGACTGGATGAAGCGTCGTCTCACGCGGTCTGCACGTCCAGCACGAACGCTGGTCCAACTGAGGCGCCAGGTGGAAATGGCATGGCAAGCCGTTCCACAGGACTACAGCCAGCATCTCTACGATCGTCTCCATGGGAGAATAGCAGCCTGCATTGCTGCGAAAGGTGGATATACACTGTACTAGTGCCGACATTGTGCATGCTCTCTTGCCTGTGTCTATGTGCCTGTGGTTCTGTCAGTGTGATCATGTGATGTATCTGACCCCAGGAATGTGTCAATAAAGCTTCCCCTTCCTGGGACAATGAATTCACGGTGTTCGTATTTCAATTTCCAGGAGTGTATGTTTGTGGCAGTGGAATCATCCGGCAGTCAGCTTCAAATACCGGCTCTCTACATTTTCTCCATAGCGTTCCTCGAAAATCCCTCCAGGGATTACCACTTGAGTTTCCGAAGCATCTTTGCTACGCTTACTTGTTGTTAGAACCCACCGCTAACAAATGTAGCAGTCCGCCTGTGAATTGCTTCGATATCTTGCTTCAATCTTTCCTGGTACCGATCCCAAACACTCGATCAGTAGACAAGAATAGGTCACACCAGCGTCCTATAAGCGGTCTCCTTTACAGAGGAGCCACTCTTTCCTAAAATTCTCCAAATAAACCGAAGTACACCATTTGCCTTCCCTACCACAGTTTTCACATACTCGGTCCACCTCATATGCTTATGTAATTACTTGATCCCCATCCCTTGCTGCATGAAATCGCTATTTTGTGCAGCGAGAATTATCCTCAGTATTGTACCTAAAATTTGGTAAATAACTCTTTTCGATAAGTTTACTCTCCTTCCTCGCAGCAATAAAAGAAGAAAAAGGCCTTTTTCAAGTTTTAATATCTGTTTAATGTCGGTGTACATTATAAAGACCTGCAAGCCTAGGAGCAATCCAGAATCCTCTATTGAAGGTGTTGAACGCCACAGAACGCCTTTATACCATTTAATGGAAATAGGGACACAGTCAGTGACACAATTAATCCCTAGTACATGCAACAAATATACTATTCGATCCACTGATATTTTTTATAGGTCAGGAAACTTTGGTTATCGTTAACGATTAAACAAATGGAAAGTGTTATCCAAGCGTATTTTTTCAAATTTTACAAAGAAACTTGAAATTATTATTATTTCAATTTTTAATGATAAACTGAAATTACCTGTGATGTGAATTTTGTAATGTGTTGATGACATATGACTATCTTTAGGTCGGTTGGTCGGTATGTCCTAATGTCTTTTTATTGCGAGATTAGCATCTTTAGTCGTGTTTGTCAAAATTTGAGTTGAATGTTAATGGAGATGGGCTCTATAAGTTCTGGGCTATTCTGTGTTGGAACTTGTTGGTCGAAAAAGTGTAGGAAGTATCTTGAAAAGTTCGTAACTCGTGGTTTGTGTGATAAATTGTGAAAACAATAAATTACGTATATAATAAAGACCATCAAAGCTCTGCAGTATTTCATTACTAAAAAATTAATAGAAAGTCTTGCGAGTATTTCTGTACCAAAAATTAATACATGAACTAAGAAAACGTGGATCTCTTCATATAAAGTAGGAATTAACCAAATGGATGCTGAACCAGCTAACAGGAATTTCCTGTAGACACAAGCTAAGTAACTTATTCCTTTTTAAGATAGTGATTTCTCACCACATTGCAAGAACTCACCTCGTCATTGGTTTTTATCGGATGAAGATCACACCAAGTAACGCTACTAATGCCTGCTGAGGAACTTTGATCACTGAGTCAACGAACATCAAAACAAAGGTCTCTTTGAGATCAAATTACAAAATTAACGAATCTCTTTCACATTTGACAATTCACTGTTGCGTGAAACGCAGTCACAGACTCGCTAGACAGCATTATGGTAGCAATCCTGTTAGAGAGCGCGTCTCGTATGGTCGATTCTAACCACTCAACAATCATCCTGGAACCACTTGCTAACAAACACGTTAACTTTCGCGTCCTTTGTGAAGACATCTTCAAGTGATTTTTTGGGGATCAGGGAACAAGTAAATCTGGTCTGTCGAACAGGAGTCCTGTCAGTGTCTTATCTATTGCAAAAACTCATTCGGTAGAGGGAGGAGCATACGCTGCACGTCGATCCCAACTGAGGTGATGTACTTTGTCCATACACAAGAACCCATTCTGGAATAAATTAGATGTAATTAAAACATCAAGTTCTCTTATACATTGTCTTTATAATAATGGACACAGCGTTCTCATTTACATGCCAGATCGCAAAGAGGTCCTTATTGGAACCATCATCAGTTTTAAATCTAGAACGCCGATATGATGTGCGTCAAAACAACATTCAATTTTCATCCACAAGTTTTCGATATTTATTTCACGTTCACACATATGGAGCCACCATTTCACGGATCACCCATCTAGAGAAGCGTTGTACAGTTTCAATTTAGCCTCTCATTTTCCTTACAATTTAAAATAAAGGAGCAAACTCATTATTAACCTTCACTAACAGTGGGTGAACCTACTAATGTACAAATCTTTGCTTACCAGTAACTTTGAAACAGAGTGTTATTCATATTTGTGAGTTTTCAAGAACACATACGAAATGACAAATTAAAAAAATCGCAAAAAACTGCAATTGACTCATAGTCCTCAACATGTAACATTATAACTAACCATAATTTCATTTATACTAATATTATCAAAGGCCATGACGTGTATTCGTTGCGTGCTCCCACTTTTACTTGTAATTACAGTGTTTCGTGTAACATGTAGGCAAAAAAATAATTATTTGAGAAATTATGAACCACGAATTGTGATATTTAGAATATAAGAGCTTTAAAATGGAAGTTAAATAGAAATTACCTTCACGAAAGTAATTCATTTGTATTTCAATGTAGTACTTGGTATGCAATTTATCTCATTTTACAAATCGTTTGAAATCCGACGTTAAAATCGTGTCAGTGACAGAGACATTTTTGTTTTGACGTTAATGCACACCTCCAAAATAACTCGTATGAGAGATCATGTCGCAGATGAAGGAGAATGGTTGAGGAGTGAAGTTAGCATTAACAATGATGTTATTATGTAAATAGCTACACGCTAACGAATATGACACTAGTAATTATGTGGAAGGGAAACACGCAGCGGCTCAGCTCGAGTCAAAAAAACATAAATTGTATCTAGAAGCGCTGTTTATGTCGTAGACTTTTCATAGCCTATGTGAAATATGCAGTGGTGTATCTAACGTCGATTTAAACAGTTGCGTACTGAGGTGGAACCACGCAATATATTCTGGATAAGTGGTCATTTTATGTTCTATATGGCAGTAACGTATGCAGTAATAGAACAGTTAGACCAAGTATTTTGCTTCAGAAAATATCTCATTTTACCGACTACGAGTAAACACAACTAACACGTTGATTAACGGTGTAACTAATATTGAGCAACTATACGTTATATTTACGAGTCGCTGCATTCATAACCGCCTAATAATACGTCGAGTGAACGAAACGTTGATATGAGGTCGTACGATACCGCATCAGCTTGAGAAATCTCTGGCATGAAAGAACCTGTTGTCGCGGCACATTCGTAGAACGCGGACTGACGGACTGTAAGTGGAGAGTAGGAGAGACAGAGAGAGAGAGAGAGAGAGAGAGAGAGAGGGAGGGAGAGGCGTCCGTGACCTCACGTTACCAGGTCACAGAGAGCATTGAGCATTTTGAAGCGTTGCCCTGCTGTTGACACGAGCCAACTGGCACCTGCCGGCGAAACCTTTCATTCCACACCGCAGAAATAAATTAAATGAAACATCAAAGGGAAATTTAATAACGACACATGTCATACGATACGTAAACAACAGGCTCGTTGCGTTTTTCATTTCGTCAAAATCACAAGTAATTTTTTATCTGCTATTAGTAGTCCAATGCGCTCGTAAAACTGTATATTAATTTAGATACAGGAAGTCTCTATATTGAACATTTCACTTGTGTCATGAATACATTTAAATGTTGGTGCATCCGATGTTGAGCCTCAACGTCTTACACGTAGTCGGAGAGCAAATTTACTTGTAGTTTCGGCTTCGTCAAACTGGGTTAAACAAAATATGGAGCTGACTACGCTGGTCAGAAACACGACGAATTCTGTGAACATTTCTATTCACTGCCTTCTCAGTAATCTCTCAGCGCTGTTCTACTTCTTAAGTACTCAAATCCTTGGCAACGACGTGTTCTACATTGACCGTTTCCAAATTTATTGAACTAAGATCCAAATTTTTGAATAAATGTTCAGTAGTGTGAAGAAAATATCGTACTCACACCAATTATACTCAAATACACAAAAAAACGTCGTGTCACACATCACATTGTTGACTACGGTATCTTCGTGGTGAATATTGCTGCCTGTCGTAAGGGGATTCTTCCTCTTCGTGCACTGGCCCGCTCCTTGCTAACACGTAAGACAGTGTCGTATGTGAATGTATGGAGAACAGGTGACTGTAGCGAGTATGAATGTAGCGTAACGTTATATTTTTGTTGTATGCTCATGACGTATCAGGGGCCTCATATCACTCCAACTGGATACTCCCCACACCATTACAGAACCTCCACCAGTTCGGACAGTCCGGTGCTGACATGCAGGTGTTGTGGATTCATGAGTTTGTCTCCATACCGGTACACTTCCATCCGCTCTCTACAATTTGAAACGAGACCCTTCCGACCAGTCATCAATAGTTGCAATAGTTGAATGTCGATGTTGACGGGCCGAGGCGAGGCTTTGTGTCGTGCACACTAAGGATAAGTGGCTCTTCGGCTCGGAAGGCCCATATCGTTAATTTTTCGTTAAATGGTTCGTACTTGACACTTGTTGATGACCCAGCATTGTAATCTGCACCAACTTGCGGAAGGGTTGTACTTCTGTCATGCTGAACGATTCTCTTCAGTCATCGTTGGTCCCGTTCTTGCAGGATCTTTTTCTGGCCGCAGCGATGCCGGAGATTTGATGATTTACCGGATTTCTGATATTCATGGTACACTCGTGAAATCGTCGTACGAGAAAATCACCACTTTATCGCTACCTCAGAGACGCTGCGTCCCATCACTCGTGCGCCGACTATAACACCACGTTCAAACTCACTTAAATCAGAATCATCAGATTCAGTTATATTATTGTATCCACATTTGTGACAGTTGTAATTTGTAATTTATGGAGCAATGCGCGGATCAGGATGATACTTATCGTAGAATTATCTGGAAAACAGTTTCTTGCTGAGCAGAAACATACCTGCAGGAATGCGGTTATTATGGGAAACTACTTCCAAAATTATAGAGAAAAATTCGTTTTTTCACACCAAAGTTAATGAAAATAATAAATGATTAATTAAGTCTTTATAATATGCAGAGTCACAATAAATATGTTATTAGAATTACGTGTGAATGGGGAAAGGTACCAGCAGCGAGATTCGAACCAGAGACGTGTTGCTTATGAAACAAAATGCTAACTCACTTGGGTCCGGACTCCTTGGATACTAGGGACCACACGAAGATATCAGCATGCATAAGACTTTCAAACTCTATTTTGTCGAAAACAATTGACAGTTGCGTCTTCCTGGTTACATACCGTGACTACACATTCTGTTATGTATCAGGTCGGTGAGAGGACTTTCATGCGATCTCCTTGTTAGACGAAACGATGTCAAGAAATATTTTGACAACCTCAAGTAACTTTTTTTTTTTACTTTGACTTCGTAACATATCGAGGATTCTTCCACATTGCTGATTAAACTAGAATGGGTTTTGTACATGAGCCTGTCACAACATTTTTCAATTACTTCAGAAATATTTGGAGTTCAGCTTCAAATTGAAAAAAAGATTTTGAAAAATCCAGTAACACGACGGAGAAGACTTTCATCCTAATCTTACCAACGCAGGAGAAACAGAATTAGACGCACTGACGAGAGAAGGAAGGCTTTGAAAACAAACGACGTAGAAGATTTAGTAGTTCAGCCCAGACTACGAGACGACTGGAGTCTACGGTTAATAGAAAACAGCCAGGACCAAAATAACAGACGTCATAATTGATTATTATTGTTTATTAGAAGACTTTATTAGTTGTAAAATCACGAACAGTTAGTGAAGTGTAATTAAATTGAGGGTTATTGTAAATTTTACTGTAAGTAATCTGTGACTCTTTTGTTTCATGCTCCTGCCGTGTACTAATTAATGATTTGAGCAAAAGTTTACTGAGAGAATATTTTATTAGTGAAGGTTTACTTGAATACTAAAGTACAGCTGGTGAAATAGCTCACGACTACAATAATTGATTACGGTGGGATTTGACAGCTTGACTTTTGCGCAGCATCTTCATCTTGATGAATAGTAGTCCAGGCCAAGATATTTCGTAGTTGGCGCTAAGCCGTTAGAAGAGTGTGGATTTCCTCAATTACGTGTGTGTTAAAATCGATTGGGAATAGATTTGTTTAGAGAGTGTACTGGGATTTTTGGCTATAGTATATTATAATTACCAGGATAGTATCTAAGGCTATCATGTTCATGTGAGAAAGGTTAGGACTAGAAGAGGAAGGATGGATGCAGGCAGATTTACAGATCTCAGATCACGTGAAAATTTAGCAGATTTTGACGGTAGTGCAACACAAAGCATACCTATGCCATCAATTAACAGAGTCAATAATCCTGAATCATCGAACGCAGATTCCTCTGTCTCGATTATTGAACATTGTAACCCTAATTCGGAAACAGCTCTACCCCATAAGGTTAAGTAACACATACAATTAGCTGCAAAATCGGAGGATGTACCTACTTGACAGATCGCTTCTGATCCGTTTACGGCTCCGCTAATGAGATTAGACGAAAAACAGGAGGTAACCATAAGAGCTTGCTCGCTGAACTAGCAGGGAGAGATAAGGAAAGGGAAAAGACACAGGAAGGAAAGGAAAGAGAAAGGGAAAAGTAATGAGATAGAAAATTGGTGGAAAGGGGTAGAAAGATTTTTGACGACTTACATCAGGTCCGTAAAGTGTAGGATGAAATAAACGCACGAAAGTTTACCACACTTAGCTGCTTTAGTTGCTCTGTTAGAATTAGACACAGAACGTTTCCAAGAGAGAGAAATTCAGACTGAAAAGATTGTTGAGGCAATGACTGATAAATTGTCACGCCTTGAAGTAGAAATGAAGGAAAACGTTCTTGTTGAGTGAAATCGAAAGTGAGAAGTTGAGATCTCCGGATGAATCGAGAACAAAACTGCTGAAATTTATACAAAAGTAAATTCCGAAATAGCTTCTGGTATTCAGTTAGATAATACAGGTTCGGACAGGGACGTAAAAGCCATTATAGAAGATTTCAAAGCCGACTTTCGGCAAATTACACTCCTGGAAATGGAAAAAAGAACACATTGACACCGGTGTGTCAGACCCACCATACTTGCTCCGGACACTGCGAGAGGGCTGTACAAGCTATGATCACACGCACGGCACAGCGGACACACCAGGGACCGCGGTGTTGGCCGTCGAATGGCGCTAGCTGCGCAGCATTTGTGCACCACCGCCGTCAGTGTCAGCCAGTTTGCCGTGGCATACGGAGCTCCATCGCAGTCTTTAACACTGGTAGCATGCCGCGACAGCGTGGACGTGAACCGTATGTGCAGTTGACGGACTTTCAGCGAGGGCGTATAGTGGGCATGCGGGAGGCCGGGTGGACGTACCGCCGTATTGCTCAACACGTGGGGCGTGAGGTCTCCACAATACATCGATGTTGTCGCCAGTGGTCGGCGGAAGGTGCACGTGCCCGTCGACCTGGGACCGGACCGCAGCGACGCACGGATGCACGCCAAGACCGTAGGATCCTACGCAGTGCCGTAGGGGACCGCACCGCCACTTCCCAGCAAATTAGGGACACTGTTGCTCCTGGGGTATCGGCGAGGACCATTCGCAACCGTCTCCATGAAGCTGGGCCACGGTCCCGCACACCGTTAGGCCGTCTTCCGCTCACGCCCCAACATCGTGCAGCCCGCCTCCAGTGGTGTCGCGACAGGCGTGAATGGAGGGACGAATGGAGACGTGTCGTCTTCAGCGATGAGAGTCGCTTCTGCCTTGGTGCCAATGATGGTCGTATGCGTGTTTGGCGCCGTGCAGGTGAGCGCCACAATCAGGACTGCATACGACCGAGGCACACAGGGCCAACACCCGGCATCATGGTGTGGGGAGCGATTTCCTACACTAGCCGTACACCACTGGTGATCGTCGAGGGGACACTGAATAGTGCACGGTACATCCTAACCGTCATCGAACCCATCGTTCTACCATTCCTAGACCGGCAAGGGAACTTGCTGTTCCAACAGGACAATGCACGTCCGCATGTATCCCGTGCCACCCAACGTGCTCTAGAAGGTGTAAGTCAACTACCCTGGCCAGCAAGATCTCCGGATCTGTCCCCCATTGAGCATGTTTGGGACGATGAAGCGTCGTCTCACGCGGTCTGCACGTCCAGCACGAACGCTGGTCCAACTGAGGCGCCAGGTGGAAATGGCATGGCAAGCCGTTCGACAGGACTACATCCAGCATCTCTACGATCGTCTCCATGGGAGAATAGCAGCCTGCATTGCTGCGAAAGGTGGATATACACTGTACTAGTGCCGACATTGTGCATGCTCTGTTGCCTGTGTCTATGTGCCTGTGGTTCTGTCAGTGTGATCATGTGATGTATCTGACCCCAGGAATGTGTCAATAAAGTTTCCCCTTCCTGGGACAATGAATTCACGGTGTTCTTATTTCAATTTCCAGGAGTGTAGAAACAAAGTGGTTCTTGAACTTCTTAAATGGCAGGACGAAATGAACCGAATGGCGGAATGACTTGAAAGCGATATTTTAGTAACAGCGAAGGGCAGGGCATTTTTCCAACGAAGACTAAGGTGAGCGACAATGAATCGCCTCAGTACAGACATGGCAATGAGCGTATTACTCCGAGACCGTATTCGAAAAGCATAGATGACTCAAAGCATTAAAACTTGAACTGAGCATTACTAAATTTGACAGTTCCAAACTTATTCTCCAGAGAACGATATCCCACGTCCGATAGTACTCGTAAAAAGGTTTAGGAAAATCTTTCCACGGAACTAACATCATACAGTATGGTTCGTTGTGTCGCAAATAATTGTCGATGCTTCCTTGTGGGGAAACAAAGTTGTGTATTTGTGTGACGCGTACGATGATTTCGAACGCAGATTCATTGCCAAGTTTTGGTGTACTAGCAAACAAGAGAAATTGATAAAAGAGGCTTATGGTCCTGAATACTGCAATCCCAAGAAAGGTAGCTTACAAAACACGATATTCTGACTAACCTATGTCACCTTACGAACTATTTCGAATATTGAAACTAAAGTTAGCTGTCAATATTCGAGGAAAACTGACTTAGTACCACATGCCAACCTTGAATACTATTTGTCAATAGTTGATTTCCTTATATAAGTGGACCTCTAACAAATGAAGGGAAATCGGAATTAACACAATTTTGCTGGAATTTCTAGGAAAAATAACCACAACCACAGTAATGGACATAACCATAATCGTAACTATTCTAATTATAACCGAAATGGAAATGGCTATTGAAACGGAAGTGGGAACAGAGACGGAAACTTTGCGTACTAGCCAACTCCACCCAATATTTTAATCAGAACTTACTGTCCTAGAAAAACCAGAATTCAAACCAATAATGACAACCAACCATAACTGTCGCAAGATAAAATATAACGGTAGCTATAAAGACGGGAATTACCACCTTGATAACCTTGAATAATCAAAGGCTCCAAAAATCCAGTCCAGGTTGTTGGCAGTCCTCTGCTGCTGCTGTCGCTACTGAACAGTATTTACGGATGCAACAACATTCACACAGCCAGAGTAATAACACGTCACCGATTCCAGGTACCCCAAAATGGTGGCCGCAGAAACGTCATAGTGTGCCCATAGCAGTGGTTACGGTAGAATCCTGTACGGACAAACCCATACGGAAAACTATAAACGGTCAATCTTTGCCTTCTGAAGCTGGCAGACAATGAGGGAGGACATGATGAAAACCTGCTATTAATATTACGATATAACGACGACATAAAGTTATAGGATGAACTTAGCAAAGAACTTAGAAAGTGTAAATCAGTCAAAGACAGTATGGTACAGGCTACGATTAAGGAAGCTGTCAGTGGTATACCTGTAGATACAATTATGACACTGGAGCCACTACTTACGTGATTAGCTATTATTTGTACAAGCAGATCAGTTTAAAAACTATGAAGCCAGTTTCAATGCTCATAAATGTAATGTCACTGGAACTTTTGGAGGGCAGTCAGACACTATAAAGTTTCAAGTACAGGTTGATGTTGTAATTCAGAAGGAAGTACTGAAAAGCACCTTGTAGTTACTGAATAAATTATCTATCTTTGAATATGGGACGCAATTTCCTGCGTGAGAGAAGAACAGCTATAATGGACCTCGAGGCATGAATGTTAGTTTTAGAAAGTGAACGTAACAGTATAAGGCTGGACCTTGTGAAAATGCCGGAACGTCACAGTAAATACTGCAAGTTAATTGACATATAATACGTCAATCCAGTGGTACTGTAGCTGAATTTAGTTCGTATTATGCCCATAATAGGAAGGAGGTAGATATTCAAAACTTATAGCTATTAAAGGGAGTGAATCGACATATGTGACAGACAAACGACAAAAGAAACTTGTTAATCTGTTGAATAATTGTATTAAGGTATTTTTCGATAAGCTGGGAATTGTAAAGGTTACGTGTACCATACGCGTGTTTATCCCCATGGAATCTTCTGTCAGCCGTCCACTGTGGTCGAGGGGTTCTAGGCGCTTCAGTCTGCAACCACGCGGCAGCTACGGTAGCATGTTCGAATCCTGCCTCGGGCATGGATGTGTGTGATAACCTTAGGTTAGTTAGGTTTAAGTAGATCTAAGTCTGGGGAACTGATGACCTCAGATGTAGTCCCATAGTGCTTAGAGCCATTTGAACTATTTTTCTGAACCTTCCGTCGATCTTCTTGTCCTGTAACACGGTCCAAAAAAGAAGCAGTGACCAAAGAGATCCGTAAAGCGTTAGGCTGGCAGATATGTAGCCGTCAAGTTCTTCGTACAGCAGTCCGTTACTCTCCGTGACCAAATCAAATTGTAGTATTCGCTTGGTTTTTGACGCGCGGGACGTCAACAGTAATTGTAACTGTCCGGACGCGACCGGAAGACGTAGATGACCTAATACGGAAATTCTACGGAGTGAAATACTTAATCTCCGAGGACTTATAAACCTTTTCATTGCTTAAGTGTTCTTGACATTTTGTGTACAGATTCTGGTAACCTTAAATCAGAGTAATTAACTGTGACTAATTCTTGTGTGAAACTATGAAAGGACCTGTTGATACACGCCGAAGCATAAATTCTGAAAGGGACAGTTCATACAACGATTCACGAGTTTTTTAGCTCCCGTTTGCGCATGAGACAAACTGAACGAGTCTCGATGACAGAAAGCGAAGAAATTTTAATGAGTGTTCGCGAAAAATGTACGAAACTTGTGGTTACGAAAAAAAGAAAGTAGTTTATCGAATGCGTAGGTCATACGACGAAATGCGAGATACTGTGTAATTCGTGAAGTGCACATATGGAATAACAGAAAGAAATACATAGCTTTACGAGTTTCCAGGTGTTTTTAGCATTGACAATACTCTCTTAATGTGTACGAATGTTTCATACTCACTTTTCTGGAATGCTGAAAGCTGCCCAAGACCGACTGCCGTCAATAGTTTGCTGCCTGTGAGAAGAAGACCTACAGAAAACGATCCCGTTGGGCTCAGTTCTTACACTACTAGCCACAGATCCAAAGGGTCCAAGCATCTGTGGCCTCAGTGTTCCAAATCTCCAGTCTCCAAACCATCAGAACAAAGATCAAGACAAAGCCAATGAAAAAATTATAAACCAATGTTCAAAAAGACTGAGAAGTTCAGTAAAATGACTTGAAATACTTGGAATATTTGAGAAGTATTTTTTAAGGTCATATAATACTAGAATGAAATATTTTTGTGGTGTCACCGCCAGACACCACACTTGCTAGGTGGTAGCTTTAAATCGGCCGCGGTCCATTAGTACATGTCGGACCCGCGTGTCGCCACTGTCAGTGATCGCAGACCGAGCGCCACCACACGGCCGGTCTGGAGAGACGTACTAGCACTCGCCCCAGTTGTACGGACGACTTTGCTAGCGACTACACTGACGAAGCCTTTCTCTCATTTGCCGAGAGACAGTTAGAATAGCCTTCAGCTAAGTCCATGGCTACGACCTAGCAAGGCGCCATTAACCATTTCTAGAGAGAGTCTCACTTGTATCATCAAGAATGCTGTATACAAATGACGGATTAAAGTTAAGTATTCCAGCAGCTACGTACTTTTCTTTATAGCATTCATTACGTATCCTGTTTCAGACTTAACGCAAGCCGGCGTTAGTTGACGCGTGCCCTTTCGGCTTCCTCGCCTTGTGTCTAGACTGTCTTGTCTAGACACAACAATTTTAAACCTAATAATGATTGAAATTTATAGTGAGCAATCACCAGTAGGCTTAAGTGCGCGTTAAATGTGATATTTAAGTATGAATAAGAAACTGACCTCTGAAAATACGACTCTGTCGTGGCACCTTCGGGACAATACAACCAAGCTTTGATGGCCTTAAGTCGTAATTTTATTAAAAGTAAAGTATTAGTTATAAAATAGGAATACCATATAATCTGAAGTGAGTAAAGGAGTAAGAACACTCTAGATTACAAAGCGTTTGTTTGTATTAAGCTACAAGTAATAAAGACAATAGTGTCGCGCTCTCATTTTGTTCAGATCATTCTGTCAGCTCATTTGGGTTCGACCACCTTATTTCTTCATTGAGTGTTCACTTTGCTACAGTGTTAGCTCGTGTGAGTGGTATGTCTCTTAAGTTGTGAAAATATATGAGATCAGAAGGATCGACAAACTTTAATTTCAGAAAAATAACCTGCCTGTGTTATGAAGACATAATATGGGGCAAAATTAACTAAGAAAGAGTTTCAGTTTTATTTAAAGTGCACTTCATTTTGAAACTCAATTAGGAAAAAATAACTATTACATCGCATTGTAGTGCAGTGCAACGATATCCGTTGCTCAATAGACGGCCAATATTAACTACCTGCCTAGTATTCTAGTCGCTGTAGGTAGCAAGTACTGAAACCATTTTAGCTACCAAAAAGTGGTATTAAAATATAACCAAAGTATATTTCACTTTGTTAGGCCGAAGACTATCAAACCATTCTGTCAGAGAAGTAAATCAACGACGTTCAAAATACAAGTAAACTGTATTTAACCTGGCTGTTGGACATTTTTGCCTTCTTCCACATCCCTCAGATACATGTGCTTCATAATAAAATCTACTGCTGGAACTTAACTTGAGAGAAGCCATATAAGCACATCGAACTTTTAATACAACCGTCAATTAAAAAATAGCCAAGAGAACACCAGATTAAATACAATGATTCCCTTTTCACTCATCTATTCCTTAGGACTTATTTACGATAGTACCGACATCTAAGCACCAGGATCTAATCATTTGAACACCTTAATACCTGTTGGTACAGCAATAATCATAGTTGCTGATGTGAAGTATACTCGTGTATCAACATACATTCCCACTGTAAATATATGGAATGCTCATACCGGCAATCATTTGCTAGGGCCGCCTTTATTTTTCATCTCGTTATTACATCGTGCGACAATTTTCATTACTGCATCTAAGTCTGTGTGGAGTGATCTGCCCCGTGAACGGTCCAGTCTGAGCGGATCTTCGCAACAGCCAAAAGGCATGTCAAGAGATCAGCTGGTGTCTCTCAAAGCTCGTCATCTGATTGTCAAGTTTGTGCGAGAGTGTTACGGCAATGCTGAGCAAACTCTACTAGTAGATGCTAGAAGCAATACGATGTTAATCACGAAGATTGTTGAAATTTCAACAAATTACAATTCTAGGCGAGATGGGCAACATATTACTTCGTTGAAAAAAATTCCCACAGATGCTTCGAGAAATGACCATTCCGAGAAAGTCAGAGAAATTGAATCTGGTATGGTGGTTTAGAGACATTGTTCCAAAGAGCCTTTCACAAATCTACATAAACACTCCCCTATAGTACATGGTGGAGTACACATCGTCCCAGTATCATGAAGATCCATTCCCGTATCAGCGAGTGAGTGTGTCTCTGAAAAAGACCTAAGCCCCTCTACATTTTTACATGATCCCTTTGCGAGACATAGGCTTATGGTATTATAATGGTTGCATAATACGGATACAGATTCACTAAATTTTTCCAAGAGGTTTAGATGATAGCTACGTCGTTTATCTTCCAATGGATTTTGTTACACTTCGGTATGGGCTACACCGATGTCATATGATCCTAGCAGGATGTCTCTGAATTCATCCAATGCCTCTTGTCAAGCATATTTAGTGACTCTGAACACTCGAACTATACTGACGTAAGAAATGGAAACACCAAAAAATAATTAATGTAGAGTAATGAATTTTCGGGAGTACATTTGTCTAGGCAACGTTTTTAAATGATAACATTGCAGAATCGCAGATCAATATACTAAGTCATGAAAAGTATCAGGACACCACCCAAAACATACATTTCTCATATTAGGATTAGGTGCATTGTGCTGCCACCTACTGCCAGGTGCTCCATATCAGCGACCTCAGTAGTCATTAGACACCGTGAAGGAGCAGAATGGGATGCTCCGCGGAACTCACGGACTTCGAATGTGGTCAGGTGATTGGACGTCACTTGTCTCATACGTCTGTATGCGAGATTTCCACACTCCTAAACATCCCTAGGTCCACTGTTTCCGATGTAGTAGTGAAGTGTAAACGTGAAGGGAAACGTACAGCACAAAAGCGCATGGTCCGACCTCGTCTGTTAACTGACACAGACCGCCGACAGTTGAAGAGGGTCGTAATGTGTAATAGGCGGACATCTATCCAGACCATCACACAGGAAGTCCAAACTGCATCTGGATCCACTCCAAGTGCTACGACAGTTAGGTGGGAGGTGAGAAAACTTGAATTTCATTGTCGAGCGTCTGCTCATAAGCCACAAGTCACGCCGGTAAATGCCAAATGACCCTTCGTTTGGCGTAAGGAGCTTAAACATTGGGCGATTGAACAGTGGAGTGACGAATCACGGTACACAATGTGGCTATCTGATGGCAGGGTGTGAGTATGGCGAATGCCTGGTGAACGTCATCTGCGAGCGTGTGTAGTGCCTACAGTAAAAATCGGAGGCGGTGGCATTATGGTGTGGTCCTTTTTCTCATGGAGGGGGCTTGCTCCCCTTGTTGTTCTGCGTGTCAGTATCACAGCACAGGCCTTCATTGATGTTTTAAGTACCTTCTTGCTTTCCACTGCTGAGGAGCAATTGGAGGATGGCAATTGCATCTTTCAACACGATCGAGCACCTGATCATAATGTACGGCCTGTGGCGGAGTAGTTACACGATAATAACAGCCCTGTAATGAACTGGCCTGCATAGAGTCCTGACGTGAATTCTATAGAACACCTTTTGGATGTTTTGGAACGCCGACTTCGTGCCAGGCCTCACAGACCGACATCGATACCCTTCTCAGTGCAGCACTCCGTGAAGAATGGGCTGTCATTCCCCAAGAAACTTTCCAGCACCTGAATGAACGTATACCTGCGAGTGTAGAAGCTGTTATTAAGGCTAAGGGTGGGCCGATACATTACTGAATTCTAGCATTGCCGATGGAGGGCGCCACGAGCTTGTAAGTCATATTCCGCCAGGTGTCCAGATACTTTTGATTCCATAGCGTACAAGCGCGAGATTAGCCTTGCAAATGTGCAGTTAAGGGTGCGTGAGTTAACCACGGATGTGCTCCTGCTGTCAAACGAAAATCGCACATGAGGCCATAAGTGTAGGTGTAGGTCCAGGGTGTGTAGCACACATGCATGTTCGTTGCAGGCACTCAACTGGCCTCCTCCTAACCAACACATGGCACCGGGGCGGAACAAGCCTGCTCACCGTATTGTGCTCATCCGCCTTTGGAGCGTCTTTTTTCCCACTGTCCCCAGGCTACGACGCCGATTGGGATCTGTGTGCAACATGTGCTGGAGTCCCTCTGTCCCTCTGTGTGGAGTCTGTACGACCCCAAGTCCAGGGTTTTAACCGCCTGCCACCCTGGTCAGAGTGATTTTAGATTTGGTTCGGTACAGGCGAGATAGCACTCCTGCTTCTGTTTTTAATGCGGTCTTTTCTGCCGTTTTATTTGAGCACCACGACCATGTAGCTGTTTTTGCGGATGGGTCTAAGCAGAGTGACTCTGTTGGTTGCTATGTTGTCTTCCCGGATCGTGTCCTCAAGGTCAGACTGCCTCCCGAATTTATTATTTTTGACGCAGAATTATATGCCATCTTGCGGGCACTGTAGCAGATAAGACTTTCTCCCAGTGTTAGATTTCTCATCTGTTCAGATTCTTTGAGCACCCTTTACTCTCTCCAGCGTTTCTACCCAGCAGATAAAGGAACCCAGACTATCCACGACGCCCTCCTCCAACTACAGCAACTGGGGAAGCAGGTGCCTTTCTGCTGGGTACCAGAGCACGCGGGAATTCTGGGGAATGAAAGGGCTGATCGAGCAGCCAAGGAAGCGTGTCGTGACCGTCAGGTCTTTCAGTGTGCTATCCCACTGCATGCCCTCACCTCGCTGATGACGTATAAGGTTCTGTGTCTCTGGGAACATGAGTGGCTAGAAGTGACCGACAACAAACTCCGTGTCGTCAAGCCCACAACTGGGCCGTGGCGCACTTCCTTCCAGCCACGTCGACGGGACGAGGTCATCCTTACTCGTCTTCGCATCGGCCACAGCCCAATCAAGCATAGATTTTTACTCCGGCGAGAGGGCCCTCCGATGTGTGGTGCATGTGACGTGCAGATCACGGTCCACCACATTTTATTGAACTGCATTTCATTTGCCGATCAGCGGACAGTAGCTGATTTTCCTGCGGATCTGCAGTCTATTTTATGCAAAGTTCAAACGAATGTGAAGTTCTGTGAATTGTCCCACGTTTTTAACAAGATTTTGGGGAGATATTTTTAATGTGTCAACGGGGTGGCTGGCTAACCCAAATGTTTTCGTAAGTGGTCAGCCAGTTACATTTCCCTGTGCTGTCCTTTTAGCTCTTTTGTGTTTTTTTTCCCTCTGTATTAATTTCTTGATTAGCTATCTTGCCAACTCATTGGTCTTAGTGCATGTGAGAGTGCCTGTGCGATAGTCATTGTGTGGTCGTTTCGTGTGCATGCGTGTACGACAGCTTTCGGTCTTATCCACATTTGTTTCAATCAATATGAGGGAGCTGATAACCTCGCCGTTGATCGCTCATAAGATTTGATCAGAAAATACGACAGGCCTCCATCCTGCACCTCATTGAGCTCTTGCTTGACACCGCTGGTGTCGCAAATGGTGGTGGTTTGGGATCAGTAGAATGCATCATACAGAACGTCTAGGTTGGTGCTGACCTTGAAATGATCCGGTTTGTAACAGTTCTGTGGGTCTCTATGATGCCACCTGCTGTTCATTTTGCTTCTGCAGATACAGTACGATGTGCCAGAGCTATACGCCGAACACGATGGTCTCCCCTCTCTGTAGTGCCGCGTGGCCGTCCGGAGTCCAGTCTCCTATCGACTGTACATTCTCTTGACTACCGCTGACAGCAACCACGTACAGTGCTACTTTCCTGCCAGCCCTTACTGCAGTATCGCAGAAGGAACATCTAGCTTCTCGTTGACCTACTACACGACCTCGTTCAACCTCAGCGAAGTATTGTAAAACCGTCGCCTTACAAGCTTTCTTGACTAACATCAGCTGTCCGCCTCCAATCTCAAAGCAAACTAACCTCACCACTGTTACAGCGTGTATTTGGAGAAAAGCTGGTTTGTGGCTTCACATTGGCTTTACTAGCGCCACTCCTACACGACTGGCGTGAACTCTGAAAAGACATCATACTACAGATGTAGAAACACGCCTACCAACTTTCGTTCATGTCACACTACTCCTTTTGGTGTTGTGTTTTTCTTCCCTCATTGAATATTGTAGTACTGACCGCACTATCATCTAATACGCGATTTCCCTTACAGCTGCACCACACTTTCCTACAAACCTTCCAACAAATCTATGTCCTCCACCTCGTTCCCTATTACTGATATTACTTGATCATCCTACATAATATCGCTTCTTGGTATCACCCCCTAAATACTTAGACGATGTGATCAGCTCAAGATGTTCAACACTATTTTCGCAGTAAGAGGTTTATTCTGTTTGTTATAGTAATTCCTTTAGTGTAATCGACAATTAAAGCGAGCGTCCATTAATTACTTTAAGGGGAAAGCTTACCCCGTTTTTTCTGCAGTTTTTAATGATCTTCCTTAGACATGTTACAGTGATTCTGATCCTATGTGCGATAGGATAGGTGATTAGTGCGGGGAGGGGGGGGGGGGGAGGCGCGGAGCGCAAAGTAGGTATGGTACCCTCAGTAACACGGTGCAAGGAGGCTTGCGAAGTACAGATATACATGTAGCCCGCTGAGTACTGTCGAACTAAACACAATAGGTCCATTCTGTATACATGGTATCTATATGAAATTTAGCTAATTTCAAAATGCAGTTAACAACAACTGTGAATGATAGATACCTGTGATATGCGGCATCATGTAAGGTAACTTATGAAGTTTTGTGTAGGGTTTCTTTGGAAACAATTCCTTTTGCTTTTGTTCAATTGTTAAATTATTACCCGATATGAATTCTCCTCAAGAAAGAGCACAATGTGAAAATTATATCACCGACTGATGTCCAACCAAATTTCCGTCGTGAATTTTAAAGAGAGTAGCAAATGATAAGACGATCAAAACAAGGTATGAGAAGTTGCTAGCCGCAGACGGTCAGGTGCTGTCGAAAAAAGAACACCTGATGACCTAGTAGAGAAGATTAGAGAGCCCTTCCAAATAAGCCTAGTAGATTTGCCGAGGATCACAGTGTCTAAGGAACTGTCGCTCAACAGTTCATAAGATCGTGCATAAACAACTTCACTTGCACACATACAGAGATCAAATTGTGTAAGATCGAACCAAAACGTCTTGCAGTTTGGTCACAAATTTGCTATTGTGATGTTGAACCGGTTATGACAAAATTCCAGAAAGATAGCAAATGTCGCTTTCTCTGCCGAAGCAAACTTTCACACGTGTGGGAAGGGTAATCTGCACATCACTCCCTTTCGCGGTTCGGTAGACCTTTCGCTAACTTGTGAAAGGTAGCGACATAATGAGTGTATGGTGTGCGATGATGAAAGACAGCGTAACCGAGCGATTTTTCTTCATCGAGGGATCTGTAGTAGGGACTGTTTATCTGAACATGATGTGTGGGGCCCACTTGTATGTCGAGCCCTATTCTGAAATATAATTCATGGAAAATGACCTGAAAGATTATCATGTGTAGAAGAGATTTTATCTTCGACACTCCTGAACCAAGGATATTGCCTGAGTGGCAGATTCGAGTGTAAGCAGGAGCGTGGCGAGCGCAGTAGCATTTGCCGTGGCACTCTGTTGCAGGTAGGATGTAAGACTTAAACCTACTGGCTAGCTGTAAGAATTTAGCTGTTGGTCTATGGACTCAGCATAATACAGTTTTTAGAAAATGAAGTGACGAATGATGTTGCTTGTGATCACAAAGAGACAGTAAATGTTAGGTCGTAGTTATTTCTTTAAAAATGTAAAGCGTGTTTTATTAATTTGTGAAGCTACAAGATTATGAAGAATTAAAGTGATACTGATCGTTAAAAAATATTGAGCACTAACCATGGCAATTATAGAAGAGTAATGAATGTATACTGTAACTCAAAGGGAAAGCAACTGGAAAAAATTTGTAAGGTAATGAAATTTTGTATATTTGGCTTTAAGTAGGCAGCAACGCGAGATGTGGATTTTGCTCAGTTTTACAATACTGTTCCTTCAATGCAGGAACCTAGTATTTTCCATCAGATTTAATGTACAGGATGATTAGGTATATCCGATTTGTAATATTTTGTGTGATTTGTAATCCTGCTACAGACAAGTTAAATTTTGGAATCTATTTTGAGAGACGATGTCAGACTTTTTCTCGTGTAACATTCCAAGTGTTGATAGTAAGAGAGAACTGTAGAAAAGTTGAGAAGTTCACAGATTTTGAAGTTAATGTGAAATGTTTAATATCAGATTTTACGAAGGTTTTTTTCTTTTGAAAACAATTTTCAAACTGAAGCATTCGGTCTTAGCATATCCCCTTATCAGTACCTCATCCTCCTTCATAACGTGTTTATTTAAATCCGATGAATATTTTTTGAAAGAAATGATTTTTCAATCACAATTAAAAAATTGATGTGCGAGAATCAGAAAAGTACGAGTTTTAATGTGTGTAACAGTTTCACTGCAGGCAGCACTGCAGAGCGCTCAGCCAGTATACAGTATTTTCACTGAACATTTGCAAGGTAATTCATTTATCAGCCAATCAACTGATATTATTTGTATGAAGCTGTTTTACGGCCGGCATTGCACTTCACTGTGCCAAGATTGAATATTTCCTATGCCTACTGTGGGGAGAATAGAATGCCAAGATTACATCCGTTGCGACTCTAGAGCCATGGACAATTTATTTCACTGTTTATTTGCACAGGGATTTTTGTAAGTTTATTGTATAGGACCACAGAACTCGATGCTCATGAGACTGAGTAAATTTCAGAGGGATTGATTTCATTATGGGCATTGCGTATTGGATTTTCGGATTATGTTGTTCCATTTTTTTCGACTACAGTAAAACTGATTAAACAAACCATTTGCTGAACAACACATCACACAGAAAATTTGCGTAACACAAACGTTAGGCATTTCATATTCATTGGCAAACAAATGCATACATTTTTTTAAAGATCGTTACACTTTCATTAAGAACGCTAGACTTTTATAAAGATAGTTACACAGCTTGAGCAATTGATTGGCCCTTAGCTTCTTCCCTTTCATCTAAATGTGATGTACCAACAAGTTGGCGTACCACTACATTAGTGTTTGCTTGTTTGTGACTTCCTGTGCGGAACAGTTCCATAGCGGCGTATAGAATACGACGGAAAAACCAAGTGTCCAACGCCATCTCCAGCAGATTTCCTCCTGTTGGTTTGTATGAGAGACAATGCTTATGCCCGGCCGGTATGTAACCTACACAATCTCCACAGGAAAGCTGTGGATGCAATAGCTTGCATCATAGCAGGCAAGCTTATGCGCACAAGGGTTCAGATACAGCTGCCTCTAGACATTTTACGTGTTACGAAAGGAGTCCATACAGAATATTAATTCTTAAAAAAAAAAAAATTAAATTAAAAAAAGAAGCTTTTTGAGATACTTGATGCCGCAGTGTGCAAATGCCTATCTCTTATAATTTTTTAAATGCCTTTGGAAACGAAGAAAGTTTTATGTGGACACCCTGTGTACTCGTTCGTGAGATTCAAAATGGTTCAAATGTCTCTGAGCACAATAAGACTTAACTTCTGAGGTCATCAGTCACCTAGAACTTAGAACTACTTAAACCTAACTAACCTAAGGACATCACACACATCCATGCCCGAGGCAGGATTCGAACCTGCGACCGTAGCGGTCTCGCAGTTCCAAACTGAAGCGCCTAGAACCGCACGGCCACACCTGCCGGCGTTCGTGAGATACGAACAGTCTTTTTGGTCTATTCCCTGTGTCGCTGACGACGTGCATTCCTTTGGACGGACCAGCTTCCATTGTGTGGGAGCTGGTTGTGGGCCAGAACGCTTGGCCCTGTGCCATCCTCCCTCCCTCCCTCCCTCTTTCCATACGGCGCACCCCCGGAACCTCCAACCCCCACAGACTCCTGCAGCCTCGATCTCTCTCGTACTGCTACTTGCGACTTCGTGCCGCAATGAAGAACCAGCCGTGTAGTGGACTTTCGTGAAAGCTCGTCAGGAGCTGCATTACACGCGCAATGCCACTCGCTCGCTGGCGTCGATAAATTCATTACGGGGTACGGTTGCGCCCATGCTGTGCGGCCGACATCTAATCACGGCACCATTCAAAGTGCGGAGCAAATCAAGTTATACACTGCGCGAGGTGACGGGCTCTGAAAGCTGTAACGCGTTAAGGTAACCCTATTGAGCGCCTGTTACGAGTCAGTACCAAACCACCCACAAATATAGCGTCACTGTTAGACATCAAATTGCATCCTCAGCTAAATTACACACAAACAGATAAAACCACATGACCAATAATAACCTTTATAGAAGAAAATGAAATAAAATTATCGAAACTATCAACAGAGCATCGCATAACTCTGACAACACTTGATATTCTTATAGCGTGTAGGATATAAATTTGCAAAAAAAAATAAATTCCAGAGTTAGTCTTAGAATCAGTATAACTCACGTAACTCTTAAGTAGTCCGCCCCCGGTAGCTGAATGGTGAGTGTGACGGATTGTCGATCCTCTGGGTCAGGGTTCGATTCCCGGCTTGGTCGGGGAATTTTCTCCGCCCAGGTACTGTCCTCAACATAATCTTATCATCCTCATCGACTGCAGGTTGCCGAAATGGCGTCAAATTGAAAGACCGGCACCCGACGAACGGTCTGCCCGACTGGGTGCCCCGCCCATGCCATTAAGTAAATAAACTCTAAGTAGAGGAAAATAGTGATAGCTAAATTGAATTAAAGCGGGTCTGAAAGAAAGCAGTTTTTGTTTTTTTTCAATTACCTAACACTTTCCAACGCAGTTGTGGTATCGTCAGTGACTGTCTCATGTTTTCTTTTTTGTTTCTTAAATACAATGCAGAAGTGGCGCAACACGACGTGACATGTACTCGACTAATGTCTGGAGTAGTACTGGAGGGAATTCACACTAGGAATCAATCAGGGCTGTCCACAAATCCGTAAGAGTACGAGGGGGGAGATCTCTTCTGAACAGCACGTTGCAAGGCATCGCAGATAGATTCAATAACGTTCATGTCTGGCGAGTTTCGTGGTCAGCGGAAGTGTTTAAACTCAGAAGAGTGTTCTTGGGGCCACTCTGTAGCAATTCTGGACGTCTGCGGTTTCGCATTGTCCTGCTGGAACTGCCCAAGTGCTGAGGAATACACAATTTAAATGAATGTATGCAGGTGATCAGACAGAATACTTATGTACGTGTCACCTGCCAGAGTCGTCTCTAGTCGTCCCATACCACTCCAACTGCCCGTGCCGCACACCATTAGAGAGTCTCTACCAGCTTGAACAGTTTCCCGCTGACATGCAGGATCCATGGATTCGTGAGGTACTCTCCATACCCGTACACGTCCATGCGCTCGATACAGTTTGAAACAAGACTCGTCCGACCAGACAGCATGTTTCCAGTCATAAACAGTCCAATGAGCATAGGATATGGACTGAGACTAAATCGAGAGTTAATGAGAAGTAGCAGAAATGAGAACAGCGAGAAACTTTACATTATGGTTCATGGTCGCAAAGTAGATGAAGTTAAAGAATTCTACTACCTAGGTGGCAAAATAACCCATGACGGACAGAGCGCGTGGACATAATAAGCAGATTTTCAAAGGCGAAAAGTGCATTCCTGGCAAAACAAAGTCTATTAGTATCAAACGTAGGCCTTAATTTGATGAGGAAATCTCTGAGAATCTACGTTTGGGGCAGAGCATTGTATTTTATTGAAGTAATGACTGTGGGGAAAAACGGAACAGAAGAGATTGAAGTATTCGAGACGTGGTGCTACAGAAGACGTTAAAAATTAGGGGGATGATGAGGTAACAAATCAGTAGATTCTCCACAGGATCAGCGAGAACAAGAATATATGGGTAACACTGGTAGGAAGGAGAGAGCGGTGGAGGATAAAAGCTGTAGAGGAAAACAGAGATTTGAATACATCCAACAAGTAACTGTGGACGGTGGTTAGAAGTGTTACTCTGAGATGAAGAGGTTGGCACAGGAAAGGAATTCGTGGCGGGCCACGTACAACCAGTCAGAATATTGATGACTCAAAAAGTTACGGTAGCTCAGCGTGTTCGGCCAGAGGGTTAGCTGCCCTCTGTAATCCCTCTTGTTGCTGTAATAAAAAAAAAACTGAGTCACTGACTTAACGATGAAATAAACGGGTGTCATGGAACGTCCGCCCTGAAAAAATACAACAAAAAATACCGAGCAAAGTGAGATAAAAAAAGAATAGAAATGGAGAAAAATTAGAGTCTTTGATTAGTAGTTGAAAATGTCCTGTGTCCTCGGTTCCGGGATGAGCCCCCCCATGCTTAATTTTGTTTAAAAGTCATTAGAAATGGCGGCAGAAGACTTTCGACATAAGAAGTCACCCTCATTCAGCCAACGGCATTGTCAAAGAGGGTAGAGGAGCTGACAGAAGTTCAGAGCGCTCTGTTGCCATTGGATTGGGAAACTGATCCTGAAGGCGGAGGTATCAGCAATGATCAAAGGTATAACGATCCAGAAGACCAGAAGACAACAGAAACAACTGCATTAAAAGTCACAATGTGTATCCACAGCATATGTGACCTGTAACTGAAAAAGTGTCATGACTATCTTTTTATTAGCAAAAGGTTCTGGAATAGTCCCACATTCCGATTTCCGAGAGGGGACTGCCAAGGGGAAGGTGACCGTGAGAAAAAGTATGGTTAACAGAGGAAAGAATAACGTTCTACGAGTCGGGCTTCGAATGTCAGATGTTTGAAACTGGTAGGCAATCTAGAAAAATCTGAAAACGGAAATTTTAAGTCTCAAGCTAGATACAGGAGGGGTTAGTGAAGTGAAATGGAAGGAAGACAAGGCTTTCAGATGAGTATAGCGTAATATCTACAGCAGCAGAAAATTGTATGAAGGGTATAGTATTCATAGAAATATGAAGGTAGGGCATAGAGTGTGTTACTGTGAATAGCTTAGTGGTAATCAAGAATCGACTGAAAATCAACACCGACAACAATAGTTCATGTATCTATGGCGACGTCGCAAACCGAAGGTGAAGAGATAGAAAACGTGTAAGAAGATAGTAAACGGATAATTCAATACGTAAAGGGAATAAAAGTCGGATAGTCATCGGCTATTGGAATGCGTTTGTAGGGGAAGAAATAGACGAAAGTATTACGGGAGAATATGGGCTTTGTAGTAGATATGAGAGGAGAAAGACTAATTGAGTTCTGCAATAAATTTCACATAGTAATAGTGCATACTCACAAGAGGTGGATCTATACTTTGAAATGACCGGAGGATACGGGAAGATTTCGGTTAGATTACATCAGAGTCAGACCGTGATTCCGAAATCAGATACTGAATCGTAAGGCACAGACAGAGGCAGATATAGACTCAGCTCACAACTGTTAATGATGAAGAGTGGGCTGGAGTTTGAGAGACTAGTTACGAAGAATCAATGCAAAAGAAATGTGATGCGGAAGTACTAGGGAATGAAGAGATACGTTTTAATTTCACTGAGACTATAGATACTGTGGTAAGAAATAGCTCAGTAGCAAGTTTAGCTGAAGAGGAATGAAAAAGATCAATCACAGAAATTAGAAAAGGAAATGGAGATACAAAGAAGGTAACTGCGGAGAAACCAAGTGTAACAGAGAAAATACTTCAGTTCTTCGATGAAAAAGGGAAGTATAAAACGTTCAGGGAAATTCAGGAATACAGAAACACAATTTGCTAAGGACTGAAATAAATTGGATGTGCAGGAAAGCTAAGGCGAATTGGCAGCATGAATAATGTGAAGGAATCGAAAAAGAAATGTCTTTCGGAAGGACTGACTCAGCATGTAGAAAAGTCAAAACAATCTGCACTGGAAATGAAAGCAAGGATGGTAACATTAAGAGTGCAGCGGGAATTCCATGCTAAATTCAAAGGAGAGAGAGAATAGGTCAAAAGAGTATGTTGAAGGCCTCTATGATGGGGAAGAGTTATCTGATGACGTGATAGAAGAAGAAGCAAGAGTCAATAAGTTTGAAGTAGGGCATCCAATATTAGAATCGAAATTTAAAAGAACTTCAGAAGACTTAAGATCGAATAAGGCAGAAGGAATAAATAATATATCAACGGAATTTCTAAAATCACTGGGGAAGTGGAGAAAAAACTTTTATGCACGTGTGTGTGTGTAGAATGCATGAGGCTGACGGTATCCCATGTGACTATCGGGAAAACGTCAGCAAAACAATTCGGAAGTACGAAAGAGCCGGCCAGTGCGATAATTATCTCACAATCAGATTAACAGCTCATGCATCCTAGTTGCTGACAAGAATAATAAACAGAAGAACAGAAAAGAAAAACATTGACGATCAGTTTAGTTATAGGAAAGGTAAACACGCTGGAGAGGCAGTTCTGACGTTCCAGCGAATAATGGAAGCAAGACTAAAGAAAAATGAATATGCAGTCATAGGATTTGTCGACCTGGAAAATGCGTTCGACAATGTCCAGTTCGAAAATCTGATAATTTTCTCAGATTTTATGGGAAAAGACGGCTTATAAATGATTTGTACAAGAACCAAGAGGAGAGAATAAGAGTGGAAGACCAATAATGAAGCTGTCCAACTAAAAGAGGCGTGAGAAACGGATGTAGTCTTTCGCTACTACTTTTCAATCTTTACATCGAAGAAGCAATGACCGAAATAAAAGAAATATTCGACAATGGGAGTAAAATTGTAGGTGAAAGGACATCTATGATAAGATTCGTGGATGACATTGCAATCCTCAGTGAACCTGAAGAATAATTACATTTTCTGCTGGAAGGCATGTGTATAGGATATAAACTGAGAAAGACTAAAGTACTCAGATGTGGGAGAAATGAGATCAGTGAGAAAGTAAACACGAGGAGTTGAAATCGCGAAGTAGAAGAAAGACTTCTGTTACCTAAGCAGCGAAGTGAGCCATGATGGAGGAGCAAGAGGAATTAAGAAGCCGATTATCACTGGCAGAAAGGGCATTCCTAGCCGGTAGAAATCTAATAACATGAAACAAAGGCTTGAATTTGGGGATGAAGTTTCTGAGAACATTCGTTTAGACCACAGCATTCTATAATAGTAAAACATATAATGTGGGAAAGTCGTAAAAGAAGAGAATCGAAGCATTCGAGATGTGGTGCAACAGAAAAACGTGAAAATAAAGTGGACTGAAAATGTAAGGGATGCGGAAGCTCTCCCCAGAATCGGCTCGTAAAGGAAAATATGAAAAACACATACAAGAAGAAGGGACGGGATGGTAAGACAACTTCTATGGTACTACAGGGAGCTGTAAAGGATGAAACTGTAGAGTAAAACAAAAGGGACTGGATGGTAAGACAACTTCTATGGTACTAGAGGGAGCTGTAAAGGATGAAACTGTAGAGTAAAACAGACTAGAATACGACCAGCAAATAATTTAGGACACAGGTTGCAACTGCTACTGTGATTGGTTGGTTGGTATGTCAGGTGACCAAATAGCAACATCATCGGTCCCAGAATTTTACTCTGAGATGGTGAGGTTGGCACAGTAGAGGAATTCGAGGCGGTTCGCATCAGACGAAGCAGTAGGCCGATGATCTACAAAAAGAAGAAAAAAAAACTTGGGTTAATTTGACCATCGCAATTTTTTAAATCCTCCTAATTCTTTTACATTCATGTTATGGTTTTTTCACCAATTTAGTTCTACTTCTAAAACTAACTGAAGAGCGGATTGACTGTTCCGTTGACTGCCACCCCGCCTCTCCCACTATATGGGCCGAGGAAGGATGAAATAACAGGAAAATATGTTACGTTTGACTTGATTTCTTCTGAAGAAGATTGCCCCAGTGGTCCCAAAATCTGATCAAGACATTTTATAATAAACCTTATGCGACTTTATTGGCTGCATACATCACTTGCCGAAAGTTAAGTTCGCACAACATTTCTATTATAATTAATTGTGT
Organism: Schistocerca cancellata; assembly: GCF_023864275.1. NCBI lineage: Eukaryota > Metazoa > Arthropoda > Insecta > Orthoptera > Acrididae > Schistocerca > Schistocerca cancellata. Next base: position 418,317,201 of record NC_064634.1, on the reverse strand, counting down.
TACGTCTGCTTAGTTTACAAGAGTACAGACACTGAACAGAGCAGTGTCTGCTAGCATGTGATGTCAGCTTGTATCGTGTACAGTGCTTTGAATTACTTCGTTCAACCATCAGATGACTAGTCCATAGAACAGTTCCATTGTCGCACAGTAATTTTTTAACCGAAAACCAGAATGCTTTTGTCAGATACAGACACTCCGTCAATTTTCAAGGAACAATTACTTCAGTTAATTTCAAAATACCTTCACTCAATTTAATTCTTGAACCACCGTTCTCAGTCGTCCCAATAGCTTTCCTTCCTGCTTTACTCGATTCAGTCTTGGAGTTCGCATAATTTGGGGTAGTTGCGAAGGAATCTAAATGTTTATCTTTCTAATATTAAAACTATTCTTTAAAAAACTTGAAAATAGGCATTGTTTTTTCTTCGTCACTTTGTTGATTCCTTTCATGTAGTTACTCATTCGGTTCTCAATCTGTATACCTGCTTTATAACGTGGGCAAGAATGTTGCTGTTTAGCCGTGATTCTGCCAATTGTAACCCTTAAACGGCCTCGGTACTTACTCCGTTCGATATTCACGCACATCCATTTCTGTACTCAGCTCATTTTCTCTTCACTAAGTAGTGACGACCGTGCTTGCATAGACACGGATTCCCTTTCGTTCTGGTAATTATTTCCATTGTTTGCAGTATATATAACACGGGGGATTATGTATAAGAAATAAGGGGGTTTTTAATAATTAAATCAAAAATAGCAATTATAAAGAGGGAAAACGAAAAGCAACATGCAACAGTTGTACATTTGAAATATGTAGAAAACAATTTAAAGAAACATTGGTGCTAAACAGATGTGCTAAAATGTCATTAAAACTGGAAGGACCTACCGAGGGATTGGTAACCTATTTTGAAGAGGGAAATGTAGGGTGTCGAACAGTGTAAGAGAAGGGAGATCTAACAGTTCAGGACTAGTGTGTGGTATCGAAGGTTCGAGGTGGCTGTTGAGAAACGAGAAGGGAGGGAGGAAGCCTACAATGTTTTAGACATACATATTACAAAATAAACATCAAAAATAACCAATAAATTACAGCATTGGATTAAAGTACAGTGAATAAAAAAGTTACTTATATAACTTACACTACGTTATGAATGTAAGCACACGTTATGAGCTAAAACGCTCACGTCAATTAGCAGAAATCGTAGATTAAGTTCTCGATGATTAACAGCAACAATTACTCCACAGGTAGAGCTTGTTATAAGAACAGAGATGAACTAAACATGTGGCAGCTAGCTAAGATGCCACGTAAAGGTAGTGTAGTGCATGTTAGCTGTTGGCCACTTGTAGCGTGATAAAATCTCAACTATAAGAAATACACAGCTGAAGGAGTAATACAAATGTTTTAAATGGAACAAATTGTGCTTAGTGTAAAAGCAAGATAGAATAGAAAAGGAACAAAATAAATTTTAAGAAAATGACAAAGACAATACTAATCACAAAATGAAAAAACTTTAATTGCAAAAATATGTGCTGATGAAAAGTAATAAGGAATGTATTATAGCATGAATCTAACAGTAAAATACAGTACGTAAACAATATTATGTATGTGAAATCTGCATAGCCAGAACACAGTGTCGTCTAGCACGTTATCGGTAAGGAAAATACGGAGTCCGCTAAGTAAAGGGGAAACAAAGTTCCCCAACTGGAAGTGTAAAGAAAAATGAGCCAAAATGGCATGCAGTTGCGACCAACGACTTAAAAGCGTTAAGGAAACTTTTCATTCATAGCTACAGTTGTTCACTTAAAATGAGGCCATCTTTACTGGTTATGAGCCTAAAGACCTCAAGTTCTTACACGACATCAAGCTTTCACTCTTTCTTCTCTCAATGTAGAATCGTCATTTGGTGTACTACTTTTGCATTGTGTCCCGATATTAATAAACGCTCTGCGAAAGCTTAACAGTGGAACTAAGTTTGAAATTATTTAAATTTATTACTACGTGCAGTGAAGATACTCTTTTCACCCAGTATTGAAAGCTAATACTGGTAGCGACCGGAAGCATGTGAACATCAGTCCGAAGCCACACGCAGCCTTTCGGCTTTTATCAAAACAGCTACTCCTGTCAGTCGTCGCTCCTAGAGTCTTCTCAGAGTGGACGGTTAACACTTGCTGTGTCGGATCAGAGGGTACAAAATGGTCTAATAGTTCATTTACGGATGATACTCACAGCTACAAATTACTTATACTGAAAATGAAACCGATCATTTGACTATTATGATTATAGTGTTAGGTCTGTTACACACTGTATAATTTGATCGCCAAAGCTGGAAAACTGACTCAACATATTAGCAGTACAAATTCCAGTGACCTCTCACATTTCAGGACTGGGAAGAAAAGAAGCGAATAAAATGTGGTTGCACTGTATACAGGTTAAGGACTGGGCTACAGTGGCACAAGAAAGAATGATTTTAATTACACGTAAGTAAAATCAAGAATTTCAAGTCGTATTTCAATCCTCATGATTTAAATTTCAAACATTTCTTCTGACAAAAATACAGCTCAATCATTAGAAAGTCTTATAAAAATGTATTTTCCATAAGACATGGGCATGGAAAATGTTTGTTTATGATAGCGCAGTCAAACATTCGACTTGCTAACACCGTTTATACTAGCGAATAAAATGACCACTTGGCACATAAACTTCGAAGGAGAATGAATAATTTGAGGTGTTCCGATATTCCTGTAATTAAGGGTTTTGTTGAATTCATGCTACACCAACAAAAAAGTGAGGTTAGGGTTTAACGTCCCGTCGAGATCGAAGTCACTAGAGACGGAGCACAGCCGTTGAATGTTTCAAGGCTGGGGAAGGAAACCGGCGGTGCCCTTTCATACGAATTCCCTGGAGCGACATAGGGAAGTCACGGAAAATCTAAATCTGGATGGCCGGACGTGAAACTGATCCGTCGCCCTACCGAATGCGAGTGGAGTTTGTTAACAAACGCATCTTCTCGCTCTTAATGCTTCTGACAAATCTTGATAAATAGTTGGGTGACTCGTTTTCATTGTCAAATTACCCTGAAGGGAACTACAGGTTCGAAAATCATTATACACATACGCCTATGAGAACCGATGTTATAGGTTCTCAAATGGAGTGATTGATCTGATGCTTGTAGCCTGGGTTCCACGGATTCCCTAAACTTAGATGTTTATTGATGACTTACCCTCTGATTACTGTTGATGATCCTTATTCCTGCTTCATTTCACGCTTTTCTTGTGATGTTATTGCCTGGGAACGGATACATTCATGTTGCTCGCCAGTCGCCTCGTCTCAGACTGTTGCTAAGCAACGGCATGGAGTGCTGGAGGGACCCTTATATTGTTGATAACTGCATCACGTAGCGATATGTTGCTGACTCTTAAGAGGATATACGGAAAACAATAACTGTTCAGTTAAGAGAACTACCTAGCGATAAAAGAAGGGGTGTAAGTAGGCTGCGACAATGCCGTCAAATGCAAGACACCTACGGAATTAAAAATAAAGTGAAAAAAACGAGTAAAATTTTAAATGAGCAGGAGAAATGCAAATTTAGTAAACTCGATCAGTCAAGAGCAACCTTTCGCTGTAATAAAGCGAGAAAAAATACTTTTGAAACCATTCAGACGTAACGATATGCTAATCCCTCATCTCCATAACCCAGCTCAAACATCAATCTTCAGTACCATTTAATTTAATATGTAGAACGAAAGGGACTAGATGTAAGCAAGTGTTTTTTTCAAAAGTCATGACGGGGCATGTGTCAAGATTGGCATGTAGAAAGTTGTGCAAAAGGAAATCAATTCAGGTAAAATAAGTTTTAAAAGTACTTACACACTAAGAGGCGAAACAAGAAACAGGCCTATATTTGGAGCACCTTAAAAGTCCACAGATTTTTTGATCACAGCATGTTACGGTGATAGAATTTAAAAAACTTTTCCGTGAGTACAGATAAGGCTAAAGATACCAAATACAGTGTGTTGGGTTTGTAGAGAAAAAACTAGTTATTCACTTAATGATTCACCGACTTTCTCAAGCCTATGAAAAAAAAAAATTCTAAGAGTAAGAGATTTAAGGAACGAAGTGTATCAATAAGTCTTAAAAACATAATCTTACCTTTTTCAGATTCAATATAAACCACTAGAGACTATTAATAGAGTGCATGAAGCTTGGTGATTGGTCTTCCTCTACATTTTTTAACCTCAAAACATCTGTTCATTACGAAATTAACTGTTACCTGATTGCTTAGTATGTGTAGTGTCAACACATCCCTTCTATTATTGGTGCTTTCCAGATCTTTTCTATGCGACTCGCTTCAGTAGATCTTCATCAGTTATTTACTCTAACCTTTAAAACACACACATTTCTGTAATATCACATTTAGAAACCTTCTTTTGTATTCATTTCAGTACTATTCATGGTTCATGTTCCGCTTACATATAAGGCTGTACGATAGACAAAAACTTTCGGAAACGATTCCTAACATTCAAATTTATATCCTATGCAGGAAAATTTCTTGTTTTCTAGAAAATAATTTGTTACAACCATCGGTTTCCAGTTTATATTATTTTTCCTTTGGACTTTGTCAGTTATCTCTCTCTGCAAATAGCAAAACTCGTTTATAGCTTATAGTACTTCACCTAGTTCTCTCAGCTATGTGAGGGATAGTGCTATTGTATTTCATTCCTTTTGTTTTACTTTCGTTGATGTTCATTTTATAATCACTTTTCAAGAAGCTATGCATTTCATTAAATTAATCTTTCAAGACCTCCGTCGTGTCTGGCAGAATTACCATGCCATTGTGCAAACCTCACTATTTACGTATTTTTCCCCTGGATTTAAATTCCTTTCTAAACATTTCGTTGGTTACCTTCTCTGCAAGCCCAATGTAACGAATGAATAACGTAGGGACAGGCTACAACCATACTGGTCTCTTCTCATATACTACCTTTCTTTCATGTTCGATTTCTATAACCTATTTTGCTATCTGGTTTCTGTACAAGTTGTAGACTGACATTCCTTCCATGAAATACAGGGCGTTCCAAGAGCAATGGTCAGTATTCAGGCATATAACAGGAACGATCATCTGACGCAAAAGAACTTTATACATATTGAAACAACCTCTTGATAAATTAAGCATGACTGTGCCGATAAACTTCTCAAAGCTCTGGCTTCTCTCTCTCTCCACATCCACCGCCGCTGGCGGCTCGTAAGTAGGCTGTTGGTAACGCCACTTAGCGCTCTGTATGAAAGTCACTGACTGTGCTGTGTGCAGTCTGTGGCTGGTTGGACTCAGTGTTGGAATATTCGATAGTGTAGTGTTTGGTAGTTGGATGTGAACAGCCGGCCAGAGTGGCCGTGCGGTTCTAGGCGCTACAGTCTGGAAACGAGCGACCGCTACGATCGCAGGTTCGAATCCTGCCTCGGTCATGGATGTGTGTGATGTCCTTAGGTTAGTTAGGTTTAATTAATTCTAAGTTCTAGGCGACTGATGACGTCAGAAGTTAAGTCGCATAGTGCTCAAAGCCATTTGAACCATTTTTATGTGAACAGCGCGTAGCGTTGTGCAGTTGGAGGTGAGCCGCCATCAGTGGTGGATGTGGAGAGAGAGATGCCAGAGATTTGAGAAGGCAACATTTTGGCACAGATAACGAGATGCAGAGCAAAATAAGAAAATTGGCGGAAAGCACAGGTGGCCGCCTTCTATGACGAGTGGGTACAACGCTTTGGCCAATATCTAATCGACCGACGACTATGTAGAGAAGCAGCCGGCAGGTACAGCTAACTGTTGCAAATAGAACATTTTTGATTTTAACAGTGATTTTCATTTCACGACCGATTGGACGTTAGTTTCCAAATAGCCATCATATGAACTATTTCGAATGGCTTGCGACCCAGAACACATGGAATGTACGTTATTACAAGTTTTTTGTATTGTTCAGTACACTGTCATCGTTTGCAACATTTCTCACTGGTGTAAAAAAATGAAACGAGCGTATGGCGTCGTTGGCCGGGAGGCCCCATCCATGGAAGTTCGGCCGCCAAGTGCAAGACTTACTTCAGTCGATGCCACATTGAGCGACTTGGGTGCTGGTGATAAGGACGAAATGATGATGAAGACGACACCACCCCCCAGCGGAGAAAATCTCCAACACGGCCGGGAATCGAACCCAAGCCCTCTTGCATAAGGGAGGGGGGGTGAACACGTTACTACCCAGCTAAGCAGGCGGACGTCACTGGTGTAGAGGACGTCGAGACCAACAATTTGGTACAGGAATGTTGTGATCTATCATGTAGGCAAACTACATGAAACTGGTCACACCTACACTACTGTAGTGCATTCGCGTCAAGCGAGAGTTTCTATATTGTCCCACTCACTGTGCGTAAACTGTTAGTCCAAGAGGAATACGAATAGAATCTTTTTCGTAGGAAAAGTTGATACTGTTTGTGTTGTGACACATTGTTTCTAAAGGCCGCAGTTTTTGGGTTACTCCAGAAAACTTACAAGATACATTAAACGTGTTCTATCTCGGAAACTATTCGGAATAGAGCATACGTCCATGCAAAGCCCTTTTCTTCAAATGAGATTACTTGTCACATCCCTGAATATTAATCATTTCTCCTGGGACACCATGTCACCTACTGCAACATTAAGTCATTAAAAGACTGTAATATGAAGGTATAGAAACACGGAGTAGCAAGCTAGGATTCCACTATGGGCGGTTGGCCGTGACAGGCGCTAGTTTGCCTTACTGATCATGCCGAAGTGCCAGGGGTAGTATCATATTCCCTGCACGAAATCTTCCACGAGGTGGAGTAACGACTCGAAGTCACATGCTTGCAGCCGTCAGACGTTTGTTGATATTGTTGATATCTGAAAAAGTACACCGAGACACTCACTGCCATGTGAGAACCGTAAAGTTTCTATCATTTTGTATATGGTTACGCTTGTAACATTTTTTGTGTATGGAGAATTGTTGGTCTCTACAGCAAATTCTTAACACAGTCATATGTTGAGACTTGTTGTCTCTTTGTTAAGAGTGAGAAGGTAGACTTCTCAATTAGATTACTGTCTTGGTTTGACTAAGGAAAATATGGACTTCAGAGTACCCTTACCTCAGATGTTGTAAGAAATTATAATATCAAACTTTATTTATCACTTGGGTTCTACTCCTGGAATCTCCTATTACCCGTGCCGAGTTCCAGTTCAGCTGAAAACATTCCACCTTTTCAATATCAATAAACTTCACCATCAGCCGTGTATTTTAAGATATTTTATTTTACTCTGAAGGCAAACTGTTTCGGCAATTCATTTTCGCATCTTCAGGCCCCATACGCTTTTATACAAATAAACGAACTTACCGTATAGCACCATAAAACACAGGATACCGTGAATTCCAAATGTTATACAAATGCTTCATATGAAGACGCCTAGGGCAACCGGCAGCCGCCGACGGCACCACGGGGCGACATGATACGCCTACACGCTAGCTAACGCACTGACGTGCTTCAGTGTTCGTCCTCACAGCTTGCATTTCTTCTTTCGCTCGTCTCAGTCATACACGGTCTTCATTGAGTACAGTTTTGTAACTTTTATTTTAATTTATGCTTGACCAGACGTGATACTGGATGCTAGTGCACTATTTCCTCCCTAGTTCATGGCATAATACTCGTTTCCTGTTGTTTTGTACAAGTGGAATGCAGAATTATGGAGTCGAACTTAGTCTCTTCGCATTGTTGTGATTGTGGTACTGCCCTCCCTTACAAACATCCAAATGATCTTCTTCGATTAATGAATAATCTAAGTTGCTGCTTCATTCACACCTGCCTGTAGATACGAGTCAGGTGCTTCCAAGGTGACAGGGTAAGACATCACATTCATTCCTGCTCGTTTGTTAGCGGAAACTGTAGGCAAGTGAGCTGTAGTACTACAGTTTCACCTCGTTGTTGTTGTACTGCTCTTCATACCGCTCTATCCCGCGCGAGCCTCTTCATCTCCAAATAACTACTGCTACCTACATCCTTCTGTACCTGGTTACTGTGATCATCTCTGGTCTACCCAACGATTTTTACTCCCGGCAAAGTTTTTATTTTTCTCCTTGCACTTTAATTCATATTACTAATTTTTCTATGGTTTGCTTCAATGTTTGCATATTGATTAAGATTGTGGATAGACTTCAATCCCTTTTCAGTCACTGCCCACTATCGTGCCCCTCGACTCATATAACTGTCATCAGTTTTCTATACAAGTTGTACAAAACTTTCAGTTTTCTGTATGTTCAAAAAATGGTTCAAATGGCTCTAAGCACTATGAGACTTAACATCTGAGGTGATCCATCAGTCCTCTAGACTTAGAACTACTTAAACCCAACTAACCTAAGAACATCACACACATCCATACCCGAGGCAGGATTCGAACCTACGGCCGCAGCAGCAGCGCAGTTCCGGACTGAAGCACCTAGAACCGCTCGATCACAGCGGCCGGCCCCTGTATATTCCCCAGCTGCCTTAAGAACTAGTATTTCTGCGTCGTACCTGTGAGGACCATACGAACACCATTAGCTAGGTTTTTTTGATAGAGAGTTTGACATTTCTATAAGGATCTGAGACCACTCAGTGCTCGTATTCGATCCACTTCGTGATCGAATATGAGAACGTACTGAAAAGTTATACCTCCAAACCATTTGTGTGACAACTGTTAAAGCTTTTTGAATAAAACAAACGTTATGAACATTCAACACCTTTATTATTCACATCTACGTATTTCCATTTTCCTGCCACTAGAGAACTTCGAATTCTAACGTGCAACATGGTGATGTGTGTAACGTAAATATGTTGATGCATAAGAACCAGCGTGCTGTAATCGAGTTTCGAATTCCAAGAGTTTGTCCACACATGGAACACTCTGTCCTTCAGCATGACAATGCTAGGCCACATAGAGCTCTGCGACATCTACAAAAATCAGACGCCTGGCGTTCACGGTCATAGATCATTCTTCATACCGTCCCGACTTGGCCACGATTGATTTTCATCTGTTTACAAAATTAAAGTAAATCTTCGAGGACTTGGTTTTGATAGTAACGAATCGGCGCGAGGTAAGGAAGCGGCTGTGTCAAAAAGTCAAACAGTCTACGGTGAGCGTGTCAACAACCTTGTATCGTCAAGAGAAATGTGTTCGTCGCCAGGGTGACTTTGTTGAGAAATAAATGTGTTACATGAATAATAAAGATATAGAGTGTTGATAACGTTTCTTTATTTACAAAGCTCTAAGAGTTTTCACATAAAAATTCGGAAGCTTTACTTTTCAGAACGAAGTCGTATGTTAAATATATTATCTGCAAAGAAGAGAGTGTTAGCACTAAAATTCTTCACAAAATCAATCAATTAATATTTATTATCTAAACAGAATGTATACGTCTTCAGTCAACTTTCTTCTCTTTTTGACAGATTGCTTAGAAAGTGGCATCCATCCCGGTCATGTGTTTTCAAAACCATTGTCGAGTACCAAGACTTCTGTATCTAAAGTACTATTTCACAGTCTTACAACTATAATCTTGGAATGTAATTTATACCCCACTTGAAGCAGATTGATGTATCTACCATCTGACACAACCTCATGATGCATATACTGAGGTATAAATCGTGGCATACATTGAACCTGAGAATCCAAAGTACGCATATTATCTATGTTCTAGTTTTACAGTTACAATAAAAAGTAGAAAAGCTTCAAACTTTTGTGTATCTGTCCTCCTTCCTTCATTACACATTTATCTTCTAGGTCACATCGTTATAGACATTAAACTGCGATATTTGTAGTGCGTTATTACTCTGCAATTTTTCTTTGAAGAATGAACCATGTTTCATTTTCAGTTATTTTGTGATCTGTCTCAAAAGATACCTGCTTTCCTATTCTTTGTAATCAATATTTTCGCATTACCAGGAAATTAGAACCAACTGGATGGAAATTTCATCGTACAGCTTTCTTCGTGCAACAATTTCTCAATAAAAACTTTCGCACTTTCTACTTAAATAGTTACTTTCTCATAAAGATGTTTTGTATACACATCTAGAGATGAAATGCTAGAATGAACATTACGTTAAAAGGAATTTTTTGTGATATTTTAAACTCCTGCTTTTCATCTTTCAAAACCCACATTATAGCTGGGCCCATCTACGGGCCTTAAAATGTGTAGACCTACATACCAACATAAACAGCGGTTTAAAAAATAAAACAATGTTCATTACAAAGTACTGGCTGTATAATAAAACGTTATACTCTTTCGGAGCATCGTCAGGTTATCTACAAAAGGAGGGAAAAGAGAGAAATATTAATACGAAAAGTGGTACTTGATCCTATCATGCATATCTACAATGAGTAAAGAAGGGATTTAAAAAGCTTCGTAAGGTATTCTATAGACAAGTATTTGTCAAAAAAAAAAAACCTGTGATATATGATCTGGGCCTCTAAGGCAAATATAGCGGTACGAAGTTTCGAAATTAGTAAGCAAAAGGAGCAAAAAGCGCAAAGAAGCCATAGCAGCAACTGCGAACTTCGTCTGAAACACACCAACATCCGCAGACTCAGAAGCGCAGAACTAAGGACTACGCTTACAAACTGTATAAATGTGGCATCATCTGTACAGACAGCTGTAGTTTCCTCAAAACAGATGTGTGAACATGGACGCCGAGCTGGAGGGAAAGTGTACGCTGAAACTTCACCAAGGTGGCGCGGACAGACGATACATAAAAATTACTGGATTTAAGATGTGACGAATAGCTATGACACTGAATAATAATAAACACTACAAACCTTTAAAAAGAATTATAAACAGAGGCAAAAAATGAGTACATTTCAGAAGTTATTGATATACAATTTGATAAACAGAAAGGGTGCTACCGTAGAAAAAGTTGCGGACAGTGTATGCACTAACATGAACCGCCAGAGGAGATAAGATACATTTATCTGATAGCAAAATAATTACAAGGAAGATCATAAGTAAATAAATAAGCGTGCAAACTTGAGAAGTTAGGCAAGAAAACAGCAGTCATTCAAGTAGCGCCAAGACAAGAAAGTGAAGGAAAAACAACCGTAAAAAGAAACAGAAGGTCATTGAGGCAACTAAAAAGTGGTCGAATAACTGAAATTAAAGTAATAACAATCAAGAAAGATCTAGCTAAGAGAATATTTTAGAACCTGATAATATTGAGTCCTAATAGGATTGACTTTTTCTAATCAGCTGATCGTTGAAAAGTAGTTCTTGAGTGCCACGCAAATATTTAACTGTTTCCATTTTTTCAAGATTTGACTTTTCGCCTAACTGTTCGTAGTGTAAGATTGTCAAGCGTTGGTGGTTTGTGCCTATTATGTTAAGCTGTTGAATAAAAATACACTCCTGGAAATGGAAAAAAGAACACATTGACACCGGTGTGTCAGACCCACCATACTTGCTCCGGACACTGCGAGAGGGCTGTACAAGCAATGATCACACGCACGGCACAGCGGACACACCAGGAACCGCGGTGTTGGCCGTCGAATGGCGCTAGCTGCGCGGCATTTGTGCACCGCCGCCGTCAGTGTCAGCCAGTTTGCCGTGGCAAACGGAGCTCCATCGCAGTCTTTAACACTGGTAGCATGCCGCGACAGCGTGGACGTGAACCGTATGTGCAGTTGACGGACTTTGAGCGAGGGCGTATAGTGGGCATGCGGGAGGCCGGGTGGACGTACCGCCGAATTGCTCAACACGTGGGGCGTGAGGTCTCCACAGTACATCGATGTTGTCGCCAGTGGTCGGCGGAAGGTGCACGTGCCCGTCGACCTGGGACCGGACCGCAGCGACGCACGGATGCACGCCAAGACCGTAGGATCCTACGCAGTGCCGTAGGGGACCGCACCGCCACTTCCCAGCAAATTAGGGACACTGTTGCTCCTGGGGTATCGGCGAGGACCATTCGCAACCGTCTCCATGAAGCTGGGCTACGGTCCCGCACACCGTTAGGCCGTCTTTCGCTCACGCCCCAACATCGTGCAGCCCGCCTCCAGTGGTGTCGCGACAGGCGTGAATGGAGGGACGAATGGAGACGTGTCGTCTTCAGCGATGAGAGTCGCTTCTGCCTTGGTGCCAATGATGGCCGTATGTGTGTTTGGCGCCGTGCAGGTGAGCGCCACAATCAGGACTGCATACGACCGAGGCACACAGGGCCAACACCCGGGATCATGGTGTGGGGAGCGATCTCCTACACTGGCCGTACACCACTGGTGATCGTCGAGGGGACACTGAATAGTGCACGGTACATCCAAACCGTCATCGAACCCATCGTTCTACCATTCCTAGACCGGCAAGGGAACTTGCTGTTCCAACAGGACAATGCACGTCCGCTTGTATCCCGTGCCACCCAACGTGCTCTAGAAGGTGTAAGTCAACTACCCTGGCCAGCAAGATCTCCGAATCTGTCCCCCATTGAGCATGTTTGGGACTGGATGAAGCGTCGTCTCACGCGGTCTGCACGTCCAGCACGAACGCTGGTCCAACTGAGGCGCTAGGTGGAAATGGCATGGCAAGCCGTTCCACAGGACTACATCCAGCATCTCTACGATCGTCTCCATGGGAGAATAGCAGCCTGCATTGCTGCGAAAGGTGGATATACACTGTACTAGTGCCGACATTGTGCACGCTCTGTTGCCTGTGTCTATGTGCCTGTGGTTCTGTCAGTGTGATCATGTGATGTATCTGACCCCAGGAATGTGTCAATAAAGTTTCCCCTTCCTGGGACAATGAATTCACGGTGTTCTTATTTCAATTTCCAGGAGTGTATATGTCTGATCTAACTTTTTTTGTTAGCAAATAACCGTAAAACGTAGTTCTGAACATTCTACCGGTTTTCCCTATATAGTTCATTTGACGATCATTGCATTCTAGCTTAAGACACCAGATCCAGCATAAAGATCCTTATGGAGCTGTTCATAATGAATGTAACTAATCTGGGTATTATTTTCGGCAGCACAGTTTCCATTTACCAACCTGAAAATCAGTATGTTTTGCCATTACTGAACTTTTCTGCCTCTATTTGTAATTCATTTTAAACTTTTGTAGCTTTTATTGTCATTTTGCGCTGAAGAGCAAAGGAAACTGGTACACTTTCCTAATATCGTGTGGCGCCCCCGAGCACGTAGAAGTTCCGCGGCTTGAGGTGGCATGTACTCGACTGATTTCTTATGTAGTGCTGGAGGGATCTGACACCATGAAGCCTGCAGGCCTGTCCATAAATCCAGAAGAGTACGAAGCGGTTGCGATCTCTTCTGAACAAAACGTTGCAAGGTATCCCAGATATGCTCAATAATGGTCTTATCTGAAGAATTTGGTGGCCAGCGAACGTGAACCCAGAAGAGTGTTCCTGGAGCCGCTCTATTGCAATTTTGGACGTGTCGGTTGTCCTGCTGGAATTGCCCAAGTCCGGCGGAATTCACAATGGACATGAATGGATGAAGGTATCAATGACGATGGTGATGTTTGATTTGTGTGGCGCTCAACTGCTCTGCCGTCAGCGCCCATACAAAGTCGCAATTTTTAAACAGTCCAATTTTTCACGCAATCCAGTCGAGCCACTACTACGAATGATGATGATGATGATGATCAAATGATGAGGACAACACGAACACACAGTCCCCGGGCAGAGAAAAATCTCCAACCCTGCCGGAAATCGAACGCGGGACCCCATGACCCATAAGAAGCAACGCTAGCCACTGGACCACGAGTTGCAGGTTCCCATATCAATCCAACTGCACACGCCCAACACCTTTACACAGCCTCCATCAGCTTCAACAGGCCCCTGCTGTCATGCAGGGTAAATGGATTCATAAGGTTGTCTCCGTACCCTTAGACGTCCATTCGTTCGACAAAATTTGAAGCAAGACTCGTCCGACCAGGCAACATGCTTCCAGTCATCAACAGTCCAATGTCGGTGTTGATGGGCCAGGATGAGGGCTAAAGCTTTGTGTCGTGAAGTCATCAAGGGTACACGAGTGGGCCTTCCGCTCAGAAAGGCCATATCGGTAATGTTTCGTTGAATGGTTCGCACACTGACACTTATTCATGGCCAAGCATTTAAATCTGCAGTAATTTGCGGAAAGGCTGCACTTCTGTCACGTCGAACGATTCTCTTCAGTAGTCGTCAGTCCCGTTCTTGCAGGATCGTTTTTCTGGCCGCAGCGATGTTTTACCGGATCCCTGATGTTCACGGAACACTCGTGAAATAGTCGTACGCGAAAATCCCTACTTCGCTGCCTCAGAGATGCTATATCCCATCACTCGTGCGCCAACTATAGCACCTGCCATTGCAGCAACAGTAACCGATCTAACAACTGCGCCAGACGCATTCTGTCTTATACAAGGCGTTGCCGACCACAGTGCTGTATTCTGCCTGTTTACGTATCTCAGTATTTGAATAGCCATGCCTATACCAGTTTCCTTGGCGCTGCAGCGTATATTACAGCTGTTCATCATAACTGAAATGGTGTAATTTCTATGTTACGTCTATCGGCGCCACTTAGGTAAAGTTTACATTATTAAACTTAAAGTGGCGTAAAGCTTCCTTCAGTTCGTCGTATTTTTTACATATCTGTCTGTCTAATGCTTTGTATAGAGGTGATGCCACATTTGTGCAGGTTTCAAAGTGCTTTCCTATTTCTCCACTTCCACGTCTGTAGATGTTGGAGTGTTAAAGGCAAAGTTTGTGGTTTCTTCTTTGGATTCTTTGCGCTTTTTGTCCCTTTTGTCTACTGCTTTCGAAACTTCTTGCCATTATACACTCCTGGAAATTGAAATAAGAACACCGTGAATTCATTGTCCCAGGAAGGGGAAACTTTATTGACACATTCCTGGGGTCAGATACATCACATGATCACACTGACAGAACCACAGGCACATAGACACAGGCAACAGAGCATGCACAATGTCGGCACTAGTACAGTGTATATCCACCTTCCGCAGCAATGCAGGCTGCTATTCTCCCATGGAGACGATCGTAGAGATGCTGGATGTAGTCCTGTGGAACGGCTTGCCATGCCATTTCCACCTGGCGCCTCAGTTGGACCAGCGTTCGTGCTGGACGTGCAGACCGCGTAAGACGACGCTTCATTCAGTCCCAAACATGCTCAATGGGGGACAGATCCGGAGATCTTGCTGGCCAGGGTAGTTGACTTACACCTTCTAGAGCACGTTGGGTGGCACGGGATACATGCGGACGTGCATTGTCCTGTTGGAACAGCATGTTCCCTTGCCGGACTAGGAATGGTAGAACGATGGGTTCGATGACGGTTTGGATGTACCGTGCACTATTCAGTGTCCCCTCGACGATCACCAGTGGTGTACGGCCAGTGTAGGAGATCGCTCCCCACACCATGATGCCGGGTGTTGGCCCTGTGTGCCTCGGTCGTATGCAGTCCTGATTGTGGCGCTCACCTGCACGGCGCCAAACACGCATACGACCATCATTGGCACCAAGGCAGAAGCGACTCTCATCGCTGAAGACGACACGTCTCCATTCGTCCCTCCATTCACGCCTGTCGCGACACCACTGGAGGCGGGCTGCACGATGTTGGGGCGTGAGCGGAAGACGGCCTAACGGTGTGCGGGACCGTAGCCCAGCTTCATGTAGACGGTTGCGAATGGTCCTCGCCGATACCCCAGGAGCAACAGTGTCCCTAATTTGCTGGGAAGTGGCGGTGCGGTCCCCTACGGCACTGCGTAGGATCCTACGGTCTTGGCGTGCATCCGTGCGTCGCTGCGGTCCAGTCCCAGGTCGACGGGCACGTGCACCTTCCGCCGACCACTGGCGACAACATCGATGTACTGTGGAGACCTCACGCCCCACGTGTTGAGCAATTCGGCGGTACGTCCACCCGGCCTCCCGCATGCCCACTATACGCCCTCGCTCAAGTCCGTCAACTGCACATACGGTTCACGTCCACGCTGTCGCGGCATGCTACCAGTGTTAAAGACTGCGATGGAGCTCCGTATGCCACGGCAAACTGGCTGACACTGACGGCGGCGGTGCACAAATGCTGCGCAGCTAGCGCCATTCGACGGCCAACACCGCGGTTCCTGGTGTGTCCGCTGTGCCGTGCGTGTGATCATTGCTTGTACAGCCCTCTCGCAGTGTCCGGAGCAAGTATGGTGGGTCTGACACACCGGTGTCAATGTGTTCTTTTTTCCATTTCCAGGTGTGTATTTGCCTTATAGGTCCACGCGCTATCTCACAAGTTTTTGACAAATATTTATTTGCAGAATACTACGTTAGTTTCTGTGCTCTCATCCGAAGAACGGGGACTCGAGGCTAAGATGTTGCCTCGCAACACGACGACAAGTGCGGCAGACGGAGGTAGGAATGAGCGAAGTTCCCGTAGAAACAGCCTCAAGAGTTCCGTACGCCACCGCTGCAGCCAGTTTACTTACGACACAGCGGATTGTCGGTCACCCTGCAAACACTTTTCGATCACTCATCTAAATTTATAAAAAATTTTGCATTTAAAATTTCTTATAATGTAAATATTATGTGCAAAGACTATTTGAAAAGTACGGTACATGTGATGTTAGAGTGCTTTGCTAATGCTTATTTGTAACTTGTGTAAAGAAACGTTTAATTTGCTGAATAATATTTGTCATGGGTTAATGAAATTAAAATGTTTGTGTGTGTAATTTTATATATTTGCGCAGGTTGACATTTGTATAAAATGCTGCACGCTTAGGGACAA
Source organism: Schistocerca cancellata (assembly GCF_023864275.1). Classification (NCBI taxonomy): domain Eukaryota; kingdom Metazoa; phylum Arthropoda; class Insecta; order Orthoptera; family Acrididae; genus Schistocerca; species Schistocerca cancellata. Next base: position 418,300,426 of record NC_064634.1, on the reverse strand, counting down.
TATGATGGATTTGCAAATGTAAAGTATGAAGTGCTTTTGCAGTGCACGGAAGTTACAGTGGGAAGCGTAAAAGGTGGTTTGGGTTTTTGGCACGCTACCTGTAGAACAAGCGGAAACGAGAAGACACAGCCGATAGGTAGCAGTGAAAGAGACAATATTCAGACGGAGCAGACGACTCCTAGCCCGCAAATTGTTGCACAGTAGCTTCGGCTGCCGCCTGCTGAATTCAAATGGTTCAAATGGCTCTAAGCACTATGGGACTTAACATCTGAGGCACCAGTCACCTAGACTGAGAACTACTTAAACCTAACTAACCCAAGGACATCACACACACCCATGCCCGAGGCAGGATTCGAACCTGCGACCGTAGTAGCAGCGCGGTTCCTGACTGAAGTGCCTAGAACCACTCGGCCACAACGGCCGGCGCCTGCTGAATTATTACGGCTTTGGTACAAGTTGTTGGGTTTGGGACTGGACGTTAAAACGACGCCAAGATGAATTAATTAGCCCATATTTCAAGAACCTTGTACGTCGCACTATGGGTAGTGTACCCGCCATTACTGTCCCCCACACATAACACCTACAGCCAACAGGTTACGAACAGTATAATTAGAATTTCAGAAGCGTAAACCATTAATTCAAAACTAACTTTTTTGAATAATTATTGTGTTAAAACATAAAATTTTGTTCACGCTGTTATTTATTCCTAATCATTCAACTATGGATGATCCTTTCCTGGAATTTGATTACTCCTTGTAAACTTGCTATAAAAGAAATTTAATAAAATATTTGCAATGGTTTAAGCAATGTCTACATCACTAATTTTGATCTCTGAATAAATGTCTGAAAATAATTGTTGTGAACTAATTTTTCAAGTGGAAGTGAGTAAATACGTCTTGAGTAAAGTACAGATAAAATTCTTTTAGTTATAAATGCAATTCAGTGAAGTACAAAGAGTTACGAAAAGAAAATGCTTATATGGTTCAGTAACAGTGAAGTAGGTTTGCTTATAAATACTGAATGACAATATATCCTTGGCTTTTGAAAGATGATTTGTTAAGATAAAGATTTAAACAAGAAGTCTTAATAAATTTAAATGTGTAGGTTAAGATATTAAAACACATAAGTATTTAATTTGTTGGTTATACATAATGAAAACATGGAATTGAACTCTCGCAGTTGTTTTTCACATAGTAATAATGGTCGTGGTTTCTCTAGATCAAAAGTATATATGTATGTGGGTAGAGTAGCTAAAAGATATTTGTAGCTTTCTCAGAACTATACCCTCAAGGTTATATTTATTTGTGCGTTAGGGAATACCCGGAAAGTAGGCCAAATTTACTGCTGCTGTTTTTTTTAAACTTACCTACTCCTTTGCCTAGATTGGATGGGTACCGTAAATCCATTAGACAAACCATTAAACTAACTTCGTACAAAAGGGTTATAGATTCAATATTATCCCATTCGTGGTGCCTTTTATTCTAACAGCTAGAAAACTTTTACAAACAGGAACTAATAATCTGGTTACCAGCTTTGACCGTTAGTCATACATCATTGTCAAATTCTGTGAAAGGGGTAACATTATACTATACGCACACTTCCCCTTATATTAGTGTTACACATGGCTCTTCCATTAGCAGGACCACTTGTTCTGTTTAAGTATAGTGTTACAAGCCCATTCTGCAATTATCGCCGAAGACGACAGCATCGCCTCTGTAAAGACGGTAGTACGAGAGTTAATGTAGACAGAACCTAATACTCGGTGTATTTTGTGGTACCAACTCCGCCTTCTTCAGAAGCAAATCTAAGAACCCACCACTGCGTAGTCGAGTGTTATTTCGCCCAGCACAACAGTTTCCCCTTTCAATATTATCTAAATTACTTATTTAGTCATTGTAGATGTGTATGCAGAACTATTCTTCCTTTTTCGAATTAATATTTTCCTTTTCCCCTTTCTTTGTAGATTCCCCATTTATTTGCAGATAATCTGATAATGCAGTAAAAGGATGAAACACGTTACTAAATAAACATAATTTGAAACGAAGACCGTTTTCTTTTTGAAATAACTCATAACGGTTACCGTACCTGTCAGCGAATGGAATGGAAAAGATTTTGTATTCAGGGGTTGTACAAAAGTTTGCAATCATGAAAAGCAAAACACATTACCATGCCAAATGTGGTGCAGGAAGCCCACTGGCCTTCAAAACCACTTCCAGGCGTATCTGAATAGATAAACACAGGTCCCGTTGGTTTTCAAGGTAATGTTATAGCGGGAAGTTCAAGCAATGATGATGGAAGTGGATAGCGATCACTCACCCTTCTCTCCAAAACAGACGGCCAAAATTCAATAATATTTAGATATGGTGACAGTAGTGGCCAGGGGAGATATGACTATTCAACCGCGTCGTCAGGAAGTCGGTCCTGGGGGAACAGGGGTCCTGTCGTCCGGGAGCACATCATCATCGTAGGAGAACAAGCAGTGCATAAGGTGCAGTGAAATGTTAATGCGACAGGTGGAAAAAAGTGAGAAATCTTTACAATTTCTAAAATAATCTCCCTAATTGTTAGTACATTTATTCCACTTTGAGAGAAGCCTTCATGAAAAATGATTGCTGTTAATTACGGAACCATGACCGTTCACACGTGTGCATCTCTTCCAGACTCCAAAAAATGGAAATTACGTGGGGAGAGGTCGGTACTGTATGGAGAATGCTACCCAGTGAATCTTCTGCAGCGTAGTCGAAGCAACCTTGGCAACATGAGGGCAGGCATTGTCCTCCAACAGTGCGCTGCCGTCCGTCGGTACTCCTGGGCTTATGAACTTGATGGTGCGCTACAATTTTTTGCAAAATGTCGACGTACAAAAATGGTTCAAATGGCTAACCTAAGGACCTCACACACATCCATGCCCGAGGCAGGATTTGAACCTGCGACCGGAGCGGTAGCGCGGTTCCAGACTGTAGCGCCTAGAACCACCTGGCCACTCCGCCCGGCTGTCGACGTACAACTATGCGTTAATTGCGGCGCCGTGTTCGAGAAAGTCAAGAAGCAAGGAAAACTGCAGTGAGAGAAAAAGATTTTCATGACTTTCACGGCTTGGGTTGATTGCTGTTCCGGCTATGCGGCAGAAGTTTCTCTGGATAGTCCTTACAGACCCTCCATATAGTTCCTAACTTTCCCCATGTGACTTGCATATTTTTGGCGCCCAAAGAAAGATATTCATCGTCTTCGTCTGGCATCGGACGAGAGGTTGTACACCTGGGTAGAATCATAGTTCAGTAGGCAATGGGAACACGTTTCCATGAATGCATTTACCATTTGTCTGACAATAGGAAAAATATGTTAACAGCTGTGGCAATTACTTTTGAAACCATGAAAAAAAATTCTTACTTTTTCCATCTGTCTCGTTTTCATGTAACTTCCCCATATACAGGATAGACTTGATCAGCCAAAATCGTCACATAATCTTTTTGCCTTAATTCGGTCGTGAAGAGTAACCGTAGGGGCCGTAGGATACCACTATACGGCTGCCCAAATCCGACTAATCTCGTCGTATTTCATTCTATCATATATGAATTCGGTCAAAAGCTGGAAACACTATGAAACAGTACTCATTATACCGAATATCATTGTTCAGTTGCTCCACAGAACAGGGCTTTATGGCTTCAGCACCTCGTTTTCCTGTTACTAGTATCTGTATCACTGTCGAGTGGTTTCTGAATTCCAGATGGCCCTGCGATTCCCTGATTATGGAGCTCCGTTTGTGTTGTTTTGGTGCTGATAGGGTTCGGAGCGCGACATCGAGATCTGCAGTGACATTTCCCGCTGTCGTTCTATTTTTGGCCGCAGTTCTCCTCAGTGACCGTGCGTCAAGATCAATTAACACGCAATTTAATCAGCGTTGTGACTTAGCAGATGATGTTTTTCCGCTCTTCCTGTATGGGATATAGATCTTCGGTACAGTGCCTCTTGAAACACCAAGCACTTCGACTCCTCCGGTTACAGACGCACCCAACATACGTGCACGAGCAATTTCTCTCGTTCGATGTCACTTAGCTCCAACACCCACAACTACACAGAGCCTTGAGATGACTGGGTGTTTGAATTGTCCTCATCGTTTCATCATCATTTATGAAAGTGGCGAGATTGGACTGAGCAAAGGTTGGGAATTTGTATGGGTGCTGATAACCGCGCAGTTGAGCACCACACAAATCGAACATCATCCACAGAGCACTATTCTGGCCACTATTGGCACTTGTAACATACTGACAACATTACCCAGGTATCGTTCGTGGTCAAATATAACATAGAAAACTGCAGGCTTATCTAGCATGTGCATTTATCTTGGAAGCATGCATTTTCGCGATGTTTTCACATGTTTGTCCAGTCCTTGTAGTTCTTAATTACTTGGTTGCTCTTACTTGAGGGTTCAGTTGGATGCACCTTGCGCGTGTAATTAAATATGCGGCCTAAGATCCAGTGTACCACACTCTGTGTCTACAGCAATATTTACTGATGCAGATGTTGCAATACTGTATTTGTGGTGGTACTTGACGGCATTTTGTTTACACGTTTGTAAAACAGCTAAACGAAAAGTGTGTTCATCACGCAATATGAGAACCTGTTCCAAACACTACTTAGTGACTCCACCTATTACGGTGTAAATTATTCCTTGTGAATTCCTATAATTCTAAAGAAATTCTTCTACGTCGCAGGTGCCCAGCGAAAACTAAACGTTACCGTTCCTGTACAGTCAAGCGCTGGGACCTCTAAGCGTTTCACGTTTGGAATTCGGGTTTTAATTAAACGTTAAAAATTACAATAAAATTCTTCAAATACTTTGTAATATGGTATACGCGCTCTTTGTGCTTCCGGTATTTCATAATGGAATGTAGAGGTCAATGCGTCCAATACTCCTTTCTTCCGGAGTGTTAAACAGAATCACCTTACTTTCTGAATTATACCCGACTTGTGATTTTTCTGTTGGAGGAAGTCTCCAGTAACACCATAGCACTGAGAAACACATCTGTGCCCCAGAGTGTAATATTAATTTTAGGATATTTGAGTTAGCATATGCACAAAATGAGAGAGAGAGAGAACACCCACGAATCTCAGTCTTATCTCTTCTTCTCTTTCCATCCGCTGGCCCGTTTCTGTGTTTTTCTTACTGGCTTATTTTAGTTTGATTCACAACTTATCACGTTCGATATCAGTTTTTGATGACTGACACAAGAAATGCATTTCTATAGCGCACTTTTACGGTGAGGTATTCCTTTTTGATTACGTGATGTTTGTCACCTCTTTAAACACTCTTGTAAATTTTCTTGACTATTTATGTACCACATTTTCTACGTCGTCCAGTACAGAAAGTTTCAGAAGTACTTGGCAACAACAATTTGGACTGATGTTCCACATGGGTAGCTGTAAATATTCCTGGCCACGGAAACAGAAAGAGAAGATATAATAATGAATGGAAGAGTATAACAGAAAAAGTTGGAAACAGAAATAAAAAATGTAACAATTTACCTACGTTTATGTACACATGCTAATGACATTTCTGAATATTAAACTTCGTCAAACGTATATCCAAAGTGCCATCTTCCCGTAACTTCGGTGGTTACATTACCGCCATATTTTCTTTGCTTCACTCACATAAGTCAGTAACTGTGTCTTTGTAGAGCGTAAAGATAAAAAGTTTACACAACAGAACGCAGTTCATAGTAAAATACTAAATTCTGACAAACGTGTGTATTATTTTATTTTCTGATTATATACAGGTGTTTGGCAAATCATGTGTAAAGGACTCTATAATGATGCAGTAGATACAGTGAGATACACATGCCGTAATGCAAACTTGTCTCTGAAGATAAAACAGGTATAAAAAACTGTGATACTGTAATATGATTTAACCCACCTTTATGAGACATACTAAAACTGATTTTCTCACACTACAGTAGACTCTGAGATCTGATCAAAGATTGCCAAGACCAGTAACAGCCACATAATGAGTCATATGCATCAGAGAAGGTAGATTCATCGCACTGTAAAAAAGAAAGAAATAGCCCACGTATAAAGACATTACATATCAAGGAAGACGAGAGCAGACATCTGTTAGCAATTCAATATGGTTTGCACAACGAAATATATCTTCATAAGTGATTATATAAATATTTCACAAACCGGAAACTTTATACTAAAGGAAAACAACCCCTCCAGATCTTGACAATAGCATTTTGTGAGAAGTACTTTCATTGCATGATGAGCGTTTGTGATAGAACCGTAGCTCAAGTATCTTGTTGGAAGATCTTAAAAATATCACTCCAAGAGCCAAACTACGAACGACAAATTACTGTCAGTGATTTTATAAAGAATTTTCCCTCTGTGAAGTATATCTTGAAATTGCCTCAATGCATTTCTGGATGTGTCGGTCTGGTATATGAGTGTAACACTGAGAAAAGTGTTTCTATAACTGTATATATATTCCTACTCCCCTACAATCTTCAATTCAATACACATTTCCATCGTTCACCAAAAGATACGCATTTTATTAACTGAATCTGAAACAAATATAACCGCCTAAAATACAGAAAATATAGAACTGTAAAGGCACATGTTATCAGTTTGCAACAAACAGTAACAGCGAAAGCAGCAAAACTGAAAGATGTGGAGGAGGGAAACTGAAATAGTACTCCTGAATACTATTATTGTGGGATTTGCAGGAACCTTTATCTGCTCCATATTAACTACTAGTGTTGCATCCATATTTACGTCTGTATTCTGCAAACCACCTTGTCATGTGAAATGAAGGGTACTTGGGTTAGCACTGTGTGTTGGCCGCTTGGCTGTTTCATTCGCAAATGGAATATGGGAAGGATAATGGTTGATAAACCGAATTAGTGCTAATGTCTCATATTTTCACATTACGGTCATTTAGCGAGGTGTATATGAGAGGAAGTACTATTTTGTTCCACTCTTTATGGAACGTAATCTTTCAAAATGTCCGTAGTTACTTCTCCGACATGCACAACATCTCCCTTGTCGGGTCTTCTACTGAAATTTGACGAACATTGAAACACTCTCGCGCCGACTAAATGATCCCTTGAAAAAACACGCCCGTTTTCGTTTGATCATGTCCAACTCCTTTATTAATCCAACTAGTGGACAGGATTCAAGTATCTGTCCAACAAGTGTTTTCTGAGCTACTTCTTGAACGGTTGAATTAGATAACTTTTAGATCTTTCCTTCGACTCTCAGTCTGCCAACTGCTGTTTCTACATATTTTTTTATGTGGTCATTCCAACATAGGTCACTCCGTGTGGTTACTCCAAAGTATTTTACTGTGTCTACATCTACATTTACATCTACATGGATACTCCGCAAATCACATTTAACTGCCTGGCAGGGGGTTCATCGATCCACCTTAACAATTCTCTACTATTCCAATCTCATACAGCGTGCAGAATAAACGAACACCTATATATTTCGCTGCGAACTCTAATTATGGTGATCGTTTTTTCCTATGTAGGTCGGCGTCAACACAATATTTTCGCATTCGAAGGGGACAGTTTGTGATTGAAATTTCGTGAGAAGATCGGCCTGAACAAAAAACGCCCTTTTTTAATCATGTCCAACCCAAATCCTGCATCATTTCAGTGATACTCCCTTCCCTATTTCGCGATAATACAAAACGTGCTGCCCTTATTTGAGCTTTCTCGGTGTACTCCGTCAATCCTATCTGGTAAGGACCCCACATTACGCAGCAGTATTCTAAAAGAGGACGGACAAGCGTAGTGTAGGCAGTCTCCTTAGTGGGTCTGTTACATTTTCTATGTGTCCTGCCAATAAAAAGCAGTCTTTGGTTAGCATTCCCCACAACATTTTCTCTGTGTTCCTTCCTATTTTAGTTGCTCGTAATTGTAATTCCTAGGTATTTAGTTGAATTTAAGGCCTTTAGATTTGACTTATTTATCGTGTAACCGACTTTTAACGGATCCCTTTTAGCACTCATGTGGAAGACTTCACACTTTCCGTTACTTAGGGTCAACTGCCGATTTTTGCTCCACACAGATATCTTTTCAAATCGTTTTGCAATTTCTTTTGATCTTCTTATGACTTTAATAGTCGATAAACGACAGCGCCGTCTTCGAACAACCTAAGACGGCTGCTCGGATTGTCTTCTAAATCGTTTATATAGATGAGGAACAGCAAAGAGCCTATAACACTACCTTGGAGAACTCCAGAAATCACTTCTGTTTTACTCTAAGACTTTAAGACAGTTAGTACGAACTCTGACCTCACTGGGAAGAAATCATGAATCGAGTCACGTAACTGAGATGATATTTCATAATGACGCAGTTTCACTACAAGCCGCTTGTGTGGTATAGCGTAAAAAGCCTTTAGGAAATCTAGAAATGAGGAATCAATTCGAAATCCCTTGTCAATATCACTCAATACTTCGTATGAGTAAAGAACTAGTTGTGTTTCTCAGTAGTTACTATTTCCAAAATTTTGTCGGAATCAGTATATTTCAGGGTCGTGCAAGATACTACTCTGTGTAGAAGCGTGGTTCCGCTATTTGCTCCGGTCCCGTCGGAGCTCTGTGAGCGGGATTATAGAACACTTGACTGTTTGCTTGACAGTGACAGCAAAGTGGAGCTGCGAAAAGGTGGCTTATACTCCTTTTGTGGAAGAATTTGGTGTTGGAAATAGGAAACAGCATTTGAAATTGTTTTGTCACAAATAAATCAATATTCTGATGAAGAATTGAGGACATAAATACTAAAGGAACCTTAAAAAGAAACGCCAATTCTAGATAAATATGTCTAACATTTAATGAGGATGCTTATTGTTTTAATATTAATAACAAACAGATTTTCGAATTCAAGAAAACATTACCAGTAAGTGAAGAAGGACAAAATGAAGGTAAATACGTACTAAGTACGAAAGTTGATCGATGATGGCAAACTGTACATCAGAACTAGGAAACTGAATAACAAAGAAAATATATGAAAATAATCCACCTCGTGTCTCTACTGCTGCTTTTAACATTTCTTTACTTTTCTTTGCATAAGAGCGTCATTGTTAGAAATGATTGATTCATCACAGCTATGTCTCAAGAGACATTTCAGATGATAATCTAATATGGAGCATCTGTTGAGCTTTCGGGTGACGCTTCTGTAACAAATGTTTGTAAAAGTCAATTGAGGTCCTTCTGCTCTGATATCTGTCTATCAATTTTAAATCGCGCTGATGATCTATGATTTCCATTAGGAGAGGGTGGCTTATAGAATCGACGTTCACAGAGTACGGAGTAGAAAGTATTCAAAAGTCTGTTTTCAAAAGCGAAGTGTCAGTGCACCTTTAATTCTGTACGTATTTTCCATAAAAGATCTGTATACTCTCCAAAATCTGGAACAATGGAAACGTCTGTTAATGCTGACAGTTTCGGGAAGCAAAAGGCGTTTCTGTTCTCCAGCTGCCTTTCCCAGAGCGACAGTTTAATCTTGAATGCCTTTATTTTGCCACAGAAATGGATGATGACCGAAGTGACACAAGTCAAGCTGCCCTGTCACATCCGTTAAAAAGGCTAAGTCTCAAAGCCGTCTATCATCCGACAGTTAAGGAACACTTCCACCCTTCATTTCCATTTATAACGATACTTTTTCGGCATTTCCATGAAGCTGTCCTGAACTTTGGCAAGACAGAGGCTGCTAACTTACAGTGATGAGATAAATCTCTATATTCACAACCGTCATCGCCCAAAAAACGCTTAGAACAAACGATGATTGAAGCCTTTTACTCGAATAGAGTTAATAATTTTCACAACCAAGCTCAGTACATAATTCAGTTTCACCCTTTTGGAAGACAAATGGTTTTGATGAATCAGTCAACATATAGGGATAAACAGCTGATCACGATTCTTCATTTTCGTCTGGATGCATCCTACTAAGCGAATGATTTCACCTGACATACCTGGAGCACCGTCTGTTGCTACGAGTTATATTAATTCCCATATCAGATCAAACTTTGCCAAGTGCATCGGACATGTCTTGATATGTTGTTGTGTCCTTCAATGAGATGGGATCTAACAACTTCTCGCGAACTTCTTGCATTTTGTTTGCTGCCCTAATGAAAGCTACCAGGTGTGTTGACAGGTCAAGAGAGTCACTCAAAGAAAGAAAATGCAAACTGTCTTTCTATATTCCGACTTAATTGTCGTAAAAGAGTGTGACTATAATATAACTTAAATGTTTATTTGGCACTACAATAGTGAAACCATAGTCACAGTACATAAAATTTTTCCTTAAAACAAGGGGTTACATTACCGGTTTCAATGAACTACGTCGTCATTTTCAAAGGTAAAACACCAGTTGGAGAATATATAACGGTAATTGTGACCATACATCTGACAACAATTACGAAAGATAATGAGGCCAGGCAACCGAGGCAATAGCGGCACAACCAAGTTACTACCGGTTATGTCTATGCTTGCCCAACCGCTCATTCCATGTCCTAATTGTATCCTGGTGTAGTTTTTATCTATTCTACATTAGGACATGGAGTGAGCGGTTGGGCAAGGGTGGACATAACTTGTAGTGACTTGGTTGTGTCACTATTGGCTCGGTTGCCAGGTCTCATTATTTTACGTAATTGTTGTCAGATGCATGGTCACAATTCCCATTATATATCCTCCAACTAATGTTTTACATTTGAAAATTACGACGTAGTTCGTTGAAGACGGTAACCTTTCTTTTTTTGAAAACAAAAAAAACATTGATTTTGTACTCTGACTAGGGCTTCAGTGTTACTGTCAGCTGAGCCTAAAAATCTTCTACTAATTCTTCAGCTCAGCGCATTACAGTGGCTCAAGAAAGTGACATGCACTGTAGCTGCAGGACCTGTTTTGCGGACAGCTTTTTCGCCGCTATTACAAGCAATTCCTTAAAAAATCACCTTGAGCAAATGACATCAAATGCACGGCTATCTGATGAGAAATTCTGCAGGTAATTCTCACGAAATAGTCTCTTCCAGGGTCATCAAGGTCCTGCAATTAAGATAAAATATATTTTGTCAAATGATATCAGCAGGAGGAGCTCTCAAAACTGACCTGGTAATTTTTGAAACTAAACAGTTTTGTCTTATTCCTTCCATTACCACTATATTACAAAGATAAGTTATTATTAGATGTAAACTTATTTCGTGTGAAAAACTCGCTTTCAGTGCAAGGGTTATTGACTTTCGTACGCCGGCTGGAGTGGCCGAGCGGTTCTAGGCGCTACAGTCTGCAACCGCGCGACCACCACGATCGCAGGTTCGAATCCTGCCTCGGGCATGGATGTATGTGATGTCCTTAGCTTAGTTAGGCTTAAGTAGTTCTAAGTTCTAGGAGACTGATGACCTCAGAAGTTAAGTCCCATAGTGCTCAGAGCCATTTGAACCAATTTTTTTTTTTTTTTTTTTTTTTTACTTTCGTTCGTCCTCCACGTATTTACCGTACTGTTCTACGTGGTTTACTGCACAATGACGTCTTAAATTGAATTTCTATATATGGTTTAATACTCTGAGACACACTGAACATTTTACACGACCATCTTGTTCGGTAGAACACTAAACAAGACGGCGGTGCGATCCTGCTGTTGGAGCTGCTTGCTGCTTCTGCCACGTCTAAACGCACTGATCCGTGCTTCGCCCTGCTCCTCAAGCTGCTCTCACCTGTCGCTCTGTTTACTTCTAGCGGCTCGGCGCACACTATCGGCTTTGCTGAACTGTTCTGGTGTAATCGAACAGTACTGTATTTCCTCGCCTATCGCGCGAGAATAGTATTTGCGTGTAGGCTGTAGATATTTTATCTGGTTTAGACTAGGGAACACCTGAGTTGAATGTATGATATACCTACGTTGTCAAGATGTGTGTAAGGTTGATAGAGTGTTGAAGGTTCTTTTGTTGTACCGACAAGGATACTTAAACTACACTGTTATCTTCCTGTGGAGAAAAATCACGATTCTCATAGCCACTTTTGCCATGTAGTTTGCGCTATGAAGTTATGATAACTTTGTCCTAATCAGTCGGAAATGATTTCTTTCCACTCATTGTTTTCTACCGTCGTGGCAACCCGTCGAATGACAGAAAGAAAGCCGGCCGCGGTGGTCTAGCGGTTCTAGGCGCTCAGTCCGGAACCGCGCGACTGCTACGGTCGCAGGTTCGAATCCTGCCTCGGGCATGGATGTGTGTGTTGTCCTTAGGTTAGTTAGGTTTAAGTAGTTCTAAGTTCTAGGGGACTGACGACCACAGATGTTAAGTCCCATAGTGCTCAGAGCCATTTGAACCATTTGAACAGAAAGAAAACATGCTGCCCTGCCTGTTTGAACTGGGCTGCAGTAGTTTCACTGGAAAGAACATGTTATTTCCTCATTTTTGGAGCCATAATGAAAGACATTCGTGGATGTCGATTTGTTTCGGAAGAAAAACTGCACACCTGGGTACAATCACGGCTCCGTAAGCAACTGAAAACATTTCTCCATGTAGGTGTTCGACGTCTTCTCTCACAGTGCAATGGATGTATTAACAGTTATGGCAAGTACATTTGAAATTAAAACAGTTTACTCACTTTTGGTTTCATCTGTCACGTTTCTATGTAACTGCTCCTAATAAGGAACTCATTTGTAGGTTTTGACGAGTGAGTTTTGCTAGTATCAAAATATGTGACAAAAACAGCCATATTTTTTGATTCGGTTGATTTAAAAGCTTAAATTTTATACACCGTCAAGGGATCGTAGACTTGTGTATTTGACGTAAGTTTCACCTTCATACCCCAAATTTTCCCGGAGAGGAAAAAAACTTTGTAGACCGACAGACAGACGGGCGCTGGGAAAATATGAAAGTAAACATTTTTGTGTGATATAATTGCAACTGAGCAATTTCGCATTTTCTTCTTTACCTGTAGCGCAAGATGTTCCTTCTTGTCAAATTTCATGATACTGTATCAACGATAAGTACACTACAGTTCTCCATTAATAGAACAAGTGACACAAATTGACGTATTTTTTGATTGCATTAACTTAGAAGTTTAAATTTTTTATCACGCCAAGGAAACACAGACCTTAGAATTCAACATCATTTTCAACTTGATATCTTTTCCCGTTCCTGAGAGTACGTGTTTCTAACACAGAGACTGAGAGATGGACAAGAAAGTGATCCCATAACAGTTCCGCTTTTATCGATTGAGGTAGGGAACCCGAAAGACGAAGTGGTTCGAACGCAGTACGGATAGACTAAGAGCTTAAAACGTACTTTTTACGTTTTTATTTCCGTCACAAACACAATTTTGAAATATATGACTGGAGAAAGTACTTGCGTAGCAATCGCCGACATAGTGTAGCTGAGGCGGAATACGGGGAACCAGCCCGCATTCGCCAAGGCAGATGGAAAACCACCTTAAAAACCATCCACAGGCTGGCCGGCACACCGGAACTCGACACTTATCCGAAGGACGGATTCCTGCCGAGGACCGGCACGCCTTCCCGCCCGGAAAGCAGTGCGTTGGATCGCACGGCTAACCGGGCGGGCCAAATCGACAATGGTTACATACCAGTCATGGTTCAGCGTATTCTATCTTACACGGTAGACGAAATTTTCAGAAAGCGTGAGCAAGATGGGTACCGAAAGAATTGTCGGTGCAGCGGCCTTATCTTCGCAAGGGACAGGGGTTTTACAACAAATCGTTACTGTAGATGAAACGTGGGTGCACCATCGCGAACCGGAAAGTAAGACTCCGAGCATAGTTTGGAAACATCCATTATCACCGGAACTTAAGAAATTTAAACGTCAATCATCATCTGGTAAGATTACACTATGCAGTCTGGGACATGGCAGGTGTGGTAGCCGTCCATTTCACCTCAAGAAGCGAAACTGTGAACAGTGAGAACTATTGTTATGTGCAGCGAACTAAACTTAAATCTGCAATCAGATCAAAACGTTAAGGACAACTGCGAAACTGTATCATCCCGCAGCAAGATAACGCTGGCCACACTCTGGTAAACGGTCGACCAGAACGATAAAGGATTTCTGATTCTAACTTTTAGAACATCCGTCGTAAAGTCCAGACTTGGCTCCAAGTGGTTTCCATATGTGTGAACCATTGAAAAAAGTGCTCAGGGGAACAGCATTTGCAACCAATATAGATGTCACTGATACGGTGCAAAATTGGTAAAAGTTCCAACCAAAAAACTTTTTCTACGACGGAGCCAAGAAACTTGTTTAACTCTGGACAAAGTGCATTGAACGTCAGGGAGGTTATGTGCAAAAGTAATGCATGTTTCAGTTTTCTATCCTTAAAATAAATATTACTTTTCTGAAAAGTTGCTTTACTTTTTCACTTGCCCTCGTCTATTCATTTTAATGTTAGACGAGTTAACACTTGTGTAGCTGGTGTGAGACAGCTGTGGAGAAACTAGAGTGAAACATGAACAGTTCTCGCTTGTCAGGATGGGATGGAGTCTTCTATCGACGTTGAGGGGTCCATGGACAGAGTGAGGGGAGACGTGTGGGAAAGTAGCAGACAGACCAGCGTTGGACAGACACACAGTCTTTTATTTTATCGCCGGCCGCGGTGGTCTCGCGGTTCTCGGCGCTCAGTCCGGAACCGCGCGACTGCTACGGTCGCAGGTTCGAATCCTGCCTCGGGCATGGATGTGTGTGATGTCCTTAGGTTAGTTAGGTTTAAGTAGTTCTAAGTTCTAGGGGACTGATGACCACAGATGTTAAGTCCCATAGTGCTCAGAGCCATTTGAACCATTTTTTTTATTTTATCATTCAACTTGACTCCTCCATGCAAATGAAAATGTGTTCATTATTATATCTGGCTAGTACAGTCATTGCAATGCAATTTATCTACATCTACATACATACTCCGCAATCCACCATATGGTGCGGGGCGGAGGGTACCTCGTACCACAACTAGCATCTTCTTTCCCTGTTCCACTCCCAAACAGAACGAGGGAAAAATGACTGCCTATATGCCTCTGTACGAGCGCTAACCTCTCTTATCTTATCTTTGTGGTCTTTCCGCGAAATGTAAGTTGGCGACAGTAAAATTGTACTGCAGTCAGCCTCAAATGCTGGTTCTCTAAATTTCCTCAGTAGCGATTCACGAAAAGAACGCCTCCTTTCCTCCAGAGACTCCCACCCGAGTTCCTGAAGCATTTCCGTAACACTCGCGTGATGATCACACCTACCAGTAACAAATCTAGCAGCCCGACTCTGAATTGCTTCTATGTCCTCCCTCAATCCGACCTGATGGGGATCCCAAACGATCGAGGAGTACTCAAGAATAGGTCGTATTAGTGTTTTATAAGCGGTCTCCTTTACAGATGAACCACATCTTCCCAAAATTCTACCAATGAACCGAAGACGACTATCCGCCTTCCCCAAAACAGCCATTACATGCTTGTCCCACTTCATATCGCTCTGCAGTGTTACGCCCAAATATTTAATCGACGTGACTGTGTCAAGCGCTACACTACTAATGGAGTATTCAAACATTACAGGTTTTATTTTGCTATTCATCTGCATTCATTTACATTTGTCTATATTTAGAGTCAGCTGCCATTCTTTACACCAAACACAAATCCTGTCCAAGTCATCTTGTATCCTCCTACAATCACTCAACGACGACACCTTCCCGTACACCACAGCACCATCAGCAAACAGCCGCACATTGCTATCCACCCTGTCCAAAAGATCATTTATGTAGATAGAAAACAACAGCGGACCTTCCCTGGGGCACTCCAGATGATACCCTCACCTCCGATGAACACTCACCATCGAGGACAACGTACTGGGTTCTATTACTTAAGAAGTCTTCGAGCCACTCATAAACTTGGGAACCAATCCCATATGCTCGTACCTTAGTTACGATTCTGCAGTGCGGCACCGAGTCAAACGCTTTCCGGAATTCAAGGAATATGGCATCCGTCTGATACCCTTCATCCATGGTTCGGAAGATATGTGAAAAAAGAGCTAGTTGCGTTTCGCAGGAGCGATGCTTTCTAAACCCGTGCTGATGCATGGACAACAACTTCTCTGTCTCAAGGAAATTCATTATATTCGAACTGAGAATATGTTCGAGAATCCTGCAACAAACCGGTGTTAAGGATATTGGTCTGTAATTTTGAGGATCCGTCCTTCTACCTTTCTTATACACAGGCGTCACCAGCGCTTTTTTCCAGTCGCTCGGGACTTTACGTTGGGCAAGAGATTCGCGATAAATGCAATCTAAGTAAGGAGCCAATGCAGTAGACTACTCTCTGTAAAACCGAATTGGAAACCCATCGGGACCTGGCGATTTATTTATTTTCAACCCATTCATTCAGCAGCTTCACAACCCCAGGGATGTCTATCACTATGTCCTCCATACGGGAATCTGTACGAGACACAAACGACGCTATGTTTGTACGATCCTCCTGCGTGAAAGATTTCTCAAATGCTAAATTTAAAATTTCAGCTTTCGTTTTGCTATCTTCCGTTGCCAGGCCAGACTGATCAGTGAGTGACTGGATGGAAGCCTTCGACGCGCTTACCGATTTTACGTAAGACCAGAATTTCCTTGGGTTCTCATCAAGATCTTTTGCTAATGTATGACGGTGGTAGTGGTTTAATGCTTCGCGCATCGCTCTTTTTTCAAGCAGCTTACCGATTTTACGTACGACCAGAATTTCCTTGGGTTCTCAGCAAGATCTTTTGTTAATGTATGACGGTGGTAGTGGTTTAATGCTTCGCGCATCGATCTTTTTTCAAGCAGCACGAATCTCTACTAACTTTTGTCTGTCCTCATTCTCCAGATCTTTCTTGTACCGCGCGTGCAACTGCCTTTATTTCCTTAGCATTCTCCGAATTGCGCTGTTAAGCCATGGTGGGTCTTTTCCGTCCGTAACCCTACTTTTTCAGCACAATGCGTGATTTACAATGTGTTTAAAATTTGCCCATAATTCTTCCACGTCCAACGTACAGGAAGTAAATGAAGTCGATTCATTTACTAAGTGGGATGCTAACAACTGCTTATCTACCCTTTCTAGTACGAATACTCTCCTAGCCTTCTTGACCGACTTTTTAACTTTCGTAACAATAGTCGTAATGACAACATCATGATCACTAATCCCTGTCTCAACACTGACACCGTCGATGAAGGCTGGTCCGTTCGTGGCTACCAGATCTAAAATATTTCCGTTACGCGTTGGCTGTCGATTTAGCTGCTCAAGACAGTTTTCGGATAATGTGTTCAAAAGTAAATCATACAACGGCTTGTCTGTACCACATGTAATAAATCCATAGACATTCCAGTCTATACTAGGTAGGTTGAAGTCGCCTCCGACTAATATAGCATGATCCGGGTACTTCTGCGATACAGAATGTAGACTCCCATTGAACGATTCTAGAACTGTCACAGTGGAACCTGGTGGCCGGTAATAACACACCACAATTAACTTTATTTCCCCAAGCCCTGTTAAACGTGTCCAGATAACTTCACAATCACACTCTACTTCGACCTCAGTAGACACAATATTTTTGTCAACTGCAATGAAGACACCAACTCCTACGGTGTCTAATCTGTCTTTCCGATACACGTTCCACCCTCAGTAAATATTTCAGAACTTCCTATCTCAGGGTTCAGCCAGGTCTCAGTCCCGAGAATAATTTGCGTGCCACACGCTTCCTGGAGGGCAGTAAATTACGGAACTTTATTCTTAACACTCTGAAAATTCACCGTTAATATCTTGATAGCTGAAGCATCTTTACACCGAGCGCGTCCTGATTTCCCTGCCTGCACGTCGACTGGTGAGTGTTCATCAGGACACCTCGCACTACTGCCTAGCCTAAAAAACCCCCATGTGCACACCACAAGTACTCTGCTATCCGAGAAGTCGAATCCTTTGTGTAGTGCACCCCTGACCTATGTAGGGGCGTCCTACAATTCCCCACCCAATAGCGCAAGTCTAGAAATCTGCAGCCACAGAGTCGACGAAGCCTCTGGCTGAGACCCTCCACTCGGCCCCAAACCAAAGGACCCCGATCCACTCTGGGAACGAGGCTGCTAATAGAGAGCTCTGCTTGCACCGCGTGTGCGAGGCCAGCGGTCTGCACAAAATCCGCCTGTACGAACTGAGGATCGTCTCAGAACCCAAGCGACAGGCATCATTGGTACCGACGTGAGCAACTACTTGCAGACGACTGCACCACGTACGCTCGATATCCGCAGGCAAGGCCGCCTCCACATCTCGGATTAGGCCCCCCGGCAGGCAAACCGAGTGCACGTTGGATTTCTTTCCCGCCCTGTACGCTATTTCCCTAAGGGGCTCCATCACCCGACTAACGTTGGAGCTCCCAATAACTAGCAAGCCTTTGCCCCCGTGTGCCTGCTCGGGCCCTGCTGAAGGAGCGGCCACCTGCCCACTGGCAGGATGAACGGACGAGGCCAGCCGGCCAGCCTCCACATTGGCCCTCCGCCTCGAGCGACGCGAACGCGTTGCAGTCCGCCACTCACCCTGAGGCGAGGGCGGCCCCAACGCGCCGGGTACACTAGAAGGTGCCTCGCGGACGCAGCAAGCGACACCTGGGGTGTATCAAGCGACGCGCCAGACCCTCCGCCGTCGCTGCACCTCGAGGCAGCAGCCTGAAGGCGGCTGACCGTGGCCAACAGCACGCTCAGCTGCTCGCGAACCGCGGCCAGCTCCTCCTGCGCCCGCACACAGTACGTACACACCCCTATCCATCCTACTGCTAATATCTAACGACTCCGCGAATGTATACTCTACAGCTGTTAAAATGGCTCTGAGCACTATGGGACTCAACTGCTGAGGTCATTAGTCCCCTAGAACTTATAACTAGTTAAACCTAACTAGCCTAAGGACATCACAAACATCCATGGCCGAGACAGGATTCGAACCTGCGACCGTAGCGGTCTTGCGGTTCCAGACTGCAGCGCCTTTAACCGCACGGCCACTTCAGCCGGCTACTCTACAGCTGTCAATAAGCAATATTACTCCTCTCAAATACGAGAATACGCAAGGATTTTATGTAATTAAATATGCAAGCGCACAAACACTCGGAAAGAAATTAAGAATCAAACTACAAAACAAATATGAAAGCTAAATATGCCACTCACTACTGCACTGCTGCTGCACTGATACTTCACCAGCGGCTGCTCCTTCATCACGAAATGTTCGGCATTGAGCGACAGGCGTTATAAAGGGCAGTGCTTCAGAGAAACGAGCTGCTTACACTGTGGATCGTGAACTCGATGCGATGACTCGGCCACGATGACACCACCGCACAAGGCTGTCTTACGGCAGCGGTATAGAGCGAGTCCAGTCAGCAGCGTCTTCTGTCTTCACAGCGGGCCATCGCGCCCCTGTGGTACGGCGATGGCGTTGGCCATGGTCGACATGTCGGCTGACGGGTGGCTGGCGGAGTGTTGGCCGTACGGACTGGGCAGAAAGGCGGTGGTAGTTCGCATCCTGGATGCATCACGGATACTGTGACGGATCCGATTAACACAAAAAAATGTTTCAAATGGCTCTGAGCACTATAGAACTGAACATCTGATGTCATCAGTCCCTTAGAAGAACTTAAACCTAACTAACCTAAGGACATCACACACATCCATACCCGTGGCGCGATTAGAACCTGCGACCGTAGCGGTTGCGCGGTTCCAGACTGAAGCGCCTAGAACCGCTCGGCCACAACGGCAAGCTGGTTCGGCTGCTGTTAACTACTGCTTCCCCCTGCTGATATTGCTGTTTATATCACTAGCGTGTTGCACCGAATCATCTGGAAAGTGTCGGTGTTCGGAAGGTGTGGGGTAATCGGCTGTAGGTCGGACAAGCTGCGTCTGTAACATGGTTCGGACGAGTGTGGTTTGAGGACAGAGGAGACGATGAAGCAGTTTAGTGACCAACATGTGCTGTCCGGCTGTGGTCTCGTTACAGTTCTGGTCTCCGACTTGTGCTTCAAGTTTCCCTATAGCAGGCCTGGCCAAACAATGCTCCACGGGCGCCATCGCCACTCTGAGCGCAGCGGCTTATGGGTCTGAGGGTCGAGGGGGAAAAGGGAAATGAAGGCTGCAGCCGGACGCCACTTGAGCAATGCATTCGGCTTCTCAGACGCCAAGCAACTATCTAACAGTTGTACTTGCATTAGATTTATGTTCTGCAATTGTCCAAAGAGTAGAAAGGTAGAGAACGTACATCGTTCAATGGTTAAAGGGAATTGCCTTACCTTTGGTACCGTTTAATGGCTATGCAGAATGCTTAATATGCAGCTGCACTATTTCGGACTGAATAACGCTTACTCTGTCGTCATCATACTAGCCAACAAGGCGACATGACGCACTTGTGTTCTGACGAACAACAGGGAAGTTAGGTGAACTGAAGATATCCATTGGGAAAGAACTAAGGGTAAATAGTATGCTGACGAAATATTTTGTCGTTAGCAGTATTCATTACTTGATTCATGAAGTGATTAATGCGATGGGAGAGTCATTTGGCAACATATGGTCCACATGATGGATGCCATCAAAGGAAAAGTAATCCAGTGCAAAAATCAGGTCCAAGTTCATGACATGAGACATTTCCCGTAATTCAAGGTAGTCGTTTGTAGACCAGAAACGACTGAGTAAGTGTTAGTAATTGAAGCACTTCATCGTGATTTGTGGAAGAGGTTTCAAGACTGAAGACAGATTTCGTTCTTACCATTGGCTGGTAATCTACCTCATTAATTCCAACTTGAGCTGATAGACATACGGTGCAGCATCCAGTTCGACGACCGGTTTGTTCAATGTACAAACTCATTAGATTATGTAAAATGCTACCTCAAGAGCAATATCCTCGACTGCACATAAAAGGCGCTGACGTTATTTAGCTCTTTGGCTCAAGACACCCGTGCAAACGTTTTTCTGTTTAAGTTGACAATAAACCATCAGTGTTCAGGTTTATCGGACTTTAATGTGAACTCCACGTGGTTGACTATATCACGAACCACAGTTCTATATATATTGCATGTTATAAAATCGAAGGGCACATAAATTGGTAAATATAGCTAAATGGTAAATGCCTTTATTTAAATGTTTTTGTATTTCTGCACAGCGTATTAGCACTAGATACTGCAAATCTTTAATCAAGCTGAAAATAAATACACGAGATAAAATGGTGCTTATAAATAGATGCTGCTGTTCTCGCTCTTGGAAGTACTTGCACCGTATTACAAACACGTCTTACACTACTGCCCATTAAAATTGCTACACCAAGAAAAAATGCAGATGATAAACGGGTATTCATTCGACAAATATATTATACTAGAACTGACATGTGATTACATTTTCACGCAATCTGGGTGCATAGATCCTGAGAAATCAGTAACCAGAACAACCACCTCTGGCCGAAATAACGGCCTTGATACGCCTGGGCATTGAGCCGAACAGAGCTTGGATAGCGTGTACAGGTACTGCTGCCCACGCAGTTTCAGCACGATACCACAGATCAAGAGTAGTGACTGGCGTATTGTGACGAGGCAGTTGCTCAGTCAACATTGACCAGACGTTTTCAATTGGTGAGAGATCTGGAGAACGTGCTGGCAGGGCAGCAGTCTAACATATTCAGTATCCAGAAAGGCCCGTATAGGACCTGCAAAATGCGGTCGTGCATTATCCTGCTGAAATGTATGGTTTCGCAGGGATCGAATGAACGGTAGGGCCACGGGTCGTAACACATCTGAAACGTAACATCCACCGTTCAAAGTGCAGTCAGTGCGAACAAGAGGTGACCGAGACGTGCAACCAATGGCACCCCGAACCATCACCCCAGGTGATACACCTGTATGGCGATGACGAATACACGCTTCCAATGTGCGTTCACCACGATGTCGCCAAACACGGATGCGACCATCATAATGCTGGAAACAGAACCTGAATTCATCCGAAAAAATGACATTTTTGCCATTCGTGCACCCAGGTTCGTCGTTGAGTACACCATCGCAGGCGCTCCTGTCTGTAAAGCAGTGTCAAGTGTAACCGCAGCTATGGTCTCCGAGCTGATAGTCCATGCTGCTGCAAACGTCGTCGAACTGTTCGTAAAGATGGTTGTTGTCTTGCAAATTTCCCCATCTGCGGTCGTGACGTGGCTGCACGATCCGTTACAGCTAAGTGGATAAGCTGCCTGTCATCTCGACTGCTAGTGATACGAGGCCATTGGGATCCAGCACAGCGTTCCGTATTACCCTCCTGAACCCACCGATTCCATATTCTGCTAACAGGAATCTCGACCAACGCGAGCAGCAATGTCGCAATACGATAAACCGCAATCGCGATAGGCTACAATCCGCCCTTTATCAAAGTCAAAAACGTGATGGTACGCATTTCGCCTCGTTACACGATGCATTACAACAACGTTTCACCAGGCAACGCCGGTCAACTGCTGTTTGTGTATGAGAAATCGGTTGGAAACTTTTTCCATGTCAGAACGTTGTAGGTGTCGCCACCGGCGCCAACCTTGTGTCAATGCTCTAAAAAGCTAATCATTTGCATATCACAGCATCTTCCTGTCAGTTAAATTTCGCGTCTGTAGCACATCGTGGTGTAGCAATTTTGATGGCCAGTAGTGTATTATATTTCTGACAAGTGCAGCCTTCAGCATACAGCCGTCTCACTCACACACCTGCGCGGACTAGCGCAGTGGTGGGGGAAGCCGGAGGGCTGGGCTGACGGGACTGCGCAGGCGCAGCAGGAGCGCAGATCGTGCCCTGCAATTTTATTGCGTTACACTACATTATCATCTAATTAGTTGCTTTTATAAAGCGCGTAAATAGGTTGTTTTAACACTTTCGCATCTGATTTGTTGTTGACGGCGCCTACTGCCACATTCTACACCATTTCCCTAATGCTGTTTCACTTTGTTGTTTGATACTACATTGATAGCACTAGATAATGGCGTAGGGAGCCGGAACAGGTTGAGGTTTAAAATAGAGAGAAAAGGGCAAGTCGTGATTGCCAAGTTCGCCTATATTTCGGCAGTGAAGCGCATGTCGTCTATAAAGTGCAGAGATTCTGCTGATAATGCTGTTGCCTGAGTTTTGCTCGCCTCCGGAGAGTGCGGCACTTGAGCCAGCGGAGTATTTGAAGGCAGGCCGAGTGCGCCGCGTCGTGGCGCGCAGAGGGACGGCTCAGGCAGCGCAACAAGTGTGTGACGAGAGGTGACGCGGGCGGCGCAATTAATTTCCATTAGACGCCGCCGGCGCCCGTGTGTGGGAGGGGGCATTACCGCGCCGAGCCGCGCCGCCCGGGCTCCTGCTGGGACGCCCCACAGCTCTCCGGGAAACCCGCAGCACACAAGTGGCCCCGTCTGGCGACCCAGCGCCGCCTAGCTGCACCGTTAAGGGCTGCAACATTACACCCTCCGACGCGTAGAATGCCAGTTTTGTTTCTTCTGAAGCCAAGGAACAAAGCTTCTGCCCACAGATCAGCACGGTTTTTTAGAAAACATCACTCTTGGGAAACCCAGCTTGCCCTTTTTTCATATGAGATCCTGTGAACCATGCATGAAGGGCTACAGGCGGATGCTATCCTAGATATGTGAGTATCTCGAAGACTTCTTGTGTGTGTGTGTGTGTGTGTGTGTTTGTGTGTGTGTGTGGTTTGAGGTTTTCGGGCGCTAAACAGCGTGGTCATTAGCGCCCAAACGCATAGAAACAGGAACACATGCAGTGAAGGGACGAAGACGGACAGCGAACAAGGAGAACGGCTAAAAGACACAGACCTGACGCAGTTCCAAATCATCACATACAGAGGCAAAACAAGAGGAGAAGAAACGCACTAAAAAAGGAAAGGAAACACAAGGAAAAGAGAACAGAAATCGAAGTGAAACAAGTAGGTAATCGTGACTGGCGGACCTCTTACCTAAAGCCTGGGCGAGCCAGTCACCCAGCAGCACATTAAAATCCTCTCCCTAAAATCCGAGGCAACAAATTGGACAGGACACAAAACCGTAAGACCTTAACCACAGTCGTTGCGTCGTCTTGCAAAATAGAGGGCAACTCCAGTGGCAAGGAAACCACCGCCCTCTGGTCAGAGAATAAAGGACAGTCAAGTAAAATGTGGCGGAGAGTAATCTTTAAGTGACAGAGACTAGTATGTTGTCCTCTAAGGCAAGTGTTCATCAGAGACCACGGTATTGTCAGGAGTATCCCAGAGAACTGTGACAGGACCGCTACTATTTTCTATACACCAAAATGATCTGGCAGACAGGGTAAGGAAGAGTCTGCAGCTATTTGCTGATGAGGCTGTGGTGTATGGGAAGAGGTAATCACTGAGTGACTGTGGGAGGATATAAGATGACTTTGACAAAATTTTTAGTTGGTGTGACGAATGGCAGCTATCTCTAAATGCAGAAAAATGTAAGTTAATGCAGATGAGTAGGAAAAACGAGCTCGTCATGCTCGGGTACAGGGTTAGCAGTGTGCTGCTTGACACAGTCAAGTCCATTAAATATCTAGCCGCAATGTTGAACAAGAGTATCCAATCGGATGAGCATGTAAATATTGTGACAAGAAAGGTGAATGGACGACTTTGGTTTAATGGGAGAATTTTAGGAAAGTGCTGTTCAACTACAAAGGGCGCCGCGTAAAGGACGCTGTTAAAGTGTTTGGGAATTGATCCAGGTCGGATAAAAGAATATATCAAAGTAGTTCAGAGTTGGGATGCTACATTTGGACGTATCTGACAGAAAGGGTACCATTTTTTATCATGCAGCCACTATGAATTAAGATTCAAACCAATGAAAGGCATTGGTTACTAGTAGGCACTGATTTATATCCGTTGGGAAATTGAAATGCTTAAGCCAGAACTGGATTCGAACCCAGGTATCATGCTTACCAGGTAGATGCATTGACGTGTACGCCATCCGGATTCAGCGGTCACCACAACCGCACGGATAACCATACCACACTTCAGGTCAGATCGAAATTCTCAACTTAAACACACACTACTGTCCTCCTCCTCTTTAGGCTCGTTGCTCTCGGCGTTTCGTTCATTCACGTAAGAGTTCGAGCACGGCGTGCTTCTGCACTTAAGAGATCATTGGCCGTCATCGCCTCAATTATGTAGAGGATGTTCGAAAATTACCGATAAAAATTTAATGACTTATAGATGGGAGTGAGTACATAATATTTTGAGTAGGGATCCATGTTCAGAAACTTACCGTTCCCGAGCTGCCGCCGTTTGAAAACATGTTGGCTAGTGATGTATGCAACGGGGTAGTCATGATAGGGGTGGGAGGGAGCTTACGTCCGATCGTCTGATGTCATTTGACTCCCATCCTGACTCACTAACGTGGCTCGAGTCTCATTCACATGGTTGGGGACGCGTTTGTAGAATACACCGACATGATCCTTCTACATGGCGGCTCCCGCGGTAATGGAAGAAGTTTTTATGTAAATAGCTACCTACAACGTTCGATTTCATCGCATATCCTTTTCGCCTATATTAACATTTGGAAGAAGTTTTTATCCAGATCGCTATCTACAACTTCCGACTTCATCGCATCCAATTTTCGCCTGTAATAACCCTTGGCCCATACTACTGGTTGGGATTCGTGAGTCGATCAGCGGATCCATTCAATGACCTTCCTATTATCATTGGTTCAAAGTAAAGAAACACACATCAAAAAGAGGCATCACCCAGGTTCCTAGAACTCAAGATGGACGCTGATTGTGGATATTGTATCACAGGCACAGTCACTTTGACTATTCAGAGATGTCACTAAACCCGCCCAACGATGTAAACAGCCATGCATGAGCAGTGCTTATTAGACGGAGAGGGTCTGACACCCGATCAGTTCCAGTCATTCCGCTAGGAAGCAGGAGCACGGTTCGTGTTGTCTGTAGTTCAACCATGCCTAGACGGTCAATACCGCGGTTCGATCGCGTCCGCAGTTTTACTTCGTACCAGGAAGAGCTTTAAACAAAGGAAGTGTCCAGGCGTCTTGGAGTGAACCGAAGAGATGTGCTTCGTACATGGAGGAGATACAGAGAGACAGGAACTGTAGTTGACATGCCTCGCTCAAGCCGCCCGAGAGCTACTACTGCAGTGGATGACCGCTACCTACGGTTTATGGCTCGGAGGATCGCTGACATCAACGCCACCATGGTGAATAATGCTTTTCGTGCAGCCGCAGGATGTCGTGTTACGACTCAAAGTGTGC
Organism: Schistocerca cancellata; assembly: GCF_023864275.1. Lineage (NCBI taxonomy): Eukaryota > Metazoa > Arthropoda > Insecta > Orthoptera > Acrididae > Schistocerca > Schistocerca cancellata. The sequence goes on along the minus strand of NC_064634.1, from coordinate 418,274,183 downwards.
GCTGTAAGTTGCATGTTGCGCAACTTCACTCCCGACGTCCATGGCAAGGTCCACCTTTGCAACCACGACACCATGCCGCGCCATACAGATGGGCCAACATCATGTCGAATGAACCGCTCAGAATTGGTATCACGTTCTCTTCACCTAAGAGTGTAGCATATGCCTTCAACCAGACAATAGTCTGAAACGTGTTTGGAGGAAGGCTGAACGCCTTAGACACACTGTCTAGCAAGTGCAGCGAGGTTCTCTGCAGTTTTGGGATGGCATTATGTGGGGCAGACGTACGCCGCTGCTGATCATGGAAGGCGCCTTAATTGCTGTACGATAAATGAATGCCATCCGTCGGTCGATAGAGCAACCATATCGGCAGCATATTGGCGAGGCATTCGTCTTCATAGACGATAATTCGCGCCCCTGCGTGCACATCTTGTGAATGACGTCCTTCAGGATAACGACATCGCTCGACTAAGTGTCCAGAATGTTTTCCAGACATGAACCCTCTCGAACATGCCTGGGATTGACTGAAGAGGGCTATTTGTGAACCACGTGGCCCACCAACCACTCGGGGGATCTACTCCGAATCGTCGTTGAGAAGTGGGACCATCTGGATCAACAGTGCCTTGAAGAACTTGTGGATAGTATGGCAAGACGAATGCAGGCATGCATTAATACAGAGGACGTGCTACTGACAAGGGAACCTCCCGACCGCACTCCCCTCAGATTTAGTTGTAAGTTGGCACAGTGGATAGGTCTTGAAAAACTGAACACAGATCACTCGAGAAAACAGGAAGAAGTTGTGTGGAACTATGAAAAAAAAAGCAAAATATACAAACTGAGTAGTCCATGCGCAACATCAAGGTGAATGTGAGCTCAGGAGCGCGGTGGTCCCGTGGTTAGCGTGAGCACCTGCGGAACGAGTGGTCTTTGGTTCAAATCTTCCCTCAAGTGAAAAATTAATTTTTTTTTATTTTCAGACAATTATTTTGCGAAGCTGCACACGTGATCGTGTGTCAATTATCAAAGTTCAGGCACTCACGCATACGATCAATTATCAAAGTTCAGGCACTCACGCATAATCAACTTCGCTCTCCAAAATTCCAGGACATGTTCAGATTTGCTTGGACACATGCAGGATTTGACGGTCTACACACGTAAAAATTTGAAAACGTTAAAAACGTATGTTTTGACAGAGCACAGGGAAAACTGTGCGACTGTTGCATTCATTTTTTGCAGTTTATGTGACAATCTCTTTATGTTTTCATCACTTTTTTGGGAGTGATTATCACATCCACAAGAAAACCTAAATCGGGCAAGGTAGAAGAATCTTTTTACCCATTCGCCAAGTGTACAAGTTAGGTGGTTCGACAACATTTTACTGTCACGTGACGAACATGCCGTCATCAGTGTCGTATAGAATATATCAGACGCGTTTTCCTGTGGAGGAATCGGTTGACCTGTGACCTTGCTATCAAATGTTTTCGGTTCCCATTGCAGAGGCACTTCCTTTCGTCTACTAATCGCACGGTTTTGCGGTGCGGTCGCAAAATACAGACACTAAACTTATTACAGTGAACAGAGACGTCAATGAACGAACCGACAGGTCATAACTTTGCGAAAATAAAGAAAGTAAACTTTTCGTTCGAGGGAAAACTTGAACTAAGGACCTCTCATTCCGCAGCAGCTCACGCTAACCACGGGACCACGGCGCTCCTGAGCTCAGATTATCCTTGATGTTGCCTATGTTGCGCATGGAATACTCAGTTTGTATATTTTTTCATAGTTCCACACAACTTCTTCCTGTTTTCTCGATTGATCTGTGTTCAGTGTTGAAGGGCTATCCACTGTGCCAACTTGTTACTAAATCTGGGGGGGGGGGGGAGGGAGTGCGATGGGGAGCATCCCTTGCGAGTAATTGAGGTACCGGTGTGGACAGCAGACTGGACCACAACCTATGAAGTCCTCGCCATATAGTGATACAACGCGCGATGTGTGGTTTCACCGGACATTAAATGGGGCATAAACAATGTTTCCGTAAATTATGAGTCTTAATAACCGTATAAGTACTGAAACTCGTGTGTGTGTATATCTTAAGGCGGCGTGTTTCGCCTGCGCGAGCGAAATATTTACTGTTTGACAGTGCGTTGCACCATGGCGACATAGAAATGAAAGAAAATCGGTATGTAACCGGACTACGTTGCGAGATAGGTTAACGAGAGGATGTGTATTATGTGTGTGCAGTGAAACAGTCATTGTTAGCCGCCATATTGTATAATTTGTATTTTTCAGGCTCACAAGCGATATGTATCGTTAATGTGGAGTTTAGTAACAGCCATAATACAGTATGGTGCATTTCAAGGGTAATTTCGCGTATTTATTTTTGATCAAAAGAGTCTGTGATGAGCTGTAAGGTACGACAAGCCTGTATGGTACTTAGAACATATTGTGGTCGATTTTTGGTGTAGAATCTGCTTCAGTAACACGGACAAAAGCGTAGGGAAAGTTTTCTCTGCTAAAACGAACTCATTTCACTCGCAGACAATCATAGGATGACCAAATGCGAATAGCAGTCATTATCCCAATTCGAGAAGATCCTATAGAAGTTTTCTTTCTCTTAGATTTCAAGAATCTTACAGCGACCGTCGGAGTCGGCAACTGCTTCTACACCACGAGAGTAACTTGTCTACGTGTACGAAATTACGTACGCTGTGGGAGTAGTCGAGGCGGCTCTGGAAATTGATATTGTCCTTCACAGACATACAAACAGAGACACTTCACACACTAGTTCAACAACAACGAGTTTATTATTACTAACTTAAATATATTAATTTCCTCTTTTTAGCCATAATATTATACGTCACAATTGCGCAACGTCTTAGAGGTAGGGGTACCTTCACATTCAGAAGGGGTGACCGTAGTGCTCAAAGAAGACGCTGCACATCCGAATTGAAAGTGTGTTTGTGAAAAATGATTATGTTTTTCTTTTTGTTTCTTTGGTTGTTAGTGAGTGGAATTGTAAGATAAGTAAACCAAATAGCGCACTGAGCAGCCCCTAATGCATTATCTGTAAAAGTGATGGCGTTACCAACATGTTATCAAATGACTGTTGCACGGAAACGATACGTTTTCCGGCTTTTGTTCCTGTTAAAAATAGGTATTATGTACTCTGTCAACGATGGAATTCCTGAACAGCCTGTATGAGGTGTGTGTTCTTTCAGACAAGCCCAAAAGAATCGCATTGTTTTCATTCTGCAGCCATTGTGAATCAAGACAACGGAGTTAATGACATTAGCTGCCAATAAGCACTGGTATATATCGATGGGGCATGTTGAGAATTTCTGGTTCACCAGGATTCGAATCTGTGGTATGTCCGAAAGAACAGACACCACACATATAATGAAGCCGATAACAGCCAATCATCTGTTCAATTAAGACGCTCACTATGCTCGAACTCTTACGGGAATTTGCGAGATACCGCGGATAGTGAGGCTAATGAGCAGGGGCACTACATCACTAGTATGTGGTGTAAGTTGAGAATTTAGGTCTGACGGGAGGCATGCTACTATAGTCTACGGAAACTGCTGGCCGCTCTGTACGGATAGCGTAGTGGTAATCGCATCTGCTCAACATGCAGGAGACCTGCGTTCGAATCTGATTCTGGCATAAATTTTCAACTCGCCCCATTGATGTAAGTAAAAATCCACTGTCAACTGTTGTTTTTGTTGTGGTCTTCAGTCCCGAGACTGGTTTGATGCAGCTCTCCATGCTACTCTATCCTGTGAAAGCTTCTTCATCTCCCAGTACCTACTGCAATCTACATCCTTCTGAATCTGCTTAGTATATTCATCTCTTGGTCTCCCCCTACGATTTTTACCCTCCACGCTGCCCTCCAATACTAAATTGGTGATCCCTTGATGCCTCAGAACATGTCCTACCAACCGATCCCTTATTCTGGTCAAGTTGTACCACAAACTTCTCTTCTCCCCAATCCTATTCAATACTTCCTCATTAGTTATGTCATCTACCCATCTAATCTTCAGCATTCTTCTGTAGCACCACATTTCGAAAGCTTCTATTCTCTTCTTGTCCAAACTATTTACCGTCCATGTTTCACTTCCATACATGGCTACACTCCATACAAATACTTTCAGAAACGACCTCCTGACACTTAAGTCTATACTCGATGTTAACAAATTTCTCTTCTTCAGAAACGCTTTCCTTGCCATTGCCAGTCTACGTTTTATATCCTCTCTACTTCGACCATCATCAGTTATTTTGCTCCGCAAATAGCAAAACTCCTTTACTACTTTAAGTGTATCATTTCCTAATCTAATACCCTCAACATCACCCGATTTAATTCGACTACATTCCATTATCCTCGTTTTGCTTTTGTTAATATTCATCTTATATCCTCCCTTCAAGACACCATCCATTCCGTACAACTGCTCTTCCAAGTCCTTTGCTGTCTCTGACAGAATTACAATGTCATCGGCGAACCTCAAAGTTTTTATTTCTTTTCCATGGATTTTAATACCTACACCGAATTTTTCTTTTGTTTCCTTTACTGCTTGCTCAATATACAGATTGAATAACATCGGGGAGAGGCTACAACCCTGTCTTACTCCCTTCCCAACCGCCGCTTCCCTTTCATATCCCTCGACTCTTATAACTGCCATCTGGTTTCTGTACAAATTGTAAATAGCCTTTCGCTCCCTGTATTTTACCCCTGCCACCTTTAGAATTTGAAAGAGAATATTCCAGTCAACATTGTCAAAAGCTTTCTCTAATTCTACAAATGCTAGGAACGTAAGTTTGCCTTTCCTTCATCTTACTTCTAAGATAAGTCGTAAGGTCAGTATTGCCTCACGTGTTCCAATATTTCTACGGAATCCAAACTGATCTTCCCCGAGGTCGGCTTCTACTAGTCTTTCCATTCGTCTGTAAAGAATTGGTGTTAGTATTTTGCAGCTGTGGCTTATTAAACTGATTGTTCGGTAATTGTCAACTATTGTCTTTAATTCCGTTCTGTCTTGAGTCATAGGGAGTGCACGATCAAAATAGTGTCTCCCTTTCCTGACCTGTGTCAAACACAGTCACTACATATATATATATATATAACTTTTTCTTATTTTGGTTCACAATACAACTTCTGAAAGTTGCCTGTTCTACAGTCGTAGCTACACCAACAATGTGTATTCTATTGTCAGTGACGTCAGAACGATTTTCGTTGATAACTTTCGATTCAGTTGTTTCTAGACAAGGACCAGTTACCTCAAACTGATACATTTACCCTCCTCCATCATTACTGAAAGTTCCCTACATCATCATGGGATCAAGCTGTAAATCAGAGACTTAATGAAACACAGATTTACTGTGATCCAAAGTCATGTATTAATTCAACATTGTGGGGATATTGTAAATAAATGCGTTGATGCGTTATTCGTTTATTAAATGTTTGGTGTGCTTACAGTTTGGTCAGCTACCTTGTACCAATTAGAGATACAACGGAACCTAACTGTTAGATATTGGCGGCGTCACGCCTTGTTGCTGAAAATGGCTTTCGGACAGGGCCTCATGCTTAACATGGTCGTTTCCACGAATTTTCGCGCGAACATTGGGATGGTAACTGTATAAAACTGAAATTTAGGAAGTACTTCGAAAAAGGCTGTGGATCACAGCAGTATGTAAAGTCCATCTCACGTACAGTAAGATTCACTGTAAGTATGCTACATGGCGCACATAACTGCCGTCTAGCAGATAGGAGTGACAGCTACCACACATTCTCAATGACTTACACGGTGTATGATTAGGCGCGGAAGCCAGTTGATGGCTTGTCTCCGTGAACGCCAGGCGTATAAGCTGGTAGAACTGAAATCTTTCTCAAACAATTGTTAAGAAACTATCAGGTAAAAACAGTTGATTCATACACACGTTACAGCTTCACCCTGAAATGGCTATCATTTCGGCAATGGTCATCCTTACTGTGATATTTCAGAATTAAGTAAACTACTTCAGAAATTTCGGAAACTTTGTCGTGAAAAATAGATTTTGCTATGAATTTGCATTTGGTGTATGCTAGGTTAAATGTAGCTGTGAATGAAATGAAGTTAATTTGGTAGGAGCCTGCTGTCTGTCAACAGTCTTGGGAAAATATGTTGTATGTAAAGTGCTTCATGCCGACCTCTCGCGCCATTGAAGAACCCAGAATGAAATATTCACAAAATTCGTTGTATCACTTAAATAGTGTCAGATACCGAAACCATATTTTGGCAACTGATAGTATAGAAAGGGGAGCGTATGTCACGATATGATCAGTATACAGAAGTTCCATATCTAGTGTGCTATTCAAACGAGTACAAATTTACTCAGTGAAATAGTACAATAATTTAGTATGATCGATAACTGGTCAAACTATAATTGATGTGAGTTTGAAACAATTAAGTGTCGATAAATCATGGAGATTCGCGATTGCTAGGGTGAGTAAATTGTCCGTGCATGTAATTAAGTTTGTATAAAACAATCACAGCATGAGCCATGCGGTAACTCATCTCTTTGTAAAGTAATCACGATAAGTGTGGGAGTAATTATTTTCCTTTCAGTTGCTGTCTCAAGCATTTGGACATCACTAGAGATGACACATGAGCTAAAAACGTCAAGTCTATGTAACTGAAAATCAAGGATATAGCATCAAGTTGTGTAGTATCATGTTTGTGTTGTTCACAGTAATAATATTGCTGTGGTTGTCTTCAGACTGATGAATGATCTGATGCAGCTCAACAGGCTACACTGTCCTGAAATCCATCTTCATCTGTGCGTAACTACTGAAACCTTGATCTGTTCGACGCTTCCTACTGTATTCGGAAAAGAGAACTGATGCTATTGAGATTTAACGCTGCAGAAGAATGGTGAAATTTCGGTGGAAAAATTTTCAAATGTGTGTGAATTCCTAAGGGACCAAATTGTTGAGGTCATCGGTCGCTGGACTTACACAGAACTAACTTATTCTAAGAACAAAACATACACTCAAGCCCGAGGTAGGCCCCGTGCCTCCGGCGGGAGAGGCCGCACAATCCGTGACAGGGCGCCTCAAACCGCGCGGTCACTAACAGCGGCGAAATTTGGGTGGACTGACAAGGTAAGGAATGATGAGGCTCTCCACATAAACTGCCACCAAACCCGATATGGAGCTGCTCAGAGGTCTGTCGACGACACAGTTGTCTGGACTCACCTTACACAGTTATATTTTTCGATGTCGTGACTCCTGGTGCTGGTTCGTTCTCGGGAGGAGGCCGCACAGACCCTCCACAGCGTTTCGGGTCATGGAAGGGTGGCTGGAAATGTGATGAATGTGCAGAAACCACGGTGCTGTCCATTCGTCGTGGGCTACCCCAGATTGGAAAAAGCAAGAACTCTGCGTCCAACGTCTCCTCTACCTTGGGATCATCTTTACGTCGTCAACGAACCATACAGTGGTGATCACCTTTCGTCAAGTTTTAAGGATTAGCAGTATGATGATCAATCACAACTTTCTACGCTGCCTCGATTCTTTGCAGCGCGTTGCCTACCTGAATGCCTTCGTTGCATCAGGCAGGGTTCATACTGCGTAAATGACGATACGACGTATTATTGAAGTGGAATTCTGGTATTTACTAACGACTGGGTCCATCTTCAAAGTTCGCTGTGACACAATCTCTCCCCGCTTGGTCTTACGAACATTGGCTAACGTGCGGCAGCGCTTTACGTGGCCACGACGTATAAACAACGGCGCGGTGTCGAGGCCTCCATTAAACAGTATTTACTTACCGTTCTCGTGCCAGCGTCTCTGTCCCTACTTGTCCCGGTCGGTAGCATCACGCCCGCACTTGTACACATCGTGGCATTCATTTTGGATCTCAGCTATGCTCACGCGGAGCTCTCACGAACCCGCCATCCGCGGGCAAAGGATTTATATGTCCTCTTCCCCCGTAGTGTCGCCTGTAACATCGTAGAACTCAAGTTCCCATTGTTGCGGTGGACTGTGATTTGGCGGCACGTTCATCACAGTTTCTTTCCGACGGAGATCAGGTCGAATTAGTATTATGCGACCTGTGGGAAGTATCCAACCAACCAGCCGCTCCATGTTGTCAAAAGCTTGGCTGACTCTTCCCTCTGAACCGTCAGTCGTTGTGTCGACTACGATGACCAGCGCTACAACTGTGTAGCCTTTGCGGCTGTCTGGTTGTTGGCGCGACAACAGGTTCCCCGACTTTTGCGAGTGCCACCGCACGTTACTGACCGGCGGTCTTCTTCTTAGGCAGCGGTGGAATATTCACCTGCCAAAAAGTCTCTGGCGGTCCCCATGACAAATAGCTGTACCTTGGCATATCTATGTTGAGATGCTCATCACAGGAGCCTCTATTTTTGGCAGTAGATGCAGACTTGTACATGCGGAGGTTTCACGCTGTTCCCGTTATCGCACGTATTTTGCCTTACCTTAACAGCGTTTTTACCTCACCCCCAATACGTTTGCACGTTCCCAGGATGGCAGACTAGTTTTCATTTGTTTTTCCAGTGAATATATGTGAAAAAATAGAGCGTGTGACGGATTATCTCAGCGATGGGAGGGGGAGACATCGTGGCCAGATCTCGGCACTCGACTCGTGCCGACCTTGTATCCTCTAGGCTGTAGCTGACTGTGACCCTAAAAATTAATTAAGAAGACAGATGCTTTACTTGTTTCACAACAACGAGAAATGTTAGCTACTTTCTCACTTACAAAAATATCATTGTTTCTGTAGTGGACTGGCCAGACAGCCAATCCACTATACCCGGTAGCCGAAAAGCACGCGTTAAGCTCACGCAGACTGGCGTGAGGTCTGGAACAATTAAAGGAGTTGAGTCTAATAAATAAAGTACGTAGTTGATGTAATACTTAACTTTAATCCATAATTGGTGTACATCGCTCTTGACGGTACAGGTTTTACAATCTCAATATAAACTGGTAATGGCGCCTTGCTAGGTCGTAGCAAATGACGTAGCTGAAGGCTATGCTAACTATTGTCAGTGTAGCTTCGCTAGCAAAGTCGGCTGTACAACTGGGGCGAGTGCTAGGACGTCTCTCTAGACCTGCCGTGTGGCGGCGCTCGGTCTGCAATCACTGACAGTGGCGACACGCGGATCCGACGTATACTAGCGGACCGCGGCCGATTTAAAGGCTACCACCTAGCAAGTGTGGTGTCTGGCGGTGACACCACAGTTTGCCTGAGGGGAAACTAATTTTTCTTTTCAATTTTCTTTAAGCAAAAAATAAAACGGCATCAGGCTAAGGAGAACAAAACCTGTGATCGATTCACAAATGCATTCTACAGTTATCTTTCGTTTGTATTTTTTGCCGTATCGAAGTTGGTAGAGATAGGATGGTTAATAAGGTAATCAAAAACTAATAACAACAGGGTAATCAAACAAGTTTCTAGAAACAAAAGAGAAAAAGAGTGAGTCCTAGGGTCGAATCTGTAAGAGGAAACTTTAATTTTGATATTCAGCTTCTACGTCATTTACACTGGAAGTAAACTGAAATAAAGCTCAGTGTTTTATTCTTGTCAATATTTTCGTACAAAGTGTGAAAAGCAGCGGCGAAGGAAAATTGGGGATTCCTCTTAGTATCGTGTCGATCCTCTTTTGCCCGTCGTAGTGCAGCAATGCGGCGTGGCATGAACTCGACAGGTCGTTGGAAGTTCCCTGCAGAAATACTGAGCCATGCTGGCTCTATAGCCGTCCATAATTTCGAAAAATTTGCCGGTGCATGATTTTATGCACTAACTGACCTCTAGATTATGACCCATGAATGTTCGAAGGGATTCATGTCGGGCAATCTGGGTGGCCAAACCATTCCATCGAATTCACCAGAATGTTCGTACATGACGGACGGTAATCCCTAGAAAGTCCAATCTTATTTGGAAACTTGAAGTGCGTGAATGGCTGCAAACAGCCCCCAAGTAGTCAAAAATAGCCGTTCCCAGTCAATCAGCGGTTCAGCTGCGCCACAGGACCCAGTCAATTTCATGTAAACACAGCCCACACCATTACGGAGGCACCCTGCCTTCTTGAAAACTTGGGTACACTACTTAGGATCTGCGCCACACTCGAACCCTACGATGAACTCTTACCGACTGAAATCGAGACTCATCTGAACAGGCCTCAGCTTTCCAGTCGACTAGGGTCCAATCCAGGAAAGGCGCTGCAGCCGATGTCAAGCTCTTAGCGAAGGCTAAGTCGTCTGCTGCAAGAGCCCAGTAACGCCAGATTTCACCGTAATGTCCTAAAGGACACGTTCCTCGTACATCACACATTGGTTTCTGCAGTTACTTCACGTAGTATTACCTTTCTATTAGCACTGACAGCTCTACGAAAACGCCAGTGGAGTGAAGGCCGTCAGCCACTGCGTTGTCCGTAGCGAGAGGTAATGCCTGACATTTCACATTCTCGGGATACTCTTGACACTGTAGATCTCGAGATATTGAATTCCCTACGATTTCCGAAATGGGATGTACTATACCTCTAGCTCCCACTTCCATTCCGCGTTTGAAGTCTGTTAATTACCGTCATGCGGCCATAATCACGTCGGAAACCTTTTCACATGAGTCAGTTAAGTAAAAATAACAGCTCCGCCAATCCACTGCCCATTTATACCTTATTTACGCGATACTACCACCATCTTGTATGTGCGTGTCGCTATCCCATGGCACCTCTCACTCAGTGTACTTCATACAAATACCTTAAGAAATACCTTCGTGGCACTTAAATTTGTGTTACAAAGTTTCTTTTTTCCGAGAATATGTCCTTGCTGTTTCCAATACGCATTTGATATCCTCCCTAATTTGGCCATTGTCAGATATCTTGCTGCCTAAATAGTAAAACAGGTTATTGCTTTTTATATCTTCTTTGATTACTTTCAGCTTCACCTGACGGACTTTGAAAACGCTCCATTAATGTTGTTTTAGTTTTGGTGATATCCCTTTCATAAACTCTTTTCAAGACGCTATTCTGTTAAGCTGCTCTTCGAAGCCTTTTACCTTATCTTACAGAATTACGTTGTTGTCAGCAAAGTTCAAAGATTTTTTTCTTCTTCCTCAACTTGTAAGTAGTCTGTTTAGGTTTCTATGTTGGTAACGCCACGTAGCGCTGTGTATGAAAATCACTGGCTGTGCTGTGTGCAATCTGTGGCTGGTTTGCATTGTTGGAATTTGCTATTGTAGTGTTAGGCAGTTGGCTGTTAACAGAGCGTAGCGTTGCGCAGTTGGAGGTGAACAGCCAGCAGTGGTGCATGTGGGGAGAGAAATGGCAGAGTTGTGAGAGCGGATGATCTGGACGTGTGTCCATCACACACAGTAAATTTGTAAGACTGGATGTCATGAACTGATATATATATATATATATATTGACTTTTGAACACTATTAAGGTAAATACATTGTTTGTTCTCTATCAAAATCTTTCATTTGCTAACTATGCCTATCAGTAGTTAGTGCCTTCAGTAGTTAGAATGTTTTATTCAGCTGGCAGTATTGGCGCACGCTTTGTTGCAGTAGTTCGAGTAACGGAAATTTTTTGAGGTAAGTGGGTCATCAAAGGTATAGGTTATTGTTAGTCAGGGCCATTCTTTTGTAGGGATTATTGAAAGTCAGATTGCGTTGTGCTAAAAATATTGTGTGGCAGTTTAAGCACATCCATTTATAGTTTTTCTAAGGGAACGTTTCAGTCATTAACCTCTTTCCAGATTTTTCCTCTGTTTTCTTTAATGTTCGTTCAACTGCACAGATTGAATAACATCGGTTAATGGATACAATTATGTCTCTTCCTTCTCAACTGTATAACTTTCAGACCTACTCTTATAACTACAATCTAATTTGTGTACAATTTCTACGTAAGTTTTAGATTCCTGTATTCTATTTCTGCTACCTTCTAAATTTGCAAGAGCGTATTCCCGTCAACACTGTCATCCGATTTGTCCACAACTGCGTTGTATATAAACCTAGATTTCCCCTTCTACAGTCCGTCGTCTAAGGTAAGCCGTAGGCTAATTATGTGTTGTAACCACGACCGGAACGGTCGCGCGGTTGCCGAGAACGAAAGCACGGCGGGACCAAACGGGAGCGGCCAGTGAACAAACAAAACGAACGGGCAAGGACGGACACGAACGACGACAGACGACCGAACATGACCTAACGAACAACAACACGCTAGAAGCAACAGGGTCACAAGCGAAAGCCTCAGGAGCCCACAACGTCAACTCGTACACGGAAACAAAGTGAAGTAAACACGCTGTCTGTAGGCGAGATGTCGATAGACTATGGCGAATATCAGACTGCCTCGCTGAGCTTTTCTTTTTTTTTCCTTTATTGTTATTTTAACACCTGTACATCAGGTAGGCTGGCAGCAGCATCCTACTCTGCTCTTCAGCCTCAGAGGTAACAATGAAAAAACATAAAGATGACACATAAGAGATTGAACAAATTGGCGGGAAAAAAAAAACAGTAGACAGTGAATATAAGAAACACGAAGCCGTTCACACTCGACGAAAAACACACGAAAAACTGTCGGCACGGGGAACAAACACTGATGATTTCGACGGCACACGTGAACGTTGGAGCGTGACGGCGAACACTAAACACAAACACGATGGCACACACACGAGAAGCGGATGGCGATGATCTCCGGCGCACGATTGTCCACGTAACGTGTGCGAGTCCGGGGATCTGCGTAGAGGGGAAGAATGGGGAGGGAGAGGGGAGAGTAAAGATGCCAATGGCAGGGGAGATGGTAGGAGGAGGAGTGGAGGAATAGGGGTAGGGGAAGCCCGGGGGAAGAGTGGCGAGAAAGGGGGAGGGAGGAAAGGGGGAGAGAACGGAGAGAAGGTGCCCATAGGAACAAACACAGGAAGAGGGAGGGAGGATCAAAGCTGGTAGGAGGGGTAGTTGGAGGGGAGGAGGGCATAATCAGGGAGGGGGACTTGGCGGAAGCCACCGTGGGAGAGGGTATGGAGAGTGGAGAGATGGAGAGCAGGTAGGACGTGGAAATACAGGCGCGGCAGTGGACGGGGTCGGGAGAGAATGGGAGAGACCAGCAGGTGAGGTGGATCGAGTTTACGGGAGGTGTAGAGGATCCGTATCCGTTTGAGGAAAAGGAGGAGGTGGGGGAAGGGAATAAGGTCATACAGGATCCACGTGGGGGAGGGGAGACGGATGCGATAGGCGAGGCGAAGAGCATGGCGTTCTATGATCTGAAGGGATTTGTAAAAGGTAGGAGGAGCGGTGATCCAGGCTGGGTGTGCGTAGCAAAGGATAGGGCGAATGAGGGACTTATAGGTATGGAGGATGGTGGAGGGGTCCAGACCCCACGTACGGCCCGAAAGGAGCTTGAGGAGACAGAGTTGGGAGCGTGCCTTGGCTTGGATTGTTCGGAGGTGAGGGGTCCAGGAGAGGCGGCGGTCGAGGGTGACACCAAGGTACTTAGGTGTGGGGGTGAGGGCGATAGGACGGCCATGATGGTGTTGTATAAATCGAGGAGGTGGAAGGAAGGGGTGGTTTTGCCTACAGTGATCGCCTGGGTTTTGGAAGAATTGACCTTAAGCAACCACTGGTTGCACCAAGCGGTGAACCGGTCAAGATGGGATTGGAGAAGGTGTTGCGGGCGCTGCAGGGTGGGAGCAAGGGCAAGGAAGGCGGTGTCATCGGGGTACTGGAGAAGGTGGATTGGGGGGGGGGTGAAGGCGGCGGCATGTCCGCCGTATACAAGAGGTACAGAAGAGGGGAGAGGACGGAACACTGGGGCACACTGGCAGAGGGGAAAAAGGTGTAAGAATTTGTGTTGTGGATGGTGACGTAGGAAGGACGTTGGGAAAGATAGGAGCCCATCAGACGGACGTAGTTAATAGGAAGGGCGAAGTTTGGAGCTTGAAGAGGAGACCAGAATGCCACACGCCGTCATATGCTCGTTAAGGTCAAGGGAGAGGAAGATAGCGGAGCGACGGGAATTAAGTTGTTCGGAGAGGAGATGAGTGAGGGGAAGGAGAAGGTCATTGGAAGAGAAGGCCGGCCGAAAGCCACACTGGGTAACGGGAAGGAGGCAGTGCTGGTGGAGATGCTGGTGGATGCGTTGGGTGAGGATGGATTCCGGGACCTTGCTGAAGACCGAGGTAACGCTGATGGGACGGTAGGAGGAGACAGCGGACGGCGGTTTACCGGGTTTAAGGAACATCCGGATACAGGAGGTTTTCCACAGGTCGGGGTAGTAACTGGTGGACAGGATTACATTGTAGAGCCTGGCCAGGGTGGAGAGGAAAGAGGCAGGAACTTCACGAAGATGACGATAGGTGACACAATCGTGACCAAGAGCGGTGTTGCGTTTCGTGTGGAGTGTAGCGATGAGATCCTGTGTAGTGATGGGGGCAGTGTGTTCTGTGTGTGCAATGTAGTCCAAGTACTGGAAACCAGGTGCGAGGGGAGGGACAGAGGCGTCAGTTCGATCGCGGACATCCGGGAAGAGGGAGTAATCGAACTGGGGATCGTCGGGGATGGTAAAGACATCGGAGAGGTAGGAGGCAAAGTGATAGGCCTTTCTGAGGTTGAACCTCGCTGAGAGAGAGGTAGGCGCTTAAATACATGATAGGGTACGTCGCTAGTGGCCGCTGGGACGACGTGCTCCACCATGGCGCCCTCACATTATAAGTGGGCCAGAAGCGCGCGCGGCCACGGTTTACGGCGCGACGGCTGGTACTCGATGTCCATGCCGCCTGGCGCGGATTCGAAACCCGCGGCGCTCGGTTCCACATTATGGATCCATGTGTTCCTACATTTCTCTGGAATAGAAACTTCCTTCCCCGACGTCATTTTCTACCAGTTTTTTCATTCTACTGTTAACAATTGGCGTCAGTATTCTGAAAACATGTCTTAGTAAACCGACGATTCCGTAACATTGATATGTGCAATCATCTGTCACGTTTTGAACAGAAATTACTACATCCTTCTTGGAGTATGAGGATATTTCGACTTTCTGATGAATGTTGCGCAGAAGTTATGGTAATTTTGCAATGGATGGCTCTACTAACGCCTATGTAATATCATCATCGCCTTCTTCTTTCTTTCAAGGAATAAGGTGTTAGCTGTTCCAAATTTAGAGACAAAATCTTTCCCATCATTTTCGATGTTTCAGCATATCTTTCCATATTCGGCTCGTAGTTAAGAATCTTTTGGGGAATTATGTGGCCAGGTGTTCTCATGAGGTGTCGCCTCCAATCTTCGGGATACTTCTGAATTATTTCATTCATGCTGAAATATTTAATTTTGTTGTAATACTAATTTCTAACCATGTCTCCTCCTGCGCATTATTTCGTCTTCCTTAGGAACTTCATCTCTGCCATCTGATTTTTACATTCTTGCTTACTTTATTTTATTTACCCCTTTATTTTTTAATTTTATGACCTTTTTGTGGTAATCCAGCTTTCGTCTCGACAGAACAACACAGGAACCACCATCATTTCATAGAATTTGATGATGGTCTCTATTTTTACGTTATGGCCCAATGTTCTGCTAGTGGTACCACAGGCAGCTTAGAACTTTCCTAATTTATTTTCAGTATCGGAGTCGGAATCAGAATTTATAGCACAGGCAAAGAAGAGATTTCAGACACTTAGTCTGAAACTCAATTATCCAAAATAATTTTTCATCTAAGTGGATACCTTCCTCGTAGTGCTATCATTTTCGTTTATTACTATAAATCCTAAAATTGTATCTCATGCATATTTCGTTAATGTGGCATATTGATTATTGGACCTTATTTAATAATTTATAATTGATTCCTACCCGTGCTTATTACAGTGAGCGTATGTTTGTAAAGACTTTTCACTATCTCTAATGGGTGACGCTGCTAAAAATAATAATAATAATTGTAACATACTGCATGATTCAGCTGCCCCGCCTATGGGTTTTATGCAACCTGGGGTACACTCAAAAACCACATGCGAGATTTTCATATGGTCTCGCTTGCAACGTGCAAACAATTAGCCCTACAGAAAAAGGTGTACAGGACCTTTTCACAGCCAATTAAATGTCGTTAATTTTTTTTCTGGTATACGTTTTCGCTGGAAGCCACTAATTACATGTTATTTAGGAAAAACTAGTTTTAAAGTTACGTTTGTCGTTTCTCTGTAATAGTTCGAATATAACAGGCTCTAGTATCCTAGTACAAAATTTACCTATAGGAAATTTTCTACAAGGACGTCCTATTCCTTTATGTCTAGAACTAACAGTTTACACGTAGCGAGCGAGAGAATATGAAAATTTGGCGCATGGTACTTGAAGGCATTGTTGGCTGCATAAAGCCTTAGTCATGGGCTGCTAAATCACCCTGTAAGGACAGGCTTCGCGAATGCTATAGTGGCCACTGGAGGCAATGACCGAGTAGCAGTCATGTGTAGAGGGACGTTGGAAGCTCGCCTGAAGTTTCGTAACGTCACCCACCTGCACCCCTCTGACTCTCTGGACAGCGAGCGGAAAGGCGAAGTCAAAGCGCCGACCTGGCGAGGATCTGATGAAAGGAGAGTGGCAAGCGGGCCATCCCGAGGGGCTGCTACTGCGCTGATGAGGTTAGCAGAGAGCCCAGTATCAGTTCCCTGCGACCACAAGTACAAAGCTAGAGGACGCAGCAGCATCCCGTGGGCTGTGGCAAACCACAGCGACCTTACAATAGATGCCTGGACGGTGTTTGCCTCACATACGACAAACGCCAGGCGTCACCTTGTCAAATAGCCTGGACAGATACTAGCCAGGGAGTGGCAGCAATGTTCCACCCACATCGAGTAAGGGGCGAAGGCACAAGAACCACAAGTTCATTGTAGCACCTGGCGCAACTATGCCACACTGTGCAGAAGACTAAAGGAACAAGGACTCTTTTGAGCTTGGACGAGTACATCCCTGTACTGACGTCATATGTGTAGACCCCTATCTTCTGCTAACGCAGTGAATGTGGGGGTGAAATTCAATTAGTCGCATATCAGTCAGATTTTGTAACTATCTGCCAGAATTCATCGTAGAGTCACGACTAAAACACATTTACTGCTACAGATTTGAAATACTTTTCCTGTGACAAAACACAGGTGAAGAAAAGGCAAATGTGGAAACAGGATACGGACTACAAAGGGTAGACTCACTATGTATTTCATTAAGCACTCAGAAATATTACTGTGAAGATATGTGTATAAAAAGGGTGGAGCCACAAAAAGTAGTTGCAATGTGTACCTTTATAGCAAAAATTGTGTAATGTGACTGTACTAGTGTAAAACACGTGAGGTTAATGAGTACCTAAATAATCCAGATTCTATAAAATTCTGTATTGCTATGTTCTTATTTTTTCCATACCATGCATGTACAATGGTAGGTATACGAACTATAAAGCTTTGGAGAAACGATAGACTAATATAGTTCACATGAACATTTTCAACTAGTGGATCGGACCAATTCAAAATTACACATGGGCGTATTCAGTTTTGTGTGCTCTGTAACACACCGTTAATTCAGTCATTTCCGTGCATGGTAGGGGAGAGATAAGTTTGCTTAAATCATTTTCTTTTATCATTCCATCGCAGTTGCATATTTATAACTAGATCACATGCTTCGATCACTCTGGATCATCTTCAGATCTAACTAGTTGCGTCAGGAAACTGATATGTGGTCCTGAGTAGACAAGAAGCGTTAGTGACGTAACTACTTAGATCTGAAGATAATCCAGAGTGATAGAAACGTGTTATCTAATCAAAAATGCGAAACCAAATTGGATAAATAAATAGGAATTAGCTTAAATATAGATGCAATCGTTGAATCTCTCCACTCTAGGGAAAAACAAAACAAAGCAAAATGGATCTTCTTGTGTGATAAGGTTTCAATGGTGACCAAAGTTTTCGAGTTATTAAAGAAAAATAGGTCTGAAGGTCACTTTTCTTGAGTAACTAAGAAACTATGGCCCCTAATGGAAACGTATCCTAGAACAAAATTAAACTACATTACATTTCCTACAAAAATGTCCTATTCACTTTTTTGTGTTACTAATAGTAGGCGCATAGCGAGCGAGACAATATGAAAATCTTGAATGAGGTATTCGAAGGCACTACAGGTTGATTAAAACCCATAGGTAGGAGCAGGTGGGTCACCCTGCAAAATCTTCTGTATTAGTAATAAAACTACAAAACGGTTGTGTGTATCTGTCTCTTTGTTTGAAGACGCTAGTCTCCAAAAGAACTAGACGAACTGTCATAGGTTTTTTATATATAATTTAAGCTTAGCTTAAATGATGACAGAAATAAGATTTAATGATTTAAAGTTGTGCTTAAAATCGTAATTTCTCTCTGAACTCGTTAATCTCAAAACTTACTAGATGAATTTTCAAGGGCTTCTCATAGGTAACTTATGCGTAGCTTGGACCAGTGTATAGGCTTGTTTCTTCAAAATCGGACCACATAAAAAATAATAAAACTCCTTAATTCGAGTAGTTTGATTGTTTAGCGAACCGAGTATACAAGATTCCTAGACACAACAAGTATTAGTTCTAATTTGGATGCAGTCACCCTGTAACTTTGATCCAGATACAAGTGGTCACCACTGGACGCATGGCCTGTAATATTTTGTAGCTGAGGGTGGTGTGTGGCTAGACCGAAACTCGTAGTTTTCATTCACTACCATACAAATGGTTCAAATGGCTCTGAGCAATGGGACTCAACTGCTGTGGTCATCAGTCGTCTAAAACTTAGAACTACTTAAACCTAACTAACCTAAGGATATCACACACATCCATGCCCGAGGCAGGATTATAACCTGCGACCGTAGCAGCAGCGCGGCTCCGGATTCGAGCGCCTAGAACCGCACGGCCATAACGGCCGGCCACTACCATACACCTGCAGTGCATAATCGTGAATGTTTTTCTTTAGAACTATAATAAATAACGATAGTAATAATATCTAAAAGTAAAATAATTACTTGCGGAAACAGGCATAGTAGCGTTATAGACAGGGATTTCTAGCGTTAATAATATTTCTATAACAATTAACCATTGAAGGTTAATAGTTTGCTTGATACACGAAACACGTGATTTGATATTACAGTCACACAGATACATCTGAAACAGTCAAAAAAATGAAATTTCCTAGACACCACAATAGAAAACGGAAACCACAAACTCTGGTTCCCAGAATACAAAAAGCCTACATCAGCCTGTACAGATATTCACAACAGAGAGAACCACCCAACAGCCCACAATGAGGCCAGCCTCAGATACCTCCTACACAGACAGGGCAGAATTACAAAGAACAAACATAGCTACACATAATAACTGAACATAAGCGGACATATTGATACAAGAAATGTTTACAGTAAAAACACTGTTGACCGGTTGAACCATAAATATACACAAAAGTATCACACCACAACATGCCAGTAACAACCACACAACAGAGAAAATATTATTTTCACACGATGAAGAAACGACAGACACCAAGAATACATGGCACACGCTGACACAGATATCGAAATAACTCACAGAATTGGAAACATTATGAGAAATCACGATGTACAAGCGGCACATGAAACAAACAGTACAGTTCTGGAAAGATTAAAAGGTCTGAACACCACCATAGATAAATTCAACAAAGCAGGTGTACGCCTGCTAACCTGCAAAGAATGTGATTCAGTGTACATTGAATGGACATGTAGAAATTTCAGCATTGAATACTCGAAACATTTAAGAGCACTGAAAGGTTACAGCACACATTCCACGTTTGGGGACCACGTTGCTAAAAACAACAACCACACCAGTGGCATAGGAATGCACCTCCAAATCCCAAAACACAATAACCAACTGTACAAATTTTAATGATAGAAAGAAATTACGGCATCCAAAAACATATCACACAAGGGGAAAAAAATTACCAACGACCAAACAGTAACCTGCAACGAAGAACTGTTCAACACTCTAAACGAACTATCACGCAGCAGAAAATAAAAAGCACATAAACGCAAGCAAGGACATACACACCCACACACCCACACACCCACACACCCACACACCCACACACCCACACAAACACACACAAGGAGAGAGAGAGAGAGAGAGAGAGAGAGAGGAAGAGAGAAAGCTAACGGAATAGATTCAAGGTAGGCAGACGTCAGTCAAAAAAAAAAATAACCGCAATAAAACAACGGTCGGAAACGAAAATTTGTACAGTGAAACGTCTGTGCAAGCCACAGGAACAGAGCAAGACTCAGAATTCACAAATGAGCAGCAGAAAAGATGAATAAACACTGTGAAAATACGAAACATAATAGTTCCCTACACCCAAGCTTCGCAAAAGTTCTGCCGGCACCCACTGGTCAGTCTAACTATACAGAAACAACATGACTACGTCTGGCACACAAATACAAATCAGCCAAAGTTCCAGACCTGCCAAATACAGTAACTGTAAGGTAAAAACCGCCATATGATGTGATTTTTATCGTAATAAATACTTTAAACGTAGAGTTGTAAACAAAAATTCAATACAGGCGATATCTGAACACTCTGCATGTCTGCAGATATATGTGTACTAATTTAGACCTGTGGTTGATTTAGATTGTCAGTCACAGGACACAGACAATCTAAAATAACAGGTGAAGTGCACATATAATTTAAATAGCAAGAAAATCTCATGTAACTTATTTCATTACCTAAACATAAGTTGCCTGTAAGTATTGTTAAACTCAGGATAGTATCCATAGAGGACACTAGAAATTATTCCAAGCTCTACCTTGGCAGCTCCTGTTAGCTGAACCGCCTGTGTCAGTGACCAGTAGACTGCCAGCTAGAGGCGAATGCTGAGCAAGTAGCGACAAAGGTATCGTAGCACCGGGAATGACCGAGCGTCCAAGTCTGCAAGTGAAGCATATTGATGTCATGGAAGCCAAAAGATACGATCATGCAAGTGACAAATACGCAAAAATCAGTACTGAGGTGCTGAACCAGCAGAAAAGAGCCTGTGAAAGATGAAGTTGCGAAAGTCTGAAGTCACTAGAAAAGCTGACAGCGAAATAAAACCAAAACGCAAGATATTATAGCCATCCCCACAGCTGCAGAACACACAAGAAGCGCCATCATTATGTGTCAGGGGAAACCATGAGAGACGATTACGGTCAATGAAGTAAAAATCCACGCAGTGGACACCAAATGAAAAAGCTACTCCTTATGTTTCTGATCTAGACTGGCATAAAAATGCGAAGGAACTGTTAATCAGAACTCAGGGAGAAAATGCAGTCTAATTCACAATCGATTTATTGATTTTAAACAAGAAAAGACAATAAAATTATTAAAGAATCATCATACAAAAAATATTTATTTAACAAAAGCCTTACTAAAATGGGATCTATGGTGAAGAAAGTGATCTGCTGGGGATCGACACACGACGCTAACCAGAACACTACTCGTTCTATCTCACTTCGTACGCGTGAATCCAGGTTATGGCATCAAACTACGCCACCACCAAGCATCTATATTCTATATTCTACCATACAAAAAAAAAGGAAAAATATGGTTCGAAAGAACAGGGTGCTGAGAAATAGATATTATAGCCCTACTTCACAGCAGCGAATACTTTACTATCCTACTGGTCAAGACGCCACACTACGATGCGTTCGGCGACTGAAATCAGGACGGCGGAAATCTGTTATCAAATGCACGTTCCCGAAAAATGCAAGTACGCGGTCTCGCGTTCGGTTATTCAGAACGCAGGTACTTCCCTAAGAGCCTCTGAAACCCCAACGGATTCCAGTGTGCAGGTGGACCCCTTTGCTGGTCTGCCAAACCAATTTGACTCCGTGCCACGACTGTGCGTGTCGGAATACTTCAAATGTTTAGACGGCCGACTCAAGACAAATAAGTACACCCATACGTCACTCGTTGTGACCGTGACGATATAAGCAGTACCTCTGACGGTTCAGAAGGTGACTGGCACAGGCTCTAAGTCGAGCCCTAGTAAAGGACACAAGTCTCACCGTTTAGGTAGAGTCCTGCACTTCTTTACTAGCGAAGCGCAAGTACAGGAGACTTGTACCAGAGTGAGAGACGGGATCCCTTTCTCTGTGAAGCCTCCTTAGCTCGGTTCCAAAAGCACATTTCTCTTTTTTGACTTCCCCCAATTTCGCACAAGCCAATCACGAGCTGGAGCCCGTCATTCTAAGCTCTGCGAATGGTCTTTGCACTGCAAACCGATTTGACCAATCAAAGACTTAAAGTTAATTGGCAAAAAACGGAAAAAATCAGCTAAGTGGCCTCTTTCCCACACGTTTCCTGTCTTTTGCTAACACAGTACAGGGTGGAAGCACAGCCCTCCATAAACAGCTTGTTATCTCCCCAGTTGCGTCTATTTCAAAGTTTTCAGGGAACTGCAGTAAACTGTCATTGACAAAAGATGTTTTGAAACAGAGTCTGCAAGTCTGGGCGCCAGTTTTCCTGTCCAACAGACATTTTCAGAACGTTTACATTTCTTTTGGTGGCTTGCTCGCTAACAAGACCTACAATGTGCTAGGCCATACACCTGGACGTCTGGTGCCAAAGCTAATGTGTTTTGCACAGCGCGACCGCTGCACGCGGCCCTCTGGAAATGTCTCTTCATCGTTCCGCAGAAAAAACGCGCTTTGTCGCCCCAACAACGCCAGGATTTTACTGCAGTCCTTTAAGTCGACACCCTGTTCCTTTGAACGCAGGTAAAGCTCTTACCGTATTTCTTTCCATAGAGCACGCAAACAAGACCATAAACAGCTGTCCACCATTTCATCACAATGTATGAAGTCAAATCGCCGTAGATCGTATTCCCTACACTAAATCAGAAGTGAGAGTGCCCTACAATGTCTCAACCAAACAACGACGCGAGGGACTATTGAGGTCAGTCTTCATCATGCCTCACTGTTTTCGTTCGGATATAGAACCACAAGTCTGGCTGGAAGGAAGCTGCTGTTGTAAGCTGCACTAGCAACTTCCAGGGCAATGCCGATGCCATCACCCCTCATCACTACTGGAGGCTTGACGTACGTGCCCTGGACGCTGTCCTTCATCTAATTTCGAGAGCGGTGAGCAGGGGGGGGGGGGAATGTGGACATCTGCTGCTCAATCCTTTCCTATCGCAGACACCGAAGCTGTCAGTTCCTGTCTTCTAAATGAGGACTGAGAGCCAATACCTGCAATCCAGCGAGTACTTGACGTGGAACTGCAGTGAGACTCCTGAATGTAGATCTTCAACATCAACGAGAGCCCTTTGGAGATCTATATATAGAGCTGGAAGCAACCGGAAGCCATTGGTCGACGACCGCTCCGTGAAGGAACAGCCATCAACTGACCCTTTGCTGTATTGACCATACTGCAATAACCATACCAGTCTTCCATTACTGGCTGCTCTGCCAACCCAGCTGTGGCGTGGCGCTATGGAAAACAATGCTGTATAGTCAATGATGTTTTCTTGGTGCTCTTGATTGTAAGTTATCAACACCGAATCCCTAACAACTGCCTCATGACGACTGTAGGACCCTGGGACTGGACGCCAATAGTGTTTCAGAAAAACAGAATGTAAAACCCACTGAAGATAACACAATGGTTGTGAAACATGGTTCAAATGGCTCTGAGCACTATGGGACTTAACTTCTAAGGTCATCATTCCCTTAGAACTTAGAACTACTTAAACCTAACTAACTTAAGGACATCACACACATTCATGCCCGAGGCAGGATCCGCACCTGCGACCGTAGCGGTCGCGCGGTTCCAGACTGTAGCACCTAGAACCGCTCCGCCACCCAGGCCGGCTGTGAAACATGTTAAAACACAGCAATAATTTATTTACTTACTAAAAAGGAGACGCATCGTTAATATCTTATCAAAAGTTCAACAGGAGCTATCATCAACAGTTGACAATAAACCGAGTATACTGTGATTTCATTGTTAATGCTTACTGAATTTAACGGTAAGTAATCTATAGAAGTGTCTGTTTAGTACGAGGTTCAAGTTCTAAGGAAAGACACAGTGAACGACTAAGCTGTGTCCCTATTGGCGAACAAGCGACAGCGAAGGGCGAGAATAACGTCATATCTACTGATAGCAAGTTTGGCGTAAGTAGGTCGTTTCGATTATTCAGTAACTTCGGTTTTCATATGCGTCTGAAAAAAGAACATATGAAGATGATCGAAAGTTGCTTGAAACTTGTAACAATTTATTAAGTTAAACAAATAAATAAAAAACTGGCTCATAGCAGAACAAATTAAATAATTTTTTTATAACAATCACGGTACCAATAGTGAGTCATTATTCAAATAGTCAATCAGATTTAGTCTGACTTCATCCAGTGGTCACGCATAGGATACCATAGTCACTGGCGACGTTGACAGGATCGACTGTCAATGTCGTGAATGTGCTGCAAAGGGCTGCCAACATGGTAATATTTCGATGCTGCATATCTGTTTCGAAACTAAATGGTGACGGCCGTTCATTCTCGAATATTGTGATTTTCCTTTGATTCAGAGGGAGTTGATTTCCCTAATGGACCGCTCCCGGTCGCTGAAGTGCCGGTTCGGCCAGGCTCATCTGTGGGAGCTGGTGGCTGTTACCGCTGTAGCGCCGATCGCTTTGTTCGCGGCAGTGCTGTTCGCCGCCCCGGCACACACATTGTAATTCCATTTTCGTGGCCGGGCGCCACACCGCCTGGCCCCGGATCACCGATTGCTAGCGCTTAATTGTTAATCGCATATTAGGTGTGCTTTCTGCGCGGGGTGACCGCGGCGATAACATCGTTACAGGTAATCGAGTTAGAGGGCGCACACCTACCGCTGCCGCGCCGCACCTCTGATGGAGTTTCGCTCAAGTAATAATTACACCGGCAGCTCGATTTGCGTCTTTCGCAACAGTCGACGCCGCCGCCTCCGCTGCCGGCGGCGGCAGCGGAGCGAGTATTAAACTTGCGGTCGTTTCTGACGGCCAGTGCACCGTAGCATTTAATCAGTGTATCGCCGGCGCGACTCACTCGTCTGCTAGGTGGATGGTGGGGGGGGAGGGGGAGGGGAGGGATAGAGGTAGAGCGGAGGAGGAAAAAGAGAGACAGATACGCCTCCCACATGAGGCGGATATTGCATTTCACGCGTTCCTTTTTCGGACGCACCGCACTAAATATTCACCGTGCCGTTGGTGAAATAATACATTTCCGCTATCGGCGTATTGCGAATGAAATAACCTCGCTTGCACTGAACGGCCCGAAATGAAATTCGTGTGAAATTGGCTTAGCGAAATCCGACAGCGCAAGTCCTCCCGCCCGCCGTATCGTGATGCGAAACGCAAATTCGGTGTGCATGGAGAATTAAGCGCTTTTTTTCCCTCTTTTTCGGTTACGCCTCGCTAAATTGTCTGTGTTAAAGAGCCGAAAACAGGCTCCGAGTACGAGAGCTAAAGCGTTCAGTGTTTCGCAATGTGGTTCAAGCCTTGATCGTTTGTCGGACACTGAACAATGATGTTAGAGGTTGATGATCTCTCGATTTTGTGTTTTGACTCATAGGAGCTCGTCACGGTATGTTACGTCAATCAGTAGCCTGTGTACAGTTGAGCGTCTGTATCATAAAAACATTGTTTCATGGAATCTATTAGCTAGTTTATAAAAACTAAACTATTCCAGCGGTTGGAGATGTTTCTACGTCGGCTATTATATTTGTTTAACAGACAATGAGTCACAGTGATCTTACAGAATGCACTAAGTAATTACTGATACATAAGGAGCTACTGTTGAGAAGGAGCCCGCATTTCGTGGTCGTGCGGTAGCGTTCTTGCTTCCCACGCCCGGGTTCCCGGGTTCGATTCCCAGCGGGGTCAGGGATTTTCTCTACCTCGTGATGGCTGGGTGTTGTGTGCTGTCCTTAGGTTAGTTAGGTTTAAGTAGTTCTAAGTTCTAGGGGACTGATGACCATAGATGTTAAGTCCCATAGTGCTCAGAGCCATTTGTACCATTTTTTTGTTAAGAAGAGCAAATGAAAAATTTTTTTCCAGCAATAATAAATGATTTCTTTTCATACCAGGTGTCACACAGCATAAACTGAGCAGTTAGTGCAGTTCGATGAAAACTGTTCGTGATACGTATTGTTAAATCAGTGCAACGGTTGAGAAAATGTTGCTATCATCTTTATCGTAATGAACCATAAGGAGTGAGAGTGGCTGAACGGACGTTTGGCGCAGAACACAACTAGACCACCACCGGCTGAATAACCATTGTTGTGAAAATCAGTGATTGATTTGATAATCAAACATCCGTTCCATATAGCCCTGATCTCTAGCCATTCAGTTATCACGTCTTCAGTCCCTTAAAAAGGTCTTGAATTGTCGACGTTTCGCCGGCCGCGGTGGCCAAGCGGTTCTAGGCGCTTCAGTCCGGAACCACGTGATTGCTACGGTCGCAGGTTCGAATCCTGCCTCGGGCATGGATGTGTGTTATGTCCTTTGGTTGGTTTGGTTTAAGTAGTTCTAAGTTCTAGGGGACAGATGACCTCAGATGTTAATTCCCATAGTGCTCAGAGCCATTTGTCGACGCTTCACGTCGCACGAGGATGTGCAGCAGTCAGTTGCGGACTACTATTCTACTGGGACACGGTGTTTTATCAAACAGGTATGTCCAACCTGGTGCGTCAGTAGGATGTTTCTTCAAGGCACACTGTGGTTTTGACTGGATGGCATACCGAATCTGAACATACGGCCATCGAATGGGAACTTTGATCACCCTTCAAAGATGGGTAGATTAAATAACGAATGAGCAGATCTTGAATAGAGCTGAGGAAGAGAGAAGGGATCAGTTGGTAAGACATATCACGAGACATCAAAAGTCGTCAGTTTCGTAATAGAAGAAGTGTGGGGGTTAAAGTAGCAGAGAGAGACCAAGACTGAATATAGTAATCACACAGATTCGAAGAGGCCTACACAAGATACACTAACTGGGATAACTGCGTCAAACCATACTTCAAACTGAATACCTCGCAGCTAACTAAGTAAACAACAAATTATTTCTCTACATCGTCAATATCATCGGAGACAAGGTAGAAGTCCATCAGACTATCGTCCGCCCATGAGCTGAATTAGCTGTTTTTCCCTTTTTGTATTGAAATGTTAGTGTAATGCGCTTATGCTACTGGAGAAGGGACCCAGTAGGTTACCTCCGTAATCAAATGTGACTAGTTGCATAATACACTCATTTTAACTGGTATGTGTAAAGTACTTGTGATTATTAGTTTTCTGATAAAACCCGCCAAAACTTCGACTCCTGTTGTAACCTTTACACATAAGACATCAAAAAACTTTGAACTCGGAACACAAGATTCTCAGCAGAAGCCCTATTAAATGTGTAATATTCACACCTAATCTTTTTTTGCAAGTTCGCTGGTTTTGAATATCTCATGATGGCAAGAGCCAAAACAGCGTAAAAAATAAATTTATTTAATGATCTAGACGGTTTTATTTACAAAACGTTTATAATGATTATGGCCTCATATAGGAGATTTTTCCATTATTAATAAATTGTGATATAAGAATAGCACTCCCATCTATTCTCCTCAAATGTTTGGTAAATTATTATAGTCTAACAACTGTTTGTCCCTATATCTTTTAACCACTACGGGTTCTGTGAGAACAGTGGAGGCTGTTTTCTGATGTCTTAAAACATTTCCTGCTATTTTGTCCTTTCTTTTTCACAGTGGTTGTCATATATTCCTTTCCCAATTGACTCTGCAGAGAAATTGTTCATTCGATTTTTTATCAGTCCATTTCATTTTGAACACGCTTCTGTGTCGCCACATTTCATACGCCTCGTGCATCTTCTGATTTTCCCACAATCCTTGCTTCACTGACATACAATGCTGACCACCAAGCGTACACTGCAGATTTATGTCCATATTTGATGCCAGTTCCTTATAATCGAAGTGCAGCTACTCACAAAGTATCCTTTTATAGCATCACATCTATTACTAATCGTTTATCTTCTGTTCTGGTTTTCCTATAGTCCACGCTACACCTCCATACAAGTGACTAACAAAACTGGGATATGATATAGCTGTCCTAATGTTATTTTTCATAGTTACGACCCTCAGCAGGACGCTAATTCCTGCACTTCAGTGATTGTTTGCTTCCTATTATTATCACTCGTTCTTCCCACACTGGGCTATTGGCTAGACAAGTCACCTTTCGATTTTCTCGCTGTCTTTAACTCAGTTCGTGTGGAATCCATTTTCTCACATTCTGCCCCTTCCCCATAGCTTTCAACCGAAGAGAATCGGCTTTCTGCGTCACATTCAGTTGTTCCGCGAGTACCTGTTGAGTTGGAGTATCATCTTCATCGAAAAAGGCCTACAATTCGTTGTCTTCGAACTTTTTCGGTGGTTTCCCGCGCTCGTCGTTTCTCACGTCAAACTCACCACTTTTCAATTTTTTGAACCTCTCAAAACACTGATTTTTCCCAAGACCATGTCTGCTGAAAGCTTCGACAAGCAGTCGAGGCGATTCTGCAGCAGTTTTCTTCAAATGATAACAGGAAACCAATGCTGTCCACAATCGTAGTTCGTAGTCACAAAATTCGACATGTTTACGGATTTGAAACAGATGCCAATCTATGGAATTTTGGTTACTGTGTGTTGACATTCGCCGTCAGCCGTCACGGGAAGCAGGTGGCGCTGCAGACACGGTCTGACGGGCCCTACATTGACGGCTAGCATATCTATAGGGAAATTCCCGTTTCATACTTCTAGGCCTAGTAATTGATCAGTGTAATTAGTAAGTCAACTAATTTAAGATCAATTTAATATGAAAAGTGCACCAGAATGAACATCGCTCAAGTACTGGCTTTATCTTTCTTAAAGCCAAACTGACTGTCATCAAACATATATTCCATTTCATTTCCCATTTGTCTGTATATTATTCTTGTGCGTTAGCTGGAAGTGTTAGCTGTTAATCTGATTCCTCGATAGCTCTTGAATTTGTCTGCCCTCGACATCTTCGGAACTCTGTGGATAATATTGTTCTGAAAGTCAGTAACGTGTCTCCAGTTTATAACATTCTGAACGCGGACTTCTATAGTGTTTAAAAGACTGATCCCAGTGACTTCTGTCTTAGTTCTGTTCCGTTACACTCCAGACATGTGTCAATTTCTCGCCCTAACACTGGATCCCCATTTCTTCCTCTATCAGAGCAGCGATTTTTCTCCCCTTCATAAAGACTCTCAACGTAGGATTCTTTATTTTGAAATAATCACGGTCTTTCGTAATGGAATCATTAACTAACGTCTCTCCATTGAGCACTGTCAAGCCACTTGGTTGTAAAAGCAATACCAAAAGTAATAACATTTTCAAGTAGGTGAAGGAAATAGAATCCGATATACACACAGAGGGTGAATCACGTAAAATTTACACTGTAAATATTGTGGCGTAGGAAAATGTTATTGAGGAGTGGTTTCCACAGAATGAGTTCGTAGTCTGTCAGCTCGAGCTGTTAGCCGATCAGTAGATTGTAATAACACTTAAAAACATAATTTTTTTTGCGAACATGCACTTTTTGAAGCGTAATAGTTACTATTGACGTAGACAACCTAAAAGTAGGGCAAATTAGAATGTCAGTGGTTTTGTTGCAGAATTCTGGTGCTAGTCGTTTTTGAGACATCGTGTTTCGAAAAGTTTCACACCGACACTTCTTTGTGCCATTCAACCTACGTAGTTGCTAGGTACGATGTTGCTATGTTTGCTTATATTGTGCTTTTGTGTTCCCTGAGTGCAATGCGACTTGCTAGACAGTTAGTGTGTGACAGTCCAAACAGTACACGATGGGACTTACCAATGCAGATAAAGGCGACACTCATGATGTGTGGAGTGTGTGGAGAGTGTGGGAAAAATGCCATTCGTCTTCGTACGATGTATGCGTCAAATTATCCCAATAGACGTCAACCATCTGGTCAGTTGTTTGCCAACCTATTTAACCAATTACGTGAAAGTGGTAGTGTAACACCCGTGAAACATAACAGAATGGAACAAGTGACGACAGAAGGCGGAAAATGAATGTTCTTGCGGCTGTTGGAGTTGATTCGCACGTTAGCACCAGTGCAATCTCACGAGGAAGTGGCATGAGCGAAAAATGTTCTAAACATCCTCCATGGACATATGTTTCATCTGTGTCACATCTCTCTCCATTAAGATCTGCATGAAAACGATTATGAGATCATGTATCTTGTTTTATTTACCAATCGTAGCCTGGTAAACCACCGAAAAAAGCCCTACTTGTATACAGTCCTCTTTGGCTTCGTCAAGTGGAATGTCAGCGTCCATAGAGTGTAAATTTGTGGTGTCGCATAGTGAACCATCAGCTCATAGGCCCGTTTGTCGTAGACGGAACACTAAACGTTCAGAAGTACCGCAGTCACCTAGCTGAACATCTTCTACGGATGCTAAAAGACGTTCCTCTGCAGACTAGGAGAAACATGTGTTCATTGTAGCTGTCCAGGCCATAATGCACGACGTATTACACCATGTTCTCACGAGTAGTTTACAAAGTTTTGAGTTGGATGCAGTGGATCTGTATACTGGCTGGCTCATTCTCTGGATTTGACGCCTGTATACGAGGATAATGGAATGTAGTCAAATTAAATCAGGCGATGCTGCGGGAATTAGATTAGGAAATGAGGCGCTTAAAGTAGTAATTGAATTTTGCTATTTGGGAAGCAAAATAACTAATGATGGACGAAGTAGAGAGGATATAAAATGTAGACTGGCAATGGCAAGGAAAGCGTGTAGACTGGCAATGGCAAGGAAAGCGTTTCTGAAGAAGAGAAATTTCTTAACATTGAGTATAGATTTAAGTGTCAGGAGGTCGTTTCTGAAATTATTTGTATGGAGCGTAGCCTTGTATGGAAGTGAAACGTGGACGATAAATAGTTTAGACAAGAAGAGAATAGAAGCATTCGAAATGTGGTGTTACAGAAGAATGCTGAAGATTAGATGAATAGATCACATAACTAATGAGGAGGTATGGAATAGATTTTGAGAGAAGAGTAGTTTGTGGTACAACTTCACTAGAAGAAGGGATCGGTTGGCAGGGCATATTCTGAGACATCAAGGGATCTCTAATTTAGTGTTGGAGGGAAGAGTGAAGGGTAAAAATCTTAGAGAGAGACCAAGAAATGAATACACTAAGCAGATTCAGAAGGATGCAGTAGCTACTGGGAGATGAAGAAGCTTGCGCAGGATATAGTAGCATGGAGAGCTGCATCAAACCAGTCTCTGGACTGAAGACCACAACAACAACAATACTTTATTCTGTGGGGAAAGGTGAAAGACGCTGTCTAAAGGACGTATCCGACGTAGTATTACTGCAACCTGCTCGGACATCTCAGCTGGAATGCTAGCACGCTGTCATTTGGAGCACAACCTGTGATGGTCAGTTCTCTCGTTACTGCTCAGAAGCCACAAAACTAGTGTATACACTTGTGTTGTTCGTTAGTGCGAGCTACCACAGATATTGCACAAGTGAAAACTTTCCCATATACGACATCTAGCAAACGACTCGCTCTAGAATCCTACAACAAATGCCCCAATTTTTAGTCTGTTAATGTCAATAGGCATTGTAAAATTTAAAAAAGTGTATGTGTGTACAAATTCGATGTCTTAACTACCAACACATTCGGTGAAAACTGCACATCAATAACACTTCCCATTTCCACAACATTAGCTGTGCAAATTTTAGATACTTCATCCTCTATTTTTTTTTTTTTTTTGGTTGGGTTTAAGGGCGCTCAACTGCTGAGGTCATTAGCGCCCAGTCACTGGTGTTTGAGCACATGGAATCTGGTAAAACTCAAGGGGATGGAGGGGACACCAGAAGGACCCGACAAAGATGCAGACAAAATAAGTAAAAAGATTAAATGTCCTTGGACAAGCCAGTTAAAGTTATAAAACGCAGAACACGAGCAGCTGCTCGAGCGTCATCAGCTAAAACATCCGGTAAAGTAGATGGCAGGGACAGGACAACACGAAATTGACTAAAACGGGGACACGACAATAAAACATGGCGCACTGTTAATGCCTGACCACAAGGGCACTGCGGGGCTGGGTCACCGGAGAGCAGGTAGCGGTGGCTAAACCGGCAATGCCCAATCCGCAACCTGGTCAGAAGGACCTCCTCGCGCCGAGATGGTCGGGAGGATGTTGTCCAAGCAGTTGGTAGCGGTTTTACTGCCCGGAGCTTGTTTCCTTGGAGGGATGACCAAGCATCCCACCAGAACGACACAACCCTCTTACATACATCCCCACGAACGTCGGATGACGGGACACAATGGGAGGCTGGCCGAGGCAGGAGGACTGCAGCCCTGGCTGCAGCATCCGCAGCCTCATTCCCAGGCACTCCCACATGTCCGGGAACCCACAGAAAGCTGACAGAACCACCGTTATCAGCCAAAGAATGGAGGGACTGCTGTATCCGTTGTATCAAGGGATGGACCGGATAGGGAGCTCCAAGGCTCTGAAGAGCACTGAGTGAGTCAGAGCAGAGTACATATGATGAATGGTGGTGGCGGCGGGCATACTGAACGGCCTGATGGAGAGCAAAAAGCTCGGCCGTAAAGCTGGAACATTGGTCGAGGAGCCTGTATTTAAATGTGGCGGCCCCGACGACAAAGGCACAGCCGACACCATCGTCAGTTTTGGAGCCATCGGTGTAAATAAAGGTGTGACCGGCAAGTCGAGCACGAAGTTCGGCAAACCGTGAGCAATACATTGCAGCCGGAGTACCATCCTTCGGGAGTGAGCTGAGGTCGAGATAAATATGAACCGGAGCCTGGAGCCAAGGTGGTGTCGGGCTCTCACCCTCTCTGAAGGTGGTAGGGAGGGCAAAATCCAATTGTCGAAGCAGGCGACGGAAGCGGACTCCGGGGGGCAGCAGGGCAGACACATACAACCCGTACTGACGGTCGAGAGAATCGGCGAAGAAGGACTTGTAAGAGGGGTGGTCGGGCATAGACGACAGCCGGCAGGCATACCGACACAGCAGTACGTCGCGCCGGTAGGTCAACGGTAACTCGGCAGCTTCAGCATAAAGACTCTCGACAGGACTAGTGTAGAAGGCTCCGGTCGCAAGACGTAACCCCCAATGGTGGATGGAGTTGAGCCGGCGTAAGAGGGACGGCCGAGCGGACGAGTAGACGAAGCTCCCATAATCCAGCTTCGATCGGACTATGGACCGATACAAGCGAAGCAGGACAGTGCGATCCGCTCCCCAAGATGAACCGCTAAGAACTCTGAGGACATTAAGGGAACGTGTACAACGGGCCGCCAAATAAGAGACGTGTGGAGACCAACACAGTTTCCTGTCCAACGTGAGCCCTAGAAACTTAGTTGTGTCCACGAATCGGAGAACAACGGGACCGAGATGTAAGGATGGCGGAAGGAACGCTTTATATCGCCAAAAGTTGATACAAACCGTCTTTTCTTCAGAGAACCGGAAGCCATTTGCCACGCTCCATGAGTAGAGGCTGTCTAGACAACGCTGAAGGCAGCGCTCCAGGAGGCATTTTCTCTGGGCACTGCAGTAGATCGCGAAGTCATCGACAAAGAGAGAGCCTGAGACATTAGGTGGAATGCAATCCATAATGGGATTGATCGCGATGGCAAAAAGGGCTACGCTCAAGACGGAGCCCTGAGGCACTCCGTTCTCCTGGAGGAAGACGTCGGACAATACGGAGCCCACACGTACCCTAAACTTTCGATCCGTTAAAAAGGAATCAATAAAAAGGGGCAGGCGACCGCGTAGGCCCCACCTGTGCATAGTGCGGAGGATACCTCCTCTCCAACAGGTGTCATAAGCCTTCTCCAAGTCGAAGAACACGGCTACCGTTTGGCGCCTTCGCAAAAAGTTGTTCATGATGAATGTCGACAAGGTCACGAGGTGGTCAACAGCGGAGCGGCGGCGACGAAAGCCACATTGGACATTAGTAAGGAGCCGTCGAGATTCAAGAATCCAGACTAACCGAGCATTAACCATGCGCTCCATCACCTTACAGACACAGCTTGTAAGAGAAATGGGGCGGTAACTAGAAGGAAGGTGTCTATCCTTCCCGGGTTTGGGTATAGGAACAACAACGGCGTCACGCCAATGCATGGGGACTTGACCTTCGGTCCAGACGCGATTGTAGGTACGGAGAAGGAAGCTTTTGCCCGCCGGAGAAAGGTGTGCCAGCATCTGAACGTGAATGGCATCCGGCCCCGGAGCAGAGGACCGGGACAGTGCAAGCGCACGTTCGAGTTCCCGCATAGTAAAGGGGGCATTATAGGTTTCCAGATTCAGCGAGTGGAAGGAAGGTCGCCGAGCCTCTTCTGCCTCTTTCCTGGGAAGGAAGGCAGGATGGTAATGGGCGGAGCTTGAAACCTCCTCGAAAAAGCGGACAAAGGCGTTGGCGACAGCCACCGGATCAACAAGGACCGCATTACCTGAGGTCAGGCCAGGTACCGAGGAGTGGGCCTTAATGCCCGACAGCCGGCGCAGGCTACCCCAAACGACGGAAGATGGAGTAAAACTGTTAAAGGAGCCGGTGAAAGAGGCCCAACAAGCTTTTTTGCTGTCTTTGATGACTCTACGGCATTGCGCTCGGAGTCGTTTGTATTCAATACAATTCGCCAACGTA
Organism: Schistocerca cancellata; assembly: GCF_023864275.1. Lineage (NCBI taxonomy): Eukaryota > Metazoa > Arthropoda > Insecta > Orthoptera > Acrididae > Schistocerca > Schistocerca cancellata. The sequence goes on along the minus strand of NC_064634.1, from coordinate 418,239,471 downwards.
GGATGGCGGCGAAAGGTGCGTAAAGCACGTCGTCGAGCACGGATAGCGTCCCTACAAGCCTCGTTCCACCAGGGGACGGAAACGCGACGTGAAGAAGTAGTACGAGGAATGGAACGTTCGGCAGCATGGATGATAACAGCCGTGAGGTATTCGACCTGACTGTCACAACTGGGAAAATCGTGGTCCGGAAAGGTCGCCAGGGATGAGTAAAGTCCCCAGTCAGCTTTCAGTATGTTCCAGCTCGAAGGACGTGGGGATGGGGTGTGGTGCAGGAGACGAACGACACAGGGGAAGTGGTCGCTCGAATAGGTGTCAGAAAGGACATACCACTCGAACCGACGGGCAAGAGTGGTAGAACATATTGAGAGGTCCAAGTGGGAGAAGGTATGAGTGGAGTCCGAGAGGAAAGTCGGGGCGCCGGTATTGAGGCAGACAAGATTGAGATGGTTGAAGACATCTGCCAAGAGTGAGCCTCTTGGACAGGATGCAGGAGAGCCCCAAAGGGGATGATGGGCATTGAAGTCGCCAAACAATAAAAACGGCGGGGGAAGCTGAACGATCAGGTGCATCATGTCAGCCCGACTAACGGCAGACGACGGTGGAGTGTAGATGGTACAAACTGAAAAAGTAAAAGCAGAAAGAGTAATGCGGACAGCTATTGCTTGGAGTGGGGTGGTCAATGGGATGGGATGGTAATAGACGTCGTCCCGAATGAGCAACATGACCCCACCATGAGCTGGGACACCGTCCACAGGGGTAAGGTCATACCGCTCCGAGGTATAGTGGGTAAAGGCAATACGGTCTGTCGGGCGCAACTTGGTTTCCTGGAGTCCAAGGACGAGCGGACAGTGCAGGCGGAGGAGCAGTTGTAATTCCTCCCGACGAGATCGAATACCTCTTATGTTCCAATGAAACAACGCCATCGCTAGTCAAAAAGTTGTGGGAACGAGACGGGGGAAGAGCTGGTCACCTCGACGGCCGCGGAGGGCCAGGTTGCGAGGGAACAACGCTACAACCGACGGGAGGCGGATCCGGTTCCATCGACTGGTCGCCAGCTGCGGCCGCTGTCCCTGGTTGTGTAGGAGGGGCAGCATCATTTGCCGACGAAAGGCCAGCTGAGCGCCTGGCAGCAGAGCGTCCCGGCGAAACTGAGGACGGCCGGGAGCGGCGACTCACGGATGGAGCGTCAGTCGAAACGCGCCGGGGTGGAGAGGGGGATAAAGATTTCTTCTTGGAGGCCTTCTTGGAAGGCCGAGGAGGCACAGGGATGGTGGGCTGGACCCGAAGAAGGTCCTCACGCGCGGGGTCCGTTTTGGAACGCCGGACCTCGGAAGCCGGGGTCCGGAACGTTTCCCCGATGGACGCCTGAGAAGAGGATCGCTTCTCAGGTGGCGTGTGGGGAGAAGGAGGAGGAAGGATGGCCCCTGGGGCAGAGGGGGTGGGGGCCACGGGGGAGGAGGATTTGGAAGGGAGGGATTTGGGAGGCGGAGGCAGAGCCCCCTGATGGGCGGAGGAGGCGGAGGGGGGACAGGAGAGGGGTGAGGATACTGCGGAAGGAGTGGACACAACTGAGGCAAATGAAGTGGTCAATGGCACGGGATGGAGGCGGTCGTACTTCTTCCTGGCCTCAGAATAAGACAGCCGATCCAAAGTTTTGATTTCTTGTATCTTCTTCTCCTTCTGATATGCGGGGCAGTCTGAGGATCTAGGCGAGTGGACGCCAGGACAATTAACGCACCGAGGTGGTGGGGTGCATGTATGTTCCTCACGAAGAGGACAGCCACAATCGCCACAGAGGGGCTCAGCCTCACACCGTGACGACATGTGCCCAAGGCGCAAACACCTAAAACAGCGCATAGGAGGCGGAACGTAGGGTCGCACGTCACACCGGTAGCACATTACCTTTACCTTCTCTGGGAGAACGTCCCCCTCGAAGGCGAGGATAAAGGCCCCAGTGTCGATGCGACGGTCTTTGGGGCCGCGCTGGACTCGCCGGACGAAATGCACACCTCGGCGCTCCAGGTTGGCCCTGAGCTCCTCATCAGATTGTAGCAGGAGGTCATGATGAAAAATAACCCCCTGCGTCCTATTGAGTGCCAGATGTGGGACAATGGAGACTGGGATGTCCCCTAGGCGGTCGCACGCCTGGAGCGCCGCCGACTGTGTGGCGGACGTGGTCTTGATAAGTACGGACCCTGAACGCATCTTGCTGAGAGCCTCGATTTCCCCGAAGATGTCCTCAATGTGCTGAACAAAGAACATGGGCTTGGAGGTGGCGAATGTCCCCCCATCGGTTCGAGAACAGACCAAATAGCGGGGGAAGTACTTCGCTCCAAGCCGGCGGGCCTGTCCCTCCTCCCATGGAGTGGCCAAGGGGGAAGGGGCAGGAGAACCAGAACCAGAAACGGTACTTTTTCTTTTGAAAGACTCGGCCGCAGAGCGACCCGATACGTGGTGACGTTTCATCTGCGAAACGTCCGCCCCGATACCACCCACTCCGACCAGGGGCTCTCCCCACGGGCGCCACCCAGCCGCAGCAAGGGCCACCTGGCAGGATGACCATTGCCGGGAGTCCTGATGCCCCAAGGAGACGGGCATCTACTCCTTGGCCGACGTGGGGAGGGTGCAGCTCAGGTATCGGCAGTACGATCCCTATGTTGTCAGGGGGCTACAACCTAGAGGGTACATGACGACCCCACCACAACGGGCTGGCTACCGTGCTGGATTTCTGGTGCCATGGAAAGTCCATCATGATCGCTGGTGCAGATGGAGACGCACTATGGGCGTAACTGGGACAACCCAAAAGGCGTTTAGGCCCAATTTGAGCAATAGTGGGTATGGTTACAACGCCGGTGCAATGCTGAGTGCCAAGGTCTGAGTGCACTTAGGACCAGTGGTACACCACGTAAGCTGTCCTTCCCCAAAAGGCTCGTACTTCTGTAGAAATTTAGAAAAATGGAGGTCAAACCCCAAGGGGGACCATCACATGGAAGGCCGAAACAGTTGAAACTCCTTTTAGTCGCCTCGTACGACAGGCAGGAATACCTCGGGCCTATTCTTACCCCGGACCCGCAGGGGGGACTTCATCCTCTATAAAAGTGTCACACATCCTTGATACTTGCGTCACGATAAAAAACTGATGCGTTTAGCATGATGTATTCCGCATATCTGTGCAGAGAGAGTTACATGTGATGGCATCGTTTCAAATAACCTTAGTAGATACGGTGGCAGCGTATACAGGGTGTTTCATTGATAGTGACTGGGCCAAATATCTCACGAAATAAGCATCAAACGAAAAAACTACTAAGAACGAAACTCCTCTAGCTTGAAGGGGGAAACCAGATGGCGCTATGGTTGGCCCGCTAGATGGCACTGCCATAGGTCAAACGGATTTCAACTGCGTTTTTTTTTTAATAGGAACCCCCATTTTTATTACATATTCGCGTAGTACGTAAAGAAATATGAATGTTTTAGTTGGACCACCTTTTTCGCTTTGTGATAGCAGGCGTTGTAATAGTCACAAACGTATAAGTACGTAGTATCACGTAATATTCCGCCAGTGCGGACGGTATTTGCTTCGTGATACATTACCCGTGTTAAAATGGACAGTTTACCAATTGCGGAAAAGGTCGATATCGTGTTGACGTATGGCTACTGTGACCAAAATGCCCAACGGTATCCTGGACGACATCATCCAAGTGTCCGGACCGTTCGCCGGGTAGTTACATTATTTAAGGAAACAGGAAGTGTTCAGCCACATGTGAAACGTCAACCACGACCTGCAACAAATGATTATGGCCAAGCAGATGTTTTAGCTGCTGTCGCGGCTAATCCGCACATCAGTAGCAGACCAATTGCGCGAGATCGGGAATCTCAAAAACGTCGGTGTTGAGAATGCTACATCAACATCGATTGCACCCGTACCATATTCCTATGCACCAGGAATTGCATGGCGACGACTTTTAACGTCGTGTACAGTTCTGCCACTGGGCACAAGAGAAATTACGGGACGATGACAGATTTTTTTCACGCGTTCTACTTAGCGACGAACCGTCATTCACCAACAGCGGTAACGTAAATCGGCATAATATGCACATTTTTTTGCACGGGAAATCCACGATGGCTGCGACAAGTGGAACATCAGAAACCTTGGCGGGTTAATGTATGGTGCGGCATTATGGGAGGAAGGATCATTGGCCCCCATTTTATCGATGGCAATCTAAATGGTGCAATGTATGCTGATTTCCTACGTAATGTTCTACCGATGTTACTACAAGATGTTTAACTTCATGACAGAGTGGCGATGTACTTCCAGCATGATTGATGTCCGGCACATAGCCCGCGTGCTGTTGAAGCGGTATTGAATGGCATATTTCATGACACGTGGATTGGTCGTCGAAGCACCACGCCATGGCCCACACATTCACCGAATCTGACGTCCCCGGATTTCTTTCTGTGGGAAAAGTTGAAAGATATTTACTTTCGTGGTCCACCGACAACACCTGTCAACATGCGTCAGCGCATTGTCAATGCCTGTCCGAACATTACGGAAGGATAACTACTCGCTGTTGAGAAGAATGTCGTTACACGTATTGCCAAATGCATTGAGGTTAACGGACATCATTATGAGCATTATTGGATTAATGTGGTATTTACAGGTAATCACGTAACAGCATGCGTTCTCAGAAATGATAAGTTCACAAAGGTACATGTATCACGCTGGAACAACCGAAATAAAATGTTCAAACGTACCTACGTTCTGTATTTTAATTTAAAAAACCAACTGTTCGTCTAAAATTGTGAGCCATATGTTTGTGACTATTACAGCGCCATCTATCACAAAGCGAAAAAAGTGGTCCAACTAAAACATTCATATTTCTTTACGTACTACACGAATATGTAATGGGGATTCCTATTTAGAAAAACGCAGTTGATATCCATTTGACCTATGGCAGCGCCATCTAGCGGGCCAACCATACCACCATCTGGTTTCCCCCTACAAGCTCGACAAGTTTCGTTCTTTTAGTATTTCGTTTGACGCTTATTTCGTGAGCTATTTGACCCGGTCACAATCAATGTACCACCCTGTATACAGTACAAAGCTATGTAATACAGTTAACGTTGAAAACATAGCAGAATGAATTACGTACGACATTAGCGTCAAATGAAGCTACAGTTTGCTATCTCAGACGTAAAAATCGACTTTTAAACAGGAACAAAAAATTCTGCTAACATGAAATTTCTACTCGGTGTTAGCAAACAAATTCTTTATTGCAGCTATTTAAAGTGCGAATATACATGGGATGGTTACCATCTTAAATCAAGCGACTGTATTCTCGAAGATACCAAATACAGATTTCAACAAAGATGTTACTACATAAATATGCTTATCTAGCAGTTTTACAAAAGGGGTTGCAGCTAAACATAATTCCACCAAAGGTAGATGAATCTTAGAAACGAGAGGGGATGGCGAGTGTACTACTATTTAGTACGCGCAGAGGGAAGAATGAAGATGGTCTTGTACTAAAACATTAGAGAATGTCTTGCTCACTAAGTTGTTATAACACAAATGCGCAAGGAACATTTGTTTCCTTCAAGCCTTTAGCCCCTCGACGAGCGACTGCATGTAGTACTCCTAGAGCCCGCGAGACACTTTCGCATTTATGTTGGAATGTTGTCTTGCAAACTAGTGTTCTTCATAATGTAGTGCCTATTAAGAGACTAAGTATTCAAAAAACGTACAACAAGTATTATAATTGTACTATCTACTTAAAATGGTCTCCAAATGTCTAAAAAACTTATGAATGATACTAAAAATAGCGTCAGCAAGCTCTATTCCAATTACAAGGGAACGATTTAGTGTAAACTTAACAATTGATTCAATGTTCTATAAAAGTAACCTGGAAACCGTCATTTCTGCAAATCTGTTCGTTTTTAAATGTTTTCCGGACAGTTACTGAAATGGTTATAAATAAAAATCATCAATATCTTTAGCGACATGGCTCTCACTATGCAGGTGTACTTCAATGGCGAAGCGTTGCTCTTCGTAGAAAGAACGTATCCCCTCAGTCCCGTGTTCAATGATCTTCCCGTCAGTCCAATGTGTAATAATATTTAGAAAATCAACTCTGGCCCAACCCTTTTTGAGGACGTTGTCACATGTTGTTTTCCTTACATGGACGAGTGGAATATATTACGCTACACGTGGTGCTATTAATCACTAAGATGTATGTAACAAAGTCGTGTATAATTTTTATACACGTATATTTTAACTTCATTTCTTCTTTATTCTTGAAGCAGCTTCAACCTTTGAATTTGTTTTTACTACAAGATACCTTCATTATGCCAAAGGGGCAAAATTAACTAATCGTTAAGTAATGAACTAAGTGATTATTTCAAAATAAAACAGCCTGCGCTGGAAAATGGCAACCATCAAGAATTATGAATGCATGGTTTTTCTGCGAAATATACGGACAAAATTCACTGGTGCTTCCAGCACCGTCAAATTTTTTTTAAATCCGCTCTTGCTGCTAGACGGAGGGAATTTTCTCCCTCAAGATATTCCCAGCGACGAAGGACCTGAACATTCTAAAGACTATTGTGCCCAGAGCATAATTTATATCCTACATTTCTCTCCAGACTTCGGAGAAACATTCTCTTCATGGAAGTTCCGACGAATTTATCACATGCAAGAGGAACTCTATAATGCAACAACGATTACCTGTTTAAAAATAAATTACGCAGCAGTGACTAATACAATTGTACCAGCAATCCTGGATATGTGAGTTTCATCATGGTAAATTTGCAAATGTGTCAGAAACACGATGAAGCCTTCGAGAAGGAATTGCCAAATAATTTGATACAGTTTGATGTTGCAGATATCTTTGTATGGATATTCGTTTCGATGCGCCTTGCGAAATTATATATAGCTTGGCGAAATAATAGGATTTTCTGATGTACGCACAAAAATTCATCGAAATACAAACGAACATCAAAAACAGGCAATTTTTTTAACTTTTGAGCTACAGGAAAGTTTAACGTCTTCTATGTTTTTATTCTCAAAATTAAATATTCATTTTTAATTTTTTTTCCGTTCTACCACTTTTACGGAGGTGCAAGTCCTTTTACAGTCTTATGCATAATGTCACTAAAATTTGCCGAACTGTGTGCTTGAACTTTTATGTAATATAAAGAAATGAAAAGGAACTGTGCAGTTGTACATTATTGATATCTGATGCTGTAGATACAACATTAAAACTTTAAAGTCAAATATATTTAGTGCATCCACTTACGCTTTCACAATACTTAAACAGCTTATTTGAAAGACGTTCCAGACCCTCCAATACCACCATGTTAACATTTTCTGTTACATCTCCTACACTATAAAGTCTAGTTTCTAGGAGTAGGATGATGGATATGTTTAACACGATACACTGGCAATCATAAACTGAAGTTCTTATCACTGGAAAAATAAAAACAATAATCATTAGCTTCGGTTCGTATTGATCTCTTATTTTTTGACATACAGTGAAAAGGCTATAATATACATGTGCCATTTTATATGCTGCGTAATGAATGCAAGTTTTAGGTCTCTATTTTCATTAGTTCTCTACAAAACGTTCCTTATCTACCAAATATCACTTTCGTGGGAAAAGATATTTGAAACATTAACATCTTTTCCTGAGTAACTTTCTCTTAGCGGCTTTCGTACCTTATCTAATATGCCTCTCCATTTCGCCCCGATAGCTGAGTGGTCAGCGTGACAGATTGCCGTCCTAGGGGCCCGGGTTCGATTTCCGGCTGAGTCAGGGATTTTCTCCGCTCAAGGACTGGATGTTGTGCTGTCTTCATCCTCATTTCATCCCCGTCCGGCGCCCAGATCGTCCAATGTGGCGTCGAATATAATGAGAACTGCACCACGGCGGCGGGACCTGCCTCGCAAGAGGGCTCCCGGCCAATGACGTCAAAAGCTCATTTCCATTCCATTTTATGCCTCTCCAAAGCCTCTTCACCTCATAGTCTACGAAAAATATACTAGAGGTAATACCAAGTGCGACATGTGTGTCTTGTGTCTTACCATTCGCATTACTGCTGTACATTATTTATGATAGCACCACTAGCATATCACTGTAATGCCTCGACATTTTTATGCATATTGTACAGTTCACATGTAACAGTGGTGTGAGCATTGTGAGACATAGCTAACACTGCCGAAACTATCAAACCAGTAATTGTGTTAATTTATCGATCCTGACAGACAAATTGGTTTTCATGAGAAGACGAATTTCTTTTTCAAGAAATACGATTCAAGATGGAAAAAAGAATTCCTGGAACCTCCAAAAAACTCTTTCTTAAATAAGAAAATACTGTAGCTCCAATCAAAAAAGATGAGGAGATAGTTGTAAAGCTGCTTTACTTTTCGAGGTATATCTAAAAACCGTTATAATCCTCGGTAACTCCTTAATATTCACGTTCCCATACTTGTCTTTAATGTAAGTATGGATGGCGATGAGTCAAAGTACTTGTTCCAAAAATTAGCAAACATTTTTCGAGATATATCGGTTTTTGAAAAAGGAGGACCTCTCAATAATTGGCTAGATCTTCTCAGCGGATGACTGACAAAAATAGTTTTAGACTTATTTTCTTCGCAAGGAGTTGTGATACTGTGCTGGATTTTTCACGGTTGGGAGTGCATGGTTGGGGTAATTAACGGACGAGATTGAGCTGAATTCCACTTACCAACAAAACTACATTTAGATGAAACTGGTAGTCTTGGCTGGCAACAGGGCTGCCGGCCTCACGGTTGCAGGACCATCAGCTGAGGGGGACTCGCTGGGCACCACTGATTCTCCAGTCATAAGCACCGACTTCAAGCTGCAGCTAAAACAGTTATAAGACAATGGTCCACTTAAAAAGTTCCCAGATTCCTTAACCACAATGAACAGCAGTTGATCCAACAGAGACAGACAATGGAAGTACTACGGGCAGTTAAAATCGAATTCAAATAACAAAAAGTTTCATTTACTTTATGCTTTCAATAACTGAGACCCATGATTCACTCCCGATACACTTAAACTACATACAACAGATATCCACACAGTGGACATCAACCACTACAAATGACTCACGTACAACACAATTACTAATGCGTACTGCACCGTCTTGTCATGCAGAATTGCGCTTTAACTCGTTATGTCCCAAATACCACACCCCAAACAAATCGCGCAGCGTTATTGGGTGGCTGAGCGCAGCTTAAGATAAGGTTATGCTAAAGATTTCTTGCTTAACAGCATTACTTCTGATACAAATTATCTTGCACAAAAAGTAAACGCTATAACTTAAATTACCGTGGTGAATCACTTCTAAGAATAAAGAGGTGGCCCTTAAAGCCTCGGTTTTATTTAGAATCATTCGGGAAGCCCAAATCACACCCTTAATGTTTAATGCCTATAGTCCTTATAGCATATAAGACCTTAGCCAATGTTATGATTACAGGGGAAACTTTCACTGCATCGCCCTCTTGGGACCAGGGTAAACGCTTCAATAGTTTAGCAAAATTGAATTGCCCTTTGGACACATATTGGAAAGATGTGTGTAATCACATTCCCAGGTAAGGGTGTAAAGCAACACAGCCGGCCCTTACCGCAGTGAAGAAAATAGAAAACACTGAACAAATCCCAACTTTCCGTGACTTCGGCATTCCACAACAGTACCAGCAAGTGACAAGACAACGACAGAACAGCTATAAGGGCCACACTTCGTGATACCATTTCGCATCACACTCAAACAGCACTGACCTTGTTTCGTGCCTATTGCTGCTGCTCAAAACCCGTAGCACCCAGCAGTATTTGCTCCATAGTGGTGACTGACCAGAAGTTCACAGAGTTCTCAACGATGGCTATCAGTAATACAATCAGACCATCTTGCACTGCCGATCCCGATTCTACCTCAAAATTGAACACCCGAAGACAGTGAAACTGAAGGCCACAGTAACGGATCGTAATGTAGTAAATTTACTTGTACGCATTGTCCAATATTACCTTAGAAAGAGTGCCTGAACAAGACTAACGGTATATATCACAGGTCAACTACAACATTTAAAAAACAATCTTCTTTCTACAGTTATGTCCGCTTTTGCATTATCATTACCACAGACATAATAAAACAATTCCTTTAGAAGGATAGTTCAAATAAGTAGGTGGAATTCGCTGTTCACTGTTACCGTCCAACACTGTGCTGCTAAAACAAAACTATTTAACACTCCATGCTACAACGCCACACTACCATATGCCACATCGGCGGCTCACAATCAGGATGTGTTACGATAAGCAACTCCCAGAGCCAAATGTCGCTATTTATTTGCCCCAAGCATTCCACGCTTCTCATAGAGGGCGCTCCACTGACAACAGAGGCGAGTTGCTACTCAGCGCCACCCAAGTTCGTCGTTGGGCAGACGGGCGCGCCAATTAAAACAGCCGTTAAAACAGCCGGAATGACGACCATTCGGAACCCTACCATGCTGTTAAATAATTTTTACAATGTTGTGAACTGTAAGGAATTAGGGACAGATGACTCAGAGTCAGCAGCAGCAGAAAATGGTATAACTGGAGTAGAGCTTGTTACGAATAGGAAGGTAAGGCAGAGAGTGTGTTAGTGTGATAGGGCTGTTCTTATCAGAGTCGACATCAAACCAACACCGAAAATGATAGTTCAGGCATACATGCTGACGTCGCAAGCTGATAATGAAGAGATAGGGAAAGTGTACAGGGATATTGAAAGGGTAATATGGTATGTAAAGGGACACGAAAATTAGTAGTCATGGGAGACTGGAATGCAGTAGTAGGGGAAGGAGTAGAAGAAAAAGTTACAGGAGACTATGGGCTTGGGACAAGGAATGAGAGAGGAGAAAGACTCATTGAGTTTTGTAACAAGTTTCAGTTAGTAATAGTGAATACTCTGTTCAAGAATCACAGGAGGATGAGATATACTTGGGGAAAAGGCCGGGTGATAGGGGAAGATTTCAGTTAGATTACATCATGGTCAGACAGAGACTTCGAAATCAGATACTGAATTGTAATGCGTAACCAGGAGCAGATATAGACTCAGATCACAATCTAGCAGTAATGAATAGTAGGCTGAAGTTTAAGGCATTAGTCAGGAAGGATCAACCGCAAAGAAGTGGGATATGGAAGTACTAAGGAATGACGAGATACGGTTGAAGTTCTCTAAAGCTGTAGATACAGCAGTACGGAATAGCTCAGGAAGCAGTACAGATGAAAAGGAATGGACATCTTTAAAAAGGGCCATCACAGAAGTTGGAAAGAAAAACATAGTAAAAAGATGGTAACTGCGAAGAAACCATGGGTAACAGAAGAAATACTTCAACTCATCTATTAAAGGAGGAAGTACAAAAATGATTCGTTAAACCAGGAATAGAGAAATACAAGTCACTGAGGAATGAAATAAATAGGAAGTGCAGGGGAGCTGAGACGAAATGGCTGCAGGAAAAATGTGAAGACATCGAAAAAGAAATGATTCTCTGAAGAAGAGACAGCGTACAGGAAAGTCAAAACGGTGATACTAAAAGCAAGGGTGATAACATTAAGAGTGCAACGGAAATTCCACTGTTCAATGCAGAGGGAAGAGCGGATCGGTGGAAAGAATACATTGAAAGCTTCTGAGGGGAAGATTTGTCTGATTTGATAGAAGAAGAAAGATTAGTCAATTCAGTAGAAATAGGGGACCCAGTATTAAAATCAAGATTTAAAACAGCTTTGGAGGAATGAAGATCAAATAAGGCAGAAGCGATAAACAACATTCCATTTCGAAAATCACTGAGAGAAGTAACAACAAAACGACCACTGACGCCGTGTAGAATGTATGAGTCTGGTGACATACCATCTGACTTTCGGAAAAGCATCATCCACGCAGTTCCGAAGGCGGCAAGAACTGACAAGTGCGAGAATTACTGCACAACCAGCTTAAGAGCTCATGCATCCAAAGTTGCTTACAAGAATAAAACACAGAAGATTGAAAAGAAAATTGAGGATGCGCTAGATGACGTTCGGTTTTGCTTTAGGAAAGGTAAAGGCAAGATAGAGGCGGTTTTGAAATTGTGGCTAATAATAGAATCAAGACACGTTCATAGTATTTGTCGAACTAGGATAGCGTTCGACCATGTAAAACGGTGCAAGATGTTCGTAATTCTGCGTAACGTAGGGGTAATCTATATGGAGAGACGGGTCATACACAATATGTGCAACAGCCAAGAAGCTATAATAAGAGTGAATTGAATCAAATGGTTCAAATGGCTCTGAGCACTATGGGACTTAACATCTGTGGTCATCAGTCCCTAGAACTTAGAACTACTTAAACCTAACTAACCTAAGGACATCACATATATCCATGCCCGAGGCAGAATTCGAACCTCCGACCGTAGCGGTCACGCGGTTCCAGACTGAAGCGCCTAGAAACGCACGGCCACACCGGCCGGCAATAAGAGTGGACGACCAAAATCCAAGTGCTCGTATTAGAAAGGGTGTAAGACAAGAATGTAGCCTTTCGCCCCTAATGTTCAATCTGTACATTGAGGAAGCAATTATTGAAATAAAAGGAAGGTTCAGGAGTGGAATTAAAGTTCAATATGAAAGGATATCAATGATATGATTCGTTGATGACGTTCCTATCCTGAGCGAAAGTGAAGAACAATTACATGAACTGCTGAACGAAATGAACAGTCTAATGAGTATAGAGTATTGCTAGAGTGTAAATCGAAGAAAGACGAAGGTAATGAAAAGTAGTAAAAATGAGAATAGCGAGAAACTTAACACCAGTATTGATGGTCACGAAGTAGGCGAAGTTAAGTATTTCTCCTACCTAGGCAGTAAAATAACCAATGACGGACGGAGTAAGGAGGACATCAGAAGCAGACTAGCAATGGCAAAAAGCGCATTCCTGGCCTAGAGAATTCTACTATCATATATCGGTCTTAATTTGAGGAAGAAATTTTGGGAATGTACGTCTGGAGTGCAGCATTGTATGATAGTGAAACAAAGGAACAGAAGAGAATAGAAGCATTTGAGATGTGGTGCTACAGACCAATGTTGAAAATTAGGTGGAATTATAAGGTAAGGAATGAGGAGGTTCTGCGCAGAATCTGAGAGGAAAGGAGTATGTGGAAAACACTGATAAGAAGAAGGGACAATATCTGTTAAGACATGTGGACGTAGGTTGCAAGTGCTACTCGGAGATGAAGAGGTTGGCATAGGAGAGGAATTCGTGGCGGGCCGCATCATCAAACCAGTCAGAAGACTAAAAAAAAAAAAAAAAAAAAAAAGGATCACCAAACGACTTCCAGCATTACGCAATCGCAGGCCTTTTACAAACAGCTTGCGGGTCGAGCGCGTGACGTTTCCCCTACTCTGCCATCCTCTTCAACAGGAGCATTCCCTGTTTGCACGCTTTACTTCATTACTCAGTTGCTAATACTAAACATGAATGAAACATATCTTAAAAATTTTTAATATAAGAACTCAATAGTTACATTCTTCAGGGTTAGTTAAAGAAAAGGCGCCCAAGAAAAGTGCTAGTTCTTCAAAGTAATTTTTTGATTCTTACAATTAATAAAATCTTAAAAATTACTTAACAGCATGGTATCACAGCTCCTTGCAAAAATAAAAAAAAGCGTAAAACTAATAGTGTAGGGCCCTCCAGTGAAGAATCTAACCAATTGTCGAGTGCACCTTTTCTTTCAAAAAATCGATAACTCTCGAAAAATACTTAATATTTTTTAAGTCTTCGGCAGTACTTTTTCAACTCACTGCGGGCTCTGTTTAAAATAAATAGGAAGTGTGGGAACGTGAATGTTAACGAGTTACAGAGAATCTTATTTTTAATGGTTTTTCGATATATGTTGAAACATGATAAAGGAATCGATACATACAAGAAGTAATCGACAAATCTTCGTATATCCTGCTAGTTTCCCGTTCAACATTTGTCGATTGGAGCTATGGCTTTCACTTATTTAAGAAAAACCCTTTTCTCAACAATGTCGATTTTTTCGCCTTGTTCGATGGCTTGGATCGAGATTCATGTAAAAGAAACTACTTGAAATTTTCATGCCAGTACGCTCTCATTCTTTGTTTTCTTTTTTTGTTGTTTTTGTTTCTAGGTAATAATTTTTGAAAATTTAACAGCGTGAATTCACAGAATGGACTACCAGGCTTGCGGCAGCAGCCATGCACTTGGTGACACACTCCTCCGCTGAACCTGGCGTTGCTCAGCTGCCTACCCGCCAGGGGAACGCTCTGCGCACACAGCAGCCAGCGCCGCTTATGCGACAGCAATTAAGCCGCTTTATGGCTTCCAGTCACCTCACGACTGCCTCTATCGCTTCCTCGTCTCGCGGCAACCTTCTTAGGCCAGTGGTGCGCAACAAAGCTTCGTTTACAGCAGGGGCATATCTTTAACATTGTTCTGCTGCTCATGGAAACCTGACAACTTAAGAGATTGAAAGGCAGTTTGTGATCCATTTGTAGGAGACAAACACGTAGGCGTGATGAGATTCCAATAGAATAATAGCTTGAAGATAGGTTTTATTAGTAAACTGAATTTTTTTACTTTTATTGTTAAGTAGCTTAGCGCCCACTGCTTCGTTCGTGGAAGGAGTATGGTCCAACTACCGTCATAGAAGCATTGTGTTTTCGGAATGAACTTCTGACCAAGAAGCGCTTCTGGTGGCTGGAATCAGAGGATTTTGTCAATCCGACATTTTGAGTTCATTTGACATTTCCACAAAAACATTCATCCTCTAACATATTCTTCGTTTCTATCTGAAATAACGAAATATTACATAAAAAATTTTCATTCTCTATATCAACCCCTTACGGACTATTTCCAAAAACACTAAAACATGTAATTCTTTTAATGTCCAACCGAGAAGCTAAATATAAATATATCAGCTGCAAAAATGATTTCATAACGAAATATTTTCATGAAACTTTTCATACCCTGTGTTCCCCCTATTGGGGTTGAATTTTCAAAAACCATGAAACAGTCTCTTTTTATTTCCGTTGCAGAAGTCAAACGCCGATTTTCATAGATGTAGCTTTAAATATGCTGTAGTGATTTATATTCAAAATAAATTTTCGCTCACCCTTTCACTTGGGGGTTGAGTTTCACAAAATGCCAGAACACATAATTTTTATTCCTGGCGGGGAAACCAAATACCAAATTTCGCTGTTCTGTTAGATTGATAACGACGTATTTTCAATTACCATTTCATCCCCTCTTCCACCCTTCTTAAACCACGCCTGTGATATAATACTCCCTTATTTCTAACCAAGATTACGCAGTATTTTCATAAAAATTTTCCTCCCTTACATCACACCAGAGGCGTTGAATTTAGAAAAAAAACTGAACGACATATTTTTTATTTCTAACAGAGAATTCAAATATTGGTTTCCGGAGACGTTTCTTGGAAAATGCTTTAGTAGTTCTTTAACAAAACCCTATTTTAAGATAAAATCACTCATAGAAACCCATTTCCAAAAATGCTGACACACAAAATTCTTTATTTCCGACCTAGAAATCAAATTCCAAATTTCGCACGCGCTTCTAGCTTCAAAATTACCTTACTCGTGACATATTGTCAAAAAACTTTGATCTCCTATGTCACCCTCTCAGGGGTGAAATGTCGAAAAATCTCTTCTTAAACGATGCCTGCAGTGTAGGATCAACAGCCTCTCAAAATTTCAAGTTTCTATCCTTAGCTGTTTTGGCTGGGAGTGATGAATCATCTGTGCATTTCTTTTTGTACAGAGAGGTAAAAGAGACACTGCAAAACCGAAAAACGAATATGAAAGTTAAAGTGATCAACACATCTCGTTTAGTCTACTGTCACAAGAAACGAAATGATTCTTTGTCAAGTACACTCTTCATCTTCCCCCGTCCAACAAATATTAGCACTTAGTGACCTTTTCCGTGTTCACTGAATTTATTCCTACATTTTCTTCTGCCATCCCACACTTTTATTTCGATTGGCTTGTATCTACTCTCGTTAGTCTCCTTTTACTCATACGTTCAAGATTATCTCTATATTTTTCGTGAAATTGTATTTTATCGCTTAAGTTACATATTTGCAATTATTCTCAAATCTCTTCATATGTAAATCAATTTTATTTAGATGATCGGTTTACAGACATTAGAATTTTCTTTTCCTCTGTTTCTGTGCGGCTTTCATTACTCTCTGTCTCTCTGTCTCTCTGTCTCTCTCAATATCTGCTAGTGATTTTCATAAAGCAGCGAAGGAACAGCCATTACATTATATAACCAGAGATGAGCGTACGTCCAGGTTTGGTTTTTTAGTTTTCTTCTTACGGTGTCACAGATCGTCTAGAACTTATTTAAATTAATATCCAGTGTGTGTTGTCATCAAGGGATATATTCATGTTACCTAAATTAAACACTTGTTCAACTTGTTGGTTATTGATCATTATTTAGGCTCTAAGGAGGTCTCTCACTAAGAAATCCATCACATTTGTCTAGCAAAAATATTTATATTACGCTGATTGCGCTGAGTGAAGGACAGTTGCTACTTATATAATATTCTTTGCGATCAATATAATGCAGGTCGTCAAAAATTAGCAGTTTATTAACAAATTCCCTAGTGCTAGGTTAATTTCTTATGGTTGAGGTATACTTTGCCAAACGCGAACGAAATTTCCGACTAACTGATCAGAACTATCCAGACACCTGGCTGAAAATAAGTTGTAAGTGCGTGGCGACCTCCAGCGGTAATGCTGGAATTCAGTATTGTGTTGGCCCAACGTTAGCCTTGATGACAGTAGGCATACGTTCAAAGAGGTGCTGGAAGGTTGCTTTGGGAATGGCAGCCCATTCTTCATTGAGTACTGCACTGAGGAGAGGTATCGATGTCGGTCGGTGAGGTATGGCACGAAGTCGGCTTTTCAAAACATCCCAAAGCTGTTCTTTAGGATTCAGGTCAGGACTCTGTGCAGGCCAGTGCATTTCAGGCATGTTAATGTAACCACTCCACCACAGGCCGTGCATTATGAACAGGTGCTCGATGGTGTTGAAAGATGCAATCACCGTCCCCGAATTGCTCTTCAACAGTGAGAAGCAAGAAGGTGCTTAGAACATCAATGTAGGCCTGTGCAAAGCCCCGACCATGATAACACGACCACACCACCGCCATCGAATTTTGCTGATGGCACTACACACGCTGGCAGATGACGTTCACCGGATATTCGCCATACCCCCACCCTGACATCGGATCGTAACATTATGTACCGTGATTAGTCACCCCACATAACGTTATTCCACTGTTCAATCGTCCAAAGTTTACGCTCTTTACACAAAACGAGGCGTCGTTTGTCCTTTATCGGCGTGATGTGTGGCTTATGAGTGGCCACACGACCATGAAATCCAAGTTTTCTTACCTCCCGTTTAACTGTCATAGTACTTGCAGTGGATCCTGACGCAGTACGGAATTCCTGTGTGATGGTCTGGATAGATGTCTGCCTGTTATACACATTACGACCCTCTTCAGCTGTCGGCGGTCACTTTGAGTCAACAGACGAGGTCGGCCTGTAAACTTTTGTGTTGTACGTGTCCCGTGACGTTTCAACTTCACTATCATAGCTGCGACAGTGGACCTAGGATGTTTCGGAGTGTGGAAATCTTGCGTACAGACGTATGACGCAAGTGACACCCAATCACTTGACCACGTTGTGAGCTCGTGTGTTCCGAGTAGCGACCCATTCTACTCTCTCACGACGTCTACTGAGGTCGCTGATATGGAGTACCTGGCAGTAGGTGACAGCACAATGCACCTAGCATGAGAAACGTATGTTTTTTGGGGTGTCCGGATACTTTTGATCACATAGTGTGTATAGTCAGAGAAAGACTACATGGCTTACTCATTGATTTACAATAAATATCTGCTGATCACTTACCTTTTGCATAACCATCTGTGCGTTCAAGAACAAACTCTTGATTGGTGACACAAAACGTTTAGAATATACACGTGTTTGTAAAAGTTCCTAAAGTACCTTTCTATCTATCTTTTCGAAGACGAAATCGGCGAACATAGTCTGTATCGATGCAGTGCTTTCGAACAGATTTGGTAATAAAGACAGCCGTATTTCTTTCGCATTAAAATTGTTGTCCAGAGCTCAGTGTAACTATCCACAAGTAGAGAATGAGGCATTGGCTATTGTGTACGGTGACACCAAATTCCACCACTATTTGTATGGCAGAAAATTCTAGGTAGCAACTGATCACAAGCCATTGCAGTCCTTGTTTCATCCGATGAAGCCTGTTCCTTGTGAAATGCCCAAAAATTGCAATTACGTGCTCTGTTATTGTCTCAGTACCAGTACGAGATTGTGTATCGTCCGACAGCTCAACATGGAAATGTGGACGCACTTTCACGTCTTCCAACTGACTTTGGCTCTTCTGCTGCATCTTATTGCCACATCATGCTCAGGATTCTGAATTGTTCCAATCATTTCCGCTGAAAATTGCACAAAAGACGTAAGCTGATTCAGATTTAACTCTTTTGCTAAAATACATTCACATATCTTGGCTTCTCTCGTTGCATAACATAAAGAACTCTGTAGTGCTTCGATACTTTACATGTCGGCATAGCCTCGTTATGCAGCAAGGTGAGATTCTTTTTCAAAATGACGGTAGACAGTCACGTTTGTTGATCCCCAAAAAGAAGATATGGACACCCAAATACAACAGATGGCGTAATAATGTCACGCATGTGTGGAAAATCAGTCCGCTCCGCCACAAAAATGCTTGCTTGGACTAAGTCGCAATCACCATGGCATTTTGCGGGATCTTTTTGGACCATACATCGTTTCATTGTGGTAGACTCTTACAGTTTCTTTTTGCTGTGTCAATGAAGTCGACAACGTCACGTAGCACTGTTCAGACTTTGTCCTCTAGTATTTGCATCGAAGGTTTGTCTGAAGTCATAGTGTCGGAAATCGTCCCTCAGTTCACGTCAAAGGAAACGCAATGCATTCGGTGAATACAATGGCATACAGCCTCTAGCTAGTGCACCGTTCCATCCACAGTCAAACGGCGAAGCAGAATGTTTTGTCAAGCAGCAGATGGCTGAACTTCGTGCCGCGCACACTAGGGATCAATCATTGCAACTGTTTTTCGCCTCAAATTCGCCTCCCATCGTTCGCATCCATGAGATGGACCATCGCCGGCGGAATTGCTTCACGGCCGCCGCCATCAGACACTGCTACATCTGCTTCACCCTCCTCAGCGTCAGGCCCTAAAGAAAGGTCACAAGTATTCCTTCGCGCCGCATGATGATGTGTTTATCAGGGGTTTTGGCGGCAGCAAATGGTGAACTCGAGGCGAGATCCTTCGTCGACTTGGAGCATGCATGTATCTCATATCAGGCCCAGGCGTATTGCAGTGCCAACATCACAGTTAAATTCGCCACTGTCGTGTGCACGGTGATCCTTCTACATCTATTCCCCCAGATTCGCGGAACCCAAGGACAGTGCTGCCACAGCAGCCGTCATCGGGTGTCATCATGACACTGCGGGACGAGTCTATGAATACGGAGCCTTCGAATCCTTGCCTCCGCTCTTCCTACCGATAGAGCTGGACCCGCCCACGCCGCAGAGGCCGGCGTCTTCCACATCTTCTTGTGGGCCTCAGGAGGTGGACGCGTACCCTTGTGGGCGTTCTCCATGGGACATTTTCCCACCAGAGGGACTGCTGGGTACGACCGGAAGACTGACGTCCCCTGCAGCCACAGCTTCACAGCTTTCGGTCCATTAGAGCGTCCACACTCCTGCCTCCCCCCCTCCTCCCACCATCTATTGTGTGCTCCGTATACGACGCCGGTTCGTCGCTTCGGGGCGGAGGAATGTTACGGCGTAAAGTTAGCGCCGGCGCGCTAGTTGGCAAAGACAGAGAAGAGAAGGCTGTGAGGTCAGCCAATCGCTCACTGTCAACCTCCCTCCAGGTCGACAACGCGGCAGCAGTGGCCCCTTGGTAAAGACGATATAAGCGCCGTGGCCGAATTATGGCGGCACACTTCGATAGCAGCTTCAACATTAGCCACGTAGTTAGCCTCTTCATTAGAAATCTCAGCGTAGCACAGTTAGAGATCCGCAGTCACTGCAGTTCAGTTGACAGACTTTTTGTTAGTAGTGGTCTCTAGGACCAGAAGTTTTACTTGTGTTTGTCTTTTCTGAACAAGACTGCATGTTTTGTAAGTCGTCCTTGTAATTACACATGTGGGTGACCGTGTACAAAGAACTACAACAATTCTCAGGTCAGATTTAAATATTTGCACTTGTCTTGTAATAAAACTCATTAATACGAATTTTTTGATTGTTTGTCTAGAAAACCGAGTATGGAGGATTCCTAGACACTACACAACAGAGATGCTCTTGGATATAAAGTGGCAACACTGTACGTTCGTAACCAGAATGATAGATTTAGACAACCGGCACTCGAAGAAATATACAACAGTTTTGCTGACGGGATCTGTCAGAAAAAGATTATGTAACGTGTCAACGTACACTGACGGTAATTTTTTACTCTTTCCTTACTCGGGTGGATCAGGAAACAACATCATCAAGTTGTGTATGAAGCGTCCACCACAGGTCACCATAAATTCTCATATATGTATACGTGGAAGGACATTTCAGTCACGTTCTCTTATTGAAATGACTCCATGGTCCTACGTGTAAGAAGTGAATTATTAAATCACGATAGTGCACGTGACACTTTCAATGGATGCGGGAACTAATATTTTCTACTACAGGCAACGTATTAGACATAAAGACCACGTAAATATTAGGGTGCATTTGAAAGAAGCCGACCACCTGATATTGTCTACTTTCGGCAGGAGAACAGCAGTGTTTTGATGTTGTAAATCGTGTTCGTTTCGTGACGTGACCATTTTGTTTTACACTGACCCCAAATCTAAATGAAGTGGTTTTTACCTTCGTTTGACTAAAGCCTGATCCGGATTAACAGGAGTATCTGTCGCTCGTAATACGGCGAATCTTCCACGCTAATTGATTATGAGCAGTATCCATCAGCCGATATTGAAACAGAATTATAATTTAATGGCGCAACGTGCAGCAATTAAATTGAGAGATTGGATTACGTTGCCACACCACAGGATCGTCCGGCTGTCTGTAAAACTTGCTCGTTAAAACGACATACGTTTTTTGCTATTAAACTGTATATTTCAAAATTAGATTTGTAATTGTTCTCGATGCGTGACTTTTAATGGAGTAAACCGGGAAATAATGACTCTCTTCTCGGATACATTTTTGGCAGTGAAACATATTAACCTATTTCCTGTAACTGTGCACACCACGTCATGAGTACTGTTAGCAAATTGTATTTTTACATTCAGTTTTATTCATCAGTCCAGAATGACAGCGAATAATAATCAGAACTTCCATATAATTCATATACATCTGTATACGGGATGAGCGCCAACTCTAGCGACAAAGCTACGAGCTATATTCGGCGATACTATACGAGAGTTCTGGGAAAAGCGACCCATGGTCTCCTGTGGCTCTGAATAGCGTAGTAGTATAACAATGAGTTATTCTGTTTATTAATCTAGCTATCTCTATTCCTGTGAAAAAACATTCACACGATTGAAAAGCTATGTATTATACGATTATTAATTCTAGGAATATAATCGGCGTGTGTGTGTGCGCGGGGGGAGGGGGGGGGGGGGAAGCGGTGCGTGAGAGGGAGAGCTCTCTGTCCACCTTACGAAAACATTTTAATTTACTCTGTTTATATTTTAAAAATGTGTTTTAGATTTTCTTAATAAAGAAGTTTGTCTCAGTAGCAGATGTCACTTTTTTTTCTAACAAATAGCCTATTCACTACTTGCAGGGTTCAGGGGCCTACTTACATATTAATATCACTTTCAAAAGTTGGTTTACAGTAAAATTCCACAACAATGAATGAAACTTTCACCTCTAATTCTTTTTTCACGACCGCAAAGTCAGTAGGACATGTTACTGAAACTGCGTTGATATTGCTAAGAGTGTACTACAGGGTATTATCATGTTCTAGGCCCCATTTATTCATCATTATCATTTTCAAGAGTATGTTGGTGACAACTCCACTATTATTAACGAATTTATGTTCCTGTAATAGTTTTTCGGTTGGGTGTAATGTGCGTTATCGAAAGTGCCTTGGTATGCTGTGGTTAAGGACCTAAACAAAAAATACTTCCTGCTCAAAACACTCAGACGAAACAAGTACCACGTAATCACAGTGTAATCTATCATTCAGAATGTCGACTAACGTAATGACGGCGGAGTGTACAGTAACGTTGTCAGAAAAACGAGACGGAGACAGAACCACATGGTGCCGAAAACAAGTTTGAGGCCCCCGAGCAAAGTGATCATAACAATGGTCAAGAGCAAGTGCTGTGAGTGAACGAACACGTATATAACCAAATAACCGCCAACATATTCAGTGTTGTGCGGATACGACAGGTGGAGCAAAACTCATTACAACTATTTCTTTTTCCTCGCAAATATATGTGCGTTTTACGAACTGCTATATGTCGCAGGGAAGGTATGCAGAAATAGCGTGTATTTAAATAACAGATGGCTTTGGGATTGCTGGTAGTAGCACAGAGTGCGCTGCGAAATCAGTTGTTTGGTTAGCGTCATGTGAGATGGAGGTAATTTGTGTTGGGCAGCGCGCACACTTTAAATTAGCTATTCTGCTAGGGGAAACGCGAGAGAGTGTCACCATGAATTGGTGGTCCCCTTGGGAATAACACCCTCCCATATAGTACAGAAGCGTGGTGGTCAGGAATGTTTCAGCAAGGACGTGTGGTTGCCAATGATCAGCAACGCTCAGGACTACCTGCCCGTGTACTACCCACGTTCTCTACCAACTTATAAAATTCCGATGCCTACTCCTCCATCTTAAATACCTCTAAATGTCCTACGTTACCCGTAAACTGGACACTACCCACCACTTGTTTCAACCCTACTGCCGCGCGGGATTAGCCGAACGGTCTGAGGCGCTGCAGTCGTGGACTGTGCGGCTCGTCCCGGCGGAGGTTCGAGTCCTCTCTCGGGCATGGGTGTGTGTGTTTGTCTTCAGGATAATTTAGGTTAAGTAGTGTGTTAGCTTAGGGACTGATGATCTTAGCAGTTAAGTCCCATAAGATTTCACACGCATTTGAACATTTCAACCCTGCTCGCTGGTTCTGGTACTCTTCCGCTCCTCTGTCAGAATATTCCTCCAACACTAAACCTCCGTACCCTCCACATCCTCTCCCAACGAAACTTTAATCGCCTTCCCTCACCCTACCATGAAATCCGCCCTGGTGTATACCCATCTCAACACATCTAGCTAGAAAGGTAATTCAAGTAATCCTCTAAATTACCGGCCCACACCATTAATATCGATATATAGCAGGATCTTGACGCATACATTGTGTTCGAACATAATGAATTACATCGAAGAGAACGGTTTACTGATACACAGTCAACATGGATTTAGAAAATATCGTTCTTGTGAAACACAACTAGCTCCTTACACAGGAATCGATGAGTCCCATTGACAAGGAATTTCAAATTGATTCCGTATTTCTAGATTTCCAGAAGACATTTTACACTGTACCACACAAGCGGCTTTTTGTGAAATAGCGTGGTTATGGAAAATCGTCTCAGTTATGCGATTGGATTCGTGACTTCTTGTCAGAGAGGCCACTGTTCATGGTAATTGACGAATAAACATAGAGTAAAACAGAAATGATTTCTGGCGTTCCCCAAGGTAATGTTATAGGCCCTCTGCTATTCCTTATCTGTATAAATAATTTAGGAGACAATCTGAGCAGCCGTCTTAGGGTATTTGCTGATGATGCTGTCGTCTATCGTTTTGTAAAGTGATCATACGATCAAAACAAATTGCAGAAAGATTTAGAAACGATATCTGCATGGTGCGAAAATAGGCAATTGACACCAAATAATGGAAAGTGTGAGGTCATCCACAACAGTGTATAAAGGCACATTTGCATGCCGAGCGTGAGTTTCCTCGGAAACTCGAAACATTAATTAAATAAATAATCAGTGACAAATAAATAAAGCCTATGGCACACAACTGCAGCGCTGTGTCGCTGATAAAACAAAAGCACAATTACGTTACTCTTATGTTGGATTAAGAAAGGGGAGAGCTCTGGTAGAAGTGGTGCGAGAAGCACGTATTTTATTCTATTGTCTGGCACACCGCCATATTTCATGTTATAGAAGAATACTGCGAGTTGCAACCAGACTAGGCACTCGATTCTGTAAAGAATTTATATTTATAAAAGTAAGTAGGATTATGAACTGTAGGTTTATTCATTGAATATATCTGATTTAACTAACTGTGTAACTTTTTTATGTTTAGTAGACAATCACCTCTGTACGACGTATTGGCATGGCTGGCAAATTATTGAAATATTGAGATTTAGATTATGAGTCTGCACCTACCGCAGCAGTCTTTGGAAACGATTTAATTACGAAGTCCGATTATTTCAGTTTTATTTCACGGTCAACTACGAGTAACATTGCCTTTACGAAAAAGCCATTGTCAAGCGTCTGATATCGAATAATTAAACGTCCACGTTCCAGATAAGCAAATATCAATTACAATTACAATCACCATCATACAGATAGAATAATTAATATTTAAACAATATTTTTTATTTTATTTATTTTATATTGGCGACTGCGTGTCGGACTTGTTATTTTGTCATTTGTTACATTGTTCTCTTTGTTTCATGTGAAAAATCAACTTTCTGGACCTGGACGTGAATGTATGAGAGATAACAAAAAAATCTGAAGATATTTTCCAATTCTAAAATTTTGCGGGAAGACGCAATGAAACTTCCAGCAAAATAAGGTAAGACGCAGCATCTTTGCATTAGCAGGCTTGACCAGACGTATAATTCAGTGTATTAGCTTTTCAGTAGATTCTGTAGTGTTTCTTTCGTGCATAACAGTTTTCAGTGATAAATTTCATTCTCAGTACTTTTCCTTAAACAATAACGTATGCAACAATACCAATACACGAGTGTACAATATGGCCGACTTCTGTACGATACGTAGTAACATGGACAGCAGCCATTACCAATAATCTCAAATTCAGTTTATATTTTTAAATTAACAGACAGCCATTGTTGCTACGAGCGATTCATGCTCAACTGCATTTTATTTTAAAATCAGTGTCAAATATTTTCTTGAAACATATATCACGTGTGGCATGGTAATAACTAGAAATCAATATGCAAAAATGTAACAGCAAAGACGTACTATTCAGACGCAATCCGACTCGGACGAGAGACAAATGTTAGAAAATGACTTTACGACAGCAACCGGTAGTGACGATTTATCAAACATTGACGCAAGTGTTGACGGAAATTTTGGCAATAGGCCGTCCACTACAAAAATTTCAAAGTCTCAGTCAGAGCCCATGTTGATGCATGACGTCACGTCTAATGACGCGACGGGGGCACAGACCTTGCAAACAGTAAACATTGCCGACATGTTACAAATGCTAATGAAACAAAACGCAGAAAATATGGCATACATAAGGAAACAGAACGCCGAAAACATGGCAACCTTACAGACACAAAATGACGCAATTAAATCTGACCTCATAGCACTCAAGACAGGTAATGACACTTTATGTAAACGTGTGGAACTTATAGACGCCACACTGACCAAACAGATGACTGAACTCAGTACTAAATATTCCCAGCTTAATACGAGACAAGAAAAGACTACAACTGACGTAGCACTTTTACAGACACAAGTAAAAAACCTTAATGTCACGTGTGAAGTTCTTACTGAACAAATTCAAACATATCCTTCAGTACATGACAACCTTGAAAAACGAATTACTGACGTACAGAATAAATTTGACAATGTTGAACAACACCTGACTGACATCTTACAATCTGATGCCACAGCTCATTTTCAAAATATTAATAAAGAATTTCATGATTGGGTAGTGAACAAAGACAAACATTTTGATAGATGCTTACGTGAAAATTTACCAACAATTGTGCACGACTCCGTAGCGCAATACATTACTAATAACAAACAGCTGATCAGTGACGCAGTACAATCCGTCACTGCACCCATGAGACAATTCACCGATCGACCACAGTCTGAATGTAACGAAAATATCAGTCAAAATGCACAAATCAGGAACCAATATACAGTCGAGTATGACACACACATACCGCACACGACAAACACACAAGAACAAAACACACCACGACTACAACACATACCACGATGTGCAAACACAAACACAAGCTATTATCATGGTAAACCACAGCAACATTATCGTAATTACTCGCCAGCTGAACATACCAGTAATTACAGTGGAATAAATCCATATCACAATGCGAAGGAAGAAGAAAGCTTAATGAAACACAGGCAATTTCAGATTTTTATCCCAGAAAAACGAACCATTCATCCGGTGATTTTTCTTAAATCTTTTAGTAACGCATTTCCACGCACTTGGAGTGACCGGAAAAAGATTTCATATATTGTCGGATACATCCAAGGCGATGCAGCTGTCTGGGCATACAGTCAAGCTGACGTATGTACCACGTACAGTGAGTTTGAGCGTGCTTTTCTGAACAAATTCTGGTCGCAATCCGTCCAGGAGTGACTCAGAAGACAAATTTTAGAACCTGAAACTTTTAACAGTAAAAATGGCAACTTACGCAGATATTTTGAAAAATACTTGAACATGGGACACTTTTTAGACGAACCAGTCGCAACGCGTGATATACTCCGTGCGTTGAAGGCCAAATTGCCTTTCAACATTAAAGAAAAACTCCTACATATCCCGGATGACGATTCAGATTATTTTTTAACAGCCTTAGATTCGGTTGACATGTTACTTGAAGATCAGCGCTTCGCGCGGCAAAACAGCAGCCACAATGTTTACACTAGTGGTATGCAAAACATGCAGACTTGCCAACTCAATTCTGGCGCGCCCACAGTTGGATACGCGGTACAGCAAAAACAGCAAACTCACATGCCGTCTCAATACGAAAATCAAAATCAACACGCGTATTCCAATACAAACAATAGTTACAACAGTAATAACACTTCATGCGGCAATCCATACAAAAGGCACCGCGGTAATAACTACAACGGTAACAACGGATACAAAGGCAACAACAAAAACACAAACAGAAATAGAAATAATAATAACTACGAGCCAAGACAGCATCAAGGTTGGACTCGTAACGATCAGTACTTTCATTCAAACTCTACTTTACCACAGCAGCCACCAGGACAAAATTGGAGCATACCTTACGACCGACAGGTAAGTTATAATGTGCAACAGCAACAACAACCGCAAAAGTTTGGAGATCATAATAGGCAATATCCGAATGTGAATATAATAGAAATGACACCTGATGCACAACCTCAATCTGTGTCAGTACCTAGTACAAATGCTAATCCAACAAACTAGAAACAGTCACTTCTATGCCCCAGGTCGTGGCTGAAGAATTCTTGGGGGGCGACTTCAATGTTAATCAGTTATTTGACACCACACTTGAACAACAGAATAATGATATGCCGAATAATTCTAAACAAAAATTACCTGTTTTATTTATAAGATACAACTACAATAACAATATATCAGATGAACTTTTACAAGACAGTACACAATGTCGTTCAAACACGAAGGAAATTGTTTTAGCATCTACTACTGGTGTAGTAGGTGGGATTCCAACTACTATTATCCTAGATACAGGTGCAGCTGTGAGCGTTTTGTCTTTTAATTTCTATAAAAAAATGTGTGAATTGGAACCTGTGCCTGAGTTTCCTGCCCAAAACTGTAAAATAACTACTGCACTAGGTAATAAGTCATGTAGGGTTACGAAGCAAGTTTTTGTAAACGTTAAAATAGGTAATGGAACCGTACAATGGCCATTCCTGGTTGTACAAAACCTTGTGACTAATTGCATATTAGGAATAGATATTATGAGCGAGAAGGACTGCATTATAGACTTCTCAAAAGGTAAATGTATTTTAAATGATAAAGGGAGTGTAATTATTATTGATTTGGACAGGAGAACTCTAAAGCATGACAAACACTGTACAGGGTACAAGGTTCAGTTAGTACTTGACAATGACATTCAAGATATGCAAACACACTCATCTGACACAGAGATAATGGACTTGAAAACATTGCTTGATCATAAGATAAGTGAAGCTACAGCTCTCAGTGTACATGAACGTATAAAACTACAGGAAGTGTTATCCAAATATTTACAAGTTTTTACCAAACGATTAGGTGTTATCAACACGTATGTATACAAGATTGAAGTTAAGCCTCACAAGATATTCTACCACTAGACATATAACGTACCGTTATCTCAACGACCTGCTGTGTGGCAAGAATTAAAACAAATGTTAGACTGGAAGGTCATTGAACCATCCACCTCACCTTATTGTAGTCCTCTACTTGTTGTCAAAAAATCAAATGGAAGCATTAGGTTAGTGTTAGACGCTCGAGCAATTAATGAAATAATTTTACCGGTTCACACAAAACCCGAAAATTTAGAAGAGCAATTACAGAAATTTCTAGATGCAAAATATTTTTCCACAATAGATCTCGCTAATTCGTTTTGGCAGGTGGGTATCACTCCTGATTCATGGAAATATACTGCATTTATGTTCGGGGGGCGAACCTATCAGTTTTGTGTTCTACCCTTCGGACTGAATGTCAGCTCTGGGGTATTCATTACAGCCCTGGATACCGTGCTTGGCGATGATTTAGTTGAGACAGTCACACACTATGTAGATGATATACTGATAGCTACACAGTCTTGGAAGGAACACGTTGACACACTTCAAAGAATTTTAGAAAAATTTGCACAAGCTGGAGTCACAGCCAATCTTAGAAAATCAAAGTTTGGTTGCAGTGAGATAAAATATTTAGGACATATCATTAATTCGCAGGGCATACGTCCGGATCCCAGTAAATTAGGTGCTATCAGAAACTTTCCTAGCCCTCGAACTAAAAAGCAGTTAAAATCATTCCTTGGGCTATGTACATTTTTCAGACGTTTTTTGCCACAACCACTTTTGAACAGTAAACATCTGCTAAATCTACTCAGAAAGAATCAAGTTTGGATCTGGTCGGAACAGTGCCAGAATGACTTTAATACAATTAAACATGCTTTAGTGGGTGCAAACTTATTGAGCCATCCAGATTTCAATTTAGATTTTTGTATGACTTGTGATGCTTCACGAACTGGCTTGGGATGTTGCTTATTTCAAGTTGTAAAGAATAAAGAAAAGGAACAGATAAGAATTATTGGGTTTGCAAGTCGTACTCTAACTGAATGTGAGCGTACATACTCCACTACTGAGTTAGAAACACTTTCCATAGTATGGGCATTCAAGAAATTCAATTATTATTTATTTGGAAAACATACAGTAATTTACACCGATCACCAGGCCCTGACATTTTTGTTAACTTGGAAACTTGTACATCCTAGACTATCACGATGGGCAGTTACACTTCAGAACTACTCTTTTGAAATTAAGTACATAAAAGGTAAGGACAACACCATTGCAGACGCTTTGTCTAGACTTCCACAAGGTATGAATGATACCAACAGTGACTTAGAAAATATAAATGACTACAGGATTCTCTTAATGCAAGACAAGCAGTATCACCAATATTATATTGATATATGCAGAAACATGGCTAAATTACAAAAATCTGACCCTCACTGGTATAAGATAATAACATTACTGGTAGAAAAACACAATCATCCTTCGACTAAGTATTACAAGTTACACAATGATGTGTTATTTTACCGCCGACATCCAAATGCTACTAACTGGTGTGTATGCATTCCCAAAGAGTCTGAATGTAATCTAATTTGGCACACACACTTAGTTTGGGGTCATTATGGGACGAAAAAGTGTTTGGCAAAGCTCAACACATACTGTTATTTTAGCAATATGAGAAGAAAAATTTACAGGGAACTGAAAACATGTGTCATATGTCAAAAATCAAAACCTCAGAATTTATCCACAAAAACAGATTTACATTCTATTTTACCTAGTAAACCCCTGGAAATTCTGTGTACTGACATCAGTGGACCGCATCCAGCAAGCTCTGGAGGCGTCAAATATATCTTAGCTTTTTACGATATATTTTCTAAACATGTCAAACTTTATGCTTTAAAATCCGCCACTGCAAGTGCTATAATACGAAGATTCTCAAGTGATTACCTGACGCACGTGGGAAAACCTAAAGCAATTCTGTCAGATAATGCAGCATACTACTCTGGGTACTAATGGAGAAATTTCTTGAAGGACAATAACATTAAAAGTATATTTATTTCGAGGTTTAGTCCACAATGTAACGCGACTGAGAGACTTTTCCGAGAATTAAATCGATTCATGAGGACCTATATTTCATCAAAACATACTAATTGGGTGTCCTACCTAAGTCTTTTCGAAGACGTACACAATAACTTAAATATTTACGATACAAATTACACACCTAACGAGATCATGTTCAATTTCAAACAGAACGATCAGTGGATAGAACCATTACCTAAGTTGTCAGACAAGGAGATCACACCTGAACAGAAAATAAAAGAAGTATTGACTACGCTGACACATCACGCACAGATACGAAACAAACATCACAGAAACATAATAAAAAAAAAAAATTCGAGGTAGGAATGCTTGTACTACTTCGTACTCATCATAAATCTGTAGCACTCAAACGACGCAACGCTAAGTGGCGTCTGCTATTGAAGGACCTTATATAATTGTTAACATACCGCATCCTGGTGCGTATCTGTTACAACATCGTAGAACTAACAAAATTATTGGGCTATACGCACACCGAGATCTTAGAGCATTTCATGCTGAATAATGTCAAAGTCATACCCATCAAAATATTGCTAAGCAACTCGAAAAACTCTGTTGTTACAACATAGATAATAAGTAGTGTAGAAATTTTCATTTCAGCGGTTCCAGAGTCGCAGTTGAAGGCAGAAGAACTCTTCTTTCAGCGCGCGCCACCACCTGGAAGACGGAATATCAAAATAAAATTTATGATTACGTAGCAGTGAATGATATATTAATTTTTGACGGAACATTTGTTATTGTAGGTACCACTGACTTGGTATGACACCTGACGAACCGATAGACGTCATCTGTGAAGCGATCTTTTACTTTGAGAAATAGATTAGACGCACATCTCTCAACACGAAAAGCATCTATCAGTAGTCAAGGCCACACAGACACTCTACACACACGCACAAAACGCGAGGAATCGAACATTTTCTCTCTCTTACTATTTTGAATATTTATTGAGTAGTGAAAACGCCTGGTCATGCCTACTGATGTAATGAATGTTGTGTCTAACCTATCTTAATTTCAGATGACATCACGTGACACAATGTAATTACCTATAGCTATGTAATAATGATGCAAACATGTTTATGTGCAACTGTACTATGTTTATGCTAAGAAAATATGTGACGTGTGTATGTATAATTACTTATTTTTTTAACTGATGTATCATGTAACTGTTACTATGTAAAAATTTGAACAAAACGAGTGCCAAAAAGACATTGCATAGTGAACCTCTGTTCACGGACATTAACGAACATTACTAACTCTGCAACTACGCAGAAACCTATGTGAAAGAAACGGTTAATGCCATTCATAATGCAGCGTACCTATGTAAACGCGATGAACGATTTCTTTGATTAATAACTACGAACATTTAGGTGAGCTATATTCAGCAAAAAACTGAAAATGTGAAGTGCATAATTCGTGCATCGTCTAGTGACATTACTACAGTACCTAACTTCAAGATGTTAACTGGATTAAATGGACACAAAGTGCCTGTCCAGAAAACAACACGACGGGTGGAAGAATTTTGGTTGGAACTTCAGGGAATGAAATGTTCTCGAAATGTGACGGACACTCTTACCTGGACTGTCCAAGGATCGACGCCAGCTATGTGCCGTCCGAGGTTCTGCAACGAAGCTTCCACGGAATGTAAAAAACGAGCTGCACGTGGACCAATTACTCGACGGGTCACGTCTGATCTGTAATGAGCAATGCCTTTAGTCACAACGAACTGCATCACAACGACTATAATGGAAATGGGAAATAGACACGCTTCTGTATTAATCACGTTGTTATACAACGATGTTACTGAGATCAAAAAAAACTTTACCACGACGATACTAACCTGTAAAAAATTATTGTGCAGCAGATGAATATGAACTGTAATAACGACACGATGTGTATAGGTCAACGCACCTGAAACATATGGACATTTTTCTTTGAAGTATTTCAAAACAATACTATGTAACTAAGAACATTCAACAATCTAAGTTGTATTGTGTTATAACAAATATTGTAAACTTAAAACTAAGTTACCTGTCATAGAATGTAGTCTTCATATATAATCTTGGTTGAATATTTTCTTTGTGCAACGACTGAGAAACGCGCGCACACGAACAATATGAACTGCAATACTGTGCAGCGTGATCTAACTGTACGATATAACGGCAGTGCCGGAGTCACACAGACGCTTCTGCGCATGCGCGCACTCTATCTGCCAACATAAGAACTTTTACAGCGCACCCGCGTCATTCATATTTTGTATATAATGTGTATAATGTAGGTCATGTAAATAGTTGTAGATAACTTAGATTTTCTTGTGCCTTTAGGTGAATTGCTCGCCTGCAGGTGTGTCCTTTCGCCTCGCAATTCAGGGGGCAATATAAAGGCACATTTGCATGCCGAGCGTGAGTTTCCTCGGAAACTCGAAATATTAATTAAATAAATAATCAGTGACAAATAAATAAAGCCTATGGCACACAACTGCAGCGCTGTGTCGCTGATAAAACAAAAGCACAATTACGTTACTCTTATGTTGGATTAAGAAAGGGGAGAGCTCTGGTAGAAGTGGTGCGAGAAGCACGTATTTTATTCTATTGTCTGGCACACCGCCATATTTCATGTTATAAAAGAATACTGCGAGTTGCAACCAGACTAGGCACTCGATTCTGTAAAGAATTTATATTTATAAAAGTAAGTAGGATTATGAACTGTAGGTTTATTCATTGAATATATCTGATTTAACTAACTGTGTAACTTTTTTATGTTTAGTAGACAATCACCTCTGTACGACGTATTGGCATGGCTGGCAAATTATTGAAATATTGAGATTTAGATTATGAGTCTGCACCTACCGCAGCAGTCTTTGGAAACGATTTAATTACGAAGTCCGATTATTTCAGTTTTATTTCACGGTCAACTACGAGTAACATTGCCTTTACGAAAAAGCCATTGTCAAGCGTCTGATATCGAATAATTAAACGTCCACGTTCCAGATAAGCAAATATCAATTACAATTACAATCACCATCATACAGATAGAATAATTAATATTTAAATAATATTTTTATTTTATTTATTTTATAAGTGCTAAAAGGAATCCGTTAACTTGGGTTACAGGATGAATCAATCAAATCTAAAGGCCGTAAATTTAACTAAATACCAAGGAATTACAATTATGAACTACTTAAATTGGTAAGAACACACAGACAAACAGTGCATTTTATTGACAGAACACTTAGAAAATGTAACAGATCTACTCAAGAGACAGCCTACACTAGCTGGTCCGACCTCTTTTGGAGTACTGCTACACAGTCTGGGATTCTTACCAGATACGATTAGCGGAGTACATCGAGAAAGGTCAACTAGCATCACGTTTTGTACTATCGCGAAATGGGGGTGGGAGTGTCACTGACTTCGTAGAGGATTTGCAGTGCAAATCATTAAAACAATGGGGTTTTTCGTTGGGTTGCTATCTTCTCACCAAATTTCAATCACCAGTTTTCTCCTCCGAATGCGAAAATATTTTGTTGACCCCAACCTACATAAGGAGAAAGGACCTCCATAATAAAATAATGGAAATCAGAGCTCGCACGGAAATATGACTTTCTAGATATAATAAAGAATTGAAATTGTGGATGCATACGTGAGAACAGGTTCGATGAAGCAAACTCGTGATATTTTCGGTGTCAAGTTTCCAGATGGAGGACTACCAGCAAAGAGAGCAGTACAGAGTCCACATAAAAATTGGCGCATCTGCAGATGTGTGCAAAATGTAAAATAACAAACAATTCCTTCAGATCACACACCAGAAGTTACTGCAGACATTTGCCGAAGAATTATCCTGGAACATAAAGGACTACCCGTAAAATGGCCCAACAGGTGCATGTAAGTAAGAGGAGTTTCCAGCGGATTTTGAAAGCTCTTAATTTGAAGCCATATCGTGTAACAGTTGTTCAGCAGTTATAGGAGGATGACAGTCAGGAACCGGTAGAATACTGCACATGGCTTTTGAATAACATCAAGGATGATTAGTTAGAGCCTTCCCATTATAACATGTGTGATGAGCATGGTTTCATTTTCCTGATCATGTGAATACACAGAACATGATGTACTGGACAATAGAGAACTTTAACACCGTGTGTCAGCAACCACTCCATGACGAAAAAATCGGCGGCTGATGCGGTCTAATGGGCACACACACCACTGAACCAATATGTTTTGACACCTCCTCTCAACATGGTTGCATATACGGATATGTTTGATACATTTTGTGCAGAATCCACTGAATATGAAAGACAATACTGCATCTTCCAGAAAGATGGGGCAACATATCAAACGTCTGAGACATCCCCGGTATGAGTCCAGGATATCGTCACTGAGGAACGAACTGTCAACAAACGTTTATAGCTGCCATGTTCGCTGCATCTACCAACATTTGGTGTTTTCCTGTGGCGACACTCGAAGAGCAAGGTCTATGAAACTAATCCACACACAATACGATAACTGAAAGGCAACATCGGCTGTGAAGCTTCCGCCATCGATATCTGAACTTTACGCCAGGTATACATGAATATGCTTACAGGGGCAGAACTGTGTATTGATGGTGCAGTGGGTCGCTTTCAACATCTTCTATAGATGTAGTTTTCGCCGCATTTTTCACTAAATAAGTGGTACGTCCGTTTCAGATCTTCGTTTCTGTAATTTTACTGCATTTCTTTTCTGTTTACTAGGGATACTTTCATCTGTACCTTCCTGTACTTACGAAACTGTATAAAGGTTAAAAGGATACATTTTTATTACTATTGATTCATGGTTGTATGAAAGCAATAATAACATAAGAGTATACACAATGGAACACAATTGATTTATTCACTAACTTACCTGTATTCACATTTGACTATAGAGATAAGAAAGGTGGAAATTGTTATCATGTGATTGATCAAAATACTAACTGAATGGCGAAACTAATGTAATACTACACAATAAATTATGTAAAACAAAACTACTTTAGTACAAGGTAAGGAAATAGGAGCCATATAGCATACACGCTGAAGTTCAACAAAACTTAAACTTACTACCACCTATAAGACTCTCTCACAACAGTGAAACTGTTCGCATTTCATCAGGAAGAACCACAATTAACATGATTTCTACCTAGAAAAATGACTATTGCAATTCTGAATACATGATATTTCTGGTAATGCCTTCTATGCAGAATGTGTTGACATGACATGTGATACACAAATACCACATACTTCGAAGTGATGTGCCTGTGATATTACACTCTGAATGCTATTTGATGAGCCTGAAAAATACCTGGATTGATTTTAATTACTGTTATTTTAAATTAGCACATTATCTTGTAAATTTTACTCTAGATGAACTACAAGAATACTCAATGTCAGAACCAAACAATTTAGTTACTGAAATCTACAATTATGGATGAAAGGATATGAGGCGAAATGTTAGGGCCCATGTACCAACATCTCTCATTCCCTGTCACTACCTTATTGACAGAGATACCTCTGAAATAGGTAGGCCTTTGGCAATCACAATTTCAGTTAATTACATCACATATTCAGCAAGATATCAGATCTGAATAATAGGACAATAAAAACAAGCAGGCCATTATTAAGAAGAGTTCAGCAAACCCGAATTATGAAGTAGCTCTTAATTAAAATGGAACAGACAGGTCTTCAATAATAACAGCTCAAGTTAAGTAAAATTACCAAATAGAAAACAGGCTGGCCTCCAGTAATAACAGTTTTAGTTAAGCAAAATTACCAAATTGAAAACAGGCAGGCCTTCAGGGATAACAGCTTCAGTTAAGCAGAACTGCCAAAGAGAAAACAGGAAGTCCTTCAATAATAATAACTTCATTTAAGTAAAATTACCAAATAGAAAGGCAGGCTGCCTTTGACAAAAGCTTGAGTTAAAGGAATTCACCAAATAGAAAACGAGCAGGCCTTCAATGATAAAGCTTCAGTTAAGTAAGACTACCAATTATAAAACAGGCAGGCCTTCATGAATAACTGCTTTAGTTAAGTAGCCAAGAGTTTGAATTGCCTCTCACAAGGGGCGCACCAGAAGGCTTATACGCTGGTGGCACAAAACTACACCAAGCAGGAAGGTCAAGAAAGATTACAGCGAGAGGACTGGCTTCCCAAGGCCCTTTTCATCGCGTAGAGACCGGCAAAAGGAATATTAACACAGTGAGGTTAATTACATGAAAGCAAGAATAACTAGCCAAACGGTATCTCCGCATTACTGCAAGATACCTCCTCTACAACGACGGCGAAACACCCGTGAGAAAACTATGCTGAAAAACACAATTACATAACCACAGCAGTTGCAAATGTTGAGACTCAGGCAACTCCTAAGCCAATACAATTACCAGAGCGATGACGTCTCAAATGCCCGAAAGTATCTCTAAACCGGCAACCGCTCGTATTACAAGAGAAAAGTACTTCTTTGGTGTTCGAAGACGTTTGGCAAGGAGAAAGGCTCACACGCAACCATCTAGGTGTGTATTGTGTATTGAACCGTTACCTAGAAACGACGGAGAGGCTTCGTAACTATGTAGGTACTGTTTGACAACGGGGGACCGGCCACAGCACAGAAGAAACACTATCGTTCCAGCTCAGGAAACACAATCGGGTCACGCAGTTTAAGATATACTCTTAACAAA
Organism: Schistocerca cancellata; assembly: GCF_023864275.1. Lineage (NCBI taxonomy): Eukaryota > Metazoa > Arthropoda > Insecta > Orthoptera > Acrididae > Schistocerca > Schistocerca cancellata. The sequence goes on along the minus strand of NC_064634.1, from coordinate 418,202,314 downwards.
CGACCAAGGCCAAGGAGAGATGAGACTAGGATAGAGATATTCCAGATACGAGTTTTTGATTGTGTTTCTGAATTCATAGAGTGGAAAAAAACATGCAAATGGTATTTGCGGAAAAGAAAAACTTGTTAAAAATTTATTTATCTCACACAACCATGATTTCGGAATTATAGGCATTCTCAACTACAAGTTAAAGTGTTAAATACACTCCTGGAAATGGAAAAAAGAACACATTGACACCGGTGTGTCAGACCCACCATACTTGCTCCGGACACTGCGAGAGGGCTGTACAACCAATGATCACACGCACGGCACAGCGGACACACCAGGAACCGCGGTGTTGGCCGTCGAATGGCGCTAGCTGCGCAGCATTTGTGCACCGCCGGCGTCAGTGTCAGCCAGTTTGCCGTGGCATACGGAGCTCCATCGCAGTCTTTAACACTGGTAGCATGCCGCGACAGCGTGGACGTGAACCGTATGTGCAGTTGACGGACTTTGAGCGAGGGCGTATAGTGGGCATGCGGGAGGCCGGGTGGACGTACCGCCGAATTGCTCAACACGTGGGGCGTGAGGTCTCCACAGTACATCGATGTTGTCGCCAGTGGTCGGCGGAAGGTGCACGTGCCCGTCGACCTGGGACCGGACCGCAGCGACGCACGGATGCACGCCAAGACCGTAGGATCCTACGCATTGCCGTAGGGGACTGCACTGCCACTTCCCAGCAAATTAGGGACACTGTTGCTCCTGGGGTATCGGCGAGGACCATTCGCAACCGTCTCCATGAAGCTGGGCTACGGTCCCGCTCACCGTTAGGCCGTCTTCCGCTCACGCCCCAACATCGTGCAGCCCGCCTCCAGTGGTGTCGCGACAGGCGTGAATGGAGGGACGAATGGAGACGTGTCGTCTTCAGCGATGAGAGTCGCTTCTGCCTTGGTGCCAATGATGGTCGTATGCGTGTTTGTCGCCGTGCAGGTGAGCGCCACAATCAGGACTGCATACGACCGAGGCACACAGGGCCAACACCCGGCATCATGGTGTGGGGAGCGATCTCCTACACTGGCCGTACACCACTGGTGATCGTCGAGGGGACACTGAATAGTGCACGGTACATCCAAACCGTCATCGAACCCATCGTTCTACCATTCCTAGACCGGCAAGGGAACTTGCTGTTCCAACAGGACAATGCACGTCCGCATGTATCCCGTGCCACCCAACGTGCTCTAGAAGGTGTAAGTCAACTACCCTGGCCAGCAAGATCTCCGGATCTGTCCCCCATTGAGCATGTTTGGGACTGGATGAAGCGTCGTCTCACGCGGTCTGCACGTCCAGCACGAACGCTGGTCCAACTGAGGCGCCAGGTGGAAATGGCATGGCAAGCCGTTCCACAGGACTACATCCAGCATCTCTACGATCGTCTCCATGGGAGAATAGCAGCCTGCATTGCTGCGAAAGGTGTGTACGGGATGGCGGGTATGGGCAGGCGGTGGGCGTTATGGAATAATAGTGTAATTTTTAGAGAAAGGCCATTTATTGGCTAAAGCATGATGAAAAGGGGCTACATAGGCCTAGGGAGGTGAGGGTGAGCCAGAGCTTACAATTTGGCGAACATTGTTCGCGAAGCTACCGAAAGTTGTTGTCTGCCAAAACTAAGTCCACAGTGCCGCAGCACCGGGAGAAGCGGGAGATGTTCAATGCTACATCCGACTCGCAGGTGAGCAAGAATACAAGAGAGCGAGCCCGGCGACGGGCGGTCGGGTATGTTCGACGCACCACGCGGCTTCCTCCGCCCTGATTGGTCAGGACCGAGCAAACCGTGCGGGCGGCATGGAACTTTCCAGAGCGTTGCCTGCTAAGCGACGCCTGGGGCGGCGTTACCTCGTCAGCACATGAGAGAGGCGCGTGAACAAGGTGCCCTTCATCGGTGCTGACTTCCTGTTACTAAACCGTGGGACGAAAGAATTTACAGGCAGCTAACGCTGCCGGCCGTGGCTTGGCCGTAATGGGAACGCGAAGTTACCAGTTTGAGTCTCATGTAATAAAGTAAAATCCCTTATTGTCTGGCTCATCCTTTACATTCCTCCCCCTTCCGTGGGAGCGGAGAACGTACGTGAATTCGCTCAATGTAATTATTATTAGAATGTAAACAAATTTATCTTGCATAACAAAGTAAACATCACTTGATTAAGAATGGCCCTCACGGAAGACGGCAGGGGTCTTAATCTATGGGAGGGTATAGAGACTCTAAAGACCTCCTAAGGGTCGCAAGGGGACTTACATCAACAATATTTGTGTATACAAGAATCATCATAAAACATCAAAACATCATAAAATATCAAAATAAAATTCGAACAAAACATGACAGTGTGAATTAGATAAACATGTCAAGTGTTCTTGTTGCTAAGTTGAAGTAAAAATATCTTTTTTTTGCTTTTGTTAAAATAAGTTAAAAATGTAAATGTATCACCACTGGTGAGTCACTGCGGGGGCGCCTGGCGCGAGGCGGCGTGGTGTGTTGTCCTCAGCGGGCAGCGCGCAGGCTGCTGGCAGGAAGGGGGCGTGGCCGTGGCCAGGTCCGTGCACTGCAACTCAGCGCAGGGTAGGGGGGTATGAGGGGAGGTCCACATGTTTCAAAACACAGTTGAAAAGGGAGTTATCACTAAGGGAACACTTCACTACACTACACTAGTTTTTCCACATTAGGTGATATCTCAGTTTCACTCTTAAAACTAAGGGAGGGCACATGCCTGATAGGTCCTTCTCATTTTTGTTTAGTGTGTGGCTGTTTGCCATTCATTTAAGTGTGCCAACAGGCGAACGTAAGAAATTTGTCCTTTTTTCATTTTTTAGCAAATCATCAATTGACGTTAGGATGTGATTATTTGATTTATTAGATAAAACTTGAACGTTAGCTGACAAGGGAATCATGAATGAGCTTTCCGGTATGAAAAACATAATTAAAGGGGTGCGAATACTAAGTAATGCGTAGTGGCATGAAAGGTTATAAGTGGTGTTCCAACAGGAACCGTTTGCGGAAGACCTGCGCGGAGGCTACGTCAGAGTGACAGCTGACTGCAAGGCCGAATCTTCGCGCTACGTAAGAATCGCACGCGGCAGATAACTTCCAAGGCCAGCGCGGCGTCAGGGCTGCCCGCGGCAGCTGAGGGGTCTACGACTGTCAAATGCAACAAAATAGAAGTGGGATTACCCGTGACATCTAGCTAGATGAATTGTTATAGTGGGTTCTGTTTAAAATTACATTATACATTAGTAAGTTGGTTCGTAACCAAGTTCCTATGAAATCCATTTAAGCCCAAACATAATTCTTACACAAACATGAAAATATAAAAATGAAGTACACAAATATCATATTAAATTTACTGCATATTCCATATCAGTAAAGAAAGAAAGTTAAGTGCCTCTTTGGGCTGACCCTCTAAGTGTAATAACATTCACATTTTGAGAAAAAGTTTCTCGTAACTCAATATATTTGCTGAACACCATAAGTGGAGACTGACCAAGAAAAGTGACACCAGTCTTGTGCAGGTGGGGCGTAGATTGTGTCGTAGGATGTCAACGCTGTAGCTAACGAGAGGAGAGAAATAAAACTAGACGATGTCGATAGCGGACAGAGGGACGGATAGCTGAGTACTCTGACGAGAAGTAGGATAGGAAATAGAAGATTCAGGAAATAGAAGATTCGGAGTGCTCGGAACGAGAAAAGAAAAAGGAAGACAGACCCCAAAGGCAGGGAAACCCCCTTACTGTTCCAGTTCTTCACTGTGGCGCCGGAGGGAGAAGTGTGTTCGGCATTCTTTGCAGAACGGACTTGCCACAGCTTCACCTTCCCAGTCCCCGGAAGGTAACCCCAACACTCCCTATTAACTGACCAACGAGGGGTAACAATTAGCAGTCCGCAACACAAAGTAATGGATTCGTCGGTAGACGGCTTAGGTTCCGAACGAGGTGTGGTACTCGGTGGAGCAGTTGCCTTGCTGTAATTTGTGGAGGCTCTGCCATCTTGGAGGACAGAATATCAGAAAGCGGACATCTGACAAGGTGGCGGACTGTCTGCTGTGGCACTTGTCAAAAGTGCTCACAAGAACAGGAGATAACACAGGGAAAAACGAGATGAATGGCAAGGACCCAAGAATGGGTGGATCCCCTAAGGGCGTGACACTGTTTGATCTTTAGTAGTAAATCAGCCTGAGAGTAGGTTGGGCGCAGGATGAACGCTGCTAGACTATAGTAGTCATATGGAGACAAGAGCCACTGACGCGTAGACGAAAGCGATAGGTAGGCGATCGATTTACGAAACCGAAAATTGAAGGAATAAATCGATCAGCTGGGCTCTCTGCGGGCGCTAACCGCAACGTGTAAGGTACACGGCCCTGGAGGAATTCAACGCCGTTGGTAGGGAAAAGCAAAACTCGACAAGAACCTAGAGATTTCCATAGTGGGAACAGAAAGCGTAAGGAATTGGATTAGAAAAGACTAAGTTGAGCGTAATTTCTGAAGGACTTTTCCTTTATGAAGATATAGTGCATGGCGCATCGTTGACACGACGTTATCGCCTACTTAACTGTGTAAATGACAATTCTGCGACTCCAAGATAGCTGCTACTTACTTCTTCCTAAAACACGACTTCTCTCACTAAAAACAAAACTTTACTGCGCGACAAAATTCACCGTCTTTATCCTCTCAACATCTTGCGACTAACTTTACTTTGCAACCAAATTCGCCGTCTTTATCCTCTCAACATTTTGCGACTAAACTCGCCGTCTCTGTAACTCCGTAGTGCTGGCCTCCTCGGGCCCAGCTGGTTGCTTAAAACTCCGTCTATCCTTGCTTGTATCGCAGTGTCCTGGGACACGTCATACAGTTAAATGCTACTACTTCAGTAGTCGGTATTCCTTCGGAAAATACAATGGGAAAACAAAGAAGGCTCAAGGTTTTGAATAGAGATTTCCGCTTACTGGCGTTTAGCTGCGGGCTAGACGCGGTTCGCGTCTGACGTTGCCTGATCAGCTGTCGTCAGAGAGCACGGAACACTGTTCTCGTGAACTCTTCTTCGAGATGGAAAAGCAAAGTGTGGGCTGAATAGTTTTGTGTTAGGATACGCCCAGGTAATAGACTGCAAAAGGCGTGGTTCGGTTGAAAGTTGTCAGATGAAAGTGGATAGGACGGACTATGTCGCGAAATGGAAAAGTGAAGAAACGACACAGGGTCCGCGCGGGAGCCAACCGCGTCACGTAAGGTACGTGCCCTTGCGGGTGGTTCTCTTGTTCATCCAACAGGCTAGGTACATGGCCAAAGCTTACTCATTCTGTGGGTGTGATTCACTCTGTTTAGGTTATCTATCACGGGGGTAGGCATGTGGTATGTCCCTCCAGATGAACATTCAAATACAAATGAAAATAAAGCATTGTTACATCCTAAATTATCCTTCCAAAACAATTTCTTACCTAAGACATCATTATTAATAAACAAATTGGCAGTACTCGGGAACCTATCCTAGCATACATGAAAACCATACAAAATGATTATCCTCATCAATCTAGTACCAGAGTGACACATGGAAACACTACTTTGATACAAACACTAAATTACTGGTGCTGGCAAAACTTTAGCAAAATTCTCTAAATAGGTAGTAATAAAACAGTCAAAATGAACAACAATAAGATAATACATGGACTTAAGTAATTGGACGTAAGTAATTAGACATAAGTAATTAGACATAAGTAATTAGACATAAGTAATTGGACATAAGTAATTGGACATAAGTAATTAGACGTAAGTAATTGGCAACTCGTCATAGTGATACAAGACATGGCAAAACCGCAACAAAAGCAAAAGTTCAAAATAATATTTCTTTCAAACAAAGCTTCCTTATCCTCCAGTTACATTTCGTAGCAAAATGAATGTAAGCATCCCTTGGTATTCCTTTATGCTCTCGTTTGCATTTCCATACCAACTGACCTTTGGTACTTCTACCCACAAGAAAACTGTCATTAAGTAATGGCAATGTTGTGTGTAATGCTGTGGAATAGTGTAATGTCACGTTAATACTTCCTTTAACAAGATTCTGAAGAAAAGTGGTTTTGTGTCGCCTTCAATGAACAGACCAATAATTATTAAACATGTGATACACCGTTTCCTGTGTTGATTTGTTTTTGCAAATACTTGTGATTATCAGTCACCCAGTCAATCGTTCAAGGATATGATTGTTGTTCCTTTTGTTAATTCTCTCACCTACCTGCTTCCATATAATCATTATTGGCGGCTCGACGAAGCTAGTTGCATCTCGGAAGACGTCGATATGACTTACCTGTCGGTGCTTTGGTTTTTAATAAAATTAGAGTTCATTTGTCATATAGTATATAAAGTGTGTGGGGAGCAAAGTAAATTCCTTAGTATTGAAAATGTGCATAAAGTTATTCAAATGGTTCGTTATACAATGGTTAAGAATTTTCTGTGTTGAGATTCAGTGCAGCTTGAGGTGCTAAGGTGCGACACGCGTCGCGCTCGTGAGATTGTAAGTTGCTGACAGCACAGCTGACAGTACGGCTGCGTCCGGTTTCACTGGCTCGGCAGCATAACTGGCATTCACGCTGGGTCCGTCCTCTTGCTACGCGTGGAGTTAATCTCTCGGTACAGTTACAAAATTTCCTTCCAGAGTTATCTTATGTTGTTCACGACAGTTATGCATGGAGGATGTTCTTTTCTAAGGGACTCTAATAACATAAATCGCTGGAGATCACAAAACTATCGGGTTCCAAATATTTTACTTAAACACTCTGTTCTTCTAAAATTTAGGTAACTGGTAGGTGTCAGGCTTCTAGATAAACTGCATTGTGCGATGGCATTCCAAACCCAACTCCTTGGCTAACGCGTTTCCCACACAGCGGTCGTTTACAGGACAAATATAGCGACAAGTGCCGGCTTTCTTGACGCCATATAGATCCGTTTATTAACCGTGGTGGTGATACAACATAGCCGGAGATCGATCTGAAATTCCAACGTTTACTAATCCTGATGGTTTAGACAATGCGTACCAGGAAAAGTTCTCTCTCACGATTTTGTTCCTTACTGAAAACTTGGATAGACAACACAAATAGATTCCCGTCCTTAGATAAGGCTAATAAAATCTGTAGGGCAATATTAAGCTGGTGATTTTATTTCTATAACCATCCCTTTAGGTTTGCTGTTTAAACTGCAACGTGCGAATGTGTAGCGTGGCTGAGGCACGAGGCCTGCAGGGCGATAGGATGGAGGTGCGGAGGGGCGAGGGGAGAGGTGCAGATGCTGCACGCGCCATGACAGAGACGGTGGGTCGGGGAAGGGGGAACTGCAATGGCCGCTCTCTCTCTCTGCAGGCTGTATTGTGGGGAGGAAAGGGGGCCGCGTCGCCAGCTGACAGGGAGGGGCGGGGCTCGGCACATGTGAACAGCTGTAGACAACAGCGGCGGTATTTACGCGACTCCTTCCGTGGTATTTTATATACAGAAATATGTGGAATCAAAAAACTTACCTTGTTGTCTGTTCAACTTCGCATCATGAAACAATAAAATAGCACTTGAGGAAGACTCCTTTTACTTTAGAGTAGCCTATTTGTTGTTTAACTTGGACGTATTTACTCTTGTTATTATCGTTGTGTTCAAATGGTTCAAATGGCTCTGAGCACTATGGGACTCAACTGCTGAGGTCATTAGTCCCCTAGAACTTAGAACTAGTTAAACCTAACTAACCTAAGGACATCACAAACATCCATGCCCGAGGCAGGATTCGAACCTGCGACCGTAGCGGTCTTGCGGTTCCAGACTGCAGCGCCTTTAACCGCACGGCCACTTCGGCCGGCTATCGTTGTGTGATCATTTAGCAAAACATACATGTAATAGGGCGTATTTCAAAGGACAGGTAGACGGCAGCATGTAGTCATTGATCTACTGGTAGTTACGAAGGCGTGTTACTATCATGTTTTTATGGTCAAGCTTTAATACCTGTGTTCGTGCACTATCCACTAAATTAACATATACAAGAGTAACTGATTCATTCTCTACGTGTTCTTTTGACAAGGACAACTTTCCCCTTAATTCCATGATTAAAGAATGTGTTTTTAATTCTCGACTGCTACGATAACATTACTGGAGACGCTAAATGACAAGACAAAATGATTACATAACTTCAGTCACTTCCATTAACATGTGAAATCATAAATTCTATTACCAGTTACCAACAGTTGCCAATTCTTATGTCTACTTATAATTAACATGCACAACTTAATTAAAGATATAGTAACGACGGTGTTTTCCGTCAATTGAGTCTCTTGCTGCATGCAGGACTTTTCCAACTGTTTACATACCATTTCAGACCTACTTTCTGGAACGCAATTCATAGGGGTTTGACCTTAGAGCATATCTACGTTGCTGTCTAGGCGGTTGTGTTACCTTCTTTCTTACTTTTTTAGGTGGAACTACTGGCGCAAAAGGCCCGGTTTCACTGTTAGGTGGGGGTGGCTCGGGTCCTTTATACAGTTTCAATCTGTCAAAATGAACGATCACTGTGCGTTCCGCTAACTGAATTTCCGCATTTACTGGTGAAGTAAGCCGGATGATACGGTACGGTCCTTCATAAGTAGGTGTAAACTTTTTGGTTCTTCCCTTTTTAACTACTGAATTGCTCAACATAACTAGGTCTCCTACCTTGTACTCGGGCATTTTGGCTTTTTGATTACTTCTCTTTAACTGTTGGGCGGTGGCTCGGGCATTATTCCCTCTTACTTTTTTCCAAATGGCTTTTAGACGTCGAGCTAGACCTTTCACATCTTTGGATTTAATTCCAGGGGGCAGTTTGTCAATTTCAAAAGGCGAATTCATAGGGCGGCCATATACTGCTTCATAAGGTGAGTACCCTGTAGCTTCATGGACTCGGCTGTTATATGCTGACGTAACATATTGAACATACTTGTCCCAGTCAGAATGATGTTTATTGACATAGTAAGACAGCATACGCATAACGGTGCGATGGACTCGCTCCAGGCGACCGTTCGCTTTTGGGTGGAACGGCGTCGTTCGCCACTTTTTAATTCGCAATAACCGACAAACTTCGGTAAACACGGCAGACATGAAATTCGTACCTTGGTCTGTGAGTACAGCTTCAGGGCTTCCGTATGGTAACACCAAATGGGTGACAAAAGCACGCGCTACTGTTTCAGCGGACATATCTGGTATAGGAATGAGAATCAAGAACCTAGAGAAATGATCTATAAGGGACAGTATATACCGATTATTTTGGGGGCTCACAGGGAAAGGACCGACAATATCTGCTGCTACTACTGCCCAGGGATAAGTGGCTTCTGGTACCCGCTGTAAAGGCACTTTCGTTCGAGGTGGTAATGACCTCTTAACACAAGGTAGACAATTTTGTATATACTTTTGCACGTCTTTCCGTCTTCCTGCCCAGAAATAACGGGCGGCTTTTCGGCAGTTTGTGGCGCGAAGGCCGTTATGACATGCCTGCAGGCTATCGTGACACTGTGCGATAATCTTGGAACGTAATTCTTTCGGGATTACTGCCTGTTTACCCAAATGGGTCTTTCGATATAAAATTCCATCTTCAACGGAAAATTCAGGCAAAGCCACATATTTCTGACATTCGACGTCTCTTTGCTGTGCCTCCCTTAATTCTTCAATAGAAACGTCATTAGCTACGATCACTCTGACCTTTCGGCTTAATGCGTCGGCGTTTTGATGTAACTTGCCCGGTTTGTGTTTCACCTCATACTCAAATTCGCTCAATTTCAAAGCCCAACGAGTTAGCCTACTACTAGGGTCTTTTAAGCTCAACATCCACTGTAACGCGGCGTGATCAGTGATGACAGTGAATTTTCTCCCATACAAATAACATCGGAAATAAGTTACACCAAACATGAGTGCTAGTAGTTCCTTCTCAGTTGTGCTATAATTTGACTCTGCTTTATTAAGCTGTCGAGACGCATAACCAATTGGTCGTTCTTCGCCATCTATCTCTTGTGACAGGATGGCTCCTACAGCATAATCTGAGGCGTCCACTGACAGTATGAATGGTTTTTCAAAATCCGGGTACGCTAGTACAGGGGCTCCAGTTAAAACATGTTGAATTTGTTGCATAGCTTTATCACATTCTTGGGTCCAAATAAAACTAACTCCTTTTTTCAATAAATTAGTCAGGGGCTTAGCAAGGGTAGCATAATTATTCACAAAACGTCTGTAGTAGTTTGCAAGGCCTAAAAATGACTGTAGTTCCTTGACATTTGTCGGCGTTGGGAATTCCTTTACTGCGGTGGTCAAACGGGGGTCCGGTTTGACACCTTCTCCACTTATTATATGACCTAAATATTGTACTTGTGACTGGGCGAAAGCACACCTTTCTAGTTTTACACTCAAATGAGCTCCTTTTAACCTTTGCAAAACATCCCTCAGTCTTTCTGCATGTTCTTTTATCGTTTTAGAAAAAATAATAATGTCATCTAAATACACCAAGCATGTTGTAGGTTTCAACCCACGTAGCAGCAAGTCTGCAAATCTTTGAAAAGTGGCAGGGGCGTTTCTCAATCCAAATGGCATTCTTACAAATTCATACAATCCTGTAGGTACAACAAAAGCAGTTTTATGGCGGTCCTGGGGCGCAACAGGGATTTGATGGTACCCAGAACGCAAATCAAGGGTGGTAAAATACTTACAGTTGCCCAATCGGTCCAATGTTTCATCAATGCGCGGCAACGGATATGTGTCTGGTGTCGTTACCCGATTTACTGCCCGCATATCGACACATAGGCGATAGGCTTTCTCCCCATTTACTGATTTCTTTGGCACAACGACCACGGGAGACGCCCACGCACTCGAGGAGGGTTGTATGATTCCTGCAGCTAATTGCTGCTGAATCGTATCTTCAACTACAGACTGCAAATGATATGGTATACGGTAAGGTTTTTGTGCAATTGGCCGAGCTTCTCCGGTCGGAATTTCGTGCTGAACCAAATCCGTAGCCGGTAGAAACTGCCTCTCTTCAAACAACCACGAAAATTCCTCTAATACTGGCTGCAACATCCTTTTCTCCTCACTATTTAAATGACCTAACTTCTCTTCTAACCGACTCCTTATCGTCGACGCGACATATCGCACTTCTCTAACTGAACATTTCTTTCCTCTCCTTCCTTTCTCATCTTTATCTCGCTGCTTCTCAGCTCCTCTTATTTCCTCAAAAATTTCCTGTCCACTGGCAACAATAGTACCCTTCGGTATCACAACATCTTTTACGCCAAAATTATCTATACCTACTGGTATCGCAAAACCCTTCTGTCTCCTTTCCGGTCGGCAGATACTTCTCTTTATATGGACTGACTGACGATCTAAAACATCATTGTGGGTGAGCGGGTCAACCAGAATGTCTGTCTTAGGCTGTTCTTGACTTTTGACATCTATCCAGAGAATCTTTCCACTTCCGCCTTTTATCCTCACAGGGTCAGTGGTTTTTATCGCCCACATCTGCGGTTTTATGGGAGACTGTGAACGGCGCCTTTCACAGCTCCCTCGCGTCTGACGGGGGTGCGCACTGCCAAATCGGTGAATTGCTTCGCCGAACTGCACAGTTCGCGTTCGATAATCCACTATCCCCTGATAACGGTGCAGGAAGTCATTCCCTAGTATGATGTCAAATTCACCCTTCTTTAGCCTTACTACTTCCATCCTCTGACTGTATTTACCCTCATCTATTTGCAGATTCACTACACACGAACCTGCAGGGACAATTACTTCCTCTCCAAGGCCACTGATATGGTACCGGGGTGGCTGTAACACCCTTCGATTTTTCTCCACAAACAGTACACTAACTTGAGCACCAGTATCAACTAAAATTCTAACTAATTTGTTCCCGAGTACGCCAACTAGAGTAACGTGTTCCACCTCTTTACATTTTTCGGTCCTAACCGGGTGTATTATTGTTGTCGGGGGCGCGGGTGGGTGGCGGAACCTGCCCCCCAAGCGTTTCCCTGATTCGACCCCGCGTTGCGGCGGTGGCCGCGCATCTGATTTGAAAATGGTGACTTTGTGGAGCAAACATTATTAGCATGACCTACTGTCTGGCAAATAGTGCAATACGGCGCGCGACAGCGCATTGCCGTACGGTTGGGCTTCCCACAACGCTGACAGAATACTGCTTTTGCTGGGACCGGTACTGGGTCCGATGGGCGCGGTGCGGCAGCGCAAAAACGCAATACCTCTTCGCGTAACATTGCCAAACGAACAGCTTCAAACAGGGAAGTGGGGGAGGCTGCTTTGACTTCTCCTCCGATGCGGGGGTCAATACCGCGAACAAATGCATCAATTGCACGCGCTTCCGCTTCTGAGCGCAAAATTCTGTTTTCACTGGCATTTTCGCCTAGCTTATAGGTACGACAAGATACTGCTCGTATGCGATCTGCAAAGGCATCAAAATCCTCATTAGGCTTCTGCCTAAGGGTTGATAATTGATCTCTGTAATATGCGGTACCTCTGGTATCGGAATAACGCGTAGTCAATCCGCGAGCCAATACTTCAAAATCGTGCGTGTCACGCAATTCGTCCACCGTTTCTATAAACATTCGAGCTTCCCCTGTCAACTTCAGTCTGGCTACATTGACCAGTAGATCATCCGGCCAGGCACACGTGCGACCCACATCACGAATATTTTGTAAGAACATAGCCACATTTTCGTGGGACTTTCCAGAAAAGGTGGGAATGAAATCAGACGCAGGAAAATTGCTTACAGTCGCCATGTTAGCTGAAATTGTTGCGTTTGTATTAGAGACAGAACTAGTGTTAGTTGCCTCTGTTTGAGCATTTGTTACAGGTGCGGAGCTAGCCACAGGTATGGAAGTTCGCGCACTAGCTTCCACCGCCTGTTTCAAGACGCGGTTTTGCTCAAGTAGCTCCTGATTTTGTGCGAATAACTGGAGCATTTGCGCATTTATGGCCTCGAGCGGGTCTTGCGAGGCAGGTGCCTCTGCGAGGGTATCCCGTTCCGTCGCTCGTGTTCCCATCGGCATGTTTACAATTTTATGGGACGCTAGTGACCAGAAAAAAGTAATGATTGTTACAAGAAAAGGACGGCCACAAAAATTCTCAATCCAGCGGCGGAAGATCGTCGAAGCTATAGTTGTAAGCATCGCGGCGACTTACATGGCGATGGAGGCGGTGCGACGCAGTGGTGGCGGCGACGGCGTGGTGCAGTGGCTGCGGCGGGCGGTGGTCGGCGGGCGGCAGCGGGCGGCGGCGGCGGCGTCCGGACCCTCGGGCGGCGGCAAATGTGTTGGCGGCGGACGGCGCTGGCTCGGCCGGTCGGCGATGGCGGCAGGCCCCTGGCGCGTCGGTGACAGCGGCGGGCGGCGGTGGGCTGCGCGGCGGCGGCGGCGGATGACGACGGCCCGGCCGGTCGCGCAGCACAGCGCAGGCCCCTCGAACTCAGGCAGCGGGCAGCGCGGCGGCGTCCGGCTCACGTGGCGGACTAGCGTGGGCTGCCTCGCTGCAGCGCGCGCCCTGTGCGTGTTTAGTGGAGCAGCCACGGCCCAAGTGGAGCAAACGTGGCGGCCGGTTGGCGCATTCCATGCGCGAAGTGTACGGCGTCTTGCCGGGAGAAATTTAGTGTAGCGACAAAGTCACTACGGGAACGCGATCCCACTTCTGACACCAATTGTACAGGATGGCGGGTATGGGCAGGCGGTGGGCGTTGTGGAATAATAGGGTAATTTTTAGAGAAATGCCATTTATTGGCTAAAGCATGATGAAAAGGGGCTACATAGGCCTAGGGAGGTGAGGGTGAGCCAGAGCTTACAATTTGGCGAACATTGTTCGCGAAGCTACCGAAAGTTGTTGTCTGCCAAAACTAAGTCCACAGTGCCGCAGCACCGGGAGAAGCGGGAGATGTTCAATGCTACAGGGCGCGCATCCGACTCGCAGGTGAGCAAGAATACAAGAGAGCGAGCCCGGCGACGGGCGGCCGGGTATGTTCGACGCACCACGCGGCTTCCTCCGCCCTGATTGGTCAGGACCGAGCAAACCGTGCGGGCGGCATGGAACTTTCCAGAGCGTTGCCTGCTAAGCGACGCCTGGGGCGGCGTTACCTCGTCAGCACATGAGAGAGGCGCGTGAACAAGGTGCCCTTCATCGGTGCCGACTTCCTGTTACTAAACCGTGGGACGAAAGAATTTACAGGCAGCTAACGCTGCCGGCCGTGGCTTGGCCGTAATGGGAACGCGAAGTTACCGGTTTGAGGCTCATGTAATAAAGTAAAATCCCTTATTGTCTGGCTCATCCTTTACAGGTGGATATACACTGTACTAGTGCCGACATTGTGCATGCTCTGTTGCCTGTGTCTATGTGCCTGTGGTTCTGTCAGTGTGATCATGTGATGTATCTGACCCCAGGAATGTGTCAATAAAGTTTCCCCTTCCTGGGACAATGAATTCACGGTGTTCTTATTTCAATTTCCAGGAGTGTATGTCTGACCTTTCTATAAGACCACAAATGTTGCAGACGGGTCAGACAGACACTTCAAGACTGTTGGGATGGATGTGGTTATGTACGATATATATTACGAACACACCTGCCAAATAGCCGATTACGATATTTACACTTTGTCATGAGAAAAAATTGTTTACAAATAACCTTTAGATATATTGTGGGAAGTAGCCTAAATACCTTATTCAATCTCATATTCTGCTTCAGAAATGCTTCACAGACTACTGAGTTATATAGAGGCATCCAACAAGAATACGGCAATCGACAATTGTTGCACAAGCTGTTCCTTGGTTACGTCATTATTAGGAACATGGCGTGCGAGTGTTGGGACAGATAAATGAGGAATTGTAATTATCGTTGCCTAAATAACATCAAAGACCCGATTCCTCGTCCCCCTCTGGCTATAAGAAGGATGTGACATTGGTTTCATTCATGTCGAAGAAGACAAGGCGATTCTCACGCTGTCAACCATACATGATTCAGGTACTATCGATGAAGATTCTCGAAAGTCATATATTTAGATTAAAATGCCGCAAGGGTGTTCATTGATACAGCCAACTGATTTATGACACATATTCTGTAGCACGCATAAAGAGAAGATCGTCTTCGGTAATCTATTTCACTCTAATGGATATTGCGAGCGTAAACAGCCAGATCCTTTTGTAATGAAATGGAGAAAATCGTAGGATTGGAAGGAGTTAACTAAAGAGCCTTACTTATGGTCCCCTGATACAACATCTGAAAGAGACAAAATCCCGCGTATATCCAAAGATTTTTTCTTAAAAAACAAGGACGCTGTGTTATTTGTGAAATGGCCAAGAATGAGAACACAACATTAAATGCTACCCCTGTAAGAGTTTTGTTTGCAAGAAGTATAGGTTACAAATGTGAAAATAAGTGAACATGACTTGTCTGCACACTGGAACCAATCGTGTGTAGTAGGTGAAGCACTAGTTTTCCGCGTCTGTGAAGTATGAATAAGATAGGGTGTCTCCTCTGGGCTGCGTCTCTTTCTTGAGATATTCTTGCGCCAACTTAGCAGGAAGACTGTCTCAGTCATCCAGTCATAAGTTTAGGATCTTACAGTGCTTATCTCACTGGGTTTTACCTGTGATCGTCAATCGTCAGAGAGCCCTGCAGTGTGGAGATCGGCCTCTGGGCTGTACGATTGCTGTTTCCTGTCTACATACTGCTTGAGATGTTGGTGGTAAACTACTTGCAGCAACCACGTAATAGGGAACTGTAACTCTGACTTCCTCAACAGTGTATGCTCTAGGTTTGGCGCTAAAATACCCACGATTTTGAGTTTGGATTTTGACAGATGTCTCATTTACGATCGGCATTCTGTTGCACAGTCAAGACTCATTATCACCTTTGATGTTTCACTCATTCATAATAGATCACCATATTCAGTTTTGCAGCGTAGGTTCCTCTTTAAAAATCTGCCGACAACTTATCCTCAACAGTATTATTTTGTGCCATTATTCTCTTAAAGCACTTTTCATCAAATTGTTATTTAATTTGTTTATCGTTTACTGGTCAAATGATAAATTTCATTCCTTGACGATTTTCTATAACTGTAGAACACAGAGGCTGATTAGTAACTTTATTAAAGTGTAGCTGATGTGAAACCCTTTTTACTACTCACCTACAGGGTCACTTTATTAATTCCCTTAGCATTCATTTCTCCATTATGCGTAAATTAAGGTGGTATTGAAGGGGGGCTGAGTGTATGTGCAAAATCCAGTTTAATGAAAACGCTATCCTCACTTTTACACCCCAGAGCTGGCAACTTAAGTCTTGGGCAGAAATATTTTAAGCTAACAAGGTTAGTAGTCCCTGGATGCCCGTTGATGCTCGGAATGCTCAAAGTCACTTCACCAGGCTGGATGAAGCGGACTTTGAGCGGCGGAAACTCCCGCGTACTGCCTCCAGAAGGCTGAAACTGTCACCCTAAATCTCTTCCACGGTCCTGGCAATAGCTTAGTGCGGATCCTGACATCCACTATGACAATACGAACACCACCAATGGCTATTTTGCAAGCTCAGTGTGATTAAGAAAAACTTTGAATGAGAGCAAAACGTTTAGCACCTATATCTAATTGAGCTTTACAAACCCCCTTACAATTATACACCATTTAAATATGCAAGAACATCAAAAGATTTCTCTCCAAAATTGGAAATTCAACGGTCAACTAATAAGCCAAATACAAACTGAAATGGTAACTTCACAAACAAATTATTTAAAAAATATAAAATAGTATCTAAAATACCCAAGGCAGTCTTGGAAACTGTTAAAAAACCTTGAATGAAACCTCCGAAAAGACGGCAGTATGTTCTCCAAATACGACCACTAGGTACACAAAAAACAACGCAACATATATCAAAATAGTGATGTAAATATCCGAAAGTAACAAACTTAAGCCTGGGTCGCACAGAACAACCACAGCACCCGCTATTATCATAGACAGTGCCACACGTTTCCTCAGAATAACAGATCGTCCTCGCGATCTTAAATAATTACTCTTTTCATCAAATAACGTTCTTAAGTCTGGACCGCACAAAACTGCACCAACTATAACCATCGCTCCAGCTCAACATAAACACACACGCCAAGCTATAAATTACGTGGACTAATAGACATCTTGTCGTCCCAGCGGAGTATCTAGCGTCCTATTAAGATTTCCTTCGTACGGCTTTCGTTAGTGGTTGCATGCTGTCGAAAAATCGGAACAAGTGTGCACTGCGAGAAGGCGACCGGATCAAGAGTAGTAACTTCGGTTAACCTGTAACAGATTAAGCGTCTAACTACAGCGGTGCACTGCTACTAAGTTAGGCAAGGCTTTATGAATTTACTCTCGGTAAGCTACGGCACAGAATATCCGTCACAGGAGAAGGAAGAGTTACACGACATCAGATTTTGAAGTCGAACAGACAAGTCGGACGCCACTCAGTAGCGAGAAACCTAACTCTTTTCAAAACAATATTCCACTCCCGGAATCGGCTGGACAATCAACAAGCTAATTCAGACTTTCAACAAACCTTCCACATTACAAGGTCCACTGACTCGTAATCGAATCGAAATCAAGTGATCACGCTATATCAGGCTTACTTAAATAATCAGCTACATGACAATCAGATTTAGGGTGTCAAAAATACCAATCCTTTTCAGTAGTAAGTGTTCAGAACGCCGTAACATTCAGCTCCATACGTATGCTACGCGAATAAGGAATTAATCCACAGAAGTTCTCAGGCGGAACAAATTAAACACAAACTCACTTTCCACTACTCCAATTGTAAGTAGGCTGTTTATGTTTTCTTTATGTAAGTAGGCTGTTTATGTTTTCTTATTGGCAACGTTACGTAGCGCTCTATATGAAAATCACTGGCTGTGCTGTGTGCAGTCTGTGGCTAGTTTGCATTGTTGTCTGCCATTGTAGTGTTGGGCAGCGGCAGCTGGATGTGAACAGCGCGTAGCGTTGCGCAGTTGGAGGTGAGCCGCCAGCAGTGGTGGATGTGGGGAGAGAGATGGCGGAGTTTTGAAATTTGTAAGACTGGATGTCATGAACTAACATATATACACTCCTGGAAACTGAAATAAGAACACCGTGAATTCATTGTCCCAGGAAGGGGAAACTTTATTGACACATTCCTGGGGTCAGATACATCACATGATCACACTGACAGAACCACAGGCACATAGACACAGGCAACAGAGCATGCACAATGTCGGCACTAGTACAGTGTATATCCACCTTTCGCAGCAATGCTGGCTGCTATTCTCCCATGGAGACGATCGTAGAGATGCTGGATGTAGTCCTGTGGAACGGCTTGCCATGCCATTTCCACCTGGCGCCTCAGTTGGACCAGCGTTCGTGCTGGACGTGCAGACCGCGTGAGACGACGCTTCATCCAGTCCCAAACATGCTCAATGGGGGACAGATCCGGAGATCTTGCTGGCCAGGGTAGTTGACTTACACCTTCTAGAGCACGTTGGGTGGCACGGGATACATGCGGACGTGCATTGTCCTGTTGGAACAGCAAGTTCCCTTGCCGGTCTAGGAATGGTAGAACGATGGGTTCGATGACGGTTTGGATGTACCGTGCACTATTCAGTGTCCCCTCGACGATCACCAGTGGTGTACGGCCAGTGTAGGAGATCGCTCCCCACACCATGATGCCGGGTGTTGGCCCTGTGTGCCTCGGTCGTATGCAGTCCTGATTGTGGCGCTCACCTGCACGGCGCCAAACACGCATACGACCATCATTGGCACCAAGGCAGAAGCGACTCTCATCGCTGAAGACGACACGTCTCCATTCGTCCCTCCATTCACGCCTGTCGCGACACCACTGGAGGCGGGCTGCACGATGTTGGGGCGTGAGCGGAAGACGGCCTAACGGTGTGCGGGACCGTAGCCCAGCTTCATGGAGACGGTTGCGAATGGTCCTCGCCGATACCCCAGGAGCAACAGTGTCCCTAATTTGCTGGAAGTGGCGGTGCGGTCCCCTACGGCACTGCGTAGGATCCTACGGTCTTGGCGTGCATCGGTGCGTCGCTGCGGTCCGGTCCCAGGTCGACGGGCACGTGCACCTTCCGCCGACCACTGGCGACAACATCGATGTACTGTGGAGACCTCACGCCCCACGTGTTGAGCAATTCGGCGGTACGTCCACCCGGCCTCCCGCATGCCCACTATACGCCCTCGCTCAAAGTCCGTCAACTGCACATACGGTTCACGTCCACGCTGTCGTGGCATGCTACCAGTGTTAAAGACTGCGATGGAGCTCCGTATGCCATGGCAAACTGGCTGACACTGACGGCGGCGGTGCACAAATGCTGCGCAGCTAGCGCCATTCGACGGCCAACACCGCGGTTCCTGGTGTGTCCGCTGTGCCGTGCGTGTGATCATTGGTTGTACAGCCCTCTCGCAGTGTCCGGAGCAAGTATGGTGGGTCTGACACACCGGTGTCAATGTGTTCTTTTTTCCATTTCCAGGAGTGTATTATGACTGTTAAGGTAAATACATTGTTTGTTCTCTATTAACATCTTTCAATTTCTAACTATACCTATCAGTAGTTAGTGCCTTCTGTAGTTTGAATCTTTTATTTAGCTGGCAGTAGCTTGAGTAACGAAGATTTTTGTGAGGTAAGTGATTTGTGAAAGGTACAGGTTAATGTTAGTCAGGGCCATTCCTTTGTAGGGATTTCTGAAAGTCAGATTGCGTTGCGCTAAAAAATATTGTGTGTCAGTTTAAGCACAGTCTTGTATAATTTTTCAAAGGGGACGTTTCATACAATCACTCTAACGCGAAACAGCAATACATAGCGAAATTATACTACACGGCAGTGTAACCTTCTGCACTTGTTTTCTTGTAATTGTATGTAAAGGTAATTGATTCGTAACACTGGCAACTAATGATCTCCACCGCTGAGCCCCTAAACAACACTGCTGCAGCAATCGCCACCGGCCAGCCACAGAGGTCCTCACGGTCGAACTTCATTTCTCGTGATCTCTCCGGACGTCGATAGTGACACCCAATAGCACCACACCAATCGCTGCTGACGGGTGGATGCTGAAACAAAGAGGGGAACTATTTATATCGATGGCTGCTGCGTTACTAAAGAGCCAAGGAAACTGGTGCACCTCCATAATATCGTGTGGGCCCCCGCTAGGTCACAGAAGTGTCGCAACACGACGTGGCATGGAGTCGAAAAATGTCTGAAAGAGTGCTGGAGGGAAATAACTCCATGAATCCTGCAGAGTTGTCCATAAATCCGTAAGAGTACGACGCGGTACGGATCTCTTCTGAGCAGCACGTTGCAAGGCATCCCAGATATGCTAAATAACGTTCATGTCTGGGGAGTTTGGTGGCCAGTGGAAGTGTTTACAATCAGAAGAGCGTTCCTCGAGCCACTGTGTAGCAATTATGGAAGTGTGGGGTGTCGCATTGTCCTACTCGAATTGCGCAAGGCCGTCAGAATTTGCAATGGACATGAATGGATGTCGGTGAAGAGATAGGATGCTTTCGTACGTGTCACCTGTCAGAGTCGTATCTAGACGTATCAGGGGTCCCACATCACTGCCTTCTATGTTTTCTGTTTTAATATTTTGTGACTAAAGCGTTATCGCTTCAAATTTCTTTTATATCTGACCAGTTTAAAAAATTTCTGATGAAGGCACTCTTAGAAGTGGTAGAAACCTAAGTCAAAAAGACTTCATTTTCTCGACAGAAAGCTGTGATTGTTTCACACGCCCCACACAATTACAGAGCCTTCACCAGCTTGAAAAATCCCCTGCTGACATGCAGGGTCCATGGATTTATGCTGTTGTCTCCTTACATGTACAAGTCCATCCGATCGATGCAATTTGAATCGAGGCTCCTCAGACAATAAAAACTTGTTTCCACTAATCAACAATCCAATATCGGTTATGACGGGCCCAAAAGTGGAGTAAACCTGTGTGTCGTGCAGTCCTCAAGGGTACACGAGTGGGCCTTCGGTTCGGAAAGCCCATATCGATGATACTTCGTTGAACGGTACGCACGCTGACAGTTGCTGCTGCCCCTCCATTGAAATCTGCAGTAATTTGCTAAAGGGTTGCACTTCTGTCACATGTAACGGTTGTCGTCGTTGGTCCTGTTCTTGGAGGATCTTGTTCCGGCCACATCGAAGTCGGATATTTGATGTTTTACCGGATTCTTGATATTGACGGTGCACTCGTGGAATTGCCATCGCAGCAGCCGTAACCGATCTAAAAACTGCGCTAGACACTTATTGTCTTATATAGACGTTGCTGATCGCAGCGTCGTATTGTGCCCATTTACACATCTCTATATTTGAAAACCCATGCCTATAAGAGTTTCTTTGATGCTTCAGTGTATGTAAATACTGAAAAACATTTAAACAAGAGGGTAACATTTAAACACAAGATTACCCAAAGATAATTACAAGAAGTTGCTTCCACAACCCAGTACTATGACAACGTTAAGGTTGACTGCTGATTCAAAAAGTTTACTAGATACAAATACTGCAGATGACGAATGTAGGGCGTTAGTCTACAGTCCACAGTCTCCGCTATAGCTGTCTCCCTGAGCAGCTAGGCCTAACGGACACCTCATTGGATGGGTACTGTAACTCTAAAACACAATTAAAAACAGGAGTTTGACAACTCGGCACAATAGTTGCCCTATTTACACCAGTAGGTCTAAATGTAAATTGAACTCCTTCACAGACACACACACACACACACACACACACACACACACACACAAACACACGCAACTCAAACCATACTAAAAGAAAAGCTTTATATATGGGTGGGCTGCGTTGTCAGCGTCCGTTACACGGTAAAATTGAATTACAGCTTTCTGTCGAGAAAATGAAGTCTTTTTGACCTAGGTTTCTACCACTTCTAAGAGTGCCTTCATCAGAAATAAAGCATTTTAAACTGGTCAGATATAAAATAAATTTGAAGCGATAACGCTTTAGTCACTAAATATTAAAACAGAAAACATAGAAGGCAGCCCTTAGTTACCTGCCCTTCTCCAACGCTACTTGAGTGGCGACAAGTTGTCCTCTCATGGAAATAGGGTACAATAATATCCCGCTGCGTACCACAACCCAAACAGTAACTCTGTTAGAATATAGTTGTTCCGCTTCCCATAGAAGAGGGTCTTCTGAACCTCAAAATCTCCAGTTTTGTTCATGCAAGACACCATTCAGGACGATGTGCGCTTCGTCTGTGAACCTGACCAGCCGACATAAAATTCTTCTTCATGAGTCATTGTGAGAATCTGGTTCGCAAGGTCAGTCCTTTTGGCGCACAGATTGTAGCCGTATGGTTTGAGGGCTTTGAATTTTGAGTGGAAACATGTGTAGGCTCTGTCTCAATTATTTAAGTGCACTGCAAAGCTTCAAACTAGTAACTACTGCAATTATTCAGTCGGATTTCCCTGGCGTTTGCTCTAGAATTCCAGATACATTCGAGACATCATCATGAGTAACAATACGCCCCACCGGATTAACAGCCACCCTTCCTGTCTCTTGAAATTTGGCGAAGAACTTGAGAATGTTTCCCGCATCGCTAAATTATGGAACATGCCGTAGGATTGTGTTCTGACTTGTGGTTCCCAATACCGGAAATGCATGGTTCTTCAGCCTCTTCGTTCGGAGAGCTAACGCCTTTTAACTTTTCAACGCTGTAGCTGACCGCTCTGAGCTGTGGCGGCATATTTATGGGTAACACATACTGCGATTAGGTTGCCATCTGTTGGCACCTTCAGAACAATTTCCAAACTTCTTATGATATTCTTACAGCTTTCACAATAAACATGCCGTTCGTTGCACGCGTCTCTCGATCTTAGTTTTCGTAATATTTAATTTTGCGTTGAGGAACACATTGCTGAACACCTTGTATACAACGAAGTACAGTACGATGTACCGCAGTGAAACAGTTTTTCTGTGTCATCCTCCGTTTCTGTGCCATCATCTTCAAATGGCTCTGAGCACTACGGGAGTTAACATCTGAGGTCATCAGTCCCCTGGACTTAGAACTACTTAAACCTAACTAACCTAAGGACATAACACATATCCATGCCCGAGTCAGGATTCGAACCAGCGACCGTAGCAGCAGCGCGGTTCCGGAATGAAGTGCGTAGAACTGCTCGGCCACAACGGCCGGCACCAAATAGCTTCTGTACGGTTGTCTTCGATCTGTTTACTGATTCAAAATGAGACCGAACTTTCTTAGGATTTTTTGTGAAGTCGCCACATATAATTCTCTATTACAACATGGAATTCTTTCAACCCATCTTGCTTGGCTATGGCACTGGTCCAATTAAGATACTCTGAGCTCAGCTCCTGATTAGTGACTGTTCGTCTGGCACACTTGACAGCCTCACAGTGACTTTTACACGGTTTTTCACACTCCAACAGTCAAATTATAGACAGCTTGCCACATCCACCTCCAAAGCACAATATGAAAACTTTTTAGGTACAAATAAACTGAGTTCACACTGTCAGAATACCGATGGCGTACACGACGTTCCTAGCTAGAGCTTCAAGCGAGCGGAAGGGAAATTGCTGACATGGCCAAAACATAAATATCTCCGATATCCTGGATGGGCGATTGTTTCGCATCAGTGGACATTGCTACAGGAGGGTCAAACACTCAAGCAGAAGTAGACCGCTGAAACTCAGTACTTACAAAATGGCTCTGAGCACTATGGGACTTAACATCGGAGGTCATCAGTCCCCTAGAACTTAGAACTAATTAAACCTAACTAACCTAAGGACATCACACACATCCATGCCCGAGGCAGGATTCGAACCTGCGACCGTAGCGGTCGCGCGGTTCCAGACTGAAGCGCCTAGAACCGCTCGGCCACTCCGGCCGGCCTTAGTACTTACATATTTAGCGAAAAAAGAAGAGAACAGTCACCAATAAAATCGCCGGCAAAAAAGCAGCTAAGCGGCTTAGTATTTTTCAAGATTAATAGCGTCATCGGTTACGGCTCGCAGCAAGTAGTTCCACATTCGCACCAATTACTGGCGGAGAGCACGGGCGAGGCTGGCGCCCCCGCCAAACTTGCTGTGCACGGGAGGATAACTCGAACGGATTTAATTTCGTTCGCAGCTGAAACGTTAGCCACTCATTAACGAAAATCTATAGCCGGCTTTTATCGCCTACAAAAGGAGCGCGTTTAACTTGGGCGTTTTGTTAAATCCCATTCATTCGCCGGCCAAGTAATTATAAATTCGGCGGACCCAAATGAGGAGCATTGTTCTCCTCCTCCCCGGTTGCGGACTGCGGGTCGCCCCCTCTTCAGCTCTTCAGAGAGAAGCCGCCGATCGCGACCTGCCGGCGGCTTAGCCGTCCGGACTCTTAAGGCGGTTCGCTGCTGTCGAAAGAGCTGCTTTCTCGGCACACGACTAAATTATAAGTCACAGCTAACGTTCAACGCACGTTGTTATATTGCGGTGTCGTATTCAGATACACTTTCGTACGTTGCACTATGTTCTCGCCCTCACACCTCACAACTGTCATAATTAATCGAACTGTAAGCTCCAACAACACTGAAATACATGGGAGTAACCTTCCGTAACGACCAAAAGTCTAATCCATACATACTATAAAAATTTATGTACGAATGTATGTATATAAGTATGTGCCACATCTCTTCCCAAATCACTGGGTCGATTTCAACCAAACATGGTGCACAAAGCACTTAGTGTCTGGAAAGATTCGCACTGTGGACAAGAATACCCTACCTATGAAAGGGGTTGGGGTGGGCGTGAAAACGATTACAGCACATGGCGCGCAAATACCCAGATTTTATTCTTCTTGTATTTGAGAATGACAGCACATAGTGACTTGCAACAAACTTTAGACAACATTTCAAATTAAAATGGTTCAAATGGCTCTGAGCACTATGGGTCTTAACATCTGAGGTCATCAGTCCCCTAGAACTTAGAACTACTTAAACCAAACTAACATAAGGACATGACACACTTCCATGCCCGAGGCAGGATTCGAACCTGCGACCGTGGCAGTCGCGCGACTCCGGACTGAAGTACCTAGAACCGCTCGGCTACCGCGGCCGGCCATTTCAAATCATTACAATACATTTCCTCGCTGACTACTCCCCACAAAATGATGAAAGGAAAATATTTTGTTGCATACTACATTTACCCTGTTCATGCAGTAAAACTACAGGATGAAGTATGACGTTTTAATTAATTTCTTATCTGCTACTATCTCTATTCGCAAAACATTTAGCAGACACTGTACACATACGAAGCATAATGTACTTTGTAAGTAGGCTGTTCAGGTTTTTATATTGGTAACGCCACGTAGCGCTCTGTATGAAAATCACTGGCTGTTCTGTGTGCAGTCTGTGGCTGGTTGGCATTGTTGTAATATTTGCTATTGTAGTGTTGGGCAGTTCGCTGTTAACAGCGCGTAGTGTTGCGCAGTAGGAGGTGAGCCGCTAGCGGTGGCGGTGGTGGATGTCGGGATATATATATATATATATATATATATATATATATATATATATATATATATATATATATATATAATGACTTTTGAACACGGTAGTTAGTGCCTTCAGTAGTTAGAATCCTTTATTTAGCTGACAGTATTGGCGCTAGCTGTATTGCAGTAGTTCGAGTAACGAAGATTTTTGTGAGATAAATAATTCCTGAAAGGTATAGGTTATTGTTAGTCAGGGCCATTCTTTTGAAGGGATTACTGAAAGTCAGATGGCGTTGCGCTAAAAATATTATGTGTCAGTTTAGTGATGATCAGAATGAGTAAAGAGACAAATGTCTGAGTACGTTTAGTTTTGCTCAGGTGTTTCAAAATCAAATAACGTAAGGTATTTATCAGCACAGTAATTCATAAATTTTTCTAAGGGGACGTTTCAACTTACAAAATTTTAGTATCGCACGACATATACTTGGTAAACATACAGCTACGGAAAAACAAAACTTCTGGGTGAAATTCGATAGAGATACATGTTAAATACGTACACAGACCTGTGCTAAATATGTGAAATAAACAGCTCCCTTGATCGATTTGAACCAAACATGGTACGCATAGCAGTTATTATCTGCGAAAAAATATTGTGGGGCAAAGAACCAGTAACCTCGTATTGAAATGTCGCTGACGACGTTAAGAGAGAACGGAGCGAGAAAGAGATGAGTAGACAAATGGCTCTGAGCACTATGCGACTTAACTTCTGAGGTCATCAGTCGCCTAGAACTTAGAACTAATTAAACGTAACTAACCTAAGGACATCACACACATCCATGCCCGAGGCAGGATTCGAACCTACGACCGTAGCGGTCGCTCGGCTCCAGACTGTAGCGCCTAGAACCGCACGGCCACTCCGGCCGACAGATGAGCAGACACCCAGGGAGAACGAGCAGATTGACATGGATACGGGGTGGAGTAGATGGTCAGAGAAAGGGAAGTGGAGGAGATGGACAGAAAGAGAAGTGAGGAAGAGATGGACTGAAGAAGAGGATGAGAATGAGATTTAAAGAGAAACGGTAACGGGGAACTTGTAACGCGCCGACTGGTGGGACTCAAGATCTAACTCAAAACGAAAAGGGCTCGTACTGTACCAACTTCGCGATGATGCCCATGTATGGATTCCTGCCGCGCAAATTTGCTTGAGCGAACCAATCGGCCACTACAGCAAGAATTAGGTACAGTTTTTGTATTGACAGTCGATGTTATGGCTGTGGATCGCTATCAGATCACAGAAGATTCCAATAGTAGCCGAACGCCTGGCAGACACTTGAATCCTAGCTTGTACAGTAGTTGCACTCTTAGACAGCAAATTTAGGACAGATCGACCCTTTCGTATTTAGTAACTGCAACGATAAACACTTGGAGACAGCAGACTCAAATGCTAGATAGTAACAAACAGCATTTTCACCATACGCAAAATTCGAGGTCGTACAGCAATGCTACTACACCACAAATAAATACACCTAAATATCAAAATGACACTGACCATCGCTATCTATCAGTAATGACGAGACTAGCGGAAACAGTGACAAGACACGCTATCTCCATATCGTCCAAAACAAGACATCAAAATTACTTCAATAGGATACCTGTTTATATTCTGTTGAGCTAAATTGTAAATCCAGCTTGCAATTGTCCTCATAAGCAACGACTTGCTACCAACGCAGAACAATCTCTCTGGAACCACCTCGTAAGCTTTTAACAACTTTTAACATTCATCTGAGATATGAAGTGAGTGGGAACACCGATTCATATCAAATTCGTATTTGGACAACGTTTATACCGGGATAAAGATAACTGAAGCAATAATTCTATTTCTTTCTATGCAGTCTAACGTTGCTACTTAAATAATGATACGTAAAGTATTCCACAGATTACCCACTACACCTTTGTGCGTATGATCGCTGACTTTTCGTAACAACTTCAAATAACTTCAACAAAAGAAAATTTGCCTGGATTTGGGCTAGGTATCTCAATACAAGATCAGATCTCGTTAGTGATCGAGTGCCAGCAAAGATTATACACCCACCACAGAAACGGAAATTCAAGAACAAACAAAAATATTAGCAAGAAACCTAGGCGCCACCGCCGCTTTTGCCTTAATCTTAATTAACAATTCTAACAAAACTGAGGCTCTTCAGGCGTTGGCACAACGCGACCCGCTAAAGTTCCCTAAATTAAGTCAGACCACTCGGCACTTCTACTAACCAAGTTTTTTGTTTAGCTACGTGTTGCTTAGTTCCTTTCTATTCCTGTCGCTTACCAACTCAGTCTACTGGTGTAATCTCTCATATCAAGGCGAAGCAGTTCGAATATGCAAGAGCCAATTCTACATCCGCTGTATGACCGTGGCATCCAAACCACAACCAGAAATGTGTTCGAGGCTTTCGCTTCTCGATTCACACCAGTCACTACAAAACCAAATCTCAAAAGCAGCCACCAACCCAATTACCTCTGGGTGAGCCGCAACCTCTAATCACACAACACGGACATGACATCGGGTTCTACCGATTCCCTACAAATCATCAAATGCAAATCTCTCTCTCTAACACGGCTCAAGCTGTATGTCACAGCAAAATAACCAGTCCTTTCTTCCGAACTGCCCACAGGACGAAAACCAATAGACCGCCAAAAAATCACAATTTCGTCAAACCAGTGTCTAATCCGCGACTGCGTCAAAATCACGGAACCTACATTTAGCCCGTAGCTCGGCCTTGGGAGGAAAAATACAGTCGCAGCTACGTCTGTCAACCAGAGCCTATACGACAAAGTTGCCTCAGTGTCTCCATAAACTGCACAAAATACTACACTGGCTTCACCAGCCAAACTCCTTCACCTCTCCCAAGCCTTAAACACCAGTAGCGGTGCCTCTACACAACACGCAGTGGGTCGGTTACTGTATCCGACCTGGACCTACCCCTTGATTAATTATGTCAGTAAGAGGTCTACGAGGAACTAACTATTTTCTGATGTCATACAATGGGAACTATTTACATGAACAAATACGCAACGCTACCCCAACTTTTGACAGTTAAATTATTCATTTTGGCCGTCGGGTATCGTCGATAGCTGCCGGCTGCGTCGAGTCGCTGACGTAGCATTTGTGGAATCAGCAATGGCGAGTTGTTACATCGCTGAAGCCGCGCGCGTTCTCCACCTGTTTTCTCTGTGGCGCACTCGGGTCACCTGGAACATGTTTATCGCCTTTTAATATATCACACACATATGATTATTGTATTCACCAGGAGCTATTGGACATTTACCGGATAGGTTGCTCAGCAATTGTAATGGCGAACGAAATCCGTGCTTTTGACACAGCACAAACGGACACAGAATGGGAACATGAGATGGACAGCAATGCAAGAAGGAAGAGATGGAGTGAGAGAGCGTGAGGAGGAGATCTACATCTGCATACAAACTCAGAAAGTTAGAGTACGGTGCGTGGCGGAGGGAACCTAGTATCACTATTAGTCATTTCCTCTCATGTTCCATTCGCAAACAGAGCGAGGGAAGATCTATTATCGATACGCCTCCGTATTATGCCTAATTTCTCCTTCTTTATTTTCATGATCCTTATGCTTAATGTCTGTTTGCGGCAGCGCACTCGTTCTGCAGTCTGCTTCAAATGCCGGTTCCCTAAATTATCTCAGTTACGTTTCTCGAAAATATTGCTGCCTCCTCTCCAGGGATGCCCACTTGAGTTGCCGTAGCGTCTCCGTAGCACTTGCGTATTGTCCGGACCTACCGGTAACAAATACAGTAGCCCACCTATGAATTGCTTCGATGTCTTCCTTGAATCCGACCTGCTCAATCAAACAACCAAATTAAATCGGCTATTGAGGACCCTGTAGATCATGCATAGACCTTACAATGCTTCTCCACACATGGCAATCTTGTATACTTCGGATCCAGTTGTCAAGGACTCCTTGCTGGCAACGGTCTCTCTGTAGCTCATCCTCCCATCGCTTTCTGAGTCTTCCGATTGGACGGGTACCATCAGGGCTTTCCATAAGTACGGATTTTGACCGAGAGGTGTCTGGTCACCTAGCAATGTGGCCCT
The DNA here is from genome assembly GCF_023864275.1 of Schistocerca cancellata. Lineage (NCBI taxonomy): Eukaryota > Metazoa > Arthropoda > Insecta > Orthoptera > Acrididae > Schistocerca > Schistocerca cancellata. Next base: position 418,172,688 of record NC_064634.1, on the reverse strand, counting down.
CCAAGCTTATTATCCGCGCTTTCAGTTTTTGAATGATGTTCGGTTGCTTCATCAGTTCATACGGTTCTTGGTTTTTTCTATGTCTCCACGAGCTCCCTTCCTGGACAGGCCTAAAAGTCCTTGTCATAATTTTTCTTTCGAACACCAACAAGTTTTCTTCATCCTTCTTTGTTGTGCTTAGGGTTTCTGTCGCATACAACACTACTGCCATTATCACGGTGTTGTACGCTCTAAGTCTGGTCTTAATTGATTTGTTCTTGGATGACATTATCTGCTTCAGACTGATATAAGTTTTAGACCCATTTACAATACGTTGGTTTGTTTCCTGTTTTAAATTATTTTGCCTGTTGTTCCATGTACCAAGGTATTTTAAATTTTCCACTTTAGCAAATTTCCATATCCCTACCTGTATTTATTTAGTAAAATTGCAGCCAAATAGCCATATACAGTTACTTTGCTTAACATTTTACATTTACATTTTACGATTTTGCATATTCATTTATCGATTTAACTTTTTTACTGCACAGTTCTATGTGATATGGTTCACAGGCTTCGTTACACAGTTCACAGACACATGTTGTGGTTGGGTCGTGATAAGTTTTGTTTTTGCAGATTAGATGATGAATGCCGTGAATAGAAAGTCTAGTTACGACATGTCGCTGTTCGAAGTTTGGTGCTGTCCATGAGCGATTCGTCATTGCTTCGGTGCCATAGAACTCCGGCCATATTTGTTCTCGTTTGTCCTCCATGATCTTCAGTTGCTTTCTGGAAGCCCTGGTGTGTGGCATCATATATAGAAGTCTGATGTCTTCAGTTAGGAATGTTTCTCTCGCTAGCAGGTACACTAGTCTAGATCTTGTTGTCTTTGAGAGACCTAGTGCTCTTTATAGATAAGTCGATTTTACCTTTTCTAGTGTTTCTAGATTTTTTTCTGTCAGGTGGTCCCATATAACCTCCATCCCATAGGCCAGGATTGGCAAGATTTTTGTGTTGAATAATTCATGGCTGTTTCTAGACTGAGTAGGCGGAAGTTTTTGATGTCCTGTATTGCTATTATTGCTTGGGTTGCACGTTCTGTTGTATGTTTTGTGAAGCATTTGGCTGTTGGTTGCAATGTCACTCCTAGGTATTTAAAGTCTGATGAGATTTTTATTTTTTGCACTCTGATGCTGATTTCCGCATTCTTGGGTGTTTTGCCTCCTTTTCTGAAAATTACCATTTCTGTCTTTGTTATGTTTATGTGTAGTTTGTATTCACTGCACCATTTGTCTATTTTCTCAATGATTCTTTGCAGCTTCTATATATCTGTTGAACCTACGGCTATGTCGTCAGCGTATGCATATACATATACATCTTTTTAATTTTCTCCAATTCGGAGTACTTCTTCAGTGGCAAGAATGTGCAGCTAAGGGCTCCCTACCTGTAATGGGATGTCATTAGGGGCTTTTCTTGATACCTCCATAACCTCAGTCTTTTCCGCATTAATCCGTAACCCGATCTTACTTGCATTATTTGCATAGAATTCACTCTGTGCAATCCGACCTATCATGAATCCGAAACACTCGAACATTACTCACGAAAAGGTCGGACTAGCGTTCTCTATGTGGTTTGCTTTAGAAATGAACCACACTTTCACAAAATTCTCCCCATGAACCGAAATCGACAATTCGCCTATCCTACCACAATCTCCACACGCTCGCTACATTTTATATTGCTTTGCATCCTTAGACCCTTGTATTTAAACGACGTCAGTGTGTCAAACAGGAAACTCCTAATGCTGTTTCCAAACAATACGGGTTTGTTTCTCCGACTAATCCGCAATAACTTACAGTTTTCTACATTTAGAGCTAGTTACCATTCACCACACCAACTAGAAATTTTGTCTAAGCTGTCGTGCGTACTCCTGAAGTCATTCAACATTGACGCCTTCCCGTACACCACAGTTTCGTCAGCAAACAACCGCAGAATGATGCCCACCTTGTCGGCTTGATCATTTATGTATATAGAAAATAATAGCGGTCCTATCAAACTTCTGCGTGGACATCCTGACAATTTCATTGTCTCTGATGAACACTTGGCGTCGAGGACAAATCTCTGGGTTCTACCACTTAGAAAGACTTCTAGCCATTCACGTATCTCGGAACCGATGTCATACTCTCGTGCCTTCGTTAGAAGTGTCCAGTAGGGCCCGTGTCAAATGCTTTACAGAAATCTACAAACGTGGGATCTCCCTGTTGTCCATCATCCATGGTTCGCAGTATGCCGTGTGACATGATAGCAAACTGAGTTTCGCAAGAGTGATGCTTTCTAAAACCATGCTGATTCATGAGAGGACAGAGAGAGGCGCGAGGAGGAGAGGAGGGATAAAGGGACAGACAGAGAGAAGGGGAAGAAGAAGATGGGATAACCGTTATGGAATATATACATGCTCGGGCAACGCCGGATACTCAGCTAATGAGCACATAAAACAAATTAACAAATTGTATAAAAAGCAGATTCCAGTCTGACATTGGCAAGATTTCCATTTTCCACTCTGCCTGTTATACAATAACTGTCATTAACCCAATATCAGATGCTTCTGACTGTTTGCTATGTTCAAGTCCTTTCCGCTGCAGTCGTAAATTTACACCGTCACGATTTGTGGGTGTATATATACGTACGCCTCTCATTTTAAAACGTAACCCTTATCGTTGTAAACACTAGCGAGAACAACGTTCCATATTTAACGCTTTAAAATACGTAAACATAAAGTATACTGGACAGAATATTGTTCCACCCAGGTTGAAACGACATTCTCCCATTTGCTGTAAACAGCTGTTTAAAGATATGCCGACATACAATGGCCGCTGCCCAGATGAAAGCACCTGTCGATTTGCGCCGGGGACACGGTGCCGAAGTATTTAAACATTGCCGGTGTGTTTAAATTATTATCATATAGAGTTTCACCTCGGACACGAAAATATTTTCATCGTTACATCATGTCACACACTTATAAATTGAAGTATAAATTGCTTTCAAGCATTCACATTTAAAACTTTCACAAGCTTCACGAGGTTGTAAGTTGACATATAATGAGTTATACATAAGCACGGGCTTTCTGGGTATTATTTGGCAACACTTACGCCATTCCATTTTCGGACATACACTGATAATAGTCTGTAAGACTCTTATGTTACGTAATTTTAATTGTTCGCTCAAAATACTGTCACACTTTTTTTAACACTTGCTGAGTGCACTAGAAAACTTTGTTTCTCCCTCGTATGCAGTATTTGTAATGCTTTGCTGGCCTCTGAGATACTGTGGATGGCCTCTTTAAAAAATGTTGCTACTGTGGAAATATTTTTGCCGCCCCAGGCCTGAAAATGATATGCAGCGCAGACTGAAACCGGTAGTTGGTAGTAAAAACTTAGGATCTTGGCGATTTTCGTTTATTTATTGCAACAGTTAATTTTTCAGACCACGCACTTTGAAAATTGTCTCATATCATTGCTTTGTGGTGCCTCATCTTATCCAACATTGATGTTTACTTTTGTTTCTTCGAAAACCCGCTCGATGCTGTCCAAAATTTTATAAATATACCACACCGAGGCCTATTTGGTTTTCCTCACTACTTCATCTCTGACCAAGGTAATATCCGTGCCGGTTGTGACACTAATTTTCTTTAACGTTTTTGAGCATATTGCAACTTTAATTTGTGGTTTGAAACTGTTGTTTTCAGACACTTGTCTCAATGTTCTTATTTCTATGTCTACTAGAGAGCTTCTGATGGAATGCTAGTGATCCGATGTATGGAATTGAGAGTCATAGCAAGAATCTTAAGGAATAAGTGGCTTACAAAACATGTCTTCGCCGATTCAAGTGTATTACTCATCAGTCTAGGACACTTACCACTTTGTATTTATACAGTAAATAGACGAGATCCAACGAAGAGCAGCGCGATTCATCATGGGACCTGTTTGCCGATGCGAGAGCATTACGGAAATGATCAACAAACAGCAGTGACAGACGCAACAGGAGAGGCATTCTACATCACGGAGAGGTTTACACTAGAAATTCCGAGAAAGTACGTTCCGGAGAGATTCGGACAACATATCACTTCATCCCAGTTACGTCTCGTGAATTAACCACAATGAGAAAATTCGAAAAATTAGAGCTAATACTGAAACTAACCGATAATCATTCTTTTCATGCAGCATTCACAACGCAGGTAGAAGAGATGGGAGAAGCAGATAGTGGTGCCAGAACTACCCTCCACTACATCTAATTTGGTAGTTTATAATGAACAGACGTAGATGTCACATTATGATAAATACGTATGCACGAGAGGCACTCAACTTGCAAGTTCTAAGTTTCTTTTCCTAGCAAGAGTGAGAGAAAATGGAAACACGCTATTTGGCTTAAAATACGTGGACTCTCTTTGTGTATGCATCATAACTACGACAGTAGTGTATGGCACACATTACTCCAGCGGTCGCAGAGAAAGTGGGGTGTGCTTTCCATACTAGACATCGGCTGGAGGATAGCGAGAATTGTATGAGTCCTGGAATGGTGGTACAAAAAATGTTAATAATTTGTTCCTGCGTGTGACATGTCAAAAAAGGCCGAACGATACACGACAACGAACTAAAAAAGTCTCAGACTCATACCACCCAAAGGGACAATATGATCACACGTGTGGACACGTTTGCCTAGGGCACTATAATGACATGTGACAGCTACGAAGATATCCTGACGTACAGCCTAGTTCCGATATTGTGATAATAACAGATGCAAAAGGCTGCCATATCGTCGTGTATCAAAACAACGCACCAGTGCACCACGTAAAAACGACATAATAGTTTATTCGTGAATGTGTTGTAGCTATTTATCATGCCACTCCGTGGTCAAATGCCTTCCATTCGGGCCCTGTTGTGGCATCGATTTTTCTTTGGTCAAAAGAGACTCTTAAGAAAGCCTTTGGAATCGTGTTGACGATGTTGCGGAAAGAGTGTACGGTTGCGGGGAGAAATAAAAAAAATTAAATTGTTATTTCATGTATTCTGTAACCTCGTCATTTGCCTATGGCTCAGCCACGAACAATAGAACAATATATAACGGGTTGGCGCTCATCCCATATGCCACCAATACAACGGCAGAAGTTACACCACAGCAGCTGCCGTGGTAAAAGTACTATTTCTCCTCCGGAAGTCACGTGCCACTACCGAGCTTTTTCGGCATTCTTTCACCGGATTCCTTTATAGGATGCCAACTCGACGCTCTCTGGAAGCGACAACGAGTGTTCATCGAATGTTCACAGTTTCCGGTACTTTGGTCTTAACGCCGAACTCTGTGTGGCCCTTTTTACAAATTTCCATTCGCCAACCACACAGTACTCTCTGAAAATTATGATGGTGACATTCGTGACTCATCAGCTGAACCTTGTGCCGTGCACGCCACGTCCAGTCATCGCGAGTGCATAAGATACAGGCTACATCCATTACAAAAGAACAGTAGTAAGTAGTCTGTTTGTATGTTGGCAGCGATGTAGACTGTAATTAATATCGCTGACAGCGTTCTTCGCCCTGAGTAGGAGACTCTGTGGTTGGACGGTCTAGCAGTTAGTAGTTAGCGAGGGGACGACTTGGACATGTGTCCTTCGTGGAGACTCAGAGTTGGTAGGACATCCATTGTAAAATGATGATGGATGTAGTTTGTAATGTTTGGATAATGGAATTATTGAGGAATATATAATTTTTGGAACTGGATATCACATGAGTAAGATAAAATCTGCTAAATGCATTGTGCGCCCTTTAACAAAATTCTTCTTTTGATAACCATATTCCTCCTAGTAGTTACAACCTATAATAGTTAGAATCTCTTTATTTAGCTGGCTGTAGCTGCTGCTTGACGTAATTGCTGTAGTTGGTGTTATGAAGATTTTCTGTGAGGTAAGTGACTTATGAAAAAGTGTGGGTTATTGTTAGGATTTCTTCCAATTCAGGGCCATTCTTTTGAGTTAATAATTTGAATTCATGTTGTCATTGTACAGCCGTCAGACTGGGTCCGGCTTGTATATTGTGGGTAGTAAATAAATAGGTTAAGTTTGAGTTGTCATTGTCAGGGAAAATTACGTCGGTAAGTGTTAAAATGATAAAAATAAGTAACGAGACAGTAGCAGAAGTTTCACTCAGCAGTTTAAGTAAACAATAAGAAGTTTCAGATACTCAGTTATTCCAGTGGACGGACACAAAGAAGTTTCACAGTAAACTCACGAACCACAGCTAGCATAAACGACGACTCGAGACTTCTAAGAAACTGGTACTGTTCATGTGTCAATCTCCTATCACATTCTGACGATCTTTTAGTAGCTCTATTGGGTAATTCTGCAGCTGCCAATCGAAGAACATGCTTGATGTGTTGTGTTAATGAAATTCTGTTGTTAGTTGGCGACCTGGACACGTCCACTCACCAGTAGGGCACAACACCCACGTCAGCACTTAACAGTGTGCCTGTAGTGTCACTTGCGTAGCTGCGAAACAGTTCTAAGAAACACATGTCTGTGATACAAAGTTGTCATTGCTGGTTCTGTCAAGGATCTTAATAATTTTGAAGTAACTTTGTCAACTCTCGGTGCCTTTTTTGGACCTAGGTCATTCAGCGCTCTTCAATTTTTTTTTAGAAGTCGTGGGCGTGAAAGAAGGAAATAAAATAATTGAAGTTAGTCAGGCTTCATGCTTCCGTGGCAGAGACGGCTACATTTCTAAGTCCAGTGGAATACAATTACCTGTGACAACGTAGTGTGCCTGTCTCTTGTTTGCGTTGACGCTATTGTCTCGAAGCGGCGCTGGAATGCAATCAGCGAGCGGCGCAAACCTTTAATTCCCGCGATGGCGACCTGGAGGCGTCGCGAAGTGCTCTTTGTAAATTGGACACGACGCCGCGACGAGGAGGACAGGCTAGCCGGCGACGACCGCGCGGCCTCCGACGGCTCTAAATTGCATTTCTCGGCAAGCGAAGAACGAAGAAAGTTGTGCCTTACTAGGCCCAAGATCGCCGACGCTGAGTTCTTCCCGTGGACTCGAAGAAATTGAAAGCAATAACTACAGGTACCAAAGAAATTGTCACGCAAACTGATACAGGATTGAAACTGAAGTTGAAACCTTCTGGGTTATCAAGCCACGCGATACTTCTATACGATCGATGTTTCGACCGCTTTGCTGAGATCTTATTCAGGATCTTCTAATGTCCGCTGTGGTAGAGTCCACTGTCTCGGTCTCTTATAAAGGATGAGTTTCTCGCTCTTATCCTGGAGAAGTTCGATTAATGAGTAAAATTCCTCAGGATGCCATTGGTGGGCCAACATAGTTGAATAGTAAGTGAAGTATTCCTGCACTAACGGCGAAAAAGTGCGATTCTTCTCGCTACTATTCTTGAGTCTTCGTCATCCAGAGTAGAGTTATTTGTTAATTCTTTCTGCTGCTTTTGGTGGGCCAGCGTCATTGGATGGAAGCTAAACAGGCAGATTAACATATGTGGAGTGTTTAGTGATGGGCTCCTGGTCGATGTTTGTATTGCTCGCACACCACGGACGCCTATTCACTTCCAGGATGGATGAGAGCCACGAATATGTTACAGTTCTGGGTGGAGATTTTAATTTGCCGGATATAGACTGGGAGACTCAAACGTTCATAACGGGTGGCAGGGACAAAGAATCCAGTGACATTTTTTTAAAGTGCAGTTAAACAGAGAACCGACTCGTGGCGATAACATATTATACCTTCTGGTGACAAACAGTCCCGAACTATTTGAAACAGTTAACGCAGAACAAGGAATTAGCGATCATAAAGCGGTTACTGCATGGATGATTTCAGCCGTAAATATAAATATTAAAAATGGTAGGAATATTGGTTCAAATGGCTCTGAGCACTATGGCACTTAACTGCTGTGGTCATCAGTCCCCTAGAACTCAGAACTACTTAAACCTAACTAACCTAAGGACATCACACACACCCATGCCCGAGGCAGGATTTGAACCTGCGACCGTAGAGCTCACGCGTTTCCCGACTGTAGCGCCTAGAACCGCACCGCCACTTCGACCGGCATCGTAGGAATGTTTTCTGTTTAGCAAAAGTGACAAAAACCAGATTTTAGAGTACTTGACGGCTCAACAGAAAAGTTTTGTCTGAAGTACAGATAGTGTTGAGAATCAGTGGACAAAGTTCAAAACCATCGTACAATATACATTAGATGAGTATGTGCCACGCAAGATCGTAAGAGATGGAAAAGAGCCACCGTGGTACAACAACCGAGTTAGGAAACTGCTGCGGAAGCAAAGGGAACTTCACAGCAAACATAAACATAGCCAAAGCCTTGCAGAAATTCGAAAGTAAAGTTCTATGTACTGAATTGGCAGAAAATCCTAAGAAATTTTGGTCTTACGTCAAAGCGGTAGGTGAATCAAAACAAAATGTCCAGACACTCTGTGACCAAAATGGTACTGAAACAGAGGATGACAGACTAAAGGCCGAAATACTAAATGTCTTTTTCCAAAGCTTTCACAGAGGAAGACTGCACTCTAGTTCCTTCTCTAGATTGTCGCACAGATGACAAAATGGTAGATATCGGAATAGACGACAGAGGGATAGAGAAACAATCAAACTCGCTCAAAAGAGGAAAGGCCACTGGACCTGATGGGATACCAGTTCTATTTTACACAGAGTACGCGAAGGAACTTGCCCCCCTTTTTGCAGCGGTGTAGGTCTCTAGAGGAGCGTAGCGCTCCAGAGGACTAGAAAAGGGCACATGTTACCCCGTTTTCAAGAAGGGACGTCGAACAGATGTGCAGAACTATAGACCTATATCTCTAACGTCAATCAGTTGTAAAATTTTGGAACACGTATTATGTTCGAGTATAAAAACTTTTCTGGAGACTAGGAATCTACTCTGTAGGAATGAGCATGGGTTTCGAAAAAGAAGAGTCTGAAACCCAGCTCGCGCTATTCGTCCACGAGACGCAGAGGGCTATAGACACGGGTTCCGAGGTAGATGCCGTGTTTCTTGACTTTCGCAAGGCGTTCAATACTGTTCCCCACAGTCGTTTAATGAACAAAGTAAGAGCATATGGACTATCAGACCAATTGTGTGATTGGATTGAAGAGTTCCTAGATAACAGAACGCAGCATATCATTCTCAATGGAGAGAAGTCTTCCGAAGTAAGAGAGATTTCAGGTGTGCCGCAGTGGAGTGTGGTAGGACCGTTGCTATTCACAATATACATAAATGACCTTGTGGATAACATCAGAAGTTCACTGAGGCTTTTTGCGGATGATGTGTTATATCGAAATGTTGTAACAATGGAAAATTGTACTGAAATGCAGGAGGATCTGCAGCGAATTGACGCGTGGTGCAGGGAATGGGAATTGAATCTCAACGTAGACAAGTGTAATGTGCTGCGAATACATAGAAAGAAAGATCCCTTATCATTTAGCTACAGTATAGCAGGTCACCAACTGGAAGCAGTTAATTCTATAAATTATCTGGGAGTACGCATTAGGAGTGATTTAAAATGGAATGATCATACAGAGTTGATCGTCGGTAAAGCAGATGCCAGACTGAGATTCATTGGAAGAATCCTAAGGAAATGCAATCCGAAAACAAAGGAAGTATGTTACAGCACACTTGTTCGCCCACTGCTTGAATACTGCTCACCAGTGTGGGGTCCGTACCAGATAGGGTTGATAGAAGAGATAGAGAAGATCCAACGGAGAGCAGCGCGCTTCGTTACAGGATCATTTAGTAACCGCGAAAGCGTTACGGAGATGTTAGATAAACTCCAGTGAAGTCTCTGCAGGAGAGACGCTCAGTATCTCATTACGGGCTTTTGTTGAAGTTTCGAGAACATACCTTCACCGAGGGGTCAAGCTGTATATTGCTCCCTCCTACGTATATCTTGCGAAGAGACCATGAGGATGAAATCAAAGAGATTAGAGGCCACACAGAGGCATACCGACATTCCTTCTTTCCACGAACAATACGAGACTGGAATAGAAGGGAGAACCGATGGAGGTACTCAAGGTACCCTCCGCCACACACCGCCAGGTGGCTTGCGGAGTATGGATGTAGATGTAGATGTAGAATATGGAAGCCTACATCCGTCCTCTTTATTGAAATTATATGCGTTCTTTGAAATTTCAACCGCTTTCCGGACTTCTCTTCTATGAAATTTAGCTTCTTTAGCCAGCACGCGTACGTTGTTGACATCAATGTCCAGGCAACAGTTCTCGTGATGTTCCACTACCGAAGATTTTGCACTCTGTATTAGCCGCTAGTGACGTTCGTGTTCCTTTATGCGTTCTTTTACAGCTTCCTCGTCCAGGCTATATACGCTGTGTCACACCCTCACGTCATTTCTGCGAAATATGGTATTCAGAATTATTCCTCCACTCAAAATAAAATAAGAGACTTTTTTGCGATGCAACAAAGATGCATCTGATTACCTCCATACTGAGGGCGCCTATGAATTCACGTGCTGCCGCGGCAAAAAGCATATACGTGAAACGGAAAGAAATGTTAAAGAACATATAAAGGAACACGAATGCCACAGGCGGCTAAACCAAAGTGTGAAATACGCGATAGTGGAACATAATGAGAGCTGTGGCCTTGACATTGATGTCAATAACAATAAAAGTCCAAGAAGCGATTGAAATTTAGAAAGATGCGCGTAACTTCAATAGAATGGACGGTTATACGCATCTGCCTTCGTAGCTCCCCGTCATCCAGGAAGTGACTTCGCAGCCGCGGCGTGGTTGCAGTACAAACAACGACCAACATGAGTTCACTTCCGCCTATCGCGGCGTTCGCAAGTTATACCCAGTGCGCTCCGGATGGCAGTGACTTGTTTACGTTCCACGAACGACTATGGTGCTTCGTACTCTTCGCGTTATTACTGGTATTTCCCTACTCATATCGTCGTGTTTCGAGGAGAGTCGTTTACGTGCATTACGGTGTATTGCGAGTCTTTCCTTCGTCACACGTTCGCGACGGTAGTTCTATATAGTTCCCCGTGAAATGGCCGATCCCCCTGATAGGCGTCAGGTCATACAGTCGGCACTAGTAATCCGCCATCAACACGCACCGACATACGTTCCATTGCCACCGATGTCCGACTCTCCGATGGTGAGATACAACAACGTGAATAACCACTACCTGATACACAGCTTCTCCGACAACAATAATAATAACAAAAACAGCTCCAACATCAACCCGAACAGCAACTTCAGCACCACCATCAGCTGCAACTTCTGTTTCAGCAGCAGCAACTGGCTCAACAGCAGCAGTTTCAACTACTGCAGCTAAAAATACAACAACTCTAGCAGTATCACCGTCAACAACGACAGTTGCAATCAAGTTAGTAAACAAGTTAGCTATCCCAGCGAGCATTCCAGCTTCGTGCCTGACGCTAGTACATCTGCAAGTCATCAGCAGGAATGTGGTCGCCTTAGTAAACGGCTGTAGCCGACTCACCTCCTGTCCCAGACTGTGATGTGCGTGAGTTCTCGGTTCGGATCCATCTTTTAGTAATGATACACTCCAGTTAACCGTTGACACCCACTGCTACGGTCGTAATGTCAAGTGCTAACAATTGGTAGAGTCGATCAGATGCTGGCTCCTACATTGTCTTTGTGAAGAGTTTAGATATGAACGTTTGAGAACACCACCCTATGTCGAAGGCACGTTGTTATTGTACTATAATTCTCATCTCAAGCATGACATTGTTGACATTAGACGGTCAGGCAGTAATAGAGCGAAGATAGAAGTGAGAACTGCTTGCGGTAGTCAACGCTTTGTCAGAAGTCCCTGTTTTCAAAGATCGTAAGTTTAATATTTATATTCCTAACTTCCTGCTCAATACGTATGGCATTATTCGTGATGTAGCATCAACCTGACAGACAAGGAGATCTTATATGGATATAAGGGTTACAGTACAGTACTCGTGGCTGCCGCATCGAGGTCACGAAATGGGGCAGAGGCAGTTTCAGATAAGCCTTTACAGGCTGACGATAATTTATGGATTTGTTGTTTTAGCTTGACGATGTCCACTATGGACAAATGATAGTTACTTTTATTCAGAAGAAGGTTGGGTTATCCCGATTGAAACCTAGGTAAGTATTGGTAATCTTTACAACTGAGGCTGTTGACTTTTAAAATTAAACTTATTATATGGATATGGTGTCTGTTCTTTCGGACATGTCCAAAAGACCAGACACCATATCCATATAAGTACGAGGGTCAGTCAAAAAGTAATGCCTCCTATTTTTTTTCTACGTTTAATTGTCAGGAAATTTAAATGCAATTACATAGGTTGAAAACCACAACATTGAGGATCATTTTGTCATTTTTCAATGTAATCTCCGCCCATCTCTACAGTTTTGGTCCATCTTTGAACAAGGGCATGTATCCCAGCACGGTAAAAATCACAGCTCTGCTTCCTAAGCCATTGACGCACGGATGTTTTGACGGCCTCCTCATCTTCAAAATGAATCCCACGATGAGCTTCTTTTAGTGGCCCGAACAGATGGAAGTCTGATGGTGCCAGGTCAGGGCTGTATGGGGGATGAGGCAAAACTTCCCATCCAATTTTGACAATCTCGTCAGAGGTGTGACGACTGGTGTGTGGTCTTGCATTGTCATGCAAAAGAAGAACATCTGCCATTGATTTTGTTGGGCGAACTCGCTGAAGACGTGCTTTAAGTTTGTTGAGGGTTGTGACGTATTGAACAGAATTTATTGTGCATCCCTGCTCCAAAAAATCAACCAGAATCACACCCTCTGTATCCCAGAAAACTGTTGCCATAACTTTCCCTGCCGATCGCACAGTTTTGAATTTTTTCTTCCTCGGCGAGCTTGTGTGACGCCACTCCATTGACTGCCTCTTTGATTCGGGTTCAAAAAAATGCACCCATGTTTCGTCCCCGGTCACAATTTTTTTCAGAAACTCATCTCCCTCCAAACGGAAGCGCTGCAAGTGTTGGGAGGCTATTGTTTTCCTTGCCTCTTTATTCTGATCGGTTAACATTCTTGGAACCCACCGTGCACAAACTTTTGAGTACCCCAATTGTTTAATAATCGTGATCACACTGCCTTTACTAAGAGAAATAATGCGACACACTTCATCTGCAGTCACCCGACGGTCACCACGAATGATGTCATCAACTTGCTGAATGTTGTGTGGAGTCACTGCACTCACCGGCCTGCCGCTCCGCTTTTCGTCAGTCAACGGTGTTTGCCCTTCAGCTTCCTTACAACGACGAACCCATCGTCTAACAGTGCTGACATCCACTGTCACAACACCATACACCTTCTTCAGTCTTTCATGAATGCGTATGGGCGTTTCATTTTCTGCATTCAAGAATTCAATCACACAACGCTGTCTCAAACGAACATCGATGTCGGCCATCTTACAAACTTCTGCTGTGCTGCCACCTGTTGACACAGAAAGTTACTACTGCAGTGGATTGCAGAAGAAGGTTTGAGGAATGGCGCCAAATTCAAATTTTTCACTTAACTTAATTTCTTTAAGTAGAAAAAAAATGGGAGGCATTACTTTTTGACCGACCCTCGTATATACCTCTGTCAATACCGACCATGACCTTCTTCTTCTGTGCGGATGGACACGTATTACCCGAACTCTTACGGGACTTGGTAAGAATGTCTTCCACGATTAATGAGTGTGTTGTGTAGGGACACTACGAACGTAGTGCGTGGACATATAAGGGGAGAATGTGGGTCTCGCGGGAAGCGTGCGGGAGACAGTCCCTGCAGTCGCACTGTCCTCTGTGCCCTCGGTGGCTCAGATGGATAGAGCGTCTGCCATGTAAGCAGGAGATCCCGGGTTCGAGTCCGGGTCTGGCCACACATTTTCACCTGAGCCCGTTGGTACGTATCAACACCCGTCAGCAGCTGAAGGAATTAATACGTAATTCTAATTTCGACAAGGAGATAGTTCACGCAATGGAGAGCATATATCCTGAATGAGATTTTTCATTCTGCTGCGGAGTATGCGGTGATATGAAACGTCCTGGCAGATTAAAACTGTGTGCCGGACCGAGACTCGAACTCGGGACCTTTGCCTTTCGCGGGCAAGTGCTCTACCAACTGAGCTACCCAAGCACGACTCACGCCCCGTCCTCCCCGTCCACAAGCTGTGAGGACGGGGCGTGAGTCGTGCTTGGGTAGCAGTTGGTAGAGCACTTGCCCGCGAAAGGCAAAGGTCCCGAGTTTGAGTCTCGGTCCGGCACACCGTTTTAATCTGCCAGGAAGTTTCAGCATATATCCTGTAGCAAATATCAAACGATACACTACGAAACATCATTCACTTCCTGAAAAAATGGGCCCATTCCATTCTTTCTGGTCACATATTGTTATTGTAGGGTCGCATTGTCCAGTGTAACCGTACGTCGCTCCAGTCATTCAATGTAGAAATTGCAGGCGCTTTCATCGTCGAGCAAGCCAATGTAGAAGTCATACTCGTTGCAGAAAATGTGGTGGTCCACTCATAGCGGATTCAGGTACGGCACCGTTAATGAGGTGTTAAAACTTTTCTGCTTCGCTCCCAGTGATAGAAAATTCATGCGCGGCCTTTCTCCATCAACGAGAGCCCCAACAGGCAAAAGCCTACGCCAAGTCGTGGAGGGTAATTGGTACCCCGTAGCTCTCCGCTGCTCTCCGACAGCCTCCTAGTCCCCAAAATACATTAGATTTCCCGCCTCTACCTCCAAGTCATTCCTTGCAACCAATCGTGGCATTACAAGATTCTTCTACGCGATCAACGCCGTCGCCGGTGGCGCCCAGTTAGGCCCTCCCCTCAAGGTGCCGGGCATTGTCACCATGACGTTGAGTTGGCAGAAGGATTGACTGTCATCTCTGCCACGAGAGATACATCGAAATGGCGTGCGTCCTTGGCCAATCGGGCGACAGGGTTTCTAAGACATTCGTGGCGAACATTGTTTGTCTCATCATAACTTCCAAGTCCTGCTACTGCTCGACTAATATCCTCCTCAGTACGGTCAACAGCCACCACCACTTTGTAATAACAACGAATATGTCATAGAAAAGATCTCGTTTATGATGCAACTCTTAGAAAACATAGTCTCTACGACAACTATTAACGACCCTACTTACACCTAGAAGTGGCGGGGTTTAGGATCCTCAAATGCAATGCCCGATCTGCGATTGTCTGTAAGGAAATCCTTCAACATGAACTTTGGAAGCGGTAAATGGCTACCATTTCAGAGGTGTGGTTTCAACCGGTTTCCGTTGTCTGCTTCCGAGGGTCCAAGGTTTATTGCTGAGAGAGACGATGGTCGATGATACGTCCCACTCTTCCTTAATAATGGCTTGTATCATACCGCAGTAAAGATATCCCAGCTACCTAAGGTCTTATATTACCTTTGAAGAGCGGTACGCTCTGGTTTGGCAGTTGGAATGTACATTCTTATTTTCTGGGTGTTTTGACGCGCACAAGCGACTGTGGCGCTGTGCCTAAAATGTCCGGTTGGGTGACGGGATCCTTGAGATTCTCGATGAGTTCAGTCTTATCCTCCTCAATAATGGATTCCTTACGTTACTTCCATTGCTTGGACAGGGACCTAACGCCGTCGATTTGACTCTGTGTTAGGCCTCACTTTCTTTATTTTCTACATTAACAACTATTTCCTATTCTATGTGGTTTAACCACCATGCTCTTCTTCTGTCGACTTTCACTATAGGCCATCTCGTAAATAAAACGTTTTGCAGCCAGACTAGTGATGGTATGGCGCACTAATAGATCATCAACTATCGTCATTCTCCATCTTTTCGCCAACGCAAGTAAGGTGCATTACGTTCAGAAATTAATACAATGTGGCAGCACAGCATTCTATTCTATAGAAGAGGACAATGAGTGGCACCAGTCGATCCCCGGTTCCCTTATGCGACCGAGAATATTCGCGTCGAGCACCGAAGGCTGGCTTCAGTCGTCTTGAAGAGCGTACCACGTGGGAGAACTATGTTGACTACAAACTTATGGATGCGTCCACTAAGCGCTTTCTCAAGGCTGGCAAGAAAGAACAGCGGTGCAAGTACTGCGAATAACTACCTGTGCACTCTCCTGTTTGACGTGCTTGATCGATGGTGAACTCTTTCGAACGGAAACCGGCACCTCCAAAGCGGCTGCAGATCTGGATGGACCAGTTCGCCGCCATTGTCGCAAGTCCAGCTTTTGCAAAAACAGACATAATGTCTTACGGGATAACCGCAATCAGTGATTTTATAATGTTACTTAAAATTTTTTTTATTATTCATATGACCGGTTTCGGTTCATTCAGAACCATCTTCAGATCTGTTATTTCAGTTACAGGAGTAACCCGTCCAAATCAGCCACTTGCACATGCTACGTCACATCATGTCACATCACGTCATGTGACGTAGCATGTGCAAGTGGCTGATTTGGACGGGTTACTCCTGTAACTGAAATAACAGATCTGAAGATGGTTCTGAATGAACCGAAACCGGTCATATGAATAATAAAAAAAATTTGCAATCAAGACGGATTTTAAGTAACATTAGCAAGTCCAGCTGCCATGCCGAAACCCATCGATCTCGCAGCAGTAAGTGCCGCTGCCAATCTGCTAGAGGGTTTCGCTCTTGCCGAGCTCCAGATTGCCCTGACATACTTACCAGATATATCGCCTGGCTATGACCAGATCCACTCCATGGTTCTATATGATTCTACATTTGTGTGACGATGTCAAACGTGTTCTTGTGAACATCTTCAATGACATCTGGAAGCCTCAAATATTGGTGCCCATACTGAAGCCTTGGAAAGACCCTGGTCAAGCGACATCGTATCTCCCGACTGCAGTGTCGTCCTGCCTGTGTAATAGATTCAAACTTTTTCTCAAGCTTCGATTAGAATGGTGATTGGAACATGAAAACCTGCTCCCGTGGATGCAAAACGTCTTCCGTAAGGGCAAAAGTCTACGTGGCGGAGTTACTTGCAACCTGGGAAGCATTTCATTATGGTGTCCGGAAATTCAAGTTAGTCCCGATAGTTACGGACTCTCAGTGCATGCTGCGAAAATTGCAACATCCCTCGTTCGATAAACAGAAATAAGAGATTTGCTGACCTTGAGCATTGCCGTCCAATTACTCCGGATCGAAGGACATCATGTCATTCTCTATAATGAAACTACTGAACGCCTTGCCAAGAGGAGTGTTATAGAAGTACAGTACCACCCAACGCCGATTCCGTATACGAATCTCATATCGACGATAAGGAATGGTGCTTATCGCTCTTGCAAGTGTAAATAGCAAGTATCTCAGCACTTTAAGGGCTGCCATCTGCCGGCCATACAACCGAATATCTCTTCTCGACCATGGTTCGTCTAAGTGCAGCTTGGTAGACTTCATGTGACTTCTATCATTTGCATGAAGCTAAGATACGAATGCTACACCGCGCACGTATATCGATTGAAGATTAACGCTTCTGGACACTGGGATAGTTACTAAGCGGCAGCAGCGGATAGCAACCACATCATGTTAAAGTGTTCCAAGTACACAACTGCACAATCACTCTTGCATAAGAAATTGGTTGCGGGAGGCTACCCCCACCCCACCAGTGTTCCTATTTTATTTCACCATTCTGCTAAATATAGCTTTTCTCAGACCATTTGAAAGCCACCGGCGCCCAAATTTAACTTATGAGTTGCCGAAGTCTTCATTTTAACATGGCATCACCCCTGTTCGTAAAGGGGTGCGTAATTTGTCAGTCTTCGATAATTCGCTCGAGCATTAGTTGCAGGAACCTCACACTTCACTACGCTTTAGCTGCTTCTTGTAATAACTGTAATTTATTGATGTTTGTTCTTTTGTAAAGTCTCTTCGCAACGCTTAGAGAAAGCTACAAGTTCAGTACAACATACGTTTACTGAACTCACGTGTTCGATTATGATTTCTGCTCCTGTCCAGCTTACTTACGACGGCAGCTGCAGCCCCAGTCTGTAGCCCACCTCTCATTACCATTGTGTACGAAGTGGTACACAACACTTACTCTGCATTTCACACCACAAACGTCTTGAGAAATGTGTAGGCGATTCACTGGCTTGTTCAATCTCTTGATTTGTCACCCGTAGAGCATGGGCAAAGCATACACTTTAGAACTCCAACCAAGAAGTTATCTTGGCGGTATGTCCGGACATGTGTTTCAGGACAACACTGAATAGCTGTTTACTCGCCCACCCGAAAGTGAACAAGTGTGTCTTCATGCCCCTGGGGGTCACAGCTCGTAATGAAGATGATGACGGTCGTCAGTCAAGGATGGAACCAAAATAACCAGAACTCAGCAGATTATGTAAATTGTAAGGTGGGTTAATGATGCGAGATTGGCACGAAATTTTGCCACAGTTCTGACCGACGCCCCCGCGGACGTGACACAAGATGGGAAGGTTGTCACTCCCCTTCATCTTACCCACATCTGACTCCTTCTCTTTCGCCTCTGCGATGGACGTCATCATTGCGACGCGGAGGACCGAAATATCGCTGTATACTAATGGGTCGAGAAAAACATGTCAGAATCAACACAAAAAGGCCTCTGGATGTGGATTGGAGGCCATCAATGAATTTTCGTGTTCTCACATTTCGCGGTCGTAAACGACTGCTTGTAGTGCGACGTGAAGAACAGTCATTCAATGTAACCATTGACACTGTTGGGAGCCACGGAACGATTCACCCTTCTCTAAGGACTTTTTGGAACTGCAAGCACAATGAACTAGATCTAATCCCTTTGAAACGTAGCACTATTGCAATTCTTATTCTGGTTTACAGAGTGAAATCACTAGGGACTGTTCAAAACCTTTCGAAGAAACTGGAACCTAATCCGAAGCAGTAAACGGTGATAATCCATGTACCAGCCCTCCTGTCTCACCGCCCTTTGTAGAATGATATTGTGGTAGTATGACATTGACCGGTATGTTGATAAAATGACAAAAGATCCCACTCACACCAGATCAGCCACACCCTCACTGCCACCTGTGTACCTTTGGCCCTCTACGACGGCATAAACTGACTACTGACGATGGGCCAGTGGGATAGGCAACTTAGGCAACCGGTTGAACACAGCCTCAGCTGAGTGTCGCTGTATCCCTGCATTAGTGCCTTCTGCCCACATATGAAATCTGTGGAGTGTCGAAAGTGTTGCCCACCCTGCCAGCGTGTAGTCATCTCTGAGACCATGTCTCTGTAGAGCGACATTATTAAAGTGCTCAACAAAGGTATGTGGGTGGCAACCGAGCGTGTGTCTAAAGTGTAGGAACTTAGAGTCTCTTTCCGTTTTATCAACACATATCAATGACGCTCTTTCAATTGATCACGGTACAGGAGAGAGAGGAACATGATGGCTGAGAAAGTATAACAACCTTTGCTGCTTTGGATCATGTCTAAATTTCATCTAATAATTTTGAACAGTACCTGCTGGTTCCACCCTGTACGCCAGAACACCAGTTGCTCTCTTGCCATACTCCAAAGTGGCCAGATCTCGTTCAGTGGGATTGCAGAGTCGTAATGTCCATAGAGAAGGGTGAATCGTCCAAGGGGTGTTAGCAATGTCAAAGATTGCACATCACACTGAAAAACGTGTCTGATTGGGTGCCCCCCAGGAGAAGTGATTTCACGGACGCTTTCTAGGTCAGCTATGGAGGCCTCTTCATGTCGAGTCTGAGCAGTGGTGTGTCTGGAATGTTTTTGCAGACTATCTTTAAAAAAACCGCGTGATTTCAATGTTGGGTATCACAGTTGTGACCTCCATCGCTAGGGCATCAAGAGGATGGTTGGGGAGGGGAGGGGGGAGAGGAACTCACGCCTACATTCATACTTTTAGTAAATCTTATGCCAGGCCCGTAAATGCCCACACTTGTATGGTGACCATTCAAAAAGATCTGTCACTTCTTCTCTGTTTCGTATCTAAAAAGAATTCTGGCGAAAATTCCGCGATTTATTTTCGTCTGTTTGTTAACCATTTGTAACGTTCAGAAAACAGCCATGAGTGAGAAATTTTAAAGTGAAATATGCACATTTCTATTGATACCTTCTTAGAATTTGCTTATTTTGCCAAAACGCAGCGTAATTTAGACTAACATGTTGTGCAGAGAATTCTGAAACAGTGGTTTATCAACTTTGTTAACTGAGGAACTAAGGAAAAGTAAGGTCATCATATTATGAAAACGCACAACGTCGGTACAAAATAAACGTCTAATGACTTCACTCATGTTTCCAAAACCCATCGCTTATCTCATTTCACCAGCTATCGAGGACCCTTAAGAATTACATTCCTTCATTGGAAAAGTCTATAGTTAGGGAAATAGCAAGCTAGATAATGAAGTTGTGCATGACGTCGATACGTCAAAATACTCTCCTCCTTCTGTGATATCATTTGCCAAAGTATCATTTCGATATCTCTAACTGGTTATGAAATATGGGGAATGTTGTAGATATTTTACTCTGCCTTCATCGCTTGCGCGGTGCGATCCCAAACGAGTGAGCTACGTCAGATCAGTTTTCTTAAGGTTGGTGACTGAGACCTCCAATCAACACTAAAGAAAAATTCAGTCTATTAGCCAAATTTCATACGCAGTAATATATTATGCAGCATGCACCAGATGAAAAAGAATAGCCACTCCAATTTTTTATTGCAAAATTTTTTCAAATTTCGCACAGTGCCTTACTTCCAATAATTGTGACCATTAACGAAATGATGGGCACAGCATAATGAACTTTATATACAAGGTGGTCCATTGATAGCGACCGGGCTAAACATCTCACGAAATAAGCGTCAAACGAAAAAACTACAAAGAACGAAGCTCGTTTAGCTTGAAGGGGGAAACCAGATGGCGTTATGGTTGGCCGGCTAGATGGCGCTGCCATAGGTCAAACGGATATCAACTGCGTTTTTTTAAATACGAACCCCCATTTTTTATTACATATTCGTGTAGTACGAAAGAAATATGAATTTTTAGTTGGACCACTTTTTTCGCTTTGTGACACATGGCGCTGTAATAGTCGCAAATGTATAAGTACGTTGCATCACTTAACATTCCGCCAATGCGGACGGTATTTGCTTCGTGACACATTACCCGTGTTATAATGGACCGTTTACAAATTGCGGAAAAGGTCGATATCGTGTTGATGTATCGCTATTGTGATCAAAGTGCCCAACGGGCGTGTGCTATGTGTATTGCTCGGTATCCTGGACGACATCATCCAAGTGTCCGAACCGTTCGCCGGATAGTTACCGGCGGCCGGTGTGGCCGTGCGGTTCTAAGCACTTCAGTTTGGCACCGCGTGACCGCCACGGTGGCAGGTTCGAATCCTGCCTCGGGCATGGATGTGTGTGATGTCCTTAGGTTAGTTAGGTTTAAGTAGTTCTAAGCTCTAGGGGACTCATGACCTAAGTAGTTAAGTCCCATAGTGCTCAGAGCCATTTGAACCATTTTTGATAGTTACCTTATTTAAGGAAACAGGAAGTGTTCAGCCACATGTGAAACGTCAACCACGAACTGCAACAAATGATGATGCCCAAGTAGGTGTTTTAGCTGCTGTCGCGGCTAATCCGCACATCAGTAGCAGACAAACTGCGCGAGAATCGGGAATCTCAAAAACTTCGGTGTTGAGAATGCTACGTCAACATCGATGGCACCCGATGCAGCAGGAATTGCATGGCGACGACTTTGAACGTCTCGTACAGTTCTGCCACTGGGCACAAGGGAAACTACGGGACGTTGACAGATTTTCTGCACGCGTCATTCACCAACAGCGATAACGCAAACCGGCATAATATGTACTATTGGGCAACGGAAAACCCACGATGGCTGCGACAAGTGGAACATTAGCGACCTTGGCGGTTTAATGTATGGTGCGGCATTATGGGAGGAATGACAATTGGATCCCATTTTATCGATGACAATCTAAATGGTGCAATGCATGCTGATTTCCTACGTAATGTTCTACCGCGTGACATAATGACGATGTACTTCCAAAGTGATGTCTGGCACATAGCTCACGTGCGCTTGAAGCGGTATTGAATAGCATATTTCATGACAGGTGTTTGGTCGTCGAAGCATCATACCGTGGCCCGCACGTTCACCGAATCTGACGTCCCGGGATTTCTTTCGGTGGGGAAAGTTGGAGGATATTTGGTATCGTGATCCACCGACAACGCCTGTCAACATGCGTCAGCGCATTGTCAGTGCATGTGCAAACATTACGGAAGGCGAACTACTCGCTGTTGAGAGGAATGTCGTCACACGTATTGCCAAATGCATTGAGGTTGACGGACATCATTTTGAGCATTTATTGCATTAATGTGGTATTTACAGGTAATCCGGCAGTAACAGCATGCGTTCTCAGAAATGATCACAAAGGTTCATGCGTCACATTGTAACAACCGAAATAGAAGGTTCAAACGTACCTACGTTCTGTATTTTAATTTAAAAAAACCTACCTTTTACCAACTGTTCGTCTAAAATTGTGAGTCGTATGTTTGTGACTATTACAGCGCCATCTATCACCAAACGAAAAAAGTGGTCCAACTAAAACATTCATATTTCTTTACATACTACACGAATATGTAATAAAAAGTGGGGGTTCCTATTTTTAAAAAACGCAGTTGATATAAGTTTTACCTATGGCAGCGCCATCTAGCGGGCCAACCATACCGCCATCTGGTTTCCCTCTTCAAGCTAGACGAGTTTCGTCCTTTGTAGTTTTTTCGTTTGACGCTTATTTCGTGAGATATTTGGCCCTGTCACGATCAATGGACCACCCTGTATAAAGCTGCGAGTAAGGCAAAAATATTTTTTCTACCGAATAGTTTCCATAAAACCGTTGAGAAAGATTGTAGGGGGTGCGCTTCGGTTCTGTCATCGCCGACCGGCCGAAAGGTGGCAACAGCTTGTCGGCCTCCTCTTCCGAACAAACCAATCAACTAACCCCGCTCTTTGCACTAAAATTTGGACTAAAACTGGTCACTGAGCATCGGCCAACGTATGCTGCGCGACCTATATTATTGGGAACCACGATTTTGTACCACTACAGAGGAACGTTGTAGGCATCATGCAGCCAAATATCGATCTTCTGCGTCGCAGTGGGACATAATGAGAGGGTTGAAAAAAAAAAAAAAAAAAAAAAAAAAAAAAAAAAAAAAAAGAGCCTTTAATTCTGTCGGACAGTATATGTGTAATACACATACAAGTACTGTATTATTGCTATGATTATACAATGCCTTTGCGTATCATACATATTACTTGTAAGTGTATAAGTCCCGCTATCTCAGTCATGTGAAGACAAACCATAACAAATTCATGTTTTTTCTCTATGACAGGATAAGCTCGTTACAGGGTGAACAAATAAGATAACAGGTAACCATGGAGAGGGATGTCGTTTCATATAAACTGTCGTATCTGAAAATCTTGACACCTGTAGGGACAACGCGCTCTCGAAATTATTTGTTGTTTTACGGAGGATATTTTCTGAATAGCCCTGGTATGAGAGTGTGTCCATAAGTTTCTGATCTTCCGTTCTAATCGTCTTTATATTGGCAGTGCGGGTTAAGCGCTCACCGGCCGCTAGACAGCACCGTTACCATCCGTTATGGAAGATTTCGTCTTTGTCTCATCAGTTTACTCTCCACTCTTGCGAAGAACACCAATTAAGCCGCTCACCTTTTGAACCAATGATGGACGGTGATTTGTAAACTTTTTTCTTCCCTATGCATGTTCTTAGATCTACAATGAGTTTTAATTTGGTTTCAGAACAACACGGGGTCAAAATTTCAGTACGCAATGTGTAAATTTTGGATTAAACGATCAGAAAGCAGTGAAGTAATAGTGAAGAACGTGGAAAGAATATGTCGTCCAGTCACATGCTGTACAGATGCCATTAATGACCAAATAGGTGGCCTGGAACCAGTGGATGACTGCTGATAAAATGACAGATCAAATACTCTTTAGTCATGTTAATGCATATGATATCATCCATAATATACTTAAATTTCGTAGGTTCTGTGCACACTGGGCCCCACAAAACACAATGCAGAACACAAGCGGAGTCGACTGGGAAACGTTTTTGAAACGGATTATCACTGGAGATGAAAAGCGTGTTCATTGCTTTCAACCAGAGATCAAACGCCATAGCATGAAGTGGAAACAACGCACACCCCGAGGTACAAAGAAATTCCAGAATAAACCCTCTGAAAGGAAAGGTATGTTGACAAATTTTGCCGGCCGGGGTGGCCGAGCGGTTCTAGGCGCTACATTCTGGAACCGCGCGACCACTACGGTCGCAAGATCAAATCCTGCCTCGGGCATGGATGTGTGTGATGTCCTTGGTTAGTTAGGTTTAAGTAGTTCTAAGTTCTAGGGTACTGAGGACCTCAGAATTTAAGTCCCATACCGCTCAGAGCCATTTGAATTTGACAATGTTTTGCGACCCACAGTGTACTATCCTGGAATATTAACTAGAAAAGGGGCCACATTACACTGTCAAAGCTACGCTGATATGCTACGCAACTAGCTGAATACTACAGTTTGGAACAAATGAGGACGTCAAATGTCTTCTGCAGCAACGGTCCTCCATACATTTTGACCCACATCGTTATAAGCGTTCAGAAAATGCGTTTCTATGAGTTTGAGCACCATGCAAACAGATTTGATCTCTCCCCCATTCCATTCGTTTACTGCACTTTTGCTGGTTTACGGTCTGTAGATTCAGCTATGATTAAAACGCGAAGCATGCTGCTCAACGAAAAACTTTTCCTCTGAGCCTACTGTAAGTTTTCTGAAAGAAAGGACCAAGAATATTAAGGATCAAAGTGACTGTGGAAAAATGGTGCCACTGTAAATTTTGTGTTGTTCCAATAAATTGGAAATAAGTTCGTCATTTCTTCTGTTTTCCGCCTTTCCCTTAGTCTTAGTTGTTTTAATTCCTGGAGGTACGTTCCGTCTATCCAACTAATTCAAGACAGGTTGTTTATCGCCATACACATTTGACATCTTCAGAAAGCCAACAGACACAGACATACTTATACAAGCTACATTCAACTACCCGCAAAATAAAAAATTAGCGGCCCTATAGCACATATTACACAGAGTAAATAACATCCCACCCAGCAAAGAAAACTCTGAAAAAGAATTACAAAGACAACAAAAGAAAAATCAAAACAAGCAAAGAATAAAAACACCAAAGAACCCCCCGGACACTACAGCACACACAGAAACATAAAACAACGACACTCGTAAAATGAATAACAGAAAAAAATGGTGTACTCTTACATACAAACACAAGGCAACACACAAAATAGCAAATATGCTGAAGGAACAGGGATTACACATAGCTTACAGAACAAGAAACACTCAGTCACATTTATAAACAACAGCCAAACCAGATAAATACCAAGAAGCATGCTGGAGTGCCAAGAATGTAAATCAGTAAATCTGGGGATGACAAGCAGGAACTTCAGAACTAGATACAAAAAACATATAAGAAGTTGGAAATATAAAATAGCCATTCTACCATCGCCGAACCCCTCATCAAACAAGGATATGAACCATCCAACATAGAATGTGAGCCGGCCGGAGTGGCCGAGCGGTTCTGGGCACTCCAGTCTGGAACCGCGCGACCGCTACGGTCGCAGGTTCGAATCCTGCCTCGGGCATGGATGTGTGTGTTGTCTTTAGGTTAGTTAGGTTTAAGTAGTTCTAAGTTCTAGGGGACTTATGACCACAGCAGTTGAGTCCCATAGTGCTCAGAGCAATTTGAACCATTATTTTGGGATGTGACATGACAGTTATAAGAGTGAATAATCACAATAAAAAGCTCCTGACATTGTAAGAAAACTTTCAAATAATAAGAGCCATTGCAATGGAAAACAAAAAAGTACTCATCGACGGAATCCATATACTAAATAACTCTCTGATAATGCTAACCACAAAAACAATAGCAAACTGAAATGTAACCAGGAGAAATCATGAATGAATCTCCTTCCCCCCTTCTCTCTCTCTCTCTTTCTCTCTCTCCCTCTCCGTCCCCCCCGCCCCCTACTTACATACACAAAAAGCCATATTTATATTTTAAAAAACCGCACAATTACACACAGCAAAATACACACATTGGACAAAAAACTTCGACACACAGTAAAATACACAAACACAAACATCTATAAAAACATCACCCTCTCAAGAAAGAATTACACACAGAAAAATTACACACAGGAAAGACACACACACAAAACAAATGAAAAATATCAAAGCACAACACAACACGAACAAAAGACAGATATACACATAACGAAAGTTGGCAACTCTATACACCGAAAACACACATATGTTGATCACAAAATGGAAAGTGCAAATGATACATGCAATGTGACATATCTGTGTGAAAGAACGCCAGAAAGAGGCCAGCTGGAGTATGGAAACTAACGAATACATCTCCAGGACCAATCACATGACTTAATAGCACTGGAAACTGTAAGTAACACCGAACGGTTAGTTCACATTACGACATTTGAGCTACTAAAGTTGTTTTTAACGTAAAAAAAAAGAGAAAAACACGACAGAATGTAATACAGAAGCCTCTTGAATCTAATACATAATAAGTTCATTTTATGTATAAGAGGAAACATATATGGCAGGCCACTGATGATGTTCCCCAAATAAAAGCATCGAAACGCGTATGGCAATAAACGAACTGCCTTCAGTTAGTTGCATGGACGGTACATACCTCCATGGAAATATGTTAAATATGTTGTGCACAGACTTTTTCAGCTATCTTCGTATACATGATTTTTTAGGACAGATTGTGAATATTCTAAAACAGTTCTATTAAAACATTCCGCACAATATTTGTCCAATTTTTATTGATTATAAAGGTCAAGCTGTTAGAATGTGATACACACAAATGCAGAAACTGGTAAGCAGTGCAAATGACGAATTTTAAAGTTAATATTTATAAATTTCTCCTCCGCTTTCAGTTTTCTTCGTGGCCACACGTAGCTCTTCTGAGGTCGTTTTGGTTTTCATTAATGGGAGCAACACCACGCGTAATTGAAACAACCATTTTGTCCCTTGCCTTTACCTTTTCTTTGTAGCCATCCCAGTGGACAAAAATCTAAAGGAGAAGTGTACGTGGACCTTTGTGTCCTAGGACTGTGACAGTTTTTGTCTATCCATTTTTGAGGGAAAACATGAAGTGTCACCTGACGGCCATCTTGTTGGAAAAACATACCCATTGTTGTATCCAACGAATGTACTCCAGTTGCTCGATCTGTCACTTTAATGTGGCCACTAACTCTGTTCGACATCAATGTGCAATAAACACTCTCAGACAGTTGGTGGTAGCAATAGTAGTGGAGGGTGCATAAAGCATGTCGGGTCGTGGTGGTGGGAATGGGAGGGGAGGGGGGGCAGGCGGACGACGACATGGACAACAGCGCAGACGTAAAATGGTGAAACGAAGCGATTTATCTGAAGTCCAAAAGAGCAAGATCATTGTATCTGTGGGTGAAGAAGGATGATCTCCGCAACAGATACGCCCGTAAATTTGTGAACTGTTCGCGTTCCGCCATGGTTACTGTGCATGGCAAAACGGCCTAATCTACAACCGGTGGCGAAGCAACTGTGGCGCATCACGGGCCATAGATGACAGGGGTTAATAAGGGTTGCAGGTTCAAAAGGCTCTGAGCACTATGGGACTTAACTGCTAAGGTCGTCTGTCCCCTAGAACTTAGAACTACTTAAACCTAACTAAGGACATCACACACATCCATGCGACCGCAACGGTCGCGCGGTTCCAGACTGTAGCGCCTACAACCGCTCGGCCACCCCGGCCGGCGGTTGCAGGTATGTGTGCCGGGGAAGAGACACGAAATTGTTGAATAAGTGACCACCCAGATGGACCAACGGGCTATCGATACTGTCTCCTGAACGGCCGTGCGGCGAACGTTGCTGTGTATGGCCTCCATAGCGTGTGACTCGTCCGTGCACCCATGCTGA
This sequence comes from Schistocerca cancellata, assembly GCF_023864275.1. NCBI lineage: Eukaryota > Metazoa > Arthropoda > Insecta > Orthoptera > Acrididae > Schistocerca > Schistocerca cancellata. The sequence goes on along the minus strand of NC_064634.1, from coordinate 418,144,630 downwards.
CTGTTGATCATCGTCACCCGAAACTGATATTTGCACACCTGTTTAACATCTGGTCGTCCACTGAAGGGCGACTCGTGGTCGTTTCAGATGAAGCATGTTTTAAGCTCCATCGAACAAATTGACACGGTCTTGTACGGTATGAAACGTCTGAAAGCAAACAATGAGGTAGTGTTATTGTCTAGGAAATGTTCCTGTGGCATTCCCTCTGTTATCTCGCCATTCTGGATGGCACAGTGGATCAACACAGGAATGTATGTAATCCCTGGAGACCACGTCCACCCACTATGGTGTTTGATTTTCCTCGGCACGGTGGCATCTGGCATCTACCAGCAGAACAGTGCAACGCATCAGACAGCTCGCAGTGCACGTTCGTAGTTCGAAGAAAAGCGGGATAAACTCTTCTGACACCAAACTCCGAGGGTTGAAACCCAATCGAGAATCTGTGTGACCACCTGGATGGGGCTAACCACGCCATAAATCGTCAGCCGAGTAATCAAGCACAGTTGGACACGACACTAGGGTTGGCATGCCCTCAAATCCCTGTCGGCACCTTCTAGAACCTCAGTGGGATGTTTCATTGTGTATGAATTCCTAAGGGACCAAATTGTTGAGGCCATCGGTCGCCAGACTTACGCACTACTTAAACTAACATGTTAAGAGTAACACACACAACCATGGTCCAGGGAGGACTCGAACCTCCGGCGGGAGGGACCGCGCAATCCGCGACATGGCACCTCAAACCGCGCGGCCACTCTAGGCGGTGAACCTCAATGAATCTCTTCTTGTCGTTATTCAGACCTTCGACAGGTGGTCACATTAACGTCACCGGATCGTGCGTAACGAGAGAGACCTAAACTAACGTGAATAAGTAAGAAGTTAATGAGCTATGAGAGTAATAGCCATGGTAAAGATTGCACATACGAATGGGCGAGTAGCCCACCACGGAAGCATCGGTGTGCTGGCGATACGATGCTTGCAGAACCAGATATGAGTGTGTGTTTTTGAAGCGGTCTCGGAAACCGCGTGAATCTTCTTGAGATAGAACCAATTTACTATCGCGAGCTTCCACTGCATGTCTAACTCCAAGAGAATAAACTCGAGCACATGTTGGAGCTAAATTGGTAGCAGACTTGCATTCCAAACTTCACGATGAAGCTAACCCAAACAATTGCTGCAGGATATTGCTTTAGTGTGAGCTCGGGAGAGCGTCAGTATAGGCATTATTTTCTTTTCGAGGAGGGACCGTGCTAAATGTAGCCCGCTCTGCCAATCTTCCAGGAAGCGACGTCGTTTAGCTCTCTTGCCATTTTGGTGCTTAGCAGCATGGGGTGGGGTTTGAGGGGGTGGAGGGGGGCATCAGCTTCATACCTTGGCTAAGCCACAGTGACGACAATCTACACATGCGGGAAAAAGTGTATTCTTCCACGACAGCGTGGCCAGGAAGCAAGTTTGAAAGAAACGGTTCCTTTTTCCTCTTTGAACGAACACGCCATTGTTGTACGATTTTAATAAATTGCTTTCCAGATATTTCAAAATTACCTAGACCTTCGCAGTTTGTGGCGCTTATCTCTGTCAACACTCTGGTCGGTTTAGAATTGGAGGGAAAATTACTTCCGTGGTACAAAATTGCCTATAAAATTTACCAGCTCATTGATAATTCTAGCAATCAGCACGTTATTCTGGCATTTGGTTCATAACCTCTTCTGTGGTTAGAATCCGTTATTAAAATCCGTTATTAAGATAGCAACCCTAAAAATCTTTAATGCAGAGTAACGAAATTTTTGAGATATGTTTCTTTGGGTGACACGTTTAAGTGATTAACAGTGCAAGTCCACAGGTTAATGTAAGCGCGAGATAAGCCATTGCAGGTGTGAAATGTTCGTACATTAATAACCGACGTAACCGCCAGAATGTTCAGTGGAAGCATTCGAAAGTGGATGCATTGTGTTGTGCAGGTGCTGGATGTCAGTTTGTGGGATGGAGTTCCCTGCGTGTTGCACATGGTTGGTCGATATAGGGACGTTCAATGCTCTTTGTAGATAATGCTGGAGTTGCTTTCCGATGATATCACACATGTGCTCGACTGGAGACGGAGCTGGTGATCGAGCAGACCAAGATACGTGTGGAGACTCTGCAGAGGATGAGGGGTTACAACAGCCTTACATGGGTGAGCATTTTTTTTGTTGAAGAACACTCCTTAGAATGCCTTTCATGACTTTTATACTACACTTCGAATCACCAAACTGGCGTAGGAATGAGTAGTCAGGCCCATGGGATATTTACGCGAGTGCTCCTACTGTTATGCAGAATCGCACCCCAGACTGAGGTGTAGATCCAGTACGTCTCCGACGCAAACAGATTAGTTGCAGGCCACCAACTAGTCTCCTAACCAATAGACGGCCATCACTGGCACCTAGGCAGAACCAGCTTTCATCAGAAAACACCATAGACCTGCACCCTCCTCTCCAATGCGCTCTCGCTTGACACCACTTAAGTCACAAATGGTGGTGCGTTAGGGTCCTTGGAATTGAACGCTACAGCGCATCTGGTTCGGAGCTGCCCCTGGAGTTACAGTTCGTTGTGTCACTGTGATGACAACTGCTGCTGTAATTGCTGCTGCAGATGCAGTACGCGGGGCCAAAACCAAGCGCCGAACACAACGGTCTGCCCTCTCGGTATAGCCACGAGACATTCCAGAGGCCTGTCTTCTTGTGGCCGCAAATTCTCACGACCACTCCTACCAGCAATTGCTGCTTTCCTGGCGAATCTTTCTGCAGTATGGCAGAAGGAACATCCAGCTGCTCGTAGCCCTATTACACGTCCAAGTGCAGTTTCTGTGAGAAGTTCATAATGACGTCTTCGTCGCCTAAAAGGAATTCTTGACTAATATCAACTCGCCACGTCCAGTCTCAAAGACAATTAACACGTGTATCTGAAACAAACTAAATTGCATCCTCAAAGTGACGAGAAATAGGAACAGAGATCCTCTTTCATATCTAGAAACACGCCGAACGACTTTCGTTGAAACCACGAAGATCCTTCTTGGTGTTGCAATGTACTTTTCTGTCAGTATATTTCGAAAGTCAATCTCAGTAAATACTGAAAAAACTTTTGTTAGCGTTTCTTCACGTGTGTATGTGTGACAGTTAGATTGTATGTGGTATGCAGTTCGTGTCCCTCTTCGGTTTTGCATGAGCATCCAAAGATATCTGTGGTTAGCAGTTTGTGTCCCTCTTCTTCTTTGCAAGAGCATCCAAAGATATCTGATTTCATATTCATCTCAGCATCTCTTGATTGGTAATGCAATCTCTCCAGATAATCTCCAACACGCTAATGTAGTTCCAAATCTCCAAGGAGCCTAGCCGTCTTCTCTCCTCCTCTCACACCTGTATGGGGCCACACTAATAAGAAATACTTACGTGATTACACGTTTGTTTGTGTGGCCATCACTTACGTTATGCGCTTCCTTGCCTCCCCGCTGTTATTCTTGCTGGCCAGTAAGTGCAATTCAGGGCCATTAGAAGCACCTAAAATATTTATTGTCGCTCTTGAAACAGCCTTTGAGGCACGAGATTGGATCGCCGTTCACGTCACTACCAGCTTCTATTCCTCGGAGAATTCACCACCCCTATGTCGCAGTCCAAACAGGGCTGCTTAACCGGAACGTACCTGCGGCCACCACATTCTGCGCCCGCCAAGCCGTGCACGCCTTTTATTAAGTCACGCGGTGGCGGCCGGCATTGTTCGGCCGGCTTAACAAGTCGGCTGATTATAACAACACGCGGCAAGTTGGAGCCATGTCCGGGACGGGGGCGGCGGTGCGGGGGATGCGGGGGTGTGTGTACGCTGGCGGCGGCCGTTAGTTATAACTCGCAGTGCGGGCCGGGCCGGCTAATTAACACCAAGTACAGCCCGCTGCCTGCCGCTGCCGGCCTATCGGCGCCCTCTCGCTCGCCCAACAATGTCGGCCAAGTTGGTCCGCGCGCCGGCGCCAGTTTGCAAGGCGAGTAATTGGATAGGTCCAGCTTCCAAGGGCCGGCGCACCCCTGCCTGCATTCTGACGAGACGAGACGCTCCTGCCAGAGGTTACCGCCGGGCCGCCGGAACTCCCACTCCCACTGCCCTCGGCCGACGCTCCGTTCGGCATCTTCTCAGACAACAGCGACGGGTCCGCTGTGGTGGCGCCGCCATCATCTGGCCTCGAGTTATCAGACTATACTGCCTTCCATTCAAAAGCCTATATTACACTACCGCCGATTAAAATTGCTACACCAAGAAGAAATGCAGATGATAAACGGGTATTCATTGGACAAATACATTATACTATAACAGACACGTGATTAAATTTTCACGCAAAAAATGGCTCAAATGGCTCTGAGCACTTCTGAGGCCCCTGTCGCCTAGAACTTAAAACTAATTAAACCTAACTAACCTAAGGACATCACACACATCCATGCCCGAGGCAGGATTCGAACCTGCGACCGGAACGGTCGCTCGGCTGCAGACTGTAGCGCCTAGAACCGCACGGCCACTCCGGCCGGCTAAATTTTCACGCAGTTTGGGTGCATAGATCCTGAGAAATCAGTACCCAGAACAACCACCTCTGGCCGTAATAACGGCCTTGATACGCCTGGGCATTGAGTCAAACAGAGCTTGGACGGCGTGTACATGTACAGCTGCCCATGCAGCTTCAACACGATACCACAGTTCATCAAGAGTAGTGACTTGTGTATTGTGAAGGGCCAGTTGCTCGGCCACCATTGACCAGACGTTTTCAGCTGGCGAAAGATCTGGAGTATGTGCTGGCCAGGGCAGCAGTCGAACATTTTCTGTATCCAGAAAGGCCGTACAGCACCTGCAACATGCGGTCGTGCATTATCCTGCTGAAATGGTTTCGCAGGGATCGAATGAAGGGTAGAGCCACGGGTAGTAACACATCTGAAATGTAACGTCCACTGTTCAAAGTGCTGTCAATGCGAACAGGAGGTGACCAAGACCAGTAACCAATGGAATCCCATACCATCACGCCGGGTGATACCCCAGTATGGCGACGACGAATACACGCTTCCAATGTGCGTTCACCGAGATGTCGCCACACACGGATTCGACCATCATGATGCTGTAAACAGAACCTGGATTCATCCGAAAAAATGACGTTTTGCCACTCGTGCACCCAGGCTCGTCGTTGAGTACGCCATCGCAGGCGCTCCTGTCTGTGATGCAGCGTCAACGGTAGCCGCAGCCATGGTCTCCGAGCTGATAGTCCATGCTGCTGCAAACGTCGTCGAACTATTCGTGCAGATGGGTGTTGTCTTGGAAACGTCCCCATTTGTTGACTCAGAAATCGAGACGTGGCTGCACGATCCGTTACAGCCATGCGCATAAGATGCCTGTCATCTCGACTGCTAGTGATACGAGGCCGTTAGGATCCAGCACGGCCTTCCGTATTACTCTCGTGAACGCATCGATTCCATATTCTGCTAACAGTCATTGGATCTGGACCAACGCGAGCAGCAATGTTGCGATACGATAAACCGCAATCGCGATAGGCTATAATCCGACCTTTATCAAAATCGGAAACGTGATGTTACGCATTTCTCCTCCTTACACGAGGCATAACGACAACGTTTCACCAGGCAACGCCGGTCAACTCCTGTTGGTGTATGAGAAATCGGTTGGAAACTCTCCTCGTGTCAGCACGTTGTAGGTGTTACCACCAGCGCCAACCTTATGTGAATGAAAAGCTAATCATTTGCATATCACAGCATCCTCTTCCTGTCGGTTAAATGTCGCGTCTGTAGGACGTCATCTTCGTGGTGTAGCAATTTTAATGGCCAGTAGTGTAATTATACTTCAGCCACGACATTCTCCTTCTCTGGAAACATAACTGACGCAATGTAGACTGATGCCTGATCCCTTCTGTTGCAATAAATAAACAAATACCACTTGAATCACTTCTTTTGCTACCGAGTACCGGTTCTAATCTCTGCTGCAGATCATCTCCGGTCAAGCAGAATAACAAAAACGAAGCCAAACCACTAGAAATTACAATGCGGTGACAAAATATCTGGGATTCAACCTAATACAACGTCGGACCTCCCTTTGCCCGGCGTAGTGCATCAAACTCGACGTGGCATAGACTCAACAAGTCTTTGGAAGTCCCCTGCTGAAATTGTGCCTCTCGCTGCCTCTAAACCCGTTAATAACTGCAGAAGTGTTGTTGGTGCTAGATTTTGTGCACGAGCTGACCTTTCAATTATTTCACATAAATGTGCGATAGGATTCGGGGCGAGCGATGTGGGTGATGAAATCATTCGTCTGAACTGTCCTCAATGTTCTTCAAACCAGTCGCGAACAACTGTGGCCCCAGTGAATAGCACATAAAAATTCCACCCTTGTTTGGGAACATGAAGTCCAAATGAGCTCCAAGTGGCCGAATATAACAATTTTCATTCACTGATCGGTTCAAGTGGACCATGGGACCAAATCCATTCCATGTAAACACATACCAAACCATTAAGAATCCATCACCAGCTCGTACAGTGCGTTGTTGACAACTTGTGGTCATGGCTACATAGATCTGCCACACACTCAAACCCTACCATCAGCCCTCACGAACTGAAATCTGGACTCGTCTCGTTATACCGAAAATTCATGATCAATAAAGACAAAGTCTCAAAAATCAAGAATTATTCTTCCTATAACCGTAATAGTTTCAACAACAGGATTGATTTCAGCATCAACCTTAATCTCACTATACTAAGGACTTAAGTTAATTGAACTAATAACCTTCGAAGTTATAATTAAAAGAATAATCTTTTAGGCCTTAGTAAAACTTTACACCTCTAGAATTGCAGTCTAGAATCATAATTGAATATAAGACCAGAGTATGGTAAGAGAGAAAATATCTCATAAGTAGATTTACAGTCTACCATCTAAATTCAGCCATCATTTTTCAAGACGTCTACGATACAACCGATATGATTACTAGCCTACGAGATGCGATGTAGGCTATATTGTGCAGTCAGCACTCGTGTCGGTCCTCTGTTGTCGTAGCCCACCAACGCCAAATTTAACTCCCTGTTGCGATGCTCGTTTTGTGTCCCTCATTGCTTTCAACGATTATTTCCGCAGTGTTGACTGTCTCTTAGTAGTGACAACTCTACGCTAACACAGAACACAGCTGGCCGTCAGCAACTGTGTTGTTCGTGGTGAGTGGTAATGACTGAACTTTGGTATTCTCGCCACACTCTTGACACTCTGGACCTCGGAATATTGAATTTTCTAACGATTTCCGAAATGGATCTCCCATGAGGCTAGCTCCAATGATCATTCTGTGTTCAACGTCTGTTGATTCAAGTCGTGCCGCCATAATCATGTCGGAGACTTTTTCACGTGAGTCACGTGAGTACCAATGACAGCTCCGCTAAGGCACTGCTCTTTTATACCTTGTGTACGCGATACTACCGCTCTCTGAGTATGTACCGGGTGATCAAAAAGTCAGTATAAATTTGAAAACTGAATAAATCACGGAATAATGTAGTTAGAGAGGTACAAATTGACACACATGCTTGGAATGACATTGGCTTTTATAAGATCCAAAGAAATACAAAAGTTCAAAAAATATCCGACAGATGGCGCTTCTTCTGATCAGAATAGCAGTAATTAGCATAACAAAGAAAGACAAACCAAACATGATGTTCTGTACAGGAAATGCTCAATATGTCCACCATCATTCCTCAACAATAGCTGTAGTCGAGGAATAATGTTGTGAACACCACTGTAAAGCATGTCCGGAGTTATGGTGAGGCATTGCCGTCGGATGCTGTCTTTCAGCATCCCCAGAGATGTCGGTCGATCACGATACACTTGCGACTTCAGGTAACCCAAAGCCAATAATAGCACTGACTGAGGTCTGGGGACCTGGGAGGCCAAGCATGACGAAAATGGCGGCTGAGCACACGATCATCACCAAACGACGTGCGCAAGAGATCTTTCACGCGTCAAGCAACATTGGGTTGTTCTAATAAAACCCCATTCATTCCACGCATGTGTGTCAATTTTTAACTCTCTATCTACAATATTCCCTGATTTATTAAATTTTCTAATTTATACTGACTTTTTGATCACCCAATACATATCACTATCCCATGACTTTAGTCACCTCATCTCAGAAGCAAGCGGCTGGTTAATGAATCCATACTGTCGTATGTTCATCGGCCACCGAGGTTGGGATTTGCACAGCAATACCATAAGCGGACGCCACTGAGTGGCAGCAGGTGGTCTTTTCAGATGAATCTCTCCATCAGACTGACGGCCGTTGACGTGTACGGCGTGAAACGACTGGAACCAAATGCCCTGCAATAATAATCGGAAGGACCAAGCCATTGGAGTGTGTTGAGGTATTAGGAATATCTTCGAAGCATTCCTTGAGTGACGTTGTCATTCTGGAAAGCACAGTGGTTCAACAAAAATATGTTGGCTATCCATTCATTCGAACCATGTCCACCACTACATGCAGGTTTTTCTCGGCATTGTGGCATCTACTACGAGCACAAAGTAACGTGTCACACAGCTCGTAGTGTACGTTGTGGTACGAAGAGCACCCGATTGAGTTTTTGTTCTCCCCTGGCTACGAGATTCAACGTACTAAGAACGAGAATTTGTGGGACCATCTCGATAGGGATGTTCTCACCATGGAACGTAACGCAACTATCCACGTCATTGGAGTCGTCACTTTCCCATATTCCTGTCGATACTTTAAAGTACCTCACCGAGTCTCTTCCTCGCCCTATCGCAGCTGTTCACGCTGCAGAAGGTAGTTATTCAGTGTCTGGACAGGTGGTCACACCTATGTCACAGGATAAACCAACAATTTAATGAAATTTATGTTTGTGGAAGGAGGAGGAACATCACACATTGCCCCCTTACTGGAGAACATCATTGTAAATATTAAATTCTAGAAAATGAATTTTGTTTAAGATTCTGGTAGGTTCTTTTCCTTTCACAATATGAATGTCAAGTTCTTGAAGCGCGTGATGCTTATGGCCTTTGTTTGTTCTATGCAAAATAACCACGTATTTGCCAATACTAGTGATTTCATGTTCGCGCGATCGCTACGGTCGCAGGTTCGAATTTTGCCTCGGGCATAGATGTGTGTGATGTCCTTAGGTTAGTTAGGTTAAAGTAATTCTAAGTTTTAGGGTACTGATGACCTCAGAAGTTAAGTCCCATAGTGCTCAGAGCCATTTGAACCTTTTTTTTTATTTCATGTTTATGCGCTGATAAATTACCTAACGTAATTTTACTTTGTGTAAGCGCATGTTCATTAGAGCTAGTTTTAAATGTTTAACCCGTCTGTTCAATGTAGTTGTTTTGAGACGCATCACACGTAATCTTATAAACACCGGAATGATATTGCCCCTTTTTCATTTTCCAACTAGAACCCTAGATGATGTGCTGTGCACACTGAAACCAGTAGTCGGTAATAAAAGAAGTGATAATGACGAGATTTGTTCATTTATTACTTCATTCAAATGCCACAATTATTTAGACCTGTGCTAGGCTTCGCATTTGGGAAACAAAAAAATCAAAGTTCGCTGACATGGGCTCCAATAGACGTGTATACTGTACTAAACAGGCGCTTTGAATGATGAAGTAATGTATCTACAACAACGCATCCATCAATCTAAAGTGTCCTCATGGTTAGCTGTAAACAGAAGGTGAAAAGTTTAAAAATTCCAAAATAGAGATAGAAATGTTATCACGGGCAATGTAGATCAAAATTATATAGAACAAGGAACAAACTGACTAAGAGAAAATAAATAAACTGAAAACTGTAGCTACACTTATTCTGTTGCCGCAAAACGTAGAGTAAAATAATACAGTCATATTAAAATAATATTGAATGGAAGTCGCAAATAAGTTAATTTTGCAGAAGTAAAATCGATCGAAGCTGTGAGACAAGACAGAAAGGAAGCAGCAATAACAAAACTTAATAAACTGGACACTAAAGAAACGTAGGCAGGAAATGCACGACTATACAATTGATCTGACAGAAAAAGTCAAGAGCACCTCTCGAAATTGGTCTGACGAGCAGAAAACTGCGAATTTGAAAGAAGGAAAATAATTTGAACACGACGTAAAGCTACAATAAGACAGAAAACGTCGTTTGGTACAGTAAGTTCCACACGCATACAATAATAATAATACAGCGCTACACCACTTCTTTCTTCGTAGCACGGCGGGAAATCACTCCCGTTCTAATGTGTTGTGAAAGTTGATGCTGAATGTTATACCTTCCTATTGACTGTTCTTTCACTGCAGTCGTCTCAAAGGCACTATGCCCTCTGTATCATGCTGAAATGGACACACGACTTTGTGGACAGAGCTTCATGAAGAATTGTGAGAACATACAAAGGAAACGAAAGAACAACACTCTATAATGTAAATGATGTACTGGAGATTTCGTAGCAAGACCATAAGAATGAACACAGTGAAGAATGAAGACATCAAGTAAGTGATCAAAATGTACTGAATGAGTCAGGAGAAAACGTACATACTTTGCTAGAGGATAGAACTTGTGATTCTGAAGAAAATATCTTGATATGGACATATGCATTATTTCGAATGGTTAATGAGACAGAACACGATTGAAGTAGATTTTTGTTTATTTTCTGTATTATTCAGATCAGACGGCAGTTATAAGAGACTGGGGCCATGAGAGGAAGCAGTGGTTGAGAAGAGAGTGAGACAGAGCTGTAGTCTACCCTTATGTCATTCAGTCTATGCACTGAGCAAGCAGTAAAGGAAACCAAACAATAATTATGGGAAGGAATTAAAATTCAGGGAGAAGAAATAAAAAGTGAGGTTTGACAATGACACTATATTTCTGTAAGAGACACCAAAGATCTTGGAAAAGCAGTTGAACAGAATGGACAGTCTTGATATAAGATGAACATCAACAAAAGAAAAACGAAGGTAATAGATTGTCGTCGAATTAAATAAGATGAATCTGAGCGAATAAGATCAGAAAAAAGTGGAATGTAGTAGGTAAGTTTTCTATTTGGGCAGTAAAATAACTAATGATGGTCGAAGTAGAGAGGATATAAAATGTAGACTGGCAAAGGTAAGAAAAGCATTTCTGAAGCAGAGTAAGTGTTAACAGTGAATATAGGCATAAATGCTAGGAAGATATTTGTCTTCATTGTAGCTACTTATGGAAGTGAAACATGGCCGTTAAATAGGTTACACAAGATGAGAATAGAAGCTTTTGACATGTGGTGCTAGAGAAGAATGTTGAAGACTGCATGGGTAGATTAATTAACGAGTGAGCAGGTGCTGAATAGAAAGGGATACATAAGAAATCTGTGACACAGCTTAACTAAAAGAAGGGATCGCTTGATAGGACACGTTCTGAGACATCAAGGGCACAGCAATTTAGCGTTGGAGGGAAGTGTACGAGGAGAAAATTGTAAAGGGAACCAAGAGATGAATACAGTGGGCAGATTCCGAAAGATGTCGGTTGCAGTACTTATTTGGAGACTAAGACGATTGCACTGGATGGACTAGCATGAAGTGCAGCTTGTCTTTAGTTTGAAAACCGCAATAATAACAACAACAACATTATGCAGACATTGGCATTGGTTTCAATGTACAGTATAGAGAAAGCTGAAAAGAACGATTTCACGCAGTATACTTGTGGGCCGTCAAGTCGGGAAACGTAACTCAAACTGGCCTCCAGAAACTGCCTAAACTACGGCGAATACGTGTAGCACGAGATTTTCAGTATTCTCGCGCTCTCTTCCCGCAGTTCTTTAGTCCTAGAGAAAAATATTATTTGCAATTTACTGTACGAAATTTGATTTAATTTAATGTTGTTCCGCAACAACTTTTCGGTGGACGGTGCGGTTTTCAGATAATTCGACAGAAACGTACAAAAGTGATATTGACTGTGTATTGACTTGGAAACCATTTAAAACAGGGGATACGTCGATATGAAATTTTTATCCAGAGTCGCAAATGTTATCACCCCTCAAAGCATGTAATATCATGCTCAGAAGTATCCGAACGACCTAAATGCGTTTCGCCTGATTTGCATGCAGCCCACATGACATAGCTGTCTTGCAGTTCCTCTAACCCAGTGGTCGTCAAACTGTGGCCCGCGGGGCGCATGCGGCCCAGATCATGTTTTCGTGCGGCCCGCGACCCTCCTCGGCTTCGCACTGGTAGCATTAGTTATTACTTGTCTGGCGAGCGGTGTTTTGTCTACGTAAACTGCTTAGAATTGTGATTTAAGTCTGGTAAGTAATTAGGTAACTGAAAACGAGCCACCACTTCCATTTAACGCGCCACTTGCCGGTGTTCCGCAGCACTAAAGACGTGGGCGGCTTGCTAGCTAACAATGTGGGCCGTGCATCAAAAGCCCCGCGTGCCCACGGTCGCTCGTTTGTCGGCGGCGGGCTTGTCCCGCAGCCGCCTCATTGTTGTCTTTGTCGTGTCAGTGTGTCAGTCATGAAGTAAGTTTCGGTGCCCCTGAGAGTTCATCGCGTATAGAGTGTATTTGTGCTCATATTTGGTGATCTAATTATTAGTGGAATCAATAATACCTGATGTACCTTCAATAACAGTCACTAAGAGGAAAATATCTGAAGAGAATAGACGTTTCCACGAAATATGGGAAGAAGACTTTGCTTTTTAAGTGGACACAAAGAATGTACTGCTACTTGCTTAATATGCCGGTATACGATTGTGGAACTGAAATGCAATTTATTTCTCCACTACACAAGTAAGCACAATTCATTCACAGTAGCTTTCCCTTTGAAGTCAAATTAAAGAAAGGAGTACAATGTTCGTCTAAAATCTACCATTCATCGTCAATAAAACGTTATGTTAGCAGCAGTTTGGCAAAGTGCGGCTGACACAAGAGCATCTTCCCGTTGTTGTTGTTGTAGTCTTCAGTCCTGAGACTGGTTTGATGCAGCTCTCCATGCTACTCTATCCTGTGCAAGCTTCTTCAACTCCCAGTACTTACTGCAATCTACATCCTTCCGAATCTGCTTAGTGTATTCATCTCTTGGTCTCCCTCTACGAATTTTTTCCCTCCACGCTGCCCTCCCATACTAAATTGGTGATCCCTTAATGCCTCAGAACATGTCCTACCAACCGATCCCTCCTTCTAATCAAGTTGTGCCACATACTCCTCCCCAATCCTATTCAATACCTGCTCATTAGTTATGTGATCTACCCATCAAATCTTCAGTATTCTTCTGTAGCACCTTTCGAAAGCTTCTGTTCTCTTGTTGTCCAGACTATTGATCGTCCATGTTTCATTTCCATAAATGGCTAAACTCCATACAAATACTTTCAGAAACGACTTCCTGACATTTAAATCTATACTCGATGTTAACAAATTTCTCTTCTTCAGAAACGCTTTCCTTGCCATTGCCAGTCTACATTTTATATCCTCTCTACTTCGACCATCATCAGTTATTTTGCTCCCCAAATGCCAATAATCCTTCACTACTTTAAGTGTCTCATTTCCTAATCTAATTTCCTCAGCATTACCCGACTTAATTCGACTACATTCTATTTTCCTCATTTTGCTTTTGTTGATGTTCATCTTATATCCTCCTTTCAAGACACTGTACATTCCGTTCAACTGCTCTTCCAAGTCCTTTGCTGTTTCTGACATCGTCATACCAAGTATGTAATATTCTGACAAAAATATGAAAGCTTTCACTGATGCTGATTAGTGAAGCAATGTATGATAACTGTTTCTGAAACATTGTTTCAAAATTTCTCCAACAGTAAACAAATATCTGCTGAAATAAATAAGCTCACAATTTCTAAATCTACCTATCGACGTCATATATAAGATATATCAAAATACATATTTGAGGCAGTACTTAATGAAGTCAAACTATCCAAATACTTCAGTCTTACATGTGATTCGAGTGCAGATTTAGCTTAGATGGCTCAGTTTTCGTTATTTGTGGGTTATTGAACAAATATGGGATAATAGAGGAAGATGTTTTAACAAATATAACCCTGTAAGGTCACACAGAAGGATGTGATTTTATGGATGCAATTAAACAATTTGTAATGAATTATCTATGAGCAAATTAATATCAGTATGGACAAATGGCTGTCTGTCAATGAAGGACGTCAACAATGGTTTGATAGCACTGATTAAGAAGGAATGGAACTTGCCAGATTTACACACCATTCACTTTTTACTGCATCAAGAAAGTCGGGCATGTCACATTTCAAATATCAAATTGAAGAATGTTATGCAAACGGTTATAAGTGTTATAAATTTCATTCCTGCCTCTGAACTTGATCACCGAAAATTTAAAGGACTTCTGCATTAATTACAAACTTGTTACTGTGATGTTCTCCCACATACTGCTGTCAGATGGCTAAGCAAAAGATAAGTGGTGGAACGGTTTGTCAATTTGAAATCTGTAATTATTTTATTCTTATAACAAAGTGGCAAAAATTATCCTGAAATTGATGATGATGAATGGTGGATACACAAAAATTCAACACACTTAACTTGGAATTACAAGGACCAAACAAGATAATTGGACAAATGACTAACAAAATATTTGAATTTGAAACCAAACTGCAAACCAACTGAAAATAAAGATCTGTCTTATTTTCCAACTGTTGCTATGCTTGGATCAGGCTTAAATATCGCTGTAGCTATTTACCAAAACATGAAAGAATATTTGGAAGCCTATTTGGAAGAAATAAAAAACAGATTTGCAGATTTTAGCAACGCTCGAAGCTGCTTCATTCTCTTAGAGAACCCTTGGCCTGTTGGACATGATGATCTCAAATTATTCTACCAGTTTGGATTTCCTACAAGTAATATGCTAAATGAAATAATCGAACTTCAGCATGACACACAGATTGAAGCTCTGTTTATAGAACATCGTGAAACACAACAGTACACTGAATTTTGGAAATGTGTGCCTAACAATAATAAAAATTTACGAGACTGTGCACAGTTCATTTTAACACCATTTCCTTCAACTAACCTTTGTGAAACTTCATTTTCCAAAGTGAAGTACCTGAAAAATAAATATCGTACTCGGTTGTCCAGTCATTTAGAAGATGCAATGAGGATTGCACGCGGGCCAAACGACGTAGATATAGACGATATAACCAAAAAAGTTCAACATCACAAGTCACATTAATGAAAAATTATATATTTGTATTTACGTTTCTTTTGCAATTATAACGCATAAGAACCAGATTCAATAAGAGATCTTTAGCTTCCTCATTACCCTGTTGCATGTGCAGTGCGTCTGTCCTTTCCTTATTTTTTAAATTTCTTATTTATTTCTACATTTTTTGAAAGTTTGAGACTAAGGCAATTATAATAAAGTTTTTGAGGCCATTTGAATAATGTAACACAATATTTCACTAATACATTTATCTCATCTTGCATGAAAGTACTTTAAAATAAATTTCAGGAACAAGATACACTGATCCCAGATTTGTTTTTGGTAGTGGCTCAAAATTACTATTGATTCCCTTCCTTCCCTTCATCCTTCATAAGCTCCTGCCTAGCTACATGAAAATTGTCAGATTATGCAAGTCATGTGAATTTTATTTCCACAGAGATAATTAAACTGGAATGAATTAGTTAGATGCAATGTATGCTTATTTCCAGTTTATTGAAATTTGATCAGCAGCATTTTATGCAGTTTTCAACACTCGTAAACATGGTGACAGTCATTCTGTGAAAGTCTGTGAATGGCACATATCATCATTGACTCATGCTACCACAACGATTATTCCTGTTGGTCTCAGTACTCGACTCCTGTGAAGAATGACTAAAAATGTAATTGCTGACAAAGTGACACAACTACTCGTATGTCTCCTACGAACATATCCCCCATAATCTAACAGTTGTCAAACCGGCAGACGGGTATTTAAAAATCTTTTTCCCTGTACTGCAGAGTTTCAGTGTCATAAACATGGCTTATTGTTGTCAGCAACTTCACATTAATGTTATTTGGCGTAGGAGTCACATACATCAAACAGTAGCGAGTGGTTTGTTTCCGAAAGTAATATTTCATTTTAAAACGTGCTAATGTTTACAGTTTCTGAAGAATGACAAATGATATATATCCAAATCCGGTAAAGAATATCGAGCTCCCGATTTTCAAGAATTCTGATCGATGTAAAGTGCGTAAAATGTTCTAGAGTAGTGAATAATGGAATAATGTGTGATTATTGTGGCAGATGGTATCACTCCCTGAAATGCTCCAATGTAAGTGAACATGATATTCCAGAAGAAACTTGGAAGTGTTGTTGTTGTGCTGAGTCACATGTGCCTACAAGCAACGACTACGATTACTTCAAGAAGGAAATAGACTCTAAAGACGAAATAATATGACTGCTAAAAGAGGACATAACTAAGCTGACGGAAGCGAATCAGAAACTGAGGTAACAACAAGAAATAGGAGAATAAATATCTTAGGCAAGTGTTGTGAACGGTGCCTGTAAGCGAAATAATAGGCTTAAAGTAGCAGTGAGAGACGCAACAGCGGAAATTGCGCTCTCAAATTCCTTCAAAGTTCTCGAGAAAAACGTAGAAACTACAGAAGACTACATACCCATGCAACAGAAGGCAGTTAGTGAAAAAAGGAGAAAGAAGATCAAGCTAGGGAAGACGCTTATGTATGCAGACAATCATGAACGAGGGGTAGCGGCGGAGATTCAGAGCAGCAACTCGGAAATAGAAGTTTCATCGATGGTCAAGCCAGGCGCCCATATAGCTGAAGTTACAAAGGACTTGAAAGGTGAGTGTGCACAACTATCATCAAACGATTTTGTGATTATTATCGGTGGTGCAAATGACGTTTATAGAAATGAAGGGGAAAAGTGAAAAACACATTGAAAGATTGATTGTCATAACTCACTGACAATAATGTAATTGTCGTAAATATACCACATCGCCAGGACTTGGTGGAAAATTCTTGCGTAAATTCAGCAGTGAAAACAACAAACTCTAATATATTGAAGGTCAGTAAGCACTTCAAAAGTGTTCAAGTTTTAGATATTTCTAATCTTGAAAGGGGATTGCACACTAGACGTGGACTTCATTTAAATCAGCCAGGAAAAAGATTACTGAGTGATGAAATCTGTAAAATTGTACTATCTAAGCATAAGGATATTAGTAATATGTTGCCATTAGAATATTACTCAAGCTCATTCAGTCAGGAAAGTAATACTTTTTTAGATTAGAAGTATGCACCCATAACAACTGCACTGAAACTACCTTACAAAGTAATTGTAGAACAAGGCCCCTAGCACATAATACTTAGGAATACAAGCTTCGGGTATGGATGTGTCTGATGTCCTTAGGTTAGTTAAGTTTAAGTAGTTCTAAGTGTAGGGGACTCATGACCTCAGATGTCAAGTCCCATAGTGCTGAGAGACATTTGAACCATTAGAACCGGTAAAGAATAAATGGTTTGCAGCTGTCGGCTGTACCTGACTCCTTCATCAAATGAAAAATATACTATAGGAGCTGTAAGTAGGAGCGCGTAAGGTTGTTCTATCGCCTCTACAGGTGCCACTTGGTACAGGGGCAGATAGATTTACCGTTGGTGTGGGAGCGGACGTAA
This sequence comes from Schistocerca cancellata, assembly GCF_023864275.1. NCBI lineage: Eukaryota > Metazoa > Arthropoda > Insecta > Orthoptera > Acrididae > Schistocerca > Schistocerca cancellata. The sequence continues at coordinate 418,126,985 of NC_064634.1, read as the reverse complement.
TAATGGAAATGTAAAGAAAAGGAAAAAGTATCATTTGTTGCCCATCTGTCAGTCAGGACATTTTTTGGTATGAGTGAGTGAAGGTTTCAAGTTGAAATTTAATGTCAGAAACGAAGCTGAGATGCCTCGGAAATAGCGTGGAAACTTCCCAGATTACTTCTCCCCCCCCCCCTTCTCTTACCCCCACCCACCATTCGGGTTCGCTGGATACGGAAAACCGGGAATATAACCATCCAAGGGGCTTCAAGACACCCATAACTGTTTACTTTCTGAGTTTGGTATAGAATTTTGTGGTATTAACAAACATTTGTTGAAATAAGTTCGTATTACAAGAATATGGGTATTTCTTATGAAAATTTCTACAACAATATTTTAAAAGTTTTTGTTTGACGTAAGTCATTCAAGTCGTCTGTTGTCGTGCCGATGATGAGAAGGTTTTCCACAGTGTCGAGTCTCGAGAACGTCGGCAGACGGGGCTGCATCGAAGTCTGGGTCTGCTGCTGGACAAGATGCTGAACTGGAACAGGTCAGCATTGTCGCCTCCCATTTCCTGTTCGTTCACAAAGCGCTCATAAAAGTCGAAATTAGTGTTAGTATACATGTCGTATATCAGTGGTGCTCTGCAAAAGAACGGATAGATCTGGGTTCGCTTTCACATGCACAGATTCACTCGATATACAACTCAGTATATATCATGGAATCATAACGCTGTCCTCTCATTTCAATGTAGTGATCCGCTACTTGTTTATAATATTTTCTAAACGACACAGCACCGGTTAGTTTTTGTGGTGTCCGTCGTGATACTTGAAAATCATTTTGAAAGTTATAATACTGTTGACTTAAAAAATCCTCAGTTTGTCACTTGTATACCTCACCTTTTTTACATAGTTTTTGCTTAGACATGTCTCACTGTCCAATTCACTGCCGGTAGTTTTACATTTCTCACAACAGCTACATCAGTTTCGTTTTGTTATAACACCATTAGCGACCATGTAATTTGATTACATTTTGTGGATTATGTCAAAAGATATTGAAAAGGATAACGTAAGCATTGACATTAATTCGGTTGATCCTCTATATTAATCGTCATCGCATCAGATCGGACCAGTGTTGATCACAGTACATAGTCTCTTCTATACAAACTCTTATTACATTCATCGCCATTCATACGGGTACCATTACTCATTGAAAGTATAGGACAAATGTCCATGTTTGGCACTTCAGTCATAAATGAGTTATGAATACCTTTGTAAGAAACTCTCTTAAGTCAATTTCTACCTAAATGGCACACAAAATCTTACTCAAGCTGAGCCAAAATCAGTAATTTAGAAAATACGCAGAACATGCTCATCTCAACACGTGTATACATTCAAAAGTTATCGATCCATTGAATTATTCATTTAAGGACACAGGATAATACATGAATATTTATGTTAAGTACAAGGAGTAGAAATCAAACAAGGTGCAATTTTTTTCCTAACCTAGCATAAATAATAAAATTCAGTATATAAAATATTGAACTGATATTGAAATTCTTTAATTGATACTTAGTTTTGTGATAAGGGAAGTTAGCAATTGCTGCCATCTTAGTGGGATCTGGTTTGATACCCTAAGGCGAAATAACAGGTACTAGAAATTTAATCTCCTTTCGGTCAGATTTTGATTCCTTCAAATATACGGTGCCTCCTCTTTTGGCAAATTTACTTAGAATATCTTCCAATGGATTAATATGCTCCTCCCATGTCTTCGTTGTTAGTAAGAGATCATCAACATACGCTGTGACTCGTTCTAGCATTGTGGCTCTAGCACATAGTCAAGTGCCGCAATAAATACTCCGGTGCTTATATTTAAGCCGAAGGTAAGGACACAAAATCGGTAAGTTCGCCTTCCAAATACAAATGATGCATCTTGTCTGGATTGCTTTAATAACATGATTTGCCAGAATGGAGAGCTTAAGTATCTTTTGCCATAAAACTTCTGGATCTGCTCGTCTAAATTTTCAGGTTTCGTTCCCATGGGCATGATAATTTTGTTAATGTCCCGTTCATCAAGCCAATCTAATACTTTTATCTGCTTTACTTATTGCTAGCAAAGGACTACTATGAGAGGAATTATTTGTCTCATTTATACTCCAGCTCATTATGTTCCTTATCTCTTTCATGACTTCTTCCTTTTGTGTCCAGGGGACCGAGTAAGATGCTCGACAATAGGACTTATGTGGATATAACTGGATATCGTAGACATGTCCTTTCACGATACCGGGGGTATCTGTAAATACTGCAGGGTATTTAGATAATAACTCTGTCAATTGTTTAGGTTCAAATTCCTCAATGTTTGTTGCTTCATAAATATGGGTGTGGATGCTATAACATCGTGTGAATGACTTTCTTCAGGATAACGACATCGCTCGACTAGAATGGCCAGCATGTTTTCCAGACGTGAGCCCTATCGAAATGCCTGGGATAGATTGAAAAGGGCTGTTTGTGGACGACGTGACCCAACAACCATTCTGATGGATCTACGCCAAATAGCCGTTGAGGAGTGGTACAATCTGTACCAACAGTGCCTTGATGAATTTGTGGATAGCATGCCACGACGAATACAGTCATGTATCAATTCCAGAGGACGTGCTACTGGGTATTAGAGGTACCGGTGAGTAGAGGAATCTGGACCACCACCTCTGAAGGTCTCACTGTATGGTGGTACAACATGCAACGTGTGGTTTTCATGAGCAATAAAAAAGGCGGAAATGATGTTTATGTTGATATGTATTCCAATCTTCTATACATGTTCCGGAACTCTCGGAATCGAGATGATGCAGAACTTTTTTTGAAGTGTGTATATACCTAATTACATTTGTATAGAATCGCATATCAGTATCAAGTAAAAATAGTTTACGATAACATTATATTGCTGACAGTTGTCGTACTTCGTAAATTTCCTTGTGCGGTTGCTCCCAGTCACTCCATGGAGGGTGCCGGCCGGAGTGGCCGAGCGGTTAAAGGCGCTACAGTCTGGAACCGCACGACCGCTACGGTCGCAGGTTCGAATCCTGCCTCGGGCATGGATGTGTGTCATGTCCTTAGGTTAGTTAGGTTTAAGTAGTTCTAAGTACTAGGGGACTTATGACCACAGCAGTTGAGTCCCATAGTGCTCAGAGCCATTTGAACCATTTGAACTCCATGGAGGGTATTTGCTTGCGCGCATTGTTGCAACGCAAAAGTTCTGTATCTCAGTTCCATACCACATTTTTTGCACCTTTACAGCCATTCGGTCTTAATGTAACTTTCAGGCAGAGATTCTCGTCACATGATGAACTACAAAACCACGTTGCTAGCCGGATGGTTTAGACCTCTCAGATATGACGGGACATGAATCCTTAAAAGCTATAAAAATACTAGTAAAGAGTGCCAAGTACAAATAGATTAATTAAATATAAATAAATGAAATAATTAGGTAACAATTTATTTACAGAACCACAGATCCATCCACCAGATCACAGCTGCTCAGGATTGGTTTCAGGGCCAAGGCAGGATAAGACTATTGCCGTTAGTTCCGTGATCATCAGACGTCAACCCGATAGAGAATATTAGGGCGGAGGTATCGAGGCCATCGCCATATGGACCTATGAACGCAAGTGACCTCTGGACGAATGTAGAAAACGAGTTGTGGGGGATAAAAATGTCACACTGTACCACTGAGGCATTTAGTCGAATGGACATTACGACGATTTCGGCAGATGCTAAGCAGTGACAGCGGCTGGGCTGGCTACCAGAGATATATTCTTCAGCAAAACCCATGCAGTCGATTTTCTCATAAAAATCCAACCGTTGCTTTTTCCAGGTCTTCGTAATAAAAATCCACCATTACTTTTTCACAATTCATGCACTGACAGCAAACTGAGAATTCTCTCCAAAATAACAGTAACTGATAATAATTGCTTCATATGTTGTCGAACAGACATTAGTTGTCTGAGCCATTGCACATAATATCTGTGTGTGTCCTTTTGTGTCTGTGTGTCTTGTATTTACAAGCAAGTAACAACAAAAACAGTGTATGTATCAGCGTGCATTATTTTATTGCGAAAGAAAGTTTAGAGTTCATTTATGCTCACTATGTTCGTGGGCCCAAATGTAGTGCGCCGACGTCATGACGTCACTACTTGCACGTTCTTCGAGTAGCCAAAGTGAAACTCTATTCGCATCTCAGAAAGGTGGAAACTGTATCATGTCATTAGTCGTCCGAAAATTAACCACTGACAGTTTCCACTCTTCTTTCACCCCAAGAAAAAAAGAATCTTCTCATATAGTAAGAAGACGTGATACTAAAATTTACGCAATACAGAAAAACAACTAAACACCTGTTCTGTACTTGATAGTAGAATACAAAGAAATACATTACCTGAGACGCTTAAAATTCCTTATTTCCTACCATATGACAGCACTTGTTTGAAAATGAAGAGACAATATACACATTTTAGCATTATGGAGAGTAGACACCAGAAGCTTATCATAGTCCCAATCGGAAGTGTCACAATAATCAACAGTTTCTTTCCTTCCGTACATTAGTACCACTTGCAGATTCTTTTGTACGGACCTGGGGACACCGTATGTTGTGTTACTAATTACGGTATAGGGAAGATGAAGGGAAATGGAGTAGCCCCCTGGAGAAGAGAAGATCTTTGTGTAGGTTTCCATTCAGTGTTGACTGAGACCTGCCACAGCCCTCTGCAGATCCGACAGGGAGGCGACACCATTATCAGAGTATTCCAGACACTTTTCAGTATGTCCTCAGGAGATGGAACTAAAGTCAAATTAATGACGCTTTCCGAGTCATATCCATACCATAATGAAGTATTACTTACTACAGTCTCATGTTCCAGCTATTACACTCAGATGATTCCGATACGAATATTCTGGTGGCCGAAAGGACCATTCGGTGTGTGATACTATCAACCCTGAATTCAGGTCGAATTGTAAGAGCTCTAACAGTACTGAAAATTTTAAGTCACATTGAATAGGCTGTTGTCGCTTTTCTTGGTACAGCATCAGTAGCAATTATATTGTAACCATCACAAATAGATAATAGTAACACTTGTATGATCAGAATGCTATGGGCGCTCATGAAGTGTGGTGGTGGTAAGTGGCACCTGTTCTGAATGTCGTTAAAGGTTGAGCATGTAATCTAACGGTGCCTACCTAAGTAAACATGACATGGTGGCATTGTCACAGCTTAAATTAGAATCTCTGATTGAGCTTTACCTATCACCCACTTCTGTTCATTTATTTCACACGTAGTAATTAAATATGGCCTTCAGTGTGATGCCGTAGTATATTGCGTCATGATTCTGCAGCGTATGGATAGCTTCTGTAAACTCTAGCAGTATCTGCCCACCTCTGCCACCACAACAGAGCTCGACGATTTCTCATGTGACTATCATGGTAGCCTAGAGGCGTTGTCGATATTAAAACTTTAGAGTCTAAATTAATAACATTCTGCGCAAACGATGTACTTAGCTGGTTAAACCTCCATTTATTTCAGGTTCTCTCTGTCTTAAGCATACTGCAAGTTGAAAATCTCTTCAACACAGGCACTTTTCGCTTTTATTGACAAAGCATCAGAAGCCGACACATTTTAATGGCAACGAATAGATGATACATACTTTCCATGTATCATTTATGGGCTGAAAAATAGTTTTACACGCGGATGACTTATTCCAGACGTTACTGTCAGCGTTTCGTGTTCCTTGCTCCGCTTTCTGTCAGCAACTGCTTGTACTTTCGCCCTAACAGAAGCAGGAATCAAAAGTTGCGCTGCTTACTTCCATCAGTTTAATTTTCAGCAATATTTTGAGGCTCCATTTTTGTCATTTCTTATGATTTCCTGCATAGTAGCCGTCCTTGATTTGGAACTTCATGTTAGACCAAGCTTACGAGCTCAGCAGCAATCCCCTACTTCAGCACGCAACTGTCTTCAGATTGTCGAAATTTAATTTAGTCATTATGCTATTCCACTTTCCTTGAACAAAATTCGTAGCATGTTCCCGAATTTTTGCTGATGATCTTTCCGCCTGTATATGTCGTAGAAATCTTCCTGTACAAAGTATGCTATCATTCCCTTTATTGTTGATGACATAATTAACACAATTTCCCAATAACCATAATACGGCATTATTTTTCTGTTCTGGAAAGAAAACTTTTTCTGGGAAGAACTAATTTCTCTTCCGTCGCTTCGTTTAAGGAGTGCGACCTGTTTCTTCACTGCATTCCCTATAGCCTGATACCCGTTACAAAGAATAGGATGAGCTAAAGAATCGACTGCGTTGAAATCTGGACAGGTGTTTAACACATAAAGCTGCTGAGTATAGCTTGTCATTTGTGCCAACTATATTATTAATAACGTGGTACCAAGCCACTTTAATATTTTCAGAAAGTATTTTATTGTTGATGCTCCTCCATATCAGTTTCCAATTTTTCCTAGGATACTTAAATTCCAATTTATTGCGGTTGTCTTTTGTTTTAAGGGTGTTCATGACATATTTGCTATCCCTTCTATTCTTCTCCTCTACAGTATATTCAGAATAAGTTACGTTAACAGATGGTGCAGTGCTTTCAGGTTTCAGTATTTTTAAGAGTTTAGCTGTGATACGATTCTAGTAGTCATCAATCAGTTGAATAGTCCTTTTAATAAATAAGGCTATATTTTTTCGATAACTATCAGTAAGATGAAGTACTCCATCTTCAGACATAAAGTAGCGACGGTCATAGCCACCCTGAAGTTGTGCCTTTGCCAGTTGTACCTACAAATGTGACTGATGACGTTTTTTGCTATTGCCTTGGGAATCGGAAGAACGTGGCCTGTGTTTTGGACAGAGTAACACAACTGAGCACTTTAATCTTTTGCATAATGTTAAGATTCCTAATCTAATTTGACACTAATGCCCCTCGAATATGGTTCGCTATTTTCCCCAGATTAAAAGTTGCCGTTTGAAGTGGACTCCGATAGAAAGTCACTTCTAATGCCGTGTGACAGTCAACCAAATTCGCCCATTCCAAGTACATGTTGTTAAAATCGTAAGGCTTAAGAATGAACTCTTCATGTCATTTATTTTGGCACCCGTCGCGCTACAATAAAGGCATACAGTTTCTCTGAGACGTTTAATGTCTTCCTCACTTCGTATGACATCTCTTAACGTCATAGGTGTACATATTCGTGACTCTACTAGTCCCTGATATTTGAATGCCCTCTAGTTCGCTATCAAGAACTTACAACAGTAGTTCTAAAGCAGCTACATAAAATAACATTGATAATGGGCTTCCCTGTGGAACGTCATTTTTAATTCCGATTGGTTGGGTTCTGATCGCTCTCAGAATGTTGTTTAAAATGCCCGTGTAATTATCACTAAAAGCCATATAAAAGTAGATAAATGCTGGTGAATGATCCTGTCGAGAGCTGTGGAAAAATCTATAACTAGGACATATGTTTTTGCTATGATCGTGGATAATATTGCAGTAGTATCTCGATACTCACCCACTGTCTTCAAAATACTTCGCTTAATAAGGCATGTCTGATGACATCCGATTACCTTCTGCAAGACTAGTCTTTCTTTCATCACCTGCGCAGTGATTTTATAATAGGCATTCATAAGACATATGGGTCTCATTTTGGAAAAAGGTTTCATTTCGCTAACTCTAAATTTAATAAGCAACACAGTTATAAATTCTTTGAACTCTGGGGGAACAGTTTCTCCTTTCAGGACATCGTTCGTTACTTCCACCAAGGTGTTGCCTATAAAGTGCCAAAGTTCTGCGTAAAACTCTATGGACAATCCGTCGGGACCTGGTGACTTCTTGATGGGGGCACTTTTAAAGAAGCCCAAAACATCATCGCGCGTCATTCCTGTTGTTAAGCTCCTACTTTAATCTTCGGTTACTGTATTAAGTTGACCACTTTTCATCAGCAGTTTCCTACCAAAGGTTCAAACCGATCTTCACCGTAGAAAACATCGTAAAACCTATGTGCCTCGGTTAAAATATCTTTGTGTTCCGACAGAACTCATTTGTCTTCTTTTCGTGTTGTATCAAATGAAAGAGTACTGTGTTTCCTTCCCGCACAACTGACTTAAAATGTGACTTAATCTTTAGTCCCTCCAACTGTGTTCGTTTAAGACTTATCAGTTTAGCTTTAGCCTTCCTCATATTTATCAAAACATTTCGGGGCACTGGCTGTTCGCAAACTTTCCGCTGACATGCGTAATAAAATTCAATTGTATCTTTCAACTACCTCACAATTTCTCTTCCATAAGCTATCAAGGTAGATCGTAGCTTCCCTTTTAGACATAATGTCCACCAGACTACAGAACCCTGAAATTTGTTATGTAATCGCAAAGAAGCCTGCCAAGTACGAGATATTCGCTCACCTATACCATTGTGATGGAGCACGTTAATGTTTAGTTTCCATGTGGGGCGACCCCAAAATAAATTGTTGCTTAGCTAGTCTGATACTACACTTCACTGCCAAGTGGTCGGAGAAGGCTGCAGGTATAGTTTCGATTGCTCTAAATTTGCTTGCTAAGTTGCCGGTAACATATATTCTACAAAAAAACAATGTTGACCTTCGTATCTCTGACGTGACCCCACCTAGCAACAAAAAACCGACGTCACATTATTTCCCCCGTTGTCCCACGCAACTTTTCTCCCACAAACGTTTCAGCTCCTATCATACTTTCGGAGCTTTTCTTGGTGGCAATAGTTAGTGACTCACCCTGTATAGAAAGATCAGTGAGTGAATTTCCGAGTATTAAAGTACACTCCTGGAAATTGAAATAAGAACACCGTGAATTCATTGTCCCAGGAAGGGGAAACTTTATTGACACATTCCTGGGGTCAGATATATCACATGATCACACTGACAGAACCACAGGCACATAGACACAGGCAAAAGAGCATGCACAATGTCGCCACTAGTACAGTGTATATCCACCTTTCGCAGCAATGCAGGCTGCTATTCTCCCATGGAGACGATCGTAGAGATGCTGGATGTAGTCGTGTGGAACGGCTTGCCATGCCATTTCCACCTGGCGCCTCAGCTGGACCAGCGTTCGTGCTGGACGTGCAGACCGCGTGAGACGACGCTTCATCCAGTCCCAAACATAGTCAATGGGGGACAGATCCGGAGATCTTGCTGGCCAGGGTAGTTGACTTACACCTTCTAGAGCACGTTGGGTGGCACGGGATACATGCGGACGTGCATTGTCCTGTTGGAACAGCAAGTTCCCTTGCCGGTTTAGGAATGGTAGAACGATGGGTTCGATGACGGTTTGGATGTACCGTGCACTATTCAGTGTCCCCTCGACGATCACCAGTGGTGTACGGCCAGTGTAGGAGATCGCTCCCCACACCATGATGCCGGGTGTTGGCCCTGTGTGCCTCGGTCGTATGCAGTCCTGATTGTGGCGCTCACCTGCACGGCGCCAAACACGCATACGACCATCATTGGCACCAAGGCAGAAGCGACTCTCATCGCTGAAGACGACACGTCTCCATTCGTCCCTCCATTCACGTCTCTCTCGACACCACTGGAGGCGGGCTGCACGATGTTGGGGCGTGAGCGGAAGACGGCCTAACGGTGTGCGGGACCGTAGCCCAGCTTCATGGAGACGGTTGCGAATGGTCCTCGCCGATACCCCAGGAGCAACAGTGTCCCTAATTTGCTGGGAAGTGGCGGTGCGGTCCCCTACGGCACTGCGTAGGATCCTACGGTCTTGGCGAGCATCCGTGCGTCGCTGCGGTCCGGTCCCAGGTCGACGGGCACGTGCACCTTCCGCCGACAACTGGCGACAACATCGATGTACTGTGGAGACCTCACGCCCCACGTGTTGAGCAATTCGGCGGTACGTCCACCCGGCCTCCCGCATGCTCACTATACGCCCTCGCTCAAAGTCCGTCAACTGCACATACGGTTCACGTCCACGCTGTCGCGGCATGCTACCAGTGTTAAAGACTGCGATGGAGCTCCGTATGCCACGGCAAACTGGCTGACACTGACGGCGGCGGTGCACAAATGCTGCGCAGCTAGCGCCATTCGACGGCCAACACCGCGGTTCCTGGTGTGTCCGCTGTGCCGTGCGTTTGATCATTGCTTGTACAGCCCTCTCGCAGTGTCCGGAGCAAGTATGGTGGGTCTGACACACCGGTGCCAATGTGTTCTTTTTTCCATTTCCAGGAGTGTATTTGGAAGAAACCACCATATTTCTTGACGTAACTTAAAGTACATACCTCTATCGGTTCCTGAGAAAAAGGAGTCGGAACAGATAGACGACGAAGTTACCCTATAGGGATTCCGTTTTTACCGAAACGAAGTACGGAACCCTAAAACCGCATCAGGTAAATTTTCAAAATGTGTCGTTTCATGAATTGACTTCTTTGAGTCATAGGTCAAAATGTTTCACATTCATCTGCTTGATCGCTGGGTTGCCCTCAGTTTTCGTCAATAGCTTACGGCAAAAGGCAAGTATGGTCCCAGTATAAATAACACGACTGCCATCTTTGGAGACCTCACTATGAGAGCAGTTATATGGGCACTTAGCTTCCATTTGTAGTAACTTAAACTTCATACAGACGTTGGTGGCATCTCTTAACCATTCATTCGCATTTACTTCTCAAGTGGTTTGTTTGCAGATCTGTGTTTACGAGAATGTTGATACTTCCATTATCGTATACTGTCACCAGTATCAGCTTTCGTTATTTATTACGATACATGCAAGTTTGTCAGTTACTTCGTGTAGGAGCCGATGTCTCCAGTAGTCGAATCTTAAGCAACAGCAAGAAAGTAAATTAAGCAGCTTCCTTCCTGCAACTAGTCTCTCTACAGCCACCGGCATTCGTCAAAAGAACACTAATGAACCCTTGTGACAGAGGCGCGCAGACAAGAGTACTTCGCTATCTGGGTCACGTCTCTAGATTGAGATCATCGGGAGAAGCGGAGCGTTCCGGTGTTCTGATGAAGCCACTGGATGATCAAATTTTTTCACGGGATGATGCGGGCTGCATGCGCTGGCTGTTTGGTTCTACTTGACATGCATACGCCGCTCGCGGCGTTCGCCTCATCCGAACAAGCGCTTTTAGTTAGGCTGATGGCAGCCAGGGCAGCACTTTTAAAGAGGGCTTGTCCCGGAGTTAATTTGATGTTGTTCCAGGGGTTGGTGCGCAATCTTGTAAGCAGGTCACACAACAAGACTAGGAAAGACGATGCGAAACGGTAGCACTGTGAGATGCACCGCACTAGTTTCTAAGGCTGTGAATGATGCTGAGGAAACAGTTAACCTATTTAAGATTCAGGAAACGAACGTTATCGAGGGACCGGCAACACTAAACGATCATAGAAGAAATATTACAGAACTGAAATCAATTGCTAAATCGGTCTATCCCTTTAGATACGTACTGTAATTTTTCTGCTCCTTATCAAATACAGAGCGGTCAGAAGTAGCCCAAAAAGCTTTCAAGTGTGCTGCGGGATAGGCTGTGCTGAGAAACAATTGTAAAAAAAAATTGATACATTGCACCGTTTCCGAGTTAACCAAAGCTGAATTTAGTGCTGTTGTGAGCGCAAATTTGCGCGGCCGCCAGATACGATTACAAGTAAATGTCCGTCGTTCTCACAGGGTAGATGACAGCTCACCAGACTGGCCAGGCTCTAGCTCGATCCTTACTACCACGTCTAGTTTGAGCTTCACTCTCTTGTTCGGATCTAGGAAACCAAGCGAAGAACACGTTTTGCGACACCATCTCCGACAGGCCGCTCGGATTTGTGAGCCGAACGGTCTGACTGGCTAACTTCAATTCTAATTATCTCGTAAACGGCACGACCTATCGAATTTGACCTTAACACTTGTGTCTCAGCACAATTAACTCTGCAACACCCTTACAACCTCTTCAGAGAGTTTCGGACCACCTTGTAAACAAAGATATTTAAATTAATGGATGTTGGCCGTGGTGGTCTGCCTACGTTGATTTTAACTGAAGAATTACAAATGAAAAAAAAGTCTGCAAGATGGGTGTCGCGACTCTTTACGCGCGCCTGCACGTATGTGCCGTCGCCATGGCAAAATTGCACGAACTAAGGTATGAATTGTTGACACACCGGCCTTATTCACCTGATATGGCTCCGTCAGACTTCTAGCTCTTCTCAAAACTGAATATTTTTCTTGGTGGACAAAGATTCACTTCAAACGGAGAACTGATCACTGGAGTTGACATCTATTTTGCAAGCCTGCAGGAAATTTATTTTCGAGATGGGATCAAAGCCCTGGGACATCGTTGGACCAATTGCATTAATCTACAATGAGACTAAATTGAAAAACAAAAAAAAGTTTCGAGAACTTTTCAAAGCACCCTCGTAGTTTCACAACATTTTCTCACTGATGGAGACAAAATTATCTAAAAACACTTTTTTCTAAGAAAACCGGACCATTTAAAACTAACTGCGCAGTGTGATGCCATGAGTCTTGGTTCACCAACAAACACGACTGGATTTGAGCTACATTTGTGCAGCATGACTAGGCTGAGTATTACGAGGGCTATCCAGAAAATAACAATTGCTTTGAAATAAAAAATTAACAACACGAAAAACCAACATTTATTATATACATTTTAAAGGTGAACTCTTAAGCTATTTAGCTACACGATCGTCACTGAAACTGAGGCACTTATCATCCCGTGACACAAGTTTTCCAGTACCGTCTCTGTATAAATCTGTTGCCCGCCATTGCATTTATAGCGGCATGCAGTTCGGCGTCAGTATCAAAGCGTTGTGTAACGAGCCCTGTCTTCATTCCTGGGGAGAGCTGGTAGTCACTCGGCGCCAAATCCAGGCTGGATGCCAAACAGGCTGTATGGTCCAACACCTACCACACAAAACCCCACAGGAGCTCTCTTGTACGCCTGGCCGCGTATGGACGTGCGTTGTCGAGAGAAACAAAATTTTTGCACTGAGTTTTACCCAACGCTTGTTTTGCTTGGCCCACCTGAACGTTGTCACTGTTATACCACTTTCAAGGAAATCAACGAGAAGTACTAGCTGAGAGTCCTAAAACACAGTATAGATGATTTTTCTTGCTGACAGCGTTTGCAAACGCTTCCTTCCTTTCTTGTGAGAATTTGTGTGTCCACATTCCATCGACTATATTTTTGTTTCACAACTGATATGCTGCACCCAAGTCTCGTCCCCAATTATGATACGATCGAAAACTTTTCTACCATTTTCTTGTTATCTTCGAGGAAGGTCAGTGTTGTAGCAAGTCAAGGTTTTTGTGGAACGCAACTAGTACAATTTCATACACCAAACTCGGTGAAATTTGGGAAAATTTTGCGCAGATTCCGTAATCGTGAAACGACGATTTTCACAAATTTTGTCGTTACTTTTCATCACCGGTTCGTTAGTTACAAGGCTAGGCCAACCAGTGCGGCACTCACGGCGAACATTGGTACGACCATTTTTAAAATCAATTCACCACTGGCTCAATCACCTTCACTCATTATTCCCTCTCAGTAGACATCACAATGGTCGCGATGAATGTCAACCGGTTTTTGATTTTTGGCAACAAAAGCTAACTACAGAATGTACCTCACAAGTGGCGGGATTTTCTACTGCAACGCACACTTTAACACGGCAAAGAAAGCAAAGTAACGGAGACACGGACCGCGCGCTACCACTGCTGGTTTACTGAGGGTAGGAACGTTACGTCATTAACATGGTGGCTGTAGGCCCGCCCACCACCATGATAAACCAAAACGTGTATTAGTTTCTGGATGGCTCTCGTATATTCATGCATTTCTACCCAGTACATGTAACACGAAGAGTAACTCAACATCAACATCATTTCCGCCCTTTACATTGCTCTTGAAAGATAAACATTGCAAGTTGTACCACCATACAACGAGACCTGCAGAGATGGTGGTCCTGATTGCTGTACACATCGGTACCTCTCATACCAAGTAGCACGTACTCTTGCATTGATGCAGGCTTGTATTCGTCGTGGCATACTACTCACAAGTATATTAATGCACTGTTGGCCCAGATTGTCCCACACCTCAACGGCGATCAGGCGTAGATCCCTCAGAGTGGTTGGTGGGTCACGTCGTCCACAAACAGCCCTTTTAAATCCATCCCAGGTCTGTTTGTTAGGGTTCATGTCTGGGAAAATGCAGGTGATTCTAGTTGAACGATGTCGTTGTCCTGAAGGACGTCATTTACAAGATGTGCACGATGGGGGTGCAAAGTGTCGTCCCTGAAGACGAATGCCTCGCCAATATGCTGCCGATATGGTTACACTACCGGTCGGAGGATGGCATTCACGTATCGTGCAGGCGTTACGGCGTCTTCCATGGTCACCACCGGCGTACGTCGGCTCCAAATAATGCCACCCCAAAGTAGCAGGGAACCTCCACCTTACTGCACTCGGTGGATAGTGCATCTAAGGCGTTCAGCCTGATCGGGTTGCCTTCAAACACGTGTGCGACGATGGTCTGGTAGAAGGCATATGCGACACTCATCGGTGAAGAGAACGTGATGCCAATACTGAGCGGTCCATTCGACATGTTGTTTTGCCCATCTGCTACACGCTGCATGGTGTCGTAGTTGCAAAGACGGATCCCTCCATGGGCGTCGGGAGTGAAGTTGCGCAACATGCAGACTATTGCGCACAGTTTGAGTCGTAACACGACGTCCTATGGCTGTACGGAAAGCATTATTCAACATGGAGGCGTTGCTGTCAGGGTTCCTCCGAGCCGTAGTCCGTAGGTAGTGGTCATCCACTGCAGTAGCAACCCTTGGGAGGCCTGAGCGAGGCATGTCACGGATAGTTGCTACCTCTGTGTATCTCCTCCATGTCCAACAACATGGCTTCGGTTCACTCTGAGACGCCCGGACACTTGTTGAGAACCCTTCCTGGCACAAATTAAGAATGCGGACGTGATCGAACCGTGGTACTGACTGTCTTGGCATGGTTGAACTACAGACAACAGAAGCCGTATACCTCCTTCCTAGAAGATTGACTGGAACTGACCGGCTGTCGTACACCCCCCGTCGAACAGGCGCTGCCCATGCGTGATTGTTTACATCTTTGGGTGGGTTTAGTGACATCTCTGAACAGTCAAAGGGACTGTGTCTGTGGTAAATATCCACAGTGAACGTTTATCTTCAGGAGTTCTAGGAACCGTGGTGATACAAAACTTTTTTTGATGTGTGTATAAAACTCATCATGCATGTTTTAAAAGTCATTCACAAGTTCCCTGCCAATGTTTCTTCTTCTTTTTCCTTTTTATATTTCAAAGTTAGTCCAGCTTCTCATGGAAATTAAATAAATTAGTGAACACTTCTTGTTGCGTTACGGTGGCCGAGCGGTTCTAGGCGTTACAGTTTGGAACCGCGCGACCACTACGATCGCAGGTTCGAATCCTGCCTCGGGCATGGATATTTGTGATGTTCTTAGGTTAGTTAGGTTTAAGTAGTTCTAAGTTCTAGGGGACTGATGACCTCAGAAGTTAAGTCCCATAGTGCTCAGATCCATTTGAACCATTATTACGTTACGTAACCCGAAGACATAGGTTAAGGTACTGTAAAGACCAGCGCAGGAAATTATAAATGGAGAGTTTATGTAGCTTCTTGGTGGGTTCCACCTACACATGTATCTATACTCCTCAAACCACCATACTGAGTGGGGCAGCGGCGGCTTTCCTTCGTATGGTCTCGACATATTTAGTTATACCTTCATGGCTCTTTGGCGATATGTTTGACGGATGGAGTAATATACTGTTTCAGTCTTCTACTGATGTACGATCTCGCATGTTTAACAATAAATCATACGACGCTTTCGTGATTACCAATTGTTACAAAATGCGTCGCCCTTCTTTTGATCTTCTCCGTTTCCTGTATCAGTCACATCAGGTGTGGATCCCAGGCTGACGAGCAATAATCACGAAGTTTATAGTCTACATACTTTGAGGGTGATTTACATTTTGTGCAATTCTTGCAATGAATTCACCTTGGTCTCTGTCTTACGTGCGAGTAGTTTTACATGTTCGTTGCGCTTTAAATTCTTCTGTACACATACTCCGAAATGTTTTACGGATGTAACTGCTTCCATTTGGGACGGTAGAAATTTTAAAAAGGCCATTAACTGTGATAAATTTCAATTCACAAAGGATTTCTCAGCTTCAGAACAGTATTTCCTGATCTTTGTAATATCTTCGCATTAGCACTGTCATACAGCAGAGTGTCCTCTGGTGGTTGTCTTGTGTTTAGCATTTCGCACACTCAAACGAATAGAACTATTAGAGATTAGACAATCTGTATTGCGCCATGTAGACTGCATGTAAAAAAGGCGGAATGCAGTTCAGGTCGTTCTATTACTTTTTAGCGGGACAGTGCCTTGTGATATACGGTATCTTACGGCAGAAAGGTTATAGTACCACAAAAACTGAAAACAAATACTCGTATGAGTGAGAATAATAGGTAAATGTTAAAGAAACAAGCCTATTTCCGGTTTCTCATCCATTAAACCAAAATTTGCATGTAGCAGTGAATTACATGATAAGAGTAAATCAAATTTAAAATACAATATTCCTCTTCGACTGCCTTCGTCATTTAATATCTATTTGATAACTTTCTATGACGAATCTTCTGCAACATTTGATAAATAAATAAAAATTGTCTGGATCATAACATTTATTTTCCAACTACTGGATTCAGTCTGCAAAGCTGATCATCTTCAGGTCGGGCGCCGCAGAGTGTAGTTTGTCAACTGTTTTACAGAAGTGTTGACAAACTGCACTTTGCGGCGTCATACATGAAATTGATCTGCGAGGCACGTTGAAATACGTGGTCGGTAAATTTTTTTACTTATTACATTAGAAGGGTCACGGTTCCTAAGACATGACGTTAATTATTACGCAACACCTAACTGTATTATAATCTCAATCCCAACTTCATTTGTGACTGCAACAGTCCGTTGTAACCTGCTGATAGACGAAGATGCTGGTAACCAATAAGCAAATATAACTCATTCCAGAACGTCAACGCTTACTTCAGTATATACATAGAAGACCCAAAGAAACTGGTAACCTGCCTAATCTCGGGTAGGACCCCCGCTAGGACCCAGAAGTGTTGCAACACGACATGGCATGCACTCGAATAATGCCTGAAGTAGTGCTGGAGGGAACTGAAACCATGAATTCTTGAAGGGTGTCCATAAATCCGTAAGATTACGAGGGGTGTAGAGATCTCTTCTAAGCAGCACTTTGCAAGACTTCCGAGATATGCTCAATAATGTTCATATCTGGGGAGTTTGGTGGCCAGCGGAAGTGTTTAAGCTCTGAAAGGTATTCCTGTGGCCGATCCATAGCAATTCTGGACGTGTGGGGTGTCGCATTGTCCTGCTGAAAGCACGATGGACATGAATGGATGTAGATGATCAGACAAGATGCTTACGTACGCGACAATTGGCAGAGTCGTATCTAGACGTATCAGGAGTCACATATCGCTCCAACTGCACACGCCCCGCACCATTTCAGAGCCTCCATCAGCTTGAACAATCCCCTGCTGACATGCAGGGTCCATGGATTCATGAGACTGTGCAAGTCCGTCAGCTCGATACAATTTGAAACGAGATTCGTCCGACCAGGCAATGCGTTTCAAGTCATCAGTGTCGGTGTTGACAGGCCCGGGCGAGGCATAAAGCTTTGTGTCGTGCAGTCGTGAACGGAACTCGAGTGGGCCTTCGGTTCCGAAAGCACATATCGATGGTGTTTCGATGAATGGTTCGCACGCAGTTTGATATTTTATCGGATTCCTGATATCCACGATACACTTGTGAGATGGTCGTACGGGAAAATCCACTTCATCGCTATCTCGGAGACTCTGTGTCACATCGCTCGTGCGCCGACTATAACACCACGTTCAGATTCACTTCAGTTCTGATAACCTGCCATTGTAGCAGCAGTAACCGATCTAACACCTGCACCAGACACATGTCTTATATAGGCGTTGCTGACCACAGCGCCGTGTTCTGCCTGTTTACATATCTTTGTATTTGAATACGCATGCCTATACCAGTTTCTTTGGCACTTCAGTGTATTTATATACAAACCAAGGCTTCATCTAAAATGCTTCTACCGCACTATTTAAGGGGAGCCGGCGGTGGTCAAATTCAAAAAATTACGATTTTTTTTGCTACCGAAAATTAATTGGAACATTCCTCTTTAATGTAAACTTTGAATTATTGTTCTACTCGCCCTAGAAGTGGAGTTATTACCATTTTCCCCCACGCCTGCAGAGGAAATGGGCGGCCGTTGAATGCATCTAACACCCTCTCGTGACTTCCTGGCGAACTGCTTGGGATTTTCTCGGCCTGTTACGCACACAGCGCCTTATGTTACGCATACAGCGAGTGTGCGAGGGTTGGCTGCATTGTTTTCTGTGACAAATAAAGCGCTAAGAGCGCGAAACATCGTCTCTCTGCTGTTTACCGTTTCGAATTAGTTCAGTGTTGCGCCTGTTGTTGGTAGTATTATACTTCTTGTGTAAAGCGTTGTTCTGGTTACGATGCCACGTTTTAGTAACCGTGTGTATAAGAAGCGGAAGAACGTAGGGAAAAGAAAATTAACACTAATACCAAGTTGCGATACTACAATTACTGAAACAGTGCGTTCTTCTGCTAAGCAACACATGGCCGGCCATAGCCCTGTGACATCTTCTAGCAAGAAGCTGACTGGTGGAAGTGACAGATTTCGTGAATATGTTAGTGACACTGTACGAGCACTAAGAAATATATGCAGTAAAACCAATTTTTCATGACTTAGCACAGCTAGAATTGTTACACAAATGTCTACACGGAAAGACGCAGAACCCTAATGAGAGCGTAAACATTTTGATTTGGAAAGTGATTCCTAAAAGGGTGTTTGCAAGCATAAAAACCCTGCACTTTGGCATTTATGATGCAATAGCAACTACAACCAAGGGAACAGTGTGAAGTTCTGAAGGCACTAGGATTTACAGCTGGGATGAACACTGTACGAGCACTAAGAAATATTGACAGAGAAAGGATAAGAGGAGCAGAAAGAAGAGAAAGGCATATGAAGTATGATGGAACAACAGGCCAGAAAAGAAGACAGAAGAGGAAGCTTTTGGAGGATGAAGAAGAAGACCTTGATAATCCATCCTATAGTGCAGGAATGTATTGAGAAACTTTGGTAGCCATTTCCCGTAAATTAGAATTTTTCGAATATAAGGAACAATTTCTCAAAATCCACTCAAGCTAGAGAGATGAAATTTTTATACAGCACTCCTAGTGGTCAAACTCACATTGTAACATAGCCATTTGGCAATATGTTCAGTAGTTTCATTTCAGTTTAATTATAAAGCAATTATTTGTAAAAAAATTTGGGTCATTAATTTAAAAAAATAATTGGAAGGAAACTAGAAAAGATACTCCAAAATCGCTCTGTCATAACCGCAATACTAAACCACTCTATATGTAAAAAAAAATTCAAATTTTTCAATTTGCTAGTTTATTCATAAATGTTCCTCAAACTTAGTGATTTTAACATGGGCAGCATAGGCACCTCCGGCTCCCCTTAATTAGAAACTTTCGTTTCTACTTTTGTATGCTTATGTGGTAAACCCCCACACATTTTTATCCATTCGTATTTTATCCAGACTAGAGATAGTAGTCACTAGTAGAGATATCAATTTAAAGTCATATGCTGAAAATAGTCTCTGGAAGACAAGATACGATAAAGCAATGTTAGAACGAAAACGTTTGCTAATTGAGGATTTATTATTGACAGAAAATTGTTTTCAATTGCTAACACGACTAACGGGGAAGTATGACCTGGAATTACTGACTGCCAGACCGTTAGTAAAGCGCACCTGCTATTTGCTCTCTTCTGCTATTTCACAGGTAGTCATACCTTTGACCATTGGCAATAATTTCTTTCTCGCCGGTCACATTTCCGAGTTGGCGAATGGAAAATGAACCGCACACTCGTTGTAAATTGTGCTGTGCTGCGCTCATTAATCGGACAATGAGCGCTCGTGATCTGTTACAGCTTTCGCCCAGTCCTGTTACGTGTGTCGCTCATGGGTTGAAAACTGCCGCCCTGCGGAACAACTCCACTTTGCTGATCGCCGTATATTTCGATTAAAACAAAACTTATTTACAACAAATTGGGTTATTTCTGGCTGGACGAAATGGACTCAGTAAATTTTCCATGAACAGCTTTACGACACCACCGCTAAGGGACTTCGCGGCTGTTGACTCGCAGGAAAAAGGAACTAGATTGTGTTGGCAGTGTTTCTGGTATTAGCGCTAAATTAACGGGGCCTGTGCCGATGTAGAGCTTTGCACGGTGGGGCGAGTCATATAATTTTCATAATTCACATTAGTAACGAGAGCTCCCTATTTTCAGGAAATTGAGCCCGTAAGCCTACTAGCAGTTTAATCGAGAATGGCACGCAGCGACCCCCATTTCTGCCGGGAATTGCACAGTGACGCTCTGTTATTGGCACCTGTCCCTTCCGCAGCACTTTAAAACATCGCTGTCAGTGAGCAGAGAGACACATTAACATTAGGAAGTTATACTGGCTAGGATCTTTGAAATAGAAAGTCATTTATGCTGTATGAGTTGTGCCATACTCACGAAAATGTTTCCACCGATCCAGGAAAACATTTGCTTTATTTTAATTCCAGTCTTCGATCATAATCTTCCTTTGTAAACAAGTTATTAATTTCTGACGGTAATGATCATCTTCAGACGTATAAATATAAGCGCATAGAGGCAGCCTAATTTAAAAAGCACGCCTAACCATACTAATGTAGTGCTCAAAACAGCCATATAACAACGAGCTTGTTTGCGTGGCCATTCTCAGCAGCTGGCACAAAAATATTTCTTTTTCTAAATAAAAACCGCCTTTTCTTGCTTGCACTGTATTTATTTCTCGCAGACGCTTACCGCCCTTTACACTTTAAGGAATCATCAATGGAATGAAAATCGTATACGTTTCGGCTTTGTGAAGTAAATAAAACGGCGGCTTTTATTTACAGAACACATATAACTATAAAACAGCTTTACAGAATATTCATACCCGCTTCGTCAAGAAAATAAAACGGCGGCTTTTATTTACAGAACACATATAACAATAAAACAGCTCTACAGAATATTCATACCTGTTATTTCATTACACATATGACGCTGTTACAGGTGACAGTGCAGTGGAAATTATACATTTCGGATTCATCAAAAAAATAAAATTATGGTAGGTAAAGAATACCATTGAAGGGTACATACTGCACATGAATAGACACTCGCAAGAAAACATTCCCAGTTGTTAATAAACGATCATGATCAAACTTGATGAGTATGTAGAGGAAACAACATAGTGTAACACCTTTTGTTTTGTTTGTGCCCAATGTCAAGGGGTAAAACACAGCCCGACTTCTAATTAGACATTAGGCAATATCTCCGAAACGATGATATACAAAAAAATTTCCTCTTATAAGAGTGATACTTCATCAGTATTCTTGAAAGTTGTACAGTCATGTTATTTAGTAATCTTAAATTTTGCCAAATACCCCACCACTATTAATTAATTTTGAAAAATGAAGACTTTCGTTACAACATGAATTGAAGAATCTTTCAAAGCACATAGATCCCTGTGTAATAAAGCTGGTTTCTGTCATAGCATTTTTGGAAAATAGACTGTACACATTGTGTCGTCGGAATATTTTTAACACTCCTAATTAAAATATCTGAACATGTACTACTATTCTAGTTAATTATTTTACTTCTTTATGTCTCACGTTTC
This sequence comes from Schistocerca cancellata, assembly GCF_023864275.1. NCBI lineage: Eukaryota > Metazoa > Arthropoda > Insecta > Orthoptera > Acrididae > Schistocerca > Schistocerca cancellata. The sequence goes on along the minus strand of NC_064634.1, from coordinate 418,105,124 downwards.
AGACTACTGTTTTACGTTTTACATTCATGACTTTTTTGTTTTTTAGTTTACTGTTTCACATACGTGTGTTATTTTAGTTGAAAATAATAAATAACTCCTTATTATAATAGAAAATATGTATAATAACGATAATCGGTAAAGAAATACTTCGTTCGGTAACACCGTGCACATAAGATGAACGAATTTTATTCATGTAATATAGGTGACTAAGTAGTTAATATAAAACAAAATTCAGAAGGAGTTCAATCTGTCACGACTGATCCTCAGAATATCCTGGTTTATGTCAGGCAAATTTCAGTACATTGGTAACTTGGCAAAGAGAATTGATAATCTACTAGTGGCTGCTGCTTGATTTTTTTTTTTTTTTTTGTTTCTCGATTGGCGATTCACATCATATTTATTGAACAGAAATATGATCTGAAAATATCCTCACAAAGTTCTTCCATCATCGAAAACCGTATACGTTCCACGGATGTACCTATGCCGTCGAGACCTACAGGATCACCAGATGTTTCTAGTTCTCAGGTGCAATGCTGAAAACTTTTTTAAATGTTTTTTATTTGATTTTTTTCACATTGACCTTACGCCTTCTCATCATTTTAAAAGAAACTAACGTGGAGTTTGGGCCGAGGATTCGAGGATCTCTTTTTAATGCCCCAAATCTCTTGTGACAGCATCAAAATCTGGTAAAGAAATGCATGTCCAGGTCAAAAGATATTTCAAAGATGTTTCCTTTCCCAGTGAGGGACTGCCGTGTCCAGCGAGAGACAACCGGTTAGAGCATCGTTCTTGAGGACAAAGACCGGCCGTTGTGACCGTGCTGTTCTAGGAGCTTCAGTCTGGAACCGCGTGACCGCTACGGTCGCAGGTTCGAATCCTGCCTCGGGCATGGATGTGTGTGATGTCCTTAGGTTAGTTAGGTTTAAGCAGTTCTAGATTCTAGGGGACTGATGACCATAGTTTTCAAGTCCCATAGTGTTCAGAGCCATTTGAACCTATTTTTTGAGGACAAAGAATTTTTTCCCCTACTAATTCCTAAGGGCTCGATGGCACATGTATAGCCGTGGAACGTATACAGATTTCGAATTTAGAAGAACTGTGTGAGATTACTTTCAGATCTAGTTCTCTTGAATGATTATCCAATTACATTCATTATATTTATTTACCACAGCTTTTTCCTTGTGCCTGAGTTTTCTGCATGGATCTGAAAATGTGTAATACGCTGAAATAATGCTTTTATATCTCATACGCATACCAGTTTTTTCTGGTATTTCATACATCTGACAAGTTTTTTGGATATTGCACCCAGATATGATATTCTACAAAAAAACGGTTTTTCCTTTGTCTGCTCGACTGGACTAAGCGTTATAAAATCTGCCTCTAATCATCTATGAGGAGAAAGATTTCTCTGTTTCAATATACTTCTGTTAGTTACGTTAACAAATTCTGGATCTTAACCTTATTGATACGCTGTATACCATATACCTTCAACTGGCTGAATACGAGGCTATACCGTATATAGCGTATCAAAGCGGTTACGATCCGGAATTTGCTAACGCAATTAACACACTTATATTGAAAAAGAAAAAGCTTCCTTCCCATAGCGGATTAGAGGCAGATTTTATAACGCTTAGACCAGCAGAGCAGACAAAGGAACGCTCTATTTTTTGTAGAAATTTCCAGATATCCAAAAAAAATTGGTAGACGTTTGAGGTCCAAAAACATTGTTCCAGAGAACATTACATTTTCAGATCTAGACAGGAAACTCATGCAGAAGGAAAAAGTTGTGGTGAATAAGTATAATGAAGTGGGTGTATAGTGCATTACATGCAATGATTGCACTAAGAAAGATATAGGGCAAACCGGTAGGTCATTTCCAATACGATTTCAGGAACACTAACTTGCTCTGCATTAAGAGCGTTCTTAGGCGAAGAGGGTTACAGCATCACAAGCCCTTGAGTAAATTTAAAAATACTTCACAAAAAAGAAAAAAATCCATGTTTTGAATATATTAGGGGAAGTAACAAAAATTTTTAGACGTAAAAAAGAAAACGTATAATTAACGTTGAATAGCCAATTGGAATAAAAGCACTATAGTATTCTGGCTGATTTTGATTGTTTGTATGATTAGGTACTAGTATGCAATGAAATTCTGCACCCTTCTCGCTTGTAAAGATAGCGACCCTGCGTTCCAAGTCATAAGCGTATGACGTCACACTGTCCACATGGATAGCTTCCGTTCCGGCAGCCAGCTAGTCTCTGTCGTTCGTGCGTACCGCTTTTGCCCTGCCCTGCATTGAGCTGCCCTGCTGTCTTACTGGTAAGACCCTGCCACCTGACTCCTGCCACATTGTAATTTACGTGTGCTGCGACTAACCGTGTTAGCAGTTACAATTCTCTCTAGCCAATCCGGCCTCTTTTTTTGAAAAAATAATTTAGCATCCGCTCACTAATAAATTTTTTTTTTCTTTTTAGATGCAGTCAAATTTTAAAGAATGGGACACCTCTTACCTTTCGTTCGCCATAATATCGACGATAGTCCATGAGAAGTAACTTTTGACCAGGAGCAATGAGTATGCCTATGATCTTTTGGTGTTGTGAATATATTTTAAACAGTCCCTTACTAAATCAATATCCGCAAAAAGTAGTGACACTGTACTTTGCTTCTTACCACATAGGTTCACCTGATGATGCGGGCTAAAGCCGTGCAGACGGATGTGTTTTAATAAACAGCAATTTCACCAGCTGTGAGCGCAGTTCTTCCTAACATCATACCTTTCAACAGCTTCGGTTGCCCGGAATATAAGGCCACCACTACTGTTGACAGTGAGTTGGACACAGGAAATTTGTTCCGTTTTACTTTAGTAAAAGCTTTTCTGAGTTTCAGTCGTCTGTTACACTAATATTGTTACCTCATAAACATTTACAGTAATGCTTTTCTACTATATCAATGAGTCACCGAAGTCTTTTGGACTACATATATAGTTCCTTGTTGTTTGTTTCTGTTTGGTGGATTCATCTGTGAATTACTAATGCCAGCATGGTTTGCGATCGAGAAAAGTGACCACATTACTCGTCGGGAAAAGTGGTCAAGTTATTTAACCCGGTAAGGGCTAGCTACTTGCATATATCACGCATAGTACTTCAGGTCAGATTTACTTCGAACCCATTTTATGTAAAAAGCTATTGCCTATCATTCTATCTCCTAAAAATTGTATATCATTTTAAATCGTCTCCGTTCTATTATATATACACGAAAATCCGATTGAGTACGATCTGGCCAAGGTGTTTGGCATTGTTTGAGATACTGGGGCATCAAGGTGCCTGGAAACTATGTCCAAATCAGAACAACACACAAGTCATCCTACTGCGATGATACTGACCACATTTCCATCCCCCCATCCCACCCCCAGGATAAAGTGGTCACTTCGTAAGCCTATAGAAAAATTCACACAGTTACTGTACATTATTTTCGTTTTCACTTACAAATAATTGGTTTTATACCTTGTAATATGTATATTCAAAAAGTGTAGTCGGTAAGCTATCGATAATCATAGTTTGGTGAAAATTCTATTCCCTTAGAGTGACCATTTTATACCACCTTCCCCTACATGCCTTTAGTATTTGATCATGTGTATGCTTACACTTCACTTGAAATGCACAGTTTTTTCTGTTTCCCACTCAGCATACGTTTAATTACAATTTCTGTAACTCATTTTGCACACATTCTCCATTATCTTTCTCAATCCTCAACCTGTCATTCCCATCACCAGAATATCTTCTCTTTCTAACAGAGTGAGTTATGTACAACGCACAGAAGTACGTGAAAGATTTCATTCACAGTCTGAGGTACGTTTGTCGCTGTAGTAGTCTACAAGATGTAGTAGATGTGCACGGAGAGCCTGCACTGCGTAAATTATTGACGAATAGCGTTGATTCATCTCAGTACTGAAACCAACAAAATGGATACTTAAAGCACGTTACTTGTGGAGCAACACAAAATAAAATAATAGTATCTACTTACAGTAACAGGGATTGCTAAATGCTAGTAGTAAACTAATTACAAAATCACGAAAGTTACAAGACTTTTAATAATTATCTCTGCAGCAAAGTTTTGAAACAGGAGGACAGGCGGTCGTACAGTTTTAATTAGCATCTCGAAATACTGAAATTACGCTTGACAATGGAAAGCAAAAAGTGCAGCTCATAGATAAAAATTATTTTCTTTTCCGTTTTTCCATGTGTGGTAGTAATATAAATATTCTAATGCATAGGGTTCGAGTCCTTAGAATTTAATCACGTCTCCAATATCTGCTACGTCATCGATTACAGTTAGGTTCATCAGATTATTGTAGTGCTTCTTTACACGAAATTTTCTCCAACTTGCTCGTCTTATTGACGTACTGTCAACATGTTAATGCAGATGGACTCTTTAGCTGATCACCCCAACACAGTAAGTCATTAATAGATATTTGCAGAAAATTCATAAACAAACAAAAAGACACCGTCCGAACAGGCCTTTAACGTCGAACGGCACCGACCGGCCGCCGTGTCATCATCAGCGTCACCGGATGCAGATGAGGACGGGCATGTGGTCTACTCACCACACTCTCGGCCATTGTCAGTTTCTCGTTCCCAGTGCCACTACTTCTCAATCAAGTAGCTCCTCAAGTAGCTCCTCAAGTAGCTCCTCGCAAGGGCTGAGTGCACCCCACTTACCAACAGCAGTCCGTAGACCCGGACGGTGACGCATCCAAGTGTTACCCAAGCCCGACAGGAGTTAACTTCGGTGATCTGATAGGAACCTGTGTTACCACTGCGGATAGGCCGTGGGAAGCAGAAAATTCACCGTTGGAATATTCTGTGCAGCTACAAGCGGCCAGGAATGTGTGTTAGAACATACTTGAAAGATGTCTCAGTATCACACTGATGGCACAAGACTTAAAAACTAGTTGCTTTCTTTTTAACAAGCCACCGATTTCTAAATAGAAGTTCTTCTATGGAAATGGACTGTCCTGGAGAAATGATTTTAGGCTGGAATTATAACTTATTTTGCTGTCTCACTTTTGATGGTTTGGCCAAATTATGAAAAATTGTTGATGTTGTATGCTGAATCCGTTTCTGAGAAACAGATAACTTTAATATGGGTAATGATGGTAATTTTTTTCCAATAGTACTGAAGGTATGGGTATCATTACTCGTCTCAAATTGTGATGGATTATCAACGACAAATTTCATTAGCGAACGTATGTGTCGGGACACTTAAAATCCCTAGCTCCTTGAATAGACACTTACGTGCCATCTATAGGTGAACAATACTTATAATTATTAACGCCCACTTTTGTGGAAACAGTATTTTCTCTCCAAGTGATGGGTTACCCAAGGAAATTATTCCATAAGACATTACTGAGTAGCCAGCCGGAGTGGCCGTGCGGTTCTAGGCGCTACAGTCTGGAACTGCGAGACAGCTAAGGTCGCAGGTTCAAATCCTGTCTCGGGCATGGATGAGTGTGATGTCCTTAGGTTAGTTAGGTTTAAGTAGTTCTAAGTTCTAGGGGACTGACGACCTCAGAAGTTGCGTCCCATAGAGCCATTTGAACCATTTGATCATTACTGAGTGAAAACATGCTAAATATGTCAGAAGTTTGATTCCTTTGTTCCAAGGCTAGCAATAATAGAAGAGCAAAAGTAGGTGTACTTAACTGTTTGAGAAATTCGGTAATGTGCTTCTTCCAGATCAAGTTTTCATCAGTATGTATATTCAGAAATATAGAGCATTTTGCCATGTTTACTGACTCCTGATCATGCGCTACATCAAACATTGACATGACTCCATTTGTTGAACAGAATGTAGCGTGTTTTCTGAAAATTTTGAGGTAGTCCAGTTTCAGAGGACCGATTAATAATTCTATGTCTATCGCTTGAGCCTTGTCCCGCAGTTACTCAGGGTCAGCCATCGTTAATCGAATTTGGCATGTTAATGTTTAAGGGATGGCCGGATTCCCTTCCTGCCTCCACCCTGTACCCCCCAGGATGGAATATGTGCACCCCAACTTTCTGCGTCGAGTGTAATACATGGAAAAGAGCGAATGTGTTCAGACGTCTGCGAGCCGTGTAACTGAGGCGAAATATGGGGACCAGCCCGGTATTCACCTAGCAGGATGTGGAAAACCACCTGAAAACCACATCCAGGCTGGCCAGCACACCGGCCCTCGTCGTTAATCCGCTGGGCGGATTCGATCTGTGGCCAGTGCGCCTATCCGAGTCCAGGAAGCAACGCGTTAGCGTTCTCGGCTACCCTGGCGGGTGATTAATAATTCTGTGTATAACATCAATAATAAGCTCTTCTGTAGATTTTTCTCTAACTATATTTATTGCAACAGTAGTAAGGACTGCAAAAACTGCCAGTTAGGGCTCTGAATGTTAACTGGAATGTCGTCTATAACTATACTAAGACAAGTCGTTGTTAGACGTTCTTACGAAACATTTAGGAATGTACGTAATCGATGCACATTAAAGTTTTACACGGTACTCTAACGAACATTCGGACAGAAATGAGCTGTATATTTTTTAAAATATATAATATGTAAAATAAATGTAATAGATTATGCTTATCCATTACGGATATTTTAGAACCGTGACTGTATATTAATGTAAATAAATTATACACAACTGCAACCAGTCACTTTTTCATTAATAATGCTTTATTACATTAACCGGTTTTCGAACCCTTTCAGGTTCATCTTCAGATGATTTCGGGAGAATCCGGGAAGTTACATCATTACTGGTAGTAGCATAATGCTGGGTGCTGGTTTGCGACAGTATAGGCGGCTTTTCTCGTATCTGTCTGCCTCCATTTTGATGTCCAGAGCACTTTCACACGAACTATATTAGTTCACACTTTAACAATGACACTTTACCAGCAGACAGCATGCGCTTTACAACAGTTGTAAAGCGCATGCTGTCTGCTGGTAAAGTGTCATTGTTAAAGTGTGAACTAATATAGTTCGTGTGAAAGTGCTCTGGACATCAAAATGGAGGCAGACAGATACGAGAAAAGCCGCCTATACTGTCGCAAACCAGCACCCAGCATTATGCTACTACCAGTAATGATGTAACTTCCCGGATTCTCCCGAAATCATCTGAAGATGAACCTGAAAGGGTTCGAAAACCGGTTAATGTAATAAAGCATTATTAATGAAAAAGTGACTGGTTGCAGTTGTGTATAATTTATTTACATAAATGTAATATATTTTCTAAAACGTCGAAAAGTCTTGACCGATTTACTTCAAATTTTTACACGATATTCTGATGAACATTCGGGTGGACACAGACTACATTCTTTTGGAATATATATAACACATAAGTACTGTATATATGACATATACAAAAGGGAAAAGTTGTAACTAAAGTCTCGGAAAGTTAAACGATTTGCTTCACTAATAATTATTCAGACTGAAATAAGCTACATATTAGTTAAACGACAATGTACAGGTTATCTGCTATAATCGCTGCAAGAAAAAAATACTGTGCTGTGAAAATGTAGCTTTTCGTTTCCTTTCTTGCAATCAGCTTCAACTGCGATAGCAGAGCAATTAAACTTACAAAATTGTACACACAACAATTTTTTAGTGTTTTCTTCTTTGTTGTCGGTCTTAGACAAAACAGGAAAGATATATTTTTTGGCTTACTGGCTTATGATTATAATACTGCTACAGAGTCTGAAACCTCTGAAACTTCCTTATCCAACCCATATCCAATCCACTCCTAGCTTGAACCTATACAAAATATTACCACTGAAGCTACCTATCCCTACAGAACCAACAGTTGCAGAGATCTCTCTCATATCCCGAATATTAATGACCTCAGCCAAAATACCCATTCATTTTAAACGACTTCAACGACTTCAATTCCCTATAACGTATTATATGCTGTAACAATAAAGAAGGCTCAAGATCAGGGAGATGGGTAATAGGGCAGAGCGAGAGATTGCGGAAAATATGGATGTAGCGAGGGAAAGGAGGAGACGGAGGAAGGAAGGGGGAGGATGCACAGAGAGAGGGATGCGATGAGCAGAGTATGCACAAAGAAAGTGGGGAAGAGGAGATGGACAGAGAGAGGGTGCGCAAGAAGTTTAAGATGTATATGCATTTTCCATGCATATTTGACAAATGCAAAGGATTTCTGGGTTTACTATTTCACATATAAAAGGAAAAGGGGTGGACGAAAAATTTATCTCTGCAGGATTCCCTATGTGATTTCCACCCATAACTAAATTTTTTCTAACTTTCCGACATTGTTTCGATTATTGAGGGTCCTGTTTAGTAAGTATAATTGAAAAGAGATGAGTATAAACCTACAAGTTCCATCAAGCGTAAGTTTTTATTAGAAGGTACAATAAAGTATACAATAAAATGCCTAGGAAAGATGACGAAAAATAGTAACTGGCGATATTTTATTATTTAAAGCTTTTAAAATATTTGGTGGGTGAAGTTATAGGAAGCATTCCCGGTTGAGTATCCCATCTGTAATCCAAACGGTGATACGCTATACAAATCGTCCCTACTTCGATGTCAGGCTATTCTTAAGTACATTACATCTTCGAATATTTTGCAAAGAAAGTCAGTAGGGAAACAGGACGACCATGCTTACAAAGACGTTTAACAGCTGCGTTTGTTAACCCATCTGGAAAAAACCCTTGTGACATTGATGCATTACTTCTGTTACTAAGGATATTACTGATTAAGTTAGAACAGCTTCACAGAATTTGTTTGAAATTCCGTCAACGCCATAAGATCCCTCGTTTTATAGAGTTTATGTGATCCTGATGTTAATGAAGGACGTTGGTCCTACTTTTAGAACTCAAGATTTTATGGAAGATATCTCATTACGTGGGGAGGTGGAGACAGCCACAGTTACACACACAAACATAAGTGCACTCATGTGTTAGCTTCAAGTTCTTCCGCTAGCTGAGATGTAAATAAACGTCAATATTTGTGCACGCGCATACACACACACACACACACACACACACACACACACACACAGGCACTCACACCAAGACATGAACGTCATTATGTCCATAAATTTTCCACGTTGTAATTCCTAAAATTTCTTGAATACTTGATGCGTTAGACACATTATAAGTAATTAATAATCAAATCGGAGAGAAGAAACGTAATTAAATGGCTCGGAGCACTAAGCGGCTTAACTTCTGAGGTCATCAGTCGCCTAGAACTTAGAACTACTTAAACCTAACTAACCTACGGACATCACACACATTCATGCCCGAGGCAAGATTCGAACCAGCGACCGTAGCGGTCGCTCGGTTCCAAACTGTAGCGCCTAGAACCGCACGACCACTCCAGCCGGCAAACGTAATTAAGAAAGACGACAAATTACATTAGCGGTTCATTTATTAGCCATCTTAAAAACATCGTCCTGCTATTATAGGTTCCTCAGCTGTTACTCTGCTAGTAACATCACCACAGGAGCAGGGACTATATTAAAAAATTACTTTTGAAAAAACTTAAAAAAGACTATCGCGACTCTTCAGTGCTTTACCTCTTGGTGTATGAATGATGCTCCCACATATATGAAGTCTTGAATTCATAGCACCAATAGGGGGAGAGTACTGTCCTTTCCTACACTTTTCAGACATTTGCCTTTGACAGCTCTTTAATGGATACTAGATATATTTTTCATTTTATTTTTAAATGATGACCCTCACTTTTTCCGTGTTGCAGTCTTCTTCTGAAAATGCCAAATTAGTACGGAAAACTATGATTCTTCCATACTTGAAAACATGTTCCATAGTACAACATTATCTTATACCTAGGAACAACTAACGCATTGAATCGAGAACATACCGACAATACGATATTTAATGGTTTATCTGTTGTACTATTACTGTACTCAGCTATACATCTGTAATCAGTAAGTGGAATCAGATTAAACAGGATCATGATTAGAAACCACTTGAGGTAAATACGTTTCGAAATAGAATCTGTTGGAGACTAACACAGATTTCTATTCTCAAGACACATGACTTTATTAACTCATTAAAGAAACTCAGTTCATTTGCAAGTATCACATGTTCCTAGCTAAAAGACCAATTTCTGTTCATGGGTCAGTACGTTGCATGACCAACGAGGTATGGCTTAATTATGGATTTCCATAGTAGGTTGATCACAAAAATCGTAGACGGGTTTTGGCCGTGCAAGTCAGGCTCCTTTATCTTCCTCGGTATATGTAGTCTTCTCCAGTTAATCTCATCTTACAAATATGCTCACTGATCCTGTCAGTAAATACCGAATCCGATGCTATTCCTTGGGGTTTCATAACAGTTGCTTTTTTATGGTGTGGTGCAGCTGACCTTACGCCCAATCCGCAGTCTGGACGACGGTGTCTCCCATTTAGTCTTGATCATGACTTTCGATCTATCCGGTTTGGGAGTCCCTACCAGTAGCAAAGTTACAATCGTCGCAGCCCTCAGAATCATTTGACCACGCAGGCCCCACCACCATGACAAAGTAACGATAACAATGTACACGTTACGTACAATGTCAACAGTTGTAAAAAATATATCGCATTTCACTGATCATTAAAATTGTACCTGAGGAATTAACAATATATCCCAAAGAGTTTTAATATATTATATCTACATATTAAATTGGAAGAAAGTGAAATATTTAAAAATGTTCTGAAAACAGAACCTCATGTCTAACAGCAACAAAAACGCTAGAAAGTGGAGGAATCTGCTTATGGTGGTCTCTAGTGTACATTCTGTCACGTAATCTACAATCGGTCACTACGCTGAAGTATGGACCAGAGAACGCAGTGTGTTCTTACTTACATTACCATCTTGATACAAAAATTTCCGTTACTCCCATCGAATGGCTGGAGAACAAGCTGGGATACCTCAGTTTTAAAGATTTATCGCGTTCATGAGAAGAGCTACAATTGCAAACAACTGTCAGACGTCATGTTATAAGTGGTATTCAACCATTTACGAAACCTTTCTTGACTGAATGTATGTAATTGACGAGGGCAGGTTGCAACACGTGGACGACGACGTATAGAAGTTCGAGTCTCGCGGCGATTCATGCTCGGATGACCGAAGTGGTTAAGGCAACCGCTCGCGTAAAGAACAAAACCTGTGATCGAGTCCCAGTCTGGGAGAAATTCTCATTACTGTCATCCCAGCACACAGCTGAAGGTGCTTTATATTCGCAAATGTCAATATATTTCCTGTTTTCTACTAAACAATTACAGTTCTGATTCTGTTACACTGAGAGGACACCACTGCAAAAAATCTGAAATACGATTCCTCCGGATTAGCAAAACATAGTCAACTGAAGACAGGAATTTGGGAAATTTCTACCATATTATAACTGTATAAACAAATAACGAATATTACGCAAGAGCTAAACTGCTAAAAATTTGTACTTTACCATGCAAATTGAACGAGCACACGGAATAGTCGGGAGATCGTCAACTTACGTGACACCAAAGGAAAATTATCTTCATGTGTTTTTCTTCTATTTTTATCACTCCTCAGCTTGGTTTAATGCACTGTGCCAACAATTCCTCTTCTGCGCCATCCAGCTTATACTAGTTCTTACACTCTTGCTTCAATATTGTTGGATGTATTTCAAACTCTACCTTACCCTACAGATTTTACCCACTACAGCTGCGTCTAGAATCATGTAATTTGTTCCTGATGGATTACACATATCCTGTCACCCTTTTCAGCATATTTCTTCCTCATGCACTCTGCTGAGAACCTTCTGATTTCCTATTTTATCAGTAATCTAGAAAAAATGTTATTTACTTTAAACTATAATAAGCCTCAATACCGATAACTAAAGTATCTAGCAAGTGTTATCAATGTGGAAGAGGTGCAGTAAACTGAAAACTGCGAACGCTGGAAAGCGTGAGAATATCACAACACACCATTTATTGTTCACGCAACGTTTTATGGGGATTCGTATCAACTCAATATGGCCAATGTTTCACCAGCAAAAATTGTTTAGCTTGCGTCATTCCAGCACATTTTCAGATTTGATTTATGACATTACATATCCGCATTTCCCAACATCGCCGTATTATCTGCTCGAAAGTGGTTAACACCGTAATTAATTACTAGTGGCGCCCAAAAGCATATTGTTGGTGCCAGCATAAAAATCTGTACAAATCTAATTCTTTGATGTGCATATAATCGTGACACCAATCGTTTGTTTGAAAAATCACGAAACTGGCCAATTCACTCCATGTAATAATTACCTAACATTGTTCTCAAAAGCGTTCCATAACCACGATATGTTAATCGTAATCATAGAAATATGTGATGCGTTTCTAAAGAAATATTGCAATACATTTACAACGAGGGTGTGCTGAAAAGTAATGACTGTTTTACGTGAAAACTGTTAAAGCTTTTTAAATGAAGCAAACGTTATTATAATTCTACATCTTTATTCTTCATATATACATATTTCTCAACATGGTCATCCTGGCGACGAACATATTTCAGCCAGCAAGAGACCAGTTGGTGGATACAGTCACGTAGAATATTTGACTTTGTTAACGAAGCGACAACCTCATTTCAGCTTACACCTCATCACTATCAAAGTGAAGTCCTCCAGGGTGGAAACAGATGAGAATCAGAGAGCGCCAAGTCGGGACTGTATCAAGAGTGATCGACGACAGTGAATCCAAGTCATCAGATTGTTGCAAATGTCGCAGTGCTAATGTGTCGCCTGGCACTCTCATGCTGAGGGAGAAGGTGCTCCAAGTATAGACGAGCCCTTCGAATTCGGATGCCGAATACGGAATGTTGTTTCTGACGCACCAATATTGAGACCTAAAATACCAGCTCTTTGCACGCTACAATTCGGAGGCCTTTAGCACTACTGGGAAATGAATACGTACACATGAAAGTAAAGCTGTAGAATGTTGATAACATTTGTTTTATTTAAAATTCCCTAAAAGCTATCACATAAAAAACACGGCATTACTTTTCACGACGCCATCGTATACTGCAGGTAATAGCACTGGATGGTATAACGATATAGTTGTTTTTATTTTCTTTACGTATGACTACAACTTTTCTCAGAAAAAAAAAATCCTTTTTAGCATACCAGATTGCAGTACCTACACATCGCCAAAATCCCATTAGAATGTAAATATCCGCAAATATATCCGCTGATAATCATGGTAACTTGCGGACATAACACGGCACGAACGCCAATATCGGACGATGTGCCTGCGGAATGTTGCAGTAGTAACTACATTGTGATTAAAACGTAATGGAAATGCGGTTCTGGAACAAATGCTATGATATCGATGTGGAGAGCTGTGTGAATGGACTGACGTTTGTTGGAAGGCTGCCTGAAAACTTGCTGTCAGCAGGAATTCTTGGAAATCTTAGAAACCTCTGGTGCACTGAAAGTCTCTTTCCGTGTCTATACTGCAGCTCTGAACTGCGCGCGTTGACTTTAGAGAGGAAATGCTGTTTCCACAAAAGCAGGCGCTAATAATCGTCAGCACTGTTCACCCGTGGATGGCACGTAAGTGTCTCTTCAGTGACTTTAAGACTAAAAAATAATGTCTTCATTAATGTTAACACTAATCATGCTTTTTACGATTTACATAAACGATCTGGTTGATGGTATTGACAGCGGCCTTAGACTGTTTGCCGATCATGCTGTAGTCTACAGGAATGTAGTATCACACGAAAGTTGTGAACAAGTCAATGAGGATTTGCAGAAAATAAATGCGTGGTGTAATGACTGGCAGTTATCTCTCAATATTAGTATGTGTAACCTACTGCGTATAACAAGGCGAAAATCCCCATTAATGTATGAGTACAAAATAAACGATCAATCTTTGGAAGCGGTAACATCAGTCAAGTAACTGGGTGTGACTATTCGAAATGATCTCAAATGGATTGGTCAGATTACACAATTAACGGGTAAGGCGAACTCTATATTGCGCGGTTTATTGGTAGAATCCTGAAGCGATGCTGTCCTTCAACAAAGGAAATAGCTTACAATACGTTAGTTCGTCCAGTCTTAGAGTATTGTTCGTCTGTATGGGACCCTTACCAGTTGGGTCTGATTGAAGAGATTGAGAAGGTCGAAAGAAGAGCGGCAAGATTCGTGACTGGTACATTTAGCCATCGTGAGAGCGTTACAAATCTCATAGAAAGTTTGAAGTGGGACACACTTGCAGATAGACGACGCGCTAAATAGAAGGGGCTGCCCATTAAATTCCGAAATCCATTCTTCACAGAGGATGTAGAGCATATATTATTACCACCAACTTTCAAATCGCGTAATGATCATCATTCAAAGATAAGGGAAATAAGAGCTCGTACTGAGGCGTTCAGACAGTCGTTTTTCCCTCACGCGATCCGCGAGTGGAACAAAGCAGGGAGAATATGACTTTGGCGCGAATTGTGCTCTTCGCCACACACCGCTTGGTGGCTAGCGGAGTATATATGTAGATGTAGATGTAGATATTACGTACACCCGGAAACTTGCTCACTCCACTTCATTTCGGTAAAATCGTTAAATTATCTGTGGAACTAAGTAGGTAACTAACTAACTATAGCTTTCGTTGCACATCAGACTACGTAGTTAAATCACTCAAGTATTTCTAACCGTAACGGAAACGAAAGTACTGTTCGGTAAGACTCGCAATATTAATGTTTCGATAAGTAACGGTGCTGCAGCATTGTGCGTTACGTAAGAAACTAACTATATGAATCTACACTGTTAATATCGACACGATGAGATGATACTGGAACGTGACTGTAGAACCAGACTTCGACGCTTCTGGTACAACACAGAGCAAATTGTGTTCTTGTGCAAGTACATTAACCCAGTTTTGTAACGGGCTATCTGGCAACGGTCAGCAGAAGCAGTGCCAATAGAATTTGCGTTAGCAGATGTCAACGATGGATGAGGCATGTGCCCCACCCGTCGACACGTTGTCCTCATGTCGCACGGCTGTCTGTTGGCAATCACTGTAGCCGTACGCTGAAGGCTTGCCAAACGATGTTAGAGTGAGTCTGTAGAAGATGACTACCTCTGTTCCATCTAACATTGAAGATTATCCGATAATCGAATTTTGATAGCAGTTTGTGGAATACTGCCTGCACCAAAATAAATTTAACACAC